>NC_133650.1:237274859-238474859 GCF_009905375.1 Apium graveolens | reverse complement strand
TAGATATAAGTTTAAAAGATGAGGTTACCAAATACCCCAATATACTTATATCTTTCCCAATACTACTTGAACTACCACCGTTCAAGTTATAATCAGTTTCAAAAGTTCATCACATAGATGAGACTACAAGACAAGATTTGAATAGATTCAATCTTTGAAATATTATTGAATGAAAAAGTTATGAGATACTTTATTTAGTCCCGATATACATATATCCACATATATATATCTCTTTAAACATTTCTTGGAACCTCTGTTATGTAAAGTATGAACAGAGTTTGAAACATCCAATGAATTTTGGAAAGGAAAAGAATTTTGGCATAAACCAGATATCTTGCTGATCAGGCAAAGATACCAATAAGTAACCTTTTCTACTGTAGATGGATGAATTCCTCACCGGTCATCACCCTGGCCGCATTAGGACCTCGCGCTAGACCGTTACCCGGCCCCTCACGCGTTGATGGACTGCCACCCAGCCACTTACACTTTCATAGACCGTACCCCGGCCTGTCACTTATGCCGACTCAATTAGATGGGCTTACTTCCCGAACGTTGGGCAAGTAATCAATTCATTTACCAAAACTGCAACCTCGTTGCGAATATAAAATACACCACAGAGCCGGATTCCCCAGGTTTTGAGCGAGTATTTAAATCCCCTTAAAAAGGAAGATCTTAAATATAAAAATGAGTTTTGGGATCCGCTCTGACTTTAAAAATCATTTTGAAGACTCGAAAACACTTTAAAGAGTGTTTGGAGTAAAGCTGATTTAATGAAGTAAATCAGTCCCCAGAATATTTAGAAAATGACCGAATATTATTATTTAAATAATATTCCCATAAAGAATAGTCTTTATAAAAATAATTGAAGTAGAAGTATTAAAATTTATACTTGAAACGAGTATTAAATAACCAAAGATACACTTATATGAAAGTATTATCTTTATTTGAATAATCGAAAATAAGTTTGATTATTAACACCTTATTCTTTAATAAAATAAAGAATATATTTCAGCAAATAATCGGAGTCATAGATCCTCAAATGAATATTCAAATAATATTCATTAAATAATATAAACTGAGTCATAAGCCTTCGAATGAATATTCAAATAATATTCAATAAATAATATAAAAGAGTCATAAGCCCTCGAATGAATATTCAAAATAATATTCAATAATAAAATAAAGCTAAAGTTATCGAATAAACCTTATTCGATTAATAGTTTGGAAAACTATAACCATATATATATATAAATATATATATATATATATATATATATATATATCCATATCCATATATACAAGATTACTCGGGATCCTCGACTCCCGGTTTTTAGAAAATATTTTCACCTTTGGGTCCCTATACTAAGGGTATATGCAAGTTACCGCTATTCTCTAGCATAGGTATTATCAACTGAACCAACAGATATATATTTCAAGAATATGAAACAGGCATGCATATATACCATATCACATGCTACAATATATCGCAAGAATTTGCTAAATAACCAACATGCATCTATCGCAAGATAATGCATATACAAGTGTATACATCACAACAACAGTATAACGGATAGAATACTTGCCTGAGCGACTGGGGGTTACGAATGGCTCGGGACGAGTCTGGTAACCTATAAACAACAAGTAAGTTGGAATTAAACCAAAGTCACTTGTAAATCTATACTTTAACTAACTTAGACTCTAACGCTTGTTTTGCGCTCACTGATTCGCTTAAGTCACTCGGGTACACTCGGCTCCACCATTTTTAATAATTTAACCTTTACGAGTTTTAAAGCGATTCCTTCGCGAGTGTCTTACCAACTGCCTAACACACTTACCATAAATGTTTCATACATTAATTAACCCTTTTTGGTCTTTAACCTATGCTTCAAAGTAAGGCGAGGGGAAAAATTTCGTTCGCGAAACGCCGTTACTTGAAACGGTCGTTTCTCCTAAACCGTGCATCGGAATCGAACGAACTACATATCAAAACGAAGCTCGTAACATGAGCTATCTAAACATGGCAGTGGTCATAATCTAGCAGGGGGTTCTCGGGTCCTAATGCTATGCACAAAAACAGTCCAAAGAAAATCGGACGTTACGACGGCTATGTTTACGCGATTTCCCAATTTTTAACCATTCAAAACCAACCACAAACCAACCTCAAATCCAACATACAACCAACATCCATCCTCATCACATCATAACAACCCCAACCAATTCAATTTAATCATCATACTTATGCCTAAACTTAACTTTAATCATAATTAAGTTCTTTTAATCAAAACCACAACATTTACCATTCCATTTCACTACCATTCCAAATCCCAAACTCTAAATCACAACAACAAGCTACAATATCATCCTACCAATTAAAATCATCTTATAATACATAGGGATCTAGGGTTTGGAGATGGTATACCTTCCTTGAAGTGGTGGGATGAGCTAGGAAGCCTTAAGAAGCTTTGAGAAGTCTTAGGAAAGCTTGGATCTTCAAGAAAAACAAGAAAACTTTAAGTTAAAAAACTTGAAAACACTATTCATAGTCTTCTTCTTTGATTAAATGAAGAAGATTGAGAAGGAATTGATGGCTTAAACTCATGGTATAGCCCTAACTAAGCATGAAGATGATTAGGGAATTTACTCACCAATTTAGGAAGCTTGGATCTTGAATTTTTGAAAATTCTTGCCTAATGAATAGTAAAAAGCCGAGAGCTTCAAGAACAAAGCCTTGGTTGCTTTTTGATTTTTGATGAAAATGATTTTTGCTTGGCTTGGTTGCTTGGTTTTTGTGCTTGCTTTAGTCAATTACCTTCTTGCCCTTGAATTTGTGTGGTTACAAAGCCACCACACCTCCTTCCTTCCCATGTCATGCTTATGTCACCTTGCACATGTCATAATGCTCCCACTTGTCCACACCTTGTGGTTTGATGATGTCACAATCCCTGGCTTCTTGTACAAGCTTGTCTCTTGGTCACTTATTTGTTTTACGGTTCGCTTATCTTTCGTTCTCGTTTATCGTTTGAGGGATCATACCCGGGATCTTATTACTTAGGTTCCCTTAACCTTTCTCAATATATTGTATTCCTTCTATGATCCCCTCCTATAATCCTTTAATTTAAATCCTTTTTATCCTGTTACCTTATACTCAATTCTCTCCGTATCTTGTGAATTTCCGGGAAAAATCAAAGTGTTCGGAATTGGATTCTGACGATCTTTACATACACTTATATACCACATAGAGTACTAATAATATCCCATAAGATCAATAACAGAACCCCTACATAGCATGGCATGAAAAGTTTTCTCGTTCAGCAAAAACACTATTCATAAGGGTTTCAAAATTTCTCAAAAATTGGGGTTATTACAGTCTCCCCTCCTTAAAAGGATTCCGTCCCGGAATCAAATAGAAAACAAATGGGGATACTTTCTTAGTATTGCACTTTCTAACTCTCAAGTCAATTCTCCCACATTGTGGTTCTACCATCAAACTCTTACTAGTTTGATAACCCTTCTCCTAAGCACTCGTTCCTTCTTAATCTATACCCTTCCTGGTTGGTCCATATAGGTTACGTCTGGTTGCATGTCTATGTGCTCATATGCCCCTATTTGACTGGCATCCGAATTACACTTCCTTAACATTGATACGTGGAACACGTTATGAACTTGCTACAGGTTCGGGGGTAGGGCTAGCTCATATGCTAACTTCCCAACGTCTTAATATATCCAAGGGTCCAACAAATTGTAGACTTAGCTTTCCTTTCTTTCCGAATCTCATCAATCCTTTCCAAGGGATACCTATATCATTACTAGGTCCCCTATTTCATACTCTTTATCCTTTCGTGTCAAATCAACATACTTATCATGTCCATCTTGGGCTACTACCAGCCGTCCTCTGATTAGATCTATCATATCCTTGGTCCTTTGGACTACTGCGGGTCCGAGCATCTTGCGCTCTACAACTTCATCCTAATATAAGGGAGATCGACATTGTCTTCCCTCAAGGATCTCATAAGGCGATACCTCAATACTGACATATGATCTATTGTCGTAAGATAACTTAATCCGCGTTAAATGATCATTCCAAATTCTTTCAAGTCTATTGCACAGACTCTCATTATTGCTTTTAACATTAGAGCTTCTGCTTCTCAATACCCATTCTTTTCCAGTTCGTAATCGCTACTACCTTCCGTTCCTAATATTATACTGGTTATACTTTTGCTCGTTAGCGTTCTATAACCTTTTAATAACCACGTCAACCTTAGTATCACGAATGTGTTCCCATTCCGCATACTACCACCACTTTATTACTCCTTTTTCAGTTGTTCCTATTTTCCAAGATTTGATCAATCAAATAGAAGTAAAGGAATTTGTTGAGAGATCACTAAGATCATGAACACTTGTTATATCGCATAGTTAGTACAGAAGGTGGCCAACCTTTAGCACTTGACAAGCAATTAAACAATAGCTGGTATCCTACTAGGCTTCTATCACACAGATAGATAGTCATTCGGCAATACCTCCCCTTTCTGGAAGGGTTGTTCTTCTCAGCTTACATGAAATGAAAAGAAGAGAAAAGAACGAATTGAAGAGAATTGTATATATGAAAAAAAAAAAAAATATACTGCCACAAAATATCTGGCTTGGAACCTACCTCTGAACTATAGAGGTTTGTCATAGGAGAACAAATCATATACGTATATAAATCAACATTAAGCATTATAGCCTCGTATTTCCCATGCCTAAATATTTTCGCTATCCCGTCCATCATTCTATGGACCCACACTCTTCCTCGAGCTTATACATAATCACCTTTGAAACTCCCTCGACATCGAAAATCGAATCTGGGATCTCATTCTATACATCATCGTTACTAGAATTTTAGGCTTGCACCGCAACCTTCCTCGTATAATAATACGACTCTCTATTGATAAGAAAGAATAATTATTCACTAGGTAGATACTCTACTTAATTAGTCTATCAATGATAACTTATACACTACCATGACCTGATTAGTGGTACTCAATCTCAACACCCATTCCAATACAACTCTCACGGTTGTAATCAGCTCAATACTCGCAGAATCATTGCTGCCTTACTATGGTCCACCACTGACCTACTGTCGTCATTCATTTTCCATGAAATCTTAATAGCTAACCATACGGAGTCCATACATGTCGTATCAAATCCTTCTAAGGAGTTAACATAACCCCCATTTATAATTCATGGAGTACACTCCTGATTCTGACATACATACATGACATGAAGCAGATAAATTTGTAGAAGAGTTTCGCTCAAAGGAACGATAGTAGGTTAATACCATTCTTAATCATATGCCTTAAATAGAAGACTTAACTCAAAGGTTCGTCTAGTCCTTTTTGAAACATGGTCCTGGCTTATTCTCAAGATAGTACCTCCTAAGATAGATAGCCCGTTCATGGCGATTACACGAATTAAACCTTTACTAACTACTATTACGGTTGGGTATTGCACAGTCATCAGAAGGAATGTCAATCTTCCAAACCATAATTCAACCTTCACATTTTTAACCATCATCACTGTATTCTTTTGGCACACGCGCCTATAATTATCCACTTACCTTTAAAGTGTCGGCCACCTCTTTGGCCTTTCCTGATAGTAAAATTTCCTTACAGTCAATGTCATTTTAACCACCTCCAAATAAATTTTCTACCTTATTTCCGATCACTGCTTGAGTGAAGATGTTTTCCTTAATATCAGATGGGAAAGAAAAGAAAAAAAAATATCACCATTTTTCCATAAGTTATTGCCTCAATCTTTAGAGGCTAATCACTGTCAAGACTGACTCTCAATCATACTTAGAACATTTTTTTTAAGTCCTAATTGCCCTGAACAATTTCGACCTTTACTGGTTCGATCCATACTTTCTCGTGGTTTAACACGTGCCCCACTTGGCATCATTATAATTACGTCATATTTCTTTTATCAACATTTTTATTCTTGAGAATTTTGAATATTACCTTTCTCCTTGTAAAACCTCTAAGGTTATCCTTCAATCGTTCCTCCTGTATTCCCTAGATACAGGGCATATCACAATACCATTTACTAATAGTAGAACCATTGTCTATATACTTCTGCAAAATTTCTCCACTGATTCTTAAAGGTTGTTGTTACCTTAACCCTTTCCCAATCATACTGTCAAAACTCATACTGTCCCTATTAAGGGTGACATGCCAACCTTTATGCAGTCCCCTAGGATTCATTTTAAGTTACCAATGTTCTATCCTTAATTCCACCTTTAAAAGGTACCTGCATCCTTCCACGAATAAATCAAGTCATATTTCCTTGATAGATTATCATATTCATCATTCCCACCTCGATAGTCTATACCTAACTTCATAATAGCATCCTTATTCAAATTGAGGTCAATTCATATGGCCTCCAAAAGATAACAACGGTTATCCGCTTGTCTTGCCTAATTTGGTAACGATAACAAGGATGTTCTGGAAGATATTGGTCGTGTTCAACGTGAACTTCTTCTTAATAATTCCTTATTTACTTTTGTTATTTATCTCAACAGTCACCTCAATGTTAGGATATCTTTCATACCTGGCGTCTCCCTTTCTGGGTATCGAGCCGCCGATCTTACACTTCACATTCTTGAAGGTCACTTCCTTCATCCAATTTTCCTAATTTCTTACTTCCTTGTCTCCTCAATCTATCCGCGTCTCATTATTTATCCTTCGAATTATCTCAAGGTTTCCTCGAATCTTCCCAACTTACAGGGGATAATTATATATGTATCTCTTATACCTTCAATCATCAATTTTAACTCATGGTGAATCACCCTCATCCTGACGATTACATACTTTTCTATTTCTATTGCTAGAGTCTTTAGGGTTTCCTCATACCCAATTCCTTTATCATTCCTCAAACTCTATTGCCTTTATATTCCTTTCCACTTCAGTTTCTTTTTATTTTCCTTTCTCTTATCGTTATTTCACAAACCAATCACAATATAAGCATTGATTTCAAACATCCCGTCATTCTGGATTCGTGTCCTCAGAACGAATCTTGACAACTTTTACAACTTAGATTCATAATTTATCATACTTGTCTGCCTTTGTTCTGGCTCTAAAGCTTTTACACTATCTTCATAACCTTGGGAAGTACTTTCCCGAAAACAATTGACTGAACTTAAATCAGTTTATTATAATCTCTTGCTCCGTGCCTTCCTTGGCCTTTCACCAGCGGGTGGCCTCTCTCTTAGGAAGATAAGTGATAAAAACAGTCTTTTGTGGTTCGTCAATCATTTAGAATCTCAAATGATTCCTCTATTTCCTTTAGCCAGGCTCTTGCCTCGGCTGGGTCAGCTTGTTCCCTGGAACTCTGAGAGCTTAGCGACTTAAAGGTCCTGAAAGAATTTCTCACCGTACTGTCTCCTCAGGGTGGTGGTTGGGGATAATAGTCTAAGTTCTCTTTAGACAGGTCCATGAATTGCCGTATAGGGGTACCATCTCGGGTCTCCTTTCCTTACTCGACTTTTTGTTTCCTTAGTATGAAATGTTTCATCCTACTCCCCATAATTGGGGTCATCTTTTAATTTAAAATCCTCATTTTCCACTCAATTATGTCATGGGTTCCTTCTATCTTGATGGCGACCTCCCTGACTATCACGTTCAGGGTTTGCTCTAAATCTTATTCCTCAAACTATGGCTCTCATCTAAGTTCTCATCCTTACGCTCTTGAACTTTCGGAACCCAAATTCTATAGGAATACCTCATTATTCCCTTATCATCTTTCTCGATATTAATCTTTTATCTAATTGTTGGCTCCCTGCCTTCATTCATAACTTTTTCTGGCACAATATGATCTTTTCCAATAATTCGGGCTGTATTGCTATCTCAAACAGCTTTTCGGTACCGGCTCCGGTTACCTTCACTACTATTTCCATTTTCTCAAAATCTCTTATAAACTCTCCAAAAGACATTATCATCTTGAGTCTCTCCTTTTTACTAAGGGCATCAGCCACCATATTGGCTTTCCCCGAATGATAAAGAATCTCCCAATCATAATTCTTGATTAGCTCTAACCGCCTCCTCTGGCGTATGTTGAGCTCTTTCTACGTAAGAATGTACTAGAGCACTTATGGCTTAGGTAATTCTCGCACTTCTCTCCATACAAGTAGTGCCTCCAATCCTTAGGGTAAAACTATTTCCACGAGCCTAAGCTCATGAGCGGGGATATCGAATTTCATATTACCTTAATTGTCTTGACATGTACGCGATTACCTTACCGTGCTGCATAAGCACGCACCCTAAGCCCTTGTGCGAAGCGTCACTACACTTCACAAAATCTCCTTTTCCATCCGGCAACGCCAACATAGGGGCCATCACCGACCTCTGCTTCAGTTCTTGAAAGCTGTTCTCGCATTTCTCTGTCCATTCGAACTTCTCAGTCTTACGAGTAAGCCGCGTTAAAGGGGTTACTATCTTTACAAACTTGAACGAACCTCCGGTAGTGACCGGCCAATCCTACCTCTGGTAGTTGACCCAAACCATGGTCATCAATTCATCAGTGGTCCTTTATCCAATCCTGTCAGGATCCTCCATGGGATCCTCCTCAACAACTATCCCTTCTAGGACAACATCCTCAACCGCTAAATCCTCAATATCAACATCATCCGGTCCTGCATTAGGGCACTCTATCGGATCCACAATCTGATCTCCAATTAGTAATAAAATATCATCGCGATGTTGCTCCTCAACCTCAGGGTTCGGAGACCCGCTACCATATACGATAACGAACTACGCTCCTATCATGATATTTATAAGGGTTCCCATAAGGGTTTTAACTGTCAGCACTACGTTAGGTAGCCCGACTATGAACTTGGCAAGAGTTCTTATTATCTTAGTGAACTTATTATCTTAACGTCCCATCATCTCTGAGGTTTATAACGCTTTGCTCTGATACCATTTCTGTAACACCCCCAGATCCGGGGTCGGGGATCCGGGTCGTCACGAGTTCCATTTCCCTTAATAACACCCAATCTTAATAATTACTCGACTACTCTGTACTGTGACCCCACACTAACACACACCACAACCCGTTATAGTCTCAGAGATGAAATTTAAATAAGTACAAGTCTTTGAATCCATAATTTAAAAGTTATTACAACCCAAAATGATTACTTGATAAATTTACAGTTAATTGCCATTATCTGCCACAAGTTATAATTATACATAATTGATTCTCAAAAGTAGATGGTCTGATCTACAATAGATCTACCTCTGCAGCTATAGCAGCTACAACATCAACGGGAAGACGCGGGACGCTTCCCACGCGCTTGCGCTGGGTCTGCTGGAGTCTGGCCATCTTTCCTAACTGTTGTTGTGTGATGAAGAAATAAAGCAAGGGTGAGCAGCAAGCCCACCAAAATAATATGTATAATGATTTACAATATATGAGCCTACTCATAATACTCATGAAAGTCTTGGTCAAAAGAAATGAACCAAGTTTGATATCTTAATGCGATGAAGTCACAAAATATTCAGCATATATACATATATACTTTTCAAAATATTGGAAGTCCTCTTCCATGCATAATATACACAAAGTCCCAGTGTATAACTGTATAAAAAAAAATATCGTTGCAAGGTGATCTCATATATCTAACCTTGTTTCAACGTTTTTCTGAAAATCTTTGTCATTCATAAGACAATTATTAATTAGATATAAGTTTAAAAGATGAGGTTACCAAATACCCCAATATACTTATATCTTTCCCAATACTACTTGAACTACCACCGTTCAAGTTATAATCAGTTTCAAAAGTTCATCACATAGATGAGACTACAAGACAAGATTTGAATAGATTCAATCTTTGAAATATTATTGAATGAAAAAGTTATGAGATACTTTATTTAGTCCCGATATACATATATCCACATATATATATCTCTTTAAACATTTCCTGGAACCTCTGTTATGTAAAGTATGAACAGAGTTTGAAACATCCAATGAATTTTGGAAAGGAAAAGAATTTTGGCATAAACCAGATATCTTGCTGATCAGGCAAAGATACCAATAAGTAACCTTTTCTACTGTAGATGGATGAATTCCTCACCGGTCATCACCCTGGCCGCATTAGGACCTCGCGCTAGACCGTTACCCGGCCCCTCACGCGTTGATGGACTGCCACCCAGCCACTTACACTTTCATAGACCGTACCCCGGCCTGTCGCTTATGCCGACTCAATTAGATGGGCTTACTTCCCGAACGTTGGGCAAGTAATCAATTCATTTACCAAAACTGCAACCTCGTTGCGAATATAAAATACACCACAGAGCCGGATTCCCCAGGTTTTGAGCGAGTATTTAAATCCCCTTAAAAAGAAAGATCTTAAATATAAAAATGAGTTTTGGGATCCGCTCTGACTTTAAAAATCATTTTGAAGACTCGAAAACACTTTAAAGAGTGTTTGGAGTAAAGCTGATTTAATGAAGTAAATCAGTCCCCAGAATATTTAGAAAATGACCGAATATTATTATTTAAATAATATTCCCATAAAGAATAGTCTTTATAAAAATAATTGAAGTAGAAGTATTAAAATTTATACTTAAAACGAGTATTAAATAACCAAAGATACACTTATATGAAAGTATTATCTTTATTTGAATAATCGAAAATAAGTTTGATTATTAACACCTTATTCTTTAATAAAATAAAGAATATATTTCAGCAAATAATCGGAGTCATAGATCCTCAAATGAATATTCAAATAATATTCATTAAATAATATAAACTGAGTCATAAGCCTTCGAATGAATATTCAAATAATATTCAATAAATAATATAAAAGAGTCATAAGCCCTCGAATGAATATTCAAAATAATATTCAATAATAAAATAAAGCTAAAGTTATCGAATAAACCTTATTCGATTAATAGTTTGGAAAACTATAACCATATATATATATATAAATATATATATATATATATATATATATATATATATATATATCCATATCCATATATACAAGATTACTCGGGATCCTCGACTCCCGGTTTTTAGAAAATATTTTCACCTTTGGGTCCCTATACTAAGGGTATATGCAAGTTACCGCTATTCTCTAGCATAGGTATTATCAACTGAACCAACAGATATATATTTCAAGAATATGAAACAGGCATGCATATATACCATATCACATGCTACAATATATCGCAAGAATTTGCTAAATAACCAACATGCATCTATCGCAAGATAATGCATATACAAGTGTATACATCACAACAACAGTATAACGGATAGAATACTTGCCTGAGCGACTGGGGGTTACGAATGGCTCGGGACGAGTCTGGTAACCTATAAACAACAAGTAAGTTGGAATTAAACCAAAGTCACTTGTAAATCTATACTTTAACTAACTTAGACTCTAACGCTTGTTTTGCGCTCACTGATTCGCTTAAGTCACTCGGGTACCCTCGGCTCCACCATTTTTAATAATTTAACCTTTACGAGTTTTAAAGCAATTCCTTCGCGAGTGTCTTACCAACTGCCTAACACACTTACCATAAATGTTTCATACATTAATTAACCCTTTTTGGTCTTTAACCTATGCTTCAAAGTAAGGCGAGGGGAAAAGTTTCGTTCGCGAAACACCGTTACTTGAAACGGTCGTTTCTCCTAAACCGTGCATCGGAATCGAACGAACTACATATCAAAACGAAGCTCGTAACATGAGCTATCTAAACATGGCAGTGGTCATAATCTAGCAGGGGGTTCTCGGGTCCTAATGCTATGCACAAAAACAGTCCAAAGAAAATCGGACGTTACGACGGCTATGTTTACGCGATTTCCCAATTTTTAACCATTCAAAACCAACCACAAACCAACCTCAAATCCAACATACAACCAACATCCATCCTCATCACATCATAACAACCCCAACCAATTCAATTTAATCATCATACTTATGCCTAAACTTAACTTTAATCATAATTAAGTTCTTTTAATCAAAACCACAACATTTACCATTCCATTTCACTACCATTCCAAATCCCAAACTCTAAATCACAACAACAAGCTACAATATCATCCTACCAATTAAAATCATCTTATAATACATAGGGATCTAGGGTTTGGAGATGGTATACCTTCCTTGAAGTGGTGGGATGAGCTAGGAAGCCTTAAGAAGCTTTGAGAAGTCTTAGGAAAGCTTGGATCTTCAAGAAAAACAAGAAAACTTTAAGTTAAAAAACTTGAAAACACTATTCATAGTCTTCTTCTTTGATTAAATGAAGAAGATTGAGAAGGAATTGATGGCTTAAACTCATGGTATAGCCCTAACTAAGCATGAAGATGATTAGGGAATTTACTCACCAATTTAGGAAGCTTGGATCTTGAATTTTTGAAAATTCTTGCCTAATGAATAGTAAAAAGCCGAGAGCTTCAAGAACAAAGCCTTGGTTGCTTTTTGATTTTTGATGAAAATGATTTTTGCTTGGCTTGGTTGCTTGGTTTTTGTGCTTGCTTTAGTCAATTACCTTCTTGCCCTTGAATTTGTGTGGTTACAAAGCCACCACACCTCCTTCCTTCCCATGTCATGCTTATGTCACCTTGCACATGTCATAATGCTCCCACTTGTCCACACCTTGTGGTTTGATGATGTCACAATCCCTGGCTTCTTGTACAAGCTTGTCTCTTGGTCACTTATTTGTTTTACGGTTCGCTTATCTTTCGTTCTCGTTTATCGTTTGAGGGATCATACCCGGGATCTTATTACTTAGGTTCCCTTAACCTTTCTCAATATATTGTATTCCTTCTATGATCCCCTCCTATAATCCTTTAATTTAAATCCTTTTTATCCTGTTACCTTATACTCAATTCTCTCCGTATCTTGTGAATTTCCGGGAAAAATCAAAGTGTTCGGAATTGGATTCTGACGATCTTTACATACACTTATATACCACATAGAGTACTAATAATATCCCATAAGATCAATAACAGAACCCCTACATAGCGTGGCATGAAAAGTTTTCTCGTTCAGCAAAAACACTATTCATAAGGGTTTCAAAATTTCTCAAAAATTGGGGTTATTACAAAGAGCTTCTAGGTTATAATGTATAATCTTCTCGATAATGATAATATATATAGTGTAAACCCTAAGTCTGTGTTTATATAGTACACAGTTATAAGATATATTCTAATTGATATGGAATACAATTCTGTCTCCTAAAATATATCAATCAGATATCTTTTACAAGTCTTCCAGTTTTCTAACTCTTTCCATGCATAACTTCTTTTGTTTTAGTCTCGATCTTCTACTTTAAATCAGCTTCCTTCCTTATATGAAAGTCTTCCCGCACTTAAGTTCTGATATGTCCTTAAGTTCTGATATTAAGTTCTGACTTCCAGTAAGTCCTGATTTCAGTAAAGCCTGATATGTCCTGTTTGTTAAGATCTGAAAACTAAACACAAATCATATTAGACATGACATCTCAAATATATCTAACATCAACAATAACTCTCCTTTCTTGAACCCAACAATCAATCTTGTTGGTTGGGTTCTCAATTATAAGATCTTCAGAAACAAAGTTAGCTAGAAACATAAAGAATCTAGCATAATATATGTTCTTAGATCTTTTCTTTATGTCTCCTAGCTTATACCCTAACTCATACATCACAGAGTTACTAAAATAAAATACTTATCACTCAAAAGCATATAAAGCATGTTAACAATAGAATAGCTAAAAACATCAAAGTTACTAATCTTGCCAGAAAATGCCTGAACAAAAGAATCACAGAGAAAGCTCCACTCTTTTCTAAGGCCCATTCTCCTAACTTCACCTAACTTGGAGGAATTAAGATAATAACCCATATAAGTAAGCATGTTGCTCACATCTGAGTCTGTGTGTGGAACAAGAGTGTTATTTTCAGGCAGTTTAAAGCATGCTTGCAGTGTATCACTATTAATGCAATGGTCCTTACCTTTTAGAGAGAAGGTAATGGTTTTGTCCTTAGAATTGAAAACAACAGTAGTCCAAATCTCCTCAACAACTTCACAGTAGATGACCGGAGACTCCAGCATAGCATAACTCAGTTTGCAACTTCGAATAAAATCCATCATTTTGTGATAGTCTTCAGAAGCAGCAATCTCCTTCTTCACCAATGCTACGAATTTGTTCTTTTCATATACAAACCCAGATTGAGAATGATCTTGACTACTTGTGCCATTGTTGTGATTGAAAGTAGTTGCAAAAAGAGGGTTTTTGCTTTGGAGACGAAGAGAGTTAGTAGAAATTGCTTGAGAAAGATAAACAGTTAAAATTAAATAGTCGTTTATACTTTCTCAGAAATAAACGGTTAAAAAGTTAAAAGTAAAATAAAGTAACCAATGAAATTTGCCCAAATTATCCGTTTAAAAATAAATAAACTGTCAAAAATTCTAATAATTATCCATCGAAATATACTTACAGGCTGTAAGTAAATTCGACGGATGATAAATAGAATTAACGGCTATGATGAAAACAATTCGACGGATGAGGATTTAACAAATATCCATCGAGTTAAAAAGTACCCAGAATAATACTTGATTTTTCAACAGATAATAAAATTCAACGGATATTCATTTTTGATGGATAATGAACATCCGTCGAGATGTAAATTTTGACTTAGCCAAAATTTCATCCTTGACAAGAAAAATCAAACTTGTCTGGCCGCATTTCAAATTGCTTAGACATAAAAAAAGGAGTAATTAAGTATACCTAACTCACTTACCAACCTAGTGAAGGTGGACTCATCAAGTGGCTTGGTAAATATGTCTGCAAGTTGCTTCTCACTTGAAACAAAATGAAGTTTCACAATATGTTGATTTAATAATTATATTTAATTATTTATTTTTGATTTAAAAATTCCGAAAAATAGTTTTGAGTTTTAAAATATTATTTTAAATTATTTTCAAGGCTCGATAATTATTATAAAATCATTTTAGAGTCAGATTCGAGTGTTCAAATCCTATTATTTAATTATAAAATGATTCGGAGACCCATTTTAATTTCGAAAAATGTTCAAAAATACGTATTAAATACTTGGAAGATCATTATAACCCCGAATCTTCTTTGAAAAATTATTTGATCGAATATCTTACGTGTTATGTGCTACGTGCTAACTGATTGATGTGTTATATGCCTATGTGTTTATCGTGTGACTGTTTTGGTCATAACTTTAAATTCATAAATCGGATTTGGGTAAAACGAAGGGTAGATAAAAGCTTAAGACGTCTATGTGACGATTAAAATATTATGAGATTGAATATTGAAAGATGCTTGTGATGCCTAGCAAAGTAAGTGAGGCATAGAAAAAGGAAGAAAAATGATTGATGAGTAAAACTGTTAGATGAGTATTGTGGCACCCTCCAAACCCGGGTCAGAAGTTTGGGGTCCACACACACACACCTTAATTATAACCTGCTTATAACAATAATAAAGATAATAATAATATGCAGTGACCCTACTTACCAACTACCATAGATCGCAACAGGTTAAAGTATGTACAAAAACCACGGGTTAAATATCCAAGTGGTCACTCAACTAAAGGTCATATATCAGTTTAATCATCAAACTTATCGGGGTATCGTTTGAATCACTCAAGTCATTATAAATATCGAAAATATAACTCAAAATATGTGTTTGAGAATTAAAAATTATTTTATGGAGTTCAATATATTTTTCTTGAATCCTATTACAACCAAATGAAAATGTATGAATTCTAGTATTTTATATAATATAATAAGATTTTTAAAAATTTATCTACTATTTATTTTTAATTTTGTAGTCATTTTCTTTATTTAAATAAAAATAATTAGTAGATAAAATTTTAAAAATCTCACAAAATCATCTAAAATACTATGAATTTATAACTTTTCATTCCATTATAATAAGATTAAAGAAAAATGTTTAGAACTCCATAAAATAAATTTTAATTCTCGAGCACATATTTTGAGGTATCTATTTGATATTTATTATGACTTTAGTGATCCAAATGATACCCCGTTAAATTTAATAATTAAACTGATATATGGCATTCAGTTGAGTGACTACTTTGATATTTAACCCCAAAAACCATACACACACACTTATATTATAAACGCCCAAATCCCAATTATTCAAACTTACAACTGAATATTAAACATCATTACAAACTTTACAAACTTAAACTATCCCAAAAACTGTCAGCTAGCTTAACTCGATCAACCTGGACCCCTAGCTCTCGCACTGGATTGGGGATCCTCGCTACCAACATGTTCCTTCTTAACTGGAAAAGAACATAAACAACATCGCATAAATGAGCTAACTAGCTCAGCACATCACATTGACAAGACTGAGAATAATGATCATCAAGTGAAAAGAGTTAGGGTATCAAGTGAACAATGATTAATGATTTAGAATTGGATATTATATTTTTATTTTAAAAACCAAGGTTAGGCTGCTGATCAGTTGTCAAGCCCCCAAATCTGGAGTCAGAAGATTTGGTCGTCACTATGAAACCTCAATTCAAATTAACCTGTTTAATCAATAAACAAATGCCAGCGGAAGATATTTATCATTTATGACCCCAAACTAATCCAAGATCTTTTAAGGTTACAATTCTAGAAACAAGATATCCAAATTTCACAAATAAATTTTTCATTTCTTTTGAAACTCTTTTCAAAAAATTTCAATCTCAAAACTTAACCCGCTAGTATAACTTCGAAAAGAAGTATACTAGGCCCAAATATAAAATACACAACTATAACATAATATAATATAAAAAACTTTTCATAACAGAACTTACACTAGTCCGCAAACCCTGGACCAACCACCTTCCAAGAGCTTCTTTTTTTGTTTCCTCGAATTTCACGGCTAAACAGCGCAAACTAATCCTCACTGGAGGTTAAATTTGAAAACAGGCAAGTATGAGCGAAAGAAATGCTCAGCAAGATCATTATAGCGAATATAGAGTCGTTTTGATATAAAACCGTCATCTGCATTAGAGCAGAACATTTAAAATTATAATTGCTGAATCATAAAATTTTAGTTGAGGAATCCCAGAATTGATTCCTTAATTGTATTAAAAACCCTTTTGATATTTTCAAGCGAAATGCTTCAGCAATACTTTGAATCTTGACGAGAATCAAACTCATAAACAGTGTTTACGGAAATATCGTAAACCACAATAACATGAAACAATGATTATGGATTGAATCATAAACTTTACTCAAAACCAAACTGTCACACCCCCAACTTAAACAGCAAAATAAATATAGCTATTACATCATTTTAATGAAGAATACATAACCAAATCCAAGATCTTACAGTTTAGGGTTTGGAACAGCCCAACACTACCAACTATTACATCTGATTACAAATACCGAGTCCTCACACAACTATTATTACTTATTCTACCTGAGCTCGAACATAATCATCAGCATCACAGGTCTTACGGGCAGTCTGCTTGAATCTAACCATAGCTGCTAGCTGTAATATCAGGGTAAAGCAAGGAGTGAGCCAAATGCTCAACAAGTTCTAACAGTACGACACAAAACATAAATTGAGATATACTTTTAAGAATGTCAATGGAAAGACATAACTAATGATAACGAGAGATAAAACTATGTGAGATGGCATCATTTTGCTTGTATCAAAACAATTTAAAAAAAATCATGTCTTAATCAAAATCATTTTATGACGCTACGGATTACAGCCGGTGATCAGCCGCGAAGTAATCCCGAACCTCGCTGGGTTCTAAAACATTAACGGGAATCCCTAGGCAACTTTTAAGCCTAATATAAGTGTGGAAAGGACTCACGTCTCAGTCCAGATCCACTATTCAAGAAAACATTTATCCCCCTTTGGGACTGAAAACCCACATTTTATTTATTTCAAAAGCTGATGCCGAATTGTAACAAAATCTCTTTTAACAGTAAACATTTTTATTAAGGGAATATAGATCAACTCGAAACACGGGAAGTATTGTACTAAATCTCAGAGCCATGATTCACAAAACTAAACTCTATTAGGGTAACTGAATGGTTTTCATGTATCAAAGTTTGGACAAGGGAATTTAGTGAGGCTATTGGATATCATGAAAGGAAGTGCCAAATTAGGCTTAAAGCAATGGTTTCTCATCAAGGTTCAAGTGCTGGATCATCAAGAATGTAAGCTTTATGAATACTAAGGGTGTTAAGGTATGAAGAATGATTTTTTTAGCTCAGGATATATCAGAATTGACAAGCTTTAGGATAAGAAAGAGGGGTATCAATCGTTGAGGGTTCATGTTGATAAGTTTCTGACTTGCAGGGTTCAAAGTAAGGTTCTATAGGGATTCAAGTATCAGGATGAGATATCAATACATAGGAAACATCAACATGTTAATCAAGAGGATCAATCAAGTAATATATCAACTCTTCATTTTATCAAGGCATTAAACTATCATGGAAGACTTTTGCACTACTTGCAATACGTACTCGAGGGTTCATGGCATCTCTATGTAACTCAAAGATAAACAAAAGATACGCTTGATTTAAATATATCAAAATGACTCAGGATAATTGCATCAATATATATGAACTGTTTATAGTAAATACGAAGGTCAAGTTGAATCACTTGCCTTGAGATAGGCTGGTCTGGTCTGACTGGTAGGAGCAACAACTGGAGCTTCACTCGACTTTTATGGCAAGTTTTCCCTCGTCTCGAGATCCTACATAAATAATAATAATCTTCATTATAATATATTCTCACCAACTTAACCTATTTACAACTCGAAATTAAACACGGATGGCACTTAGGCCTATATGCACTTAATTTATATTCACTTTTAAATTACAATTGCACACACATAGCCACATAATCACATATCATATATTAATACCAAATAACACCATATATACCATAATGCAACACTAGGCTTGGATGATCTCGACTCACAACTTAAGTCACTTGGTCGCTAAACTAGACATAGTCCTCTAATTTTGGCTTCCTAACTCGATGTGCCTTTCCTAAATTATCCAACACCTATTGACCCTCACTTGTGCCTTTTGCTCTACTGACCTTATAATATCTTACAACTATGGTGGTCGACCTAATACTCACTTCTAAGTGTTCTAAAACTATGTGATAAGTGATAGTGCTCACTGGTGCAAATTTCAGAATGACAACTATAGTTTCTTGAGTGCATTAGGCACTCTTAAACTATAGATTTTCCTTCAAAACTTTTACACAAGACTCTCCTGACCTAAGGCATCTCACAAACTTGATGTGGCTCAAGGGCCTGGCTTGGGCCTTCTTGGGCCTAAGCTAAAAGTCCAAGGTTCCCCTGTTTTTCTGGGCAGAAAATGCCCTGACTTGAATTAACTTGTGACACATGGTTCTAACTCATATCCTATGAACTATGGTTGGAAAAACTTCTCTGACATACCCTCTAACTAAGGCCCAATTGGGCCTAATGAGGGCCTACCCATGACATGGTCAAATCTCCCTATTTCTAAGTTGCAACAAAACTGTCCCCTGCTGGACAGATTTTGTGATTCTACTTGTGCACCTAACCAAATGACATGCAAACCTCCAACCAACTCCTAAAACCTTTTATATACTCCCAATACTAACTTCTGGTAGCTTGGGCCTCAAAGTGCACACCAATGACATGGTCAAAACTCACTCTAAACCTCAGGGTGCTATACTGATTTTTCTGCAGAAACTATAACTCTCATTTTCCAAGGTTTTGATTTGACAAACTCAACTAACAACAACTCAATACTTAAACCAAGACTTATACATGGTGATCTACTGAAATAACTCCCTTATTCTCAAAATAAACTTGGGTGAGATCATCCATGCCCAAAAACAACAACATGCAACCAAATATATAACATGCAACTCATGGAAAGCACATAACAAGATTTCGGCTAGGCATAAAGTTTTAAATGCTTGCAAAATCGACTTGCACCTAATACTCATCCTTAATAATCATGAAATATAACTTCCTTTAAGTATTAATAAGAAATTTATCATGGAAACAATCTATTTTAAGCACACATATTTCGAATTTATAGATTTTTAAACATAAATACATGATTTCGAAAAGAGTAGCATGCAAAACATGGTTGATCATCATTTTAATGTCTTAAAACTAGCATGCATGGCTAAACATAAATATATAATGAAATTTCAGTAGTATGCAAAGGATTTTAAAGCATGATAACTCCATAAAACACTTAGTTAGCACATATACATAATATTTCTCATAGAGAGCTCTTGAATTCACAAGAATCAAGAGTTTCTCTTTGGAGATCACATAAGAACTACACATGCATCCATGGAACTTCAACTTCCAAGTCACAAAACACTTGGAAAGTATATAAGATGAATGTAGGTAGAAGATTTACACTTGGGAAGATGAAGAATGAATTGAAAAATGGAAGGGGGTGGGGGATTTTGGCCTTCGGCCGAGAGCAAGGTGGGAGGGGGAAAAGGAGAGAAATTTATGGTGTGTTGGAGTGTGGAATGAGTGGAATGACTTCTCCCACTTTGATTTCTTTGTTTTATGCTATTTGGTTTACAATTAATGAGTGGAAGTGAGAACTTACAAAAATGTCCCTTGGTTAAAGTTAGGCCATTTTTCATGCAAGGCCAAGGTAGTAATTTGGTAATAATCAAATGAGTTAGTGGGGTTGAAAAAGTCTTGTTTTCCCTTTGAGAGAATAGATGAGTGATTTGCATGCATGGTCTCTTATGTAATTTGATAAACATGACAACTAAAATTTATAATGATTTATTTTTATAAAATAAAATACAAGTTCAAAAATTATAAAATTTATTCCATAAAATAAGTTGGATTTTTAGAGACTTTATAAAATCATTTTCAAAATTTGTGAACAAAATACCTTTTAAAAGAAAATTTTTCCAAAGCTTAGAATATTCCTTATAAATCAAAAATAAAGAAATTAAATAAACTCTTGCTTTGAAAAATCATATACTACACAAAGCAAATTTATAATGCAGAAATTTTCACTCACACTAGCGTACACTCATTGAATATATTTTCATTTGACTTTAATATTATACCCAATCCACAAATAATATTACATAAAATGCCGGTCGTAACATCCTCTCCCCCTTAAGGGATTCTGTCCCCAGAATCTAAGAAAAAAGATGAGGATGCCGGGAACGCATATCAGACTCTAACTCCCAAGTCGACTCTTCGACCTTAGGGTTCCTCCAAAGTACTTTTACTAACTTTACTGACTTATTTCTAAGACTCTTTACTTGCCAGTCGAGTATTTTAACCGGTTGCTCCACAAATGACATGTCTGCCTGAATTTCTACAGGTTCATATTCTATCACATGGCTAGCGTCAGGATTTTACTTCTTAAGCAACGACACATGGAACACATTATACACATGTTGATACTGAGGTGGTAAGGCCAACTCATAGGCTACCTTTCCCACTTGACTCAAAATCTCAAAAGGACCTATGTATCTAGGTGCTAACTTCCCTTTCTTGCCAAATCTCATCAACCCTTTTCTAGGTGACACCTTCAGCAACACAGCTTCGCCAATTTGGAATTGAACGTCCTTACATGCTGGATCCGCATACTTCCTCTGTCTATCTTGAGCAGCAAGCAACCTTTTTTCGAATTAACTTGACCGAGTCATGCAACTGTTGTACCAAATCCGAGCCGAGAATTCTTCCTTCTCCTACTTAATCCAAACTTGTTGGTGATCTACATTTTCGCCCGTACAAAGCTTCGTATGGTGGCATGCCGATACTGGAATGATAGCTGTTGTTGTAAGAGAATTCAATCAACGGCAAATGGTCGTCCCAACTTCCTGCAAAATTGATTGCACAACTGCGCAACATGTCTTCAATTGTTTGAATTGTCCTTTCACTCTGGCCATCAGTCTGCGGGTGGTACGCCGTGCTCATATTCAACTTCGTGCCAAGACATTCCTGAAATTGCTTCCAGAATCTCGAGTTAAATCGGGGATCTCTGTCTGAAACTATTGATACGGGTACTCCATGCCTTAGTACGATTTCGCGTGCATACAGATGAACCAACTTGTCCAGTGACGACTTCTCATTTATTGGAAGGAAATGCGCCGACTTCGTAAGACGATCAATTATAACCCATATTGCGTCATGCCCGGATTTCGTTCGCGGTAGTCCCACTATAAAGTCCATAGCGATATTTTCCCATTTCCATTCTGGAATCTTCAGGGGCTGAATTAATCCGCTTGGTCGTTGATGTTCTGCCTTTACTTTCTGACAAGTATAGCACTTCGCAACCCATTCTGCCACGTCTCGCTTCATATTTGGCCACCAAAAGTTCTTCTTTAAGTCTCGATACATCTTGGTGCTTCCCGGGTGGATTGAAAATTTCGAATTGTGGGCTTCATGGAGGATCTCATTCTTTAATTCAGGTACATGGGGAATCCATATTCTGGATGAAAACCTTAGTATCCCTTGCTCATCCCTTTAAGTATTAATCTCCTCTCCAGATAACTGATTCTTCTCTTTTTCCATTACTTCCTCTTGACACTTTTTTATCTTTTCCACTAGTGTTGGCTGAAAGGTCATTGCACGACAAACTTCCTCGACTTTTCCATAAGCACAAAGTTCCAATTCCAATTTTTCGATTTCTTCAGTTAACTCTTTTGATGTTATCATCATATTCAATCTCTCCTTCCTACTCAGAGCATCGGCCACTACGTTCACCTTTCCAGGATGGTAATTTATCGAGCAGTCATAGTCCTTGATCAATTCCAGCCATCTCTTCTGCCTCATATTGAGCTCTTTCTGAGTAAAAATGTACTTTAAACTCTTGTGATCCGTGTAGATTTCACACTCTCTCCATAGAGGTAATGTCTCCAAATCTTAAGTGCGAACACTATGGCGGCTAGTTCCAAGTCATGCGTCGGGTACTTTAACTCATGCGGCTTCAACTGTCTTGACGCATATGCGATCACTTTACTGTGTTGCATCAACACACAACCCAAACCCTTATGTGAAGCGTCGCTGAATATTACAAAATTCCCTTGATCATCTGGAAGTACCAACACCGGAGCTGTTACCAACTTCTGCTTTAACTCTTGAAAGCTATCTTCACATTCTGCACTCCATTCAAACTTTTGATTCTTTCTGGTTAACTTGGTCAATGGCGTGGCGATCTTCGAGAAATCCTTGACGAATCTTCTATAGTATCCGGCCAATCCTAGAAAACTTCGCACTTCCGTAGGAGTCTTTGGCCTCTCCCAACTCATAACTGCCTCAATCTTTGCCGGATCCACTTTAACTCCCTCATTTCCAATAACATGCCCCAAAAATTGAACTTCCTTTAACCAAAACTCACATTTGGTAAACTTGGCATACAACTTCTCTTATCGGAGTATCTCCAATGCTATCCAGAGGTGCTGCTTATGTTCTTCTTCCGACTTAGAATAAATAAGGATGTCATCAATGAATACCACGACAAATTTGTCCAAATACTTCTTAAATACCCGATTCATCAGATCCATAAATGCGGCCGGATCGTTGGTCAATCCAAACGGCATTAATAGGAATTCATAATGCCCATATTTGGTCCTGAATGCGGTCTTAGGAATATCTTCTTCTTTGATCTTTAATTGATGGTATCCCGATCTCAAATCAATCTTTGAAAAGCATTTTGCTCCCTTCAACTGATCAAAAAGGTCATCTATCCTTGGTAGCGGGTAGCGGTTCTTGATCGTCACCTTATTCAACTCCCGGTAATCTATGCATAGACGCATACTCCCATCTTTCTTCTTTACAAACAGAACAGGTGCTCCCCATGGCGACGTACTTGGTCGTATCACTCCTTTATCCAATAATTCTTGTAGCTGGCTCGCCAACTCTTTCATTTCTGCTGGTGCCATCCTATATGGGGCCTTTGAAACTGGTTCCGTTCCTGGAGCAAGGTTGATCTCAAACTCAATTTGTCGATCTGGTGGTAAGCCTGGTAGTTCATCGGGAAACACATCGGGGAACTCGTTAACTACAGAAATATCTTCCATGCTGAGGCTGCCTCTCTCTGAATCTACTACATATGCTAGGAATGACTCACAACCTTTTCTAAGCAACTTCTTAGCCTGAACGATTGTAAGAAATAGTTGCTCTTGCCTCTGCCCCTTAAATACTACCTTCTCTCCACTCTTCGTCTTTAAATACACTCTCTTGGTCTTACAATTAATCTGAGCGTTATTCTCTCCTAACCAATCCATTCCTAAAATTATATCAAACTCTCCCAACTTGAAGAGTATCAAGTCGGCTGAGAACTTATATCCTGAAATGTCGATCTCACACTTCGGACATAATTGATTCACAGGAATCTTCTCTTGGTTCGCAATTACCACATTTACTACCTCACTCATAACCATTTTATCACATTGGAGCTTATCAACAAAAGATTTTGATATGAAAGATCTTGTTGCTCCCGAATCAATCAATACTTTAGCTTTGACATTATTGAGTAAAAGTGTACCTGCTATCACCTCCGAATTCTGAACAGCATCCTTCATCTTTAGATCAAATGTCCTTGCTGTTGCTTGCGGGGTTGGTGCGGGTGGTGGAGGTAATGCCAATACCTCAGCTGGCATGCTTGCACTGGTACTTGCCACGTTCATTGTAACGCCCTCCAGACCCGGGGTATAAGTCTGGGGGTTACAAGCTAATCACCAAACCTGTACAAGCTTATTGATAAATAATAAAGAAATGAAACTAAACCCCTTAACAACTACCAGGACCTTTCTAGGTTGAAGTATGAAAACAAGAACCACTAACTACTTTTATTACAAACCAATATTCAAAATCTCATAAACTTTCTTTATTACAAACCCTTGTCTAACTCATTTTAAACTAAGTTCAGCTTTTATTCAAACACACATACTATCTATTAACACTCCACCTGCTCGGGCAACTCAAAGCTTTCTTCCTGGATAGGGATCAACACCTTGGGTATAAGAGGATCCCGAGGCTTGACCCGCTTCTTTACCACTCGTGTTCTGACGGGTTTCATATTCCTTCTTAACTGAAACAATAAGGTGAATAACAACAAAAAGGGGTGAGCCAAAATTGCTCAACAAGTCTACCAAATATACACAATGTTAAAGCAATATAACTGAATCCATGTCCCAGGTATATCTGCAA
This sequence comes from Apium graveolens, assembly GCF_009905375.1. Lineage (NCBI taxonomy): Eukaryota > Viridiplantae > Streptophyta > Magnoliopsida > Apiales > Apiaceae > Apium > Apium graveolens. Next base: position 238,449,680 of record NC_133650.1, on the reverse strand, counting down.
AGATATAACCTCATAAGAATCAAAAGAAGGCCATTGCTGGCGAATATAAACGAACTACACTGGACTCAAGTTCGCAGCTATACCCTGCTGATCAGCCAGGATACAGTGCAGATCTATATCTCACTATATAGATCCCGTCGGGTACCCAGGCACTACGGCCCATCTCAAGGATCCGGTTATGTTCCGGTCCTTAGGATTAAGTAACCTTAATCCCCAAAAGTAATGTTATCCAGTCCCTGGAATAGCAACCGGAACAATCGGTATACTTTGATATATTCTAATCACCAGAATATATTAATAATTGTGAGTAATAATTGGAATATGAATAATAAATTCAAATGAAAAGAATAATTCAAGAATCGAACTGAGATAGGAATAAAGGAGTTAAAGTAATGCAAATGTAACAAGAATCTGAAGAGAATATCACTATTCTGGAAAATAGAATAGAGGAGAAACTTGCCTTCTGTGCGAATTACTGCAATTAAATCACTTCCGTCTATCCCCTACTTGACCTGCCTTGCTGGCTTAGTTCCTGTTAGCAAAATAGATTGGTTAAGTCATTTTGTACTTCTGTCGTACCTTAAATCGATTTCATTTTGTTCCTACTATTTACCCATACGTTTATAACCAACTCGAATATTACATATAAACAAGTAAGACTCGATTAACCACATAATACACATAAGCACATAAGCACATAATCATTTTTATAGTTAAAATAATTTTTAGAATCGAAATCGATTCGCTGATTGCTCCTTTGATCACCTTCTGCTTCATTTCCCATTTTTCCGGGATTTTTCGAACTCGTCTCGGCACGCATTTCGACTGATAATCAAGCAATCAATAAAATCAACTAATTTCGAGAAGAAATTAGGTCTTCATATTATTTTTAGTGAAAATAATTCATTTTTCTGAGTCAACAGGCTTTCGTTTCGCTCAATTCGGACTAACGGTTGAATTATTATCAATTAAACACTGATAATTCAATTTATTATTCAATATAAACAATTATTGCTAATTTTTAAATCCCAAAATAATTTTTAAATAATTATTTAAGAAAAATCAAAGTCAAAAATAATTTTTTTATAATTTTTGGAGTTAAAATGAAGAAGTTATGATTTATCAAAAATTATGTGACTAATTATCGAAATAATTAATCACTTTTTAAATATTTAATAAATAAATAACTAATAAATAATTAATAGATAATTATTTACTAATTTAAAATAATTAATCCCTAATTATTAGGATTAATCACAATTTATTGCAATTATTTATAACTCATCATTATTTATTTGATTAGATCGATTATTTACAAATAATCAATCGATTTAAATAACTGATACGCTATTTATCGAATAACTACGAATTACTCAAATTATAAACCAACTCAACGATTAAACACTCGTATAAATACGAGCTACGCACTATTCTCTAATACTACCGAACTAATATATTATTATTGGAATTTAAACGATTCGTTAATCAATTAATTATCGGTATTTAATTATACGATACGAACAATTACTGCAATATTATTCGAATAACTAACGCTCGAATAATAATTCCCATTATCGAATCACTACTCGCATAGATACGAGTTACTCGTATTATTTAATCTTTAATTAATTACCTAATTACTAATTAGTTACCTAATTATTAATTAATTAGATAACTAATAAATAATTAGATAAATAATTAAATAATTAAATTCGAATTTATAAATTAATAAAAATAATTCAGAAATTAATAATATTATTTCTCAGAATTCAAAACTGATTTTTATTTAATTTTTAGAATTACTAAAACTAATTTCTGATTTTTAGAAAATAAAATAAATATATAAAATAACCAGAAACACAAAACAGGGTTTCAGGGTTAGGGTTTTTGGATCAATCCCGGGTCGAAACCGGGTTGCAAACCGGGTCGACGCCGGGTTGAACATGAACACGCCGGCCGGCTGCCTGAACTCGGCACCGGCGGCGAAAACTCCGGTGAACCAAAACAGCGTCCAAACGACACGGTTCCAGGCTGGTTTTGCTCCGATTCCAATCTCCAACATCATAGAAATATCACCCCACCCTTCGATACAACCCTAGACCTCAGCCTCGTCGTCTTCGGCGAAGAAACGAACGAAGGCGCCGACGTCGTTTTTCCGATGACGTCGATACGTTCGACCCAACACTCACCCATCACCATCTAACACTTTACGATCATTATACACCCTAATTAAACCCAGAAATACAAGAAATCATTCAACATAACACCGGGAAAATCAAGAACTCCGGTGGCGGCTAAAAATTCCGACGAGCCTAAATCGGAATCAACAGTTAACAAAACCAACACGAATCGACTGGAAATTGTACGATCTACAACTCTATAACAATCAAATTCATCTCAGCAACTTCTAACAAAAACACCCAAATCAAAATTAAACCCGAAATTACAAAATAAAAATCAATACCTCTGATGATGATTTTGACGTGATAATCTAATAGAACAGGCTTCGGGCTTCAAATCGGTTACTCACACTTCGATTTCTGACACCGGAATCACGATCAAATTGACTTTGATCCGCAAGAACACTCAAGAACCCTAATTCCTTTTTCTGAATTTTCTGATTTATTTTCTGATTTTTAATTAAAATTAATAATTAATTACTGAAAAATCAGCTATTTATACTATGTAAAATAATGCCCCTAAATAAAATTAAGGGGCTAATTACACTCCTAATAAAAATATTTGGCCCCAATTTTTATAATTTTTGGGTATTAATATTGAATTTTTAAATATCCAATAAATACAAAATAAATGCTAAAAATTCCCAAAAATTTTGAATATTACAAAAATGCAAAGAAAAATGATATATGATAATTTCATGATCATATAAAAATAAAAATGTGATTTTTGTGGGGTTTTTGGTACCCGAAGGGGCCCGGAAAAGCCGTTTTTCGCGAAAAAGGTCAATTTGTAAAACGTCTAGGGGTTCAGAATAGCGATATGGTATAGGGCATTTTTGGCAAAATAGGGCCAATGATTTTGTTTGAAATACGGGCTTTTAAAACATGATTTTGAGCTGTACGGGTTTTGATATAAGATATCTAACTTACAATAAAACACTCAATAATTGTCCAAAACACATTTGGATCAAAACAGATAACACGTAACACATAGCAGTTAAGGTTTAATGACTCAACACATTTAATCACATATAAATGACATATTAATACACATATTTTATTATAAATATGATATCATACAACGTAAATTTCCCGGTCGTTACATTCTCCCCCCCATAATAGGATTCTGTCCTCAGAATCTTCTACGAAAACAAATGAGGGTATTTCTCTAACATTTCACTTTCAAGCTCCCAGGTTGATTCTTCAACCACTGGGTTTCTCCACAACACTCGCACTAAATACACAGACTTGTTTCTCAACACTTTCTCTCGTCGATCTAAAATTCTTACCGGCTATTCTACAAAAGACAAATCTGGTTGGATATCTATCGGTTCATACTCTATTACATGCCTAAAATCAGGATTATATCGCTTAAGCATTGACACGTGAAACACATTGTGAATATGTTGCATATGAGGCGGTAACGCTAATTCGTATGCAAGCTTTCCTACTTTCTTCAAAATCTGAAATGGCCCAACGTATCGTGGCTTCAATTTACCCTTATTGCCAAATCTGGTCAATCCTTTCCATGGCGATATTTTAAGTAATACGTGTTCCCCTTCCTGATAGTCCATATTCTTCCTTGTTTGGTCTGCATATTTGCGTTGCCTGTTTTGCGCTGCATCGAGTCGTTTCCGAATAAGTTCAATATTTTCTTTCGTTTGCTGAATTAATTCTGGACCCAAAATTTTACGTTCTCCAACTTCATCCCAATGCACTGGTGATCTGCATTTTCTCCTATATAGTGCTTCATACGGTGGCATTCCAATGCTGGCGTGATAGCTGTTATTATAGGAAAATTCCACTAGGGGTAGATGCTCATCCCAACTGCCTTCAAAATCGATTGCACAAACTCGTAGCATGTCTTCAATCGTTTGAATAGTTCTTTCACTTTGCCCGTCGATTTGCGGATGATAAGCGGTACTCATGTTTAAATTTTGTTCCAAGGCATTCTTGAAATTGTCTCCAAAATCTTGAATTGAAACGAGGATCTCGATCTGATACAATAGATATTGGAACTCCATGTCGCATCACAATTTCTTTGAGATACATGTGCACTAATTTGTCGAGCAAAAATCTTTCATTAATTGGTAGAAAATGTGTCGACTTTGTAAGTCTGTCAATGATTACCCATATCGCATCATGATTTGCCCTAGTCCTCGGTAGTCCTACCATAAAATCCATCGCTAGATGTTCCCATTTCCATTCGGGAATGTCTAACGGTTGCAATAACCCGCTCGGACGTTGATGTTCCACTTTAACTCGCTGGCATGTGTAGCATTTACTCACCCATTCTGCTATTTCCTTCTTCATATTCGGCCACCAAAAGTTTTCCTTCAAATCGCGATACATTTTTGTGCTTCCTGGATGAATGGAATACTTCGAATTGTGTGCATTCCGCATTATTTCTTCTTTTAATTCTGCCACGTTTGGGATCCAGATTCTCGATGCAAAGCGTAAAATTCCTTCATTATCTTTCTGAGTTGTGATCTCTTCTCCCGTTAAGTCGTCATCTTGACTCATCACTTCATCTTGACAACGACGAATCTTTTCTAACAACTCCGGTTGGAAAGTCATAGCGTGGATAGTTCCTGCAGATTCATTGGGAATACGAATCTCGATTTCCAATTTGTCGAATTCCTTGGCCAATTCTTCGCATGAAGTTAACCGATTCAATCTTTCTTTTCTGCTTAGCGCATCCGCTACAACATTTGCTTTTCCTGGATGATAACTGATTGTAACATCGTAATCTTTAATCAATTCCAGCCATCGACGTTGTCGCATGTTCAGTTCTTTTTGCGTAAAGATATACTTCAGACTTTTATGATCCGTGTAGATTTCGCATTTTTCACCGTAGAGATAATGTCTCTAAAGCTTCAATGCAAATACGATCGCTGTCAATTCCAGATCATGCGTAGGATATTTCTGATCATGGGGTTTAAGTTGTCTCGAAGCATATGCAATGACATTACCGTGTTGCATCAATACACATCCTAGCCCGCGATATGAAGCGTCACTGTAAATGACGAAATTTCCTTGCTCGTCTGGCAGTACAAGTACTGGTGCAGTCACCAACCGATTCTTTAACTCTTGAAAACTTTCTTCACACTTATCATTCCATTCAAACTTTTCACTTTTTCGGGTTAACTTGGTCAGCGGCGTTGCTATCTTTGCAAAATCTTTGACAAATCTTCGATAATATCCTGCCAATCCCAAGAAACTTCGAACTTCTGTCGGCGTCTTTGGTCTTTCCCAATTCAACACAGCTTCAATCTTTGCTGGATCAACTTGGATGCCTTCTCTACCGATGATATGCCCTAGAAATTGTACTTCCCTTAACCAGAATTCATATTTTGAGAATTTTGCGTATAATTGCTCTTTCCTCGGAATTTCCAAAACTATCTTCAAGTGTTCTGCATGCTCTTCTTCTGTCTTGGAGTAAATCAAGATGTCATCAATGAATACAATCACGAACTTGTCCAAATATTTCTTGAATATCCTGTTCATCAAATTTAATGAATGCAGCTGGCGCGTTTGTCAAACCGAATGCCATTACAAGAAACTCGTAATGCCCATATCTCGTACGAAACGCAGTCTTTGGAATATCTTCAGCTTTAATCTTCAATTGATGATAACCTGAGCGTAAATCTATCTTCGAAAACCATGCAGCTCCTTTTAGCTGGTCGAACAAATCATCGATTCTCGGTAAAGGATACTTGTTCTTGATAGTGAGCTTATTCAATTCCCTATAGTCGATGCACAATCGCATGCTGCCATCCTTCTTCTTCACAAATAACACTGGTGCACCCCATGGGGATACACTAGGTCGTATAATGCCTCGGTCTAGAAGATCTTACAGTTGCATTGACAATTCTTTCATTTCAACTGGAGCCATTCGATACGGAGCTTTCGAAACTGGTTCTGTACCTGGTGCTAGATCAATCGTGAACTCGATTTCTCGATCTGGCGGTAATCCTGGAAGCTCGTCTGGAAAGACGTCCGGAAATTCACATACAACTGGAATATCTTCTACTCTAGGACTTTCTTTTTCAGTATCTAACACGTAAGCTATGTACGCCTCACATCCTTGCCGAAGCAATCGTTTGGTCTGCACTACAGTGAGAAATTTATTCTGCTGCTTTTCGCCCTTGAATATTACCGTTGCATTTTCCGCAGTTCGCAATTCAACTTTCTTATTCGCGCAATCTATCTGAGCCTTATGACATGCTAACCAATCCATTCCCAAAATGATATCAAATTCTCCCAGCTTAAAAGGAATTAAATCTACAGAAAAATGATGTTCGGCTATTTCTACAACACACGCAGGACATACTCGATCTACCGGAACTTGGTCGTCATTCGCTAATTTTATAATTAACGTCTCGCCCAACCATTTAATTTCACAATGTAACTTATCAAGAAATTCTTCAGAAATAAATGAACAGGTAGCTCCAGAATCAATTAATACTTTTGAATCTACGGAGTTCACCAAAAGCGTACCTGCAATCACACTTGGATTCTGTACTGCTTCTTTCATGGTCATGTTAAAAGTCCTTGCTCTGGGTTGATTTGACGGCGGTGGCGGAGGTAATGCCAATACTTTCAGAATACTGGCTGCCATTGCTGGTCCTTTACAATTCCTAGCGATATGCCCTTTCCTTCCGCATTGATAGCAAGTGATTTCTGCTATTTTTCCTGTCGGACATTCGTTAGAGTAGTGCCCTTTCTGCTTGTATTTGAAACATGTCACCTCTGCTTTAATACATACGCCGGTATGCTTGCGTCCACAAGTTTTGCAATACGGCACTAGAACCTTAACAATTCCCTGCTGGTTGGAGACTTGGAAACGATTACCTGCTTTTTGTGTACCCTGTCCTATCCTTTTGAAATTCAGATTTGCCCGGGCTTGAAATCCCGGCTCTGTTGAAATGGTCTTGGAAACTTCCATGTCCTCTATCTCGTTGAGACATTTCACTTTCCCCTTCGATGATCAAAGCTTTCTGGACTACATCAGTAAATGTTGCTAATTCAAAAACTGCAACTTGTCCGCGTATCCATGGTCGTAATTGTTATGGATAAAAAACTAATATATATAATTGCTGTATTTAGTACTAAGGAACGTGAGCTTCAAGGCTCGATTTGACTGCTCTTGTGTTTCGTGACTCAATCTGCCTTAACAAGATGCCTACGTACCTTGCTGATTGCCAAGGATCAAGTCAAAAAACGTAGTTCTGATTTGTGGGATGAGACCCCTTATATAGATGTTGGGGGTCCTTGAATTGGACTTAGTATAGGAGACTTGATGGGCAAGTCTCATAATTAGAATGGACTTTGGAGTCCTAGATAGTAGGAAACTGATTCCTTATCCTTTTAGGTCCCCTTGAGGCTAATCTATAAGGATTTATATCCTTATCGGGACTCTTCTCAATGGCTGATTTTTCCCTTATTAATTAATTACGAAATTAATTAATAATCAGGGCTTTTGGGCCTTCTTTATTCCATCAGGCCCGATCTGGTCCATCAGGCCCGATCTGGTCCATCAGGCTTAACCTTTCCGGTCTAAGTATCATATATCTTTTTATTGGGACTAGCAGCCCATACCTTGCAGTATTTAATTATACTATCATAATTTATTTATCCCTATCATTTGCCCCCCAACTTTTGGGAAACATTGATTAGGTTTCGCAGAAGTTAAATCTATTCGTTCCCTTACAGGGTTTCGTTTTTGCGTAAAGTGTGGAGCGACCTACACATTTACAATGAATCTTCCTTTTATTCAGGAATTACCTTAATTTCCAGGAATTTTTCCCTATTTTTCTGGGATTTTTCCCTAATTTTCCAGGACTTATCCTTAATTTCCTGGGATTTATCCTTAATTTCTGGATTTTTCCCTAATTTTCTGGATTTTTCCCTAATTTTCCGGGACTTATCCTTAATTTCCTGGGATTTATCCTTAATTTCTGGATTTTTCCCTAATTTTCCGAAAATATTAACATTTTTCGGAAAATATTTAAGGAATTTCCTTATTTTTCTGGATTTTTCCCTAATTTCTGGGATTTATCCTTAATTTCCTGGATTTATTCCTTATTTCTGAAAATATTAACATTTTTCAGAAAATATTTAAGGAATTTCCTTATTTTTCTGGATTTTTCCCTAATTTCTGGGATTTATCCTTTAATTTTCTGGATTTATTCCTTATTTCTGAAAATATTAACATTTTTCAGAAAATATTTAAGGAATTTCCTTATTTTTCTGGATTTTTCCCTAATTTCTGGGATTTATCCTTTAATTTTCTGGATTTATTCCTTATTTCTGAAAATATTAACATTTTTCAGAAAATATTTAAGGAATTTCCTTATTTTTCTGGATTTTTCCCTAATTTCTGAAAATATTAACATTTTTCAGAAAATATTTAAGGAATTTTCTTATTTTTCTGGATTTTTCCCTAATTTCTGGGATTTATCCTTTAATTTTCTGGATTTATTCCTTATTTCTGAAAATATTAACATTTTTCAGAAAATATTTAAGGAATTTCCTTATTTTTCTGTAATTTTTCAGATTTTTTTTTATATAAAAATTTCGACCAGAAATCCATTCGACCAGGATCCTGGTCGAATTAACCTTCAGATTGCCCTGGTCGACAGGGTTTCGGGCAGGATGCTTTCGATCAGGAATCCTGGTCGAATTTCGGCCAGGATTTCCTCCCTTCGGTCAGGATTCTATTTCGATCAGGATTTTCTTCTTTCGGTCAGGATTCAATTTCGATCAGAATTTTCGGTCAGGATCCCCATTTTTGACCGAATTAACCCCCTTTTGGTTGCCCAGGTCGACGCCAATTCGGGCTCGAGGATTTCGATCAGGAATTCTTCACAATTTCTGGTCGAATTAGTCCTGGTCCTGGTCGAATTAAGGCCGTTTTTTACCCCTGATCGACAGGGTTTCGACCTCAGGCCATTCGACCAGGATTTCTTCGTGTTTTCTGGTCGAACAGGTCAGGAATATATACATATATATATATATATATATATTTTTATTTATTTGCATACACTTGGATTTGGGCCCTTAAACCTGGGCTGAATTTATTGGGCTGATCTTTGGGCTTATTTTTTCAACAGGGCTTTGGCTCATGGGCCTGATTTAACCCTTTTTAAATATAGTGGGCCTTATCCCTGGGCCTCCAACTTCAATTATCTGGGCCCTTTTCTGGGCTTGTTTCTTATTGGGCATCTTTTCCACAGGCCTTGTTAATTGGGCCCCTAGTTCTGGGCTTTTCAAACATTTGGGCTTCCTTGGGGCCATTTTTTTTACAGGTTTTTCAATTGGGCCCCTTGTTTTTCCTGGTTTTTGAAGATAATACTCACATATATTTTCTTCCAGATTTTGGACCCTGGTGCAGGGCTTTGACTTGAATATTTGGGCCCTTATCTGGGCTTGATATATATTTTTTTTTAGGCCCAATAATATTTAATTTCATTATTTTTCCTGAACTGGGCTTTTATTTTGGGTCAAACCTTTCACTGGGCTCTCTTCGGGTCAAACCTCTTACTGAACTCTTATTTATGGGCTCCAAAGCCCAAGATCCATGACATACCTGAATATTTAATTCATCCAGGAATTTTGTCAACTTTCATATTTTGGGTCCTAGTATTGGGCTTCCTTCAGGGTCACGATTTTTCGACAAGAATTCTGACCTTTTCGGTCAGGAATTACGTTTTTGACCGAATTATCCCCTTCTTTTGTTCCTGGTCGTAGTTTTTTTGACCAAGAATATTTGATCAGGAATATAGCACGTATCCTGATCGAATTGGGTCAGGAATAATTTCTCTTTTCTTTGGGGGGTCATTTATTTCCTGGGCTTCCTTTTTACATTTTCTAACTTGGAAGTTTTTGCTGGGCCTTTCAAACACTTGGGCCCTTAACTGGGCTTGATTATTTTTTCAGAATGGGCCCTTAACTAGGCTTGATTATTTTTTCAGACGTGGATCTTTTATTGGGCTTTCATAATTCCATGCCTAGCAAAATTTGAGTTGGGCCTTCTCTTTTTTTTTTTTTACTTGTAGCATTCTCTTGCCTTATATCTTTGTTTGTTGAACTTTATGCTTTCACCTTGTGCACTTAGTGTACTTGCCATGCCAACTTACTTCGAAAAACTCTACGAATTTCTTAAACTGTTGGGAATTGGGATTCATCCCTTGCATAAGTCTTAATAATCCTCAAAATAAAACTAGAACATGTAGTCCTAAGCAAGCAAAGCTTCAAGGTGCTTTTCAACCTACTTGTCATCTTGACAAGTGAGAATCGCGCTCAACCAATTTACACATAGTAAATCTTCAGGTTTTATGCATGCCAAGTCCTCGGGACTTCAAAGCCATCCATAGTCTCGAGCTTGTAGGTTCTTCTACCTTGAACACTCTTGACCTTGTACGGCCCTTACCAATTTGGGGAAAGTTTCCCTTTCTGCCCTACACTAGAAGCTTCTACCTTCCTCAAGACTAAGTTACTTTGTTTGAAGAACCTTTCTTTAACCTTTAGGTTGTAGTAGAACGAAGCATTTTTCTGATATTCCACTATCTTCGCATATGCCACATCTCGCACTTCATCAATTAGATCCAGGGCTAACCTCTGCCCTTCCTCATTTTCTTCTGCATTGAAAACCTGAATCCTTGGAGAAGAATGTGATATCTCTACTGGAACTACTGCTTCTGCCCCATATGCCAACATGAAGGGAGTTGCTCCTGTCGTGACTCTACAGGTAGTCCTGTAGGCCCATAATATTGGAAGTATTTCATCCATCCAATTATTTCTTGACTTCTCGATCCTCTTCTTTAGTCCATCCTGGATTATCCGATTTGCTACCTCCGCTTGCCCATTGGCTTGCGGGTGAGCCACAGAGGTGAACCGTAGCTCAATTTCATTTTCTTCACAATACTTCTTGAATTCCTCATTGTTGAATTGTGTTCCATTGTCAGTGATGAGGATACGGGGAATTCCATATCGGCACATAATGTTTTCCCACAGGAATTGTGCAACCTGCTTAGTTGTGATTTTGGCCAAGGGTTTGGCTTCGATCCACTTGGTGAAATAATCAATGGCTACAATCAGAAACTTCCTCTGTGCCGTGGCCATAGGAAAAGGCCCTAGAATATCCATGCCCCACATAGCAAAGGGAATAGGTGAGTTGATAGAGGTCAGCATCTTGGGGGGTTGTCTAACAACTGGTGTATGCTTCTGACAGCGATCACACTTCTTCACATATTCTTTGGCATCAGCCATCATTTCTGGCCAATAAAAGCCTAAACGGGTTATCTTATGAGCCAAGGCCCTGCCCCCCAAGTGTTGCCCACAAATACCTTCATGCACTTCCTCAAGAGCCAAGCGTGCCTCATCGGGCCTGAGACACCTCAAGTAAGGAACCACGAAAGATCTTTTATACAGAATCCCATCTATCAAAGAGTACCTTAGTGCTCGAATAGTTAACTTCCGTGCTTCAGTTGCATCGCTTGGCAACCAACCGGTCTGAATGTGAGCCTTGATGGGATCAATCCATGACGTCCCCAAGCCTATGGGAGCCACTAGCTTAACATCTATGCTTCGTGTCTTCAAAACACGGAAGTACACACTTCCTGAACTTTCTTCCATCTCAGATGAAGCAAACTTTGATAACGCATCTGCCTTAGCATTTTCTTCCCTTGGAATGTGTTCAACATGGCATTCATTAAATTGGGTCATCACAGCCCTTACTAGGCGAACATACTTAGCCATCGTATCATCCCTTGCCTCAAATTCTCCCTTTACCTGGGATATGATCAGCTTCGAGTCTCCACGGACCTTTAAGTTTTTGACTCTAAGTGTCCCAGCTAGACCAAGGCCAGCTATCAGGGCTTCATATTCTGCCTCATTATTTGTGGTTAGGAAGTCTATCTTCATAGCATACTCAATTAAGAACCCATCAGGGCTTTGCAAAACCAATCCTGCTCCACTAGAGTTTGTTTTTGACGCTCCATCAAAATAGAGAACCCAATATTCTTTATCATCCTTCTCTTTGCCCCCATTATCGACTCCCTTGTCTTGAGGTATGGCATCTTCCTGCCCCCCGACTTCTTGGTTGGGTATAGTACATTCCACCACGAAGTCAGCTAGTTCCTGGGCTTTTATTGCCGTACGTGGCTTATACTTGAGATCGAACTCTCCCAGCTCTATTGCCCACTTAATCAATCTTCCACTTGCCTTGGGACTGTGAATGATATTTCTCAGTGGCTGATTTGTCAGCACCTCAATCTGATGATCCTGAAAGTATGGACGCAGTTTTCTCGAAGCCATTACCAAGGCTAGAGCAAACTTCTCAATAGTTGAATAATTCAATTCAGCACCATGCAAATTTTTGCTGACATAGTATACGGGTTTCTGGACTTTCAGTTCCTCCTTAACCAACACCGCGCTCAAGGCGCTCTCTGAAACAGCCAAGTACAAGAATAAAACTTCACTCAGAACTGGATTGGCCAACAACGGGGCCTGGCCCATATACTTCTTTAACTCTTTAAATGCCTTCTGATTTTCCTCACTCCATACAAAGTCTTTGATGTTCTTCAGTGACTTGAAGAATGACAAGCACTTGTCTCCTGACTTGGAGATGAATCGTCCTAGCGCGACAACCCTTCCTGTGAGCTTCTGAACATCCTTGATAGTTTTTGGTGGTTCCATGTCCAGGATCGCCTTTATTTTATCGGGATTAGCCTCAATTCCCCTTTTTGAGACCATCAATCCCAAGAATTTTCCAGATCCTACTCCGAAAGCACACTTCGTAGGATTCAACATCCTCTTGTGGTACCTCAGGACCTCAAAAGCTTCCCTCAAATGGGTTATGTGATCAGTCTTTACTAGACTCTTGACTAACATGTCATCAACATAGACTTCCATAGTCTTACCGATAAGATCCTTAAAAATTTTGTTTACCAACCTTTGATAGGTGGCTCCTGCATTCTTGAGACCAAACGCCATAACAAGATAACAATAAACACCAAAGTCAGTGATGAATGATACCTTTGGAATGTCATCCTTATGCATTTTGATCTGGTTGTATCCGCTAAATCCATCCATGAAACTCAGCATCTCATGTCCAGCAGTGGCATCGATCAAAGTATCAATCCTCGGCAACGGAAACAGTCTTTAGGGCATGCATCATTCAGGTCAGTAAAGTCTATACACATCCTCCACTTTCCATTAGCCTTCTTCACCATTACCGGGTTTGCTAACCATTCCGGAAATTGAATCTCCTCAATAAAACCAGCCTCTAAGAGCTTTTCTACCTCCTGTCTGATAGCCTCTTGTCTCTCCGGGGCAAAATTTCTTTTCTTTTGTTTCACTGTCTTCCGACTTGGATCCACGTTTAGCTTGTGAGTAATCAGCTCCGGGTCTATGCCTGGCATATCAGCTGCTGACCATGCAAAGACATCACTATTTTCTTGCAAAAATTCCACCAACTTCCCTCTAAGGGGCTCCTTTAACGTGGCTCCAATGAAAGTCATCCTCTCAGACTTCTCGGGGTCTAAAGGAATAAAAACCAAGTCTTCTGCTGGCTTTCCTCTCTTCTCATCATTTTCTCGGACATCCATATCTTCAATAGGAAGAACCTGCCCCCCGACTCCATCCGCCCTCAAAGAGGCCACATAACAGCTTCTAGCCATTTTTTGATCTCCTCTCTCTTCTCCAATCCCGTTTCGGGTGGGAAACTTCATGACTGAATGGTAGGAAGAGGGGACTGCCTTGAAAGCATGTATCCCTGTTCTACCCATGATAGCATTATAAGTTGAACTAGCCTTTACCACTACGAAATCCAGCATCTGCGTTGCTTGCCTTGGTTCCGTACCTATGGTGGTTGGCAACTTGATTATCCCTTCTACAGGGCACTCTACTCCAGCAAATCCATATATCGGCATGTCGGTAGGTGTTAACTGGGAATCGTTATACCCCATCCTTAGAAAGGCGTCATGGAGCAAGATATCCACAGAAGCACCATTATCAACAAGAACCCTCTTGATCGGGCTGTTTCCTATTATAGGTGTTATGACCAGCGGGTCGTCATGAGGAAACTTGACTCCCTCTAGGTCAGAATCATCAAAATCCAATGTTACTTCTGTCCTGGCCCTTTTCGGGGCTTCTCCAACAATATGCATAACCTCCCTAGTATATGCCTTTCTGGAATTTTTGGACAATCCAGCAGCAGTTGGACCTCCAAAGATCATATTTATCACAGGTCCTCGAGGGCGTCGCGGCCCTCCAAAGATCGCATTTATAACCGGCCCTCTGGGTTGGGGATTTCGCCCCTGATCGTCTTGGTCCCTCCTATGATCTTCAAAGTTCTTCCTTCCATTATTATTCCTGTCCCCTCCTTCTCCAGTGTATTTGTTCAATCTTCCTTTTCGAATGAGGAACTCAATTTCATCCCTCAATTGCCTACACTCATCGGTGTCATGGCCAACATCTTTGTGAAACCTGCAGTATTTGCTCTTATCTAGCTTGGCGGGATCAGCCTTCAAGGGCTTAGGCCAGCGAATATCTCTGTCTTTCTCAATCTCCATCAAAATTTGACTTCTAGGAGCATTCAACTTAGCGTATTCAGTGAACTTTTGCCCAGGTCCTCCCTTCTTGGGGGTTGAATCAGGATTTTGTTCGGTTCTAGGATACTTGTCCTTAGCGATATACTCCAGATCAGTTTTTCGCTTCTTGCCTCCAGTGGGCTCATTACTTACTGCGGTCTTCCCCATGCTTTCTTCAACCTTGATATACTTCCCTGCCCTCTCCTGGAGCTGCAACATATTTTCAGGGGGACGTTTGGCCAAGGACATCTTGAAAAACTCATCCCTAGTTCCTTGTTGCAGTGCTATCATGGCTACCTTATCATCAAGGTCTGGGACTTTTAAAGCCTCCTTTGTAAAACGATTCAGGTAGTCTCTCAAAGATTCCTTTGCTCCTTGCACAATACTCATGAGAGATGCTGAACTTTTCTCATGGACTCTCCCACTGATGAACTGCTTAATAAAAGCCTGACTTAACTCCCTGAATGATCCAATAGAATTTGGGGGCAGGCGACTGTACCATCTTTGAGCCATACCCGACAGGGTTTGAGGGAAGGCCCGACACTTTATAGCATCATTCACGGGTTGCAGCAGCAGTGCATTAGAGAATGTCCTAACATGATTAGCGGGGTCTCCCGTGCCATCATAGGCTTTGATAGTGGGCATCTTGAATTTCCTTGAGATATGGGCATTCATTATCTCTTCTGTGAAGGGTGGAGTTGGATCATCAGGATCTCCAAGGGGAAGGAGATTGCTTGGATCAGTTCTTGGGACAGCAGCCCTTATTCTTACCGGACCATCCAGGTCTATGATAGGAGGAGGATTTCTCCCCCTAGGAGGTATGTGGGGTCTGGTGGCCTGGTGAGCCTCCAAATCACGCCTCAGCCTTTGGATTTCAGCCTCATGAGCCCTGATCCTTTCCTGCACTTCTTGGGGATTTGCCCCTGGGGTGCTTTGGGGGCGTTGCCTTCCATCGGCGATTGGCTCTTTTCCCGGACGCCTCCTTCTCGGGGCCACTTCATCATCCGAAGATTCGGAGTCTCTCTCAGTGTATGGACTAGAAAATTCCCGATCCTCAGGGATAGGACCCAAACCTCGTATATAGGGGGGCGACCGCCCTCGTGCTTCGCTTCGCCCAGCATATCCGCTTCCTCCAACCTCAGGGTGAAGGGGCATCCCATAAGGGGGGTTAGTAGTAACAATAGTTGAATATTCATACCCGACGGGTCGAGAATTCACAGGTATATGTATTTGTTGAACTTGAGGATTCGTACCTTGAATAGTCGGGGGAGTTGTCCCTTGTAGCTGGGGTTGAGTTGCCCCTATCTGGGCTTCCTCCTGAGTAGATGCATAAGTTGAATGGGGAGGAACCTCCACGGTTGATGAAATCACCTGGGTTATCTCTGATGGTGTTCCTTCCTCTAGAGCTCCAATTGTTCTCCGTGTTCTCGCCATGGTTGTTGTTGTGCTTTCCCACAGACGGCGCCAAATGTTATGGATAAAAAACTAATATATATAATTGCTGTATTTAGTACTAAGGAACGTGAGCTTCAAGGCTCGATTTGACTGCTCTTGTGTTTCGTGACTCAATCTGCCTTAACAAGATGCCTACGTACCTTGCTGATTGCCAAGGATCAAGTCAAAAAACGTAGTTCTGATTTGTGGGATGAGACCCCTTATATAGATGTTGGGGGTCCTTGAATTGGACTTAGTATAGGAGACTTGATGGGCAAGTCTCATAATTAGAATGGACTTTGGAGTCCTAGATAGTAGGAAACTGATTCCTTATCCTTTTAGGTCCCCTTGAGGCTAATCTATAAGGATTTATATCCTTATCGGGACTCTTCTCAATGGCTGATTTTTGGGCCTTCTTTATTCCATCAGGCCCGATCTGGTCCATCAGGCTTAACCTTTCCGGTCTAAGTATCATATATCTTTTTATTGGGACTAGCAGCCCATACCTTGCAGTATTTAATTATACTATCATAATTTATTTATCCCTATCAGTAATCCCTCTTGAAATCTCTGCACTCGTTTCCCTTCAGTGTCTATCTGTTCCGGAACAAACCTAGCCAATTCATTGAATTTGGCTTCATATTCTGTTACAGACATATTTCCCTGCTTCAGCTCTAAAAACTTTATCTGCATCTGATTCCTTACATAGCGAGGAAAATGCTTTTCTAAAAATAACTCTTTAAACTTATCCCAAGCAATAACATCTTCACCTTCTAAAGCCTTTTTAGATTCCCACCAATAATTTGCCTCTCCTTTCAACAAGTAACTAGCAAAATCAGTCTTCTGGTCCTCACCTACCTTCACTAGTACAAAAGCTTTCTCTATTTCCTTTAACCAGGTGGTAGCTTTAATAGGATCAGTAGACCCATCAAATTCTGGAGGTTTAACTGACTGAAACTGCTTAAAAGTAACAACAGGTTGAGGCTCAGGACGAGGTGGTTGTTGTAACATTTGTTGTTGTATCTGCTGTTGCTGATGCTGCATCTGCTGCTGCATCATTACCATCTATTGTTGCATCAGATGGAACATTTGGTTCATAGTTTCATTAGTCTGGCCTTCAGAATTGTTGTTAGAGGTCTCAGCCCTAGTCTTTCTTTTTGGTGCCATCTTCTTCTGATAATAAAACAGGTGATATTTATTTAACAGTTTAATAAATAATTGACAGTATGTAAGAAAAACTATTTATCCGGTATTACTTAACATGATTTATATAAAGAAAACAGTTGCTGAATATAAAAATGAGAAATGTAAGCAGTTAAATAAAATGGTTATCCTTTTCTGTTTTTTTTTCAACAGGAATTATAGTATAAAAGACTGTAAAGCAATAAAATGAAAGTAAATGCTGTAAAACTGGAAATACTGAAATTTAAATAAAAGAAATTTGAAAAGTTCAGTTTATATATATATATATGACACCAGCCTCAGGTGTAAATGCTTGATACAAAAAGTCTTGCTCCGCTGGAAGTCATCGGGGCTACAAGTCATATTACTACTACAGGTCAAAACCTACTACAGGTTAAACTACTAGTACACACAAACACACTACTCACTAGGTCATACTACGCTGCCTCTATGTACATCTATACTCTGAAGTCACTGTCTCATCTGTCCCTGACTCAGAACCCTGGTGGCACATGACTCAACTCGTCCTGCAATGCCTCTAGCACTGCCTCGGTAAGTCCCAATGCTCTATGATATGCTGTCTCTGCACTAATATCCTGCTGTCTCAGATCCATAAGCTGCTGAGAACTAACTCGGTGAATCTGACGTAACCTCTCCCTCAGTATGTAATCTGATCGTAATGCTCGGACGGGACCATCTGCCTGCGTCTCAAACAATCCAAGGATCTCTCCGCACTGGGTCTGCCATCGAACCCTCTCCTCTCTCTCCTCCTGAAACCACTGATAAGTAACTGTATGATGCTCACTAAGATCCGTGCTAGAACCTCGAGAAGGTAACGACCCACCGATAACTATCTCATCCATAAACTCCTGCTGTGGAAACTGATATACTCCAGGAATAGGGGCATAAATAGCTAAAGGGGCAGGAAATAAGACTGGCTGCTCCATAGGTGCATACACTGGTGGCTCTGCCTCTGGCTCTATCTGTGGAATATCTGGAATCTCAGGCTGCGGTACTGGAATCTGCGGCTCTAAATCATCCCACTGTGGAAGATCAATCATATCAGGAACATCAAACATCGGAAACTCCAAAGGTGGAAAGTCAGGCATCTCTGGCTCAATATAAGGGAAATAATCAACAAAGTCTGGTACCTCTAGTGGAGGTGGTATCTCTGGTGCGGGTCCAAATGGTAATAGTGGAGGTGGTGGCAATGGAGGAAAAATATGCACTGATGCTGGGGCTAGTACTGGTGCTGCTACTGGGTCTGACTCAGTCCGCTCTGACAAAGAAGCCATCTAATAATATACCAAAGAAAAGAAAAGGTCACTAAACAATTCTAAGATTTATACTTTCCTATTCTAATCTGACCTAAATCCTAACACTATTTTTCCTAATCTGACTATCCCTATCTTATGTGATCTCTCTATCCTATCTTAATCCTAATGTTCTTGTTTTCAGGGACCAAACCTACAGCTCTGATGCCAAACTGTAACGCCCTCCAGACCCGGGGTATAAGTCTGGGGGTTACAAGCTAATCACCAAACCTATACAAGCTTATTGATAAATAATAAAGAAATGAAACTAAACCCCTTAACAACTACCAGGACCTTTCTAGGTTGAAGTATGAAAACAAGAACCACTAACTACTTTTATTACAAACCAATATTCAAAATCTCATAAACTTTCTTTATTACAAACCCTTGTCTAACTCATTTTAAACTAAGTTCAGCTTTTATTCAAACACACATACTATCTATTAACACTCCACCTGCTCGGGCAACTCAAAGCTTTCTTCCTGGATAGGGATCAACACCTTGGGTATAAGAGGATCCCGAGGCTTGACCCGCTTCTTTACCACTCGTGTTCTGACGGGTTTCATATTCCTTCTTAACTGAAACAATAAGGTGAATAACAACAAAAAGGGGTGAGCCAAAATTGCTCAACAAGTCTACCAAATATACACAATGTTAAAGCAATATAACTGAATCCATGTCCCAGGTATATCTGCAAAGATATAACCTCATAAGAATCAAAAGAAGGCCATTGCTGGCGAATATAAACGAACTACACTGGACTCAAGTTCGCAGCTATACCCTGCTGATCAGCCAGGATACAGTGCAGATCTATATCTCACTATATAGATCCCGTCGGGTACCCAGGCACTACGGCCCATCTCAAGGATCCGGTTATGTTCCGGTCCTTAGGATTAAGTAACCTTAATCCCCAAAAGTAATGTTATCCAGTCCCTGGAATAGCAACCGGAACAATCGGTATACTTTGATATATTCTAATCACCAGAATATATTAATAATTGTGAGTAATAATTGGAATATGAATAATAAATTCAAATGAAAAGAATAATTCAAGAATCGAACTGAGATAGGAATAAAGGAGTTAAAGTAATGCAAATGTAACAAGAATCTGAAGAGAATATCACTATTCTGGAAAATAGAATAGAGGAGAAACTTGCCTTCTGTGCGACTTACTGCAATTAAATCACTTCCGTCTATCCCCTACTTGACCTGCCTTGCTGGCTTAGTTCCTGTTAGCAAAATAGATTGGTTAAGTCATTTTGTACTTCTGTCGTACCTTAAATCGATTTCATTTTGTTCCTACTATTTACCCATACGTTTATAACCAACTCGAATATTACATATAAACAAGTAAGACTCGATTAACCACATAATACACATAAGCACATAAGCACATAATCGTTTTTATAGTTAAAATAATTTTTAGAATCGAAATCGATTCGCTGATTGCTCCTTTGATCACCTTCTGCTTCATTTCCCATTTTTCCGGGATTTTTCGAACTCGTCTCGGCACGCATTTCGACTGATAATCAAGCAATCAATAAAATTAACTAATTTCGAGAAGAAATTAGGTCTTCATATTATTTTTAGTGAAAATAATTCATTTTTCTGAGTCAACAGGCTTTCGTTTCGCTCAATTCGGACTAACGGTTGAATTATTATCAATTAAACACTGATAATTCAATTTATTATTCAATATAAACAGTTATTGCTAATTTTTAAATCCCAAAATAATTTTTAAATAATTATCTAAGAAAAATCAAAGTCAAAAATAATTTTTTTATAATTTTTGGAGTTAAAATGAAGAAGTTATGATTTATCAAAAATTATGTGACTAATTATCGAAATAATTAATCACTTTTTATATATTTAATAAATAAATAACTAATAAATAATTAATAGATAATTATTTACTAATTTAAAATAATTAATCCCTAATTATTAGGATTAATCACAATTTATTGCAATTATTTATAACTAATCATTATTTATTTGATTAGATCGATTATTTACAAATAATCAATCGATTTAAATAACTGATACGCTATTTATCGAATAACTACGAATTACTCGAATTATAAACCAACTCAACGATTAAACACTCGTATAAATACGAGCTACGCACTATTCTCGAATACTACCGAACTAATATATTATTATTGGAATTTAAACGATTCGTTAATCAATTAATTATCGGTATTTAATTATACGATACGAACAATTACTGCAATATTATTCGAATAACTAACGCTCGAATAATAATTCCCATTATCGAATCACTACTCGCATAGATACGAGTTACTCGTATTATTTAATCTTTAATTAATTACCTAATTACTAATTAATTACCTAATTATTAATTAATTAGATAACTAATAAATAATTAGATAAATAATTAAATAATTAAATTCGAATTTATAAATTAATAAAAATAATTCAGAAATTAATAATATTATTTTTCAGAATTCAAAACTGATTTTTATTTAATTTTTAGAATTACTAAAACTAATTTCTGATTTTTAGAAAATAAAATAAATATATAAAATAACCAGAAACACAAAACAGGGTTTCAGGGTTAGGGTTTTTGGATCAATCCCGGGTCGAAACCGGGTTGCAAACCGGGTCGACGCCGGGTTGAACATGAACATGCCGGCCGGCTGCCTGAACTCGGCACTGGCGGCGAAAACTCCGGCGAACCAAAACAACGTCCAAACGACACGGTTCCAGGCTGGTTTTACTCCGATTTCAATCTCCAACATCATAGAAACATCACCCCACCCTTCGATACAACCCTAGACCTCAGCCTCGTCGTCTTCGGCGAAGAAACGAACGAAGGCGCCGGCGTCGTTTTTCCGATGACGTCGATACGTTCGACCCAACACTCACCCATCATCATCTAACACTTTACGATCATTATACACCCTAATTAAACCCAGAAACACAAGAAATCATTCAACATAACACCGGGAAAATCAAGAACTCCGGTGGCGGCTAAAAATTCCGACGAGCCTAAATCGGAATCAACAGTTAACAAAACCAACACGAATCGACTGGAAATTGTACGATTTACAACTCTATAACAATCAAATTCATCTCAGCAACTTCTAACAAAAACACCCAAATCAAAATTAAACCCGAAATTACAAAATAAAAATCAATACCTCTGATGATGATTTTGACGTGATAATCTAATAGAACAGGCTTCGGGCTTCAAATCGGTTACTCACACTTCGATTTCTGACACCAGAATCACGATCAAATTGGCTTTGATCCGCAAGAACACTCAAGAACCCTAATTCCTTTTTCTGAATTTTCTGATTTTTTTTCTGATTTTTAATTAAAATTAATAATTAATTACTGAAAAATCAGCTATTTATACTATGTAAAATAATACCCCTAAATAAAATTAAGGGGCTAATTACACTCCTAATAAAAATATTTGGCCCCAATTTTTATAATTTTTGGGTATTAATATTGAATTTTTAAATATCCAATAAATACAAAATAAATGCTAAAAATTCCCAAAAATTATGAATATTACAAAAATGCAAAGAAAAATGATATATGATAATTTCATGATCATATAAAAATAAAAATGTGATTTTTGTGGGGTTTTTGGTACCCGAAGGGGCCCGGAAAAGCCGTTTTTCGCGAAAAAGGTCAATTTGTAAAACGTCTAGGGGTTCAGAATAGCGATATGGTATAGGGCATTTTTGGCAAAATAGGGCCAATGATTTTGTTTGAAATACGGGCTTTTAAAACATGATTTTGAGCTGTACGGGTTTTGATATAAGATATCTAACTTACAATAAAACACTCAATAATTGTCCAAAACACATTTGGATCAAAACAGATAACACGTAACACATAGCAGTTAAGGTTTAATGACTCAACACATTTAATCACATATAAATGACATATTAATACACATATTTTATTATAAATATGATATCATACAACGTAAATTTCCCGGTCGTTACATTCATTAGAGCTTTGACTGGTCCGGTTGCCTTACACTCCCTAGCCATGTGTCCAGTATTCCCACACTTGTAGCACGTAACTCCTGGCTTCGACATCTTGCACTCATTCGCCAAATGTCCCTTCTGATTGCACCTATAACAGGTCATGCTCAACTTATTGCATACTCCGGGGTGCCTTCTTCCACAGTGCTTGCATTCCAGTCTCTGGAACATGTTTTCTCCAACTTGCCCTTGGCTTGCCTGGTTGTTCCCTTTTGATTCTTGCCTTTTGCCCAAATTTCCCTTCTTTTGAAAATTTCCGCCCTTCTGGAAACCAATCCTCTTTATATTCCGATCTTGCGAACTTCCAGCTTCAGACTTTTCTCCATAAAATGGAACCTTCCTCTTCTTGTTATCCCTCTCTTTCCTTGACTGCATCCCATTATTCTCAATCAGAGCAGCTTTCTGTACTACTCCCGCATAAGTTTCAAGCTCAAACATAGCCACCCTATCTCTGATCCAAGGCTCCAATCCTTGCTAAAATTTCTTTGCTTTTTCCTCCTCAGTGCTGGTATACTTTGTCACAAACCTTGACAACTCAGTGAACTTCTTCTCATACTCCAATACAGTCATGTTCCCTTGCTTCAACTCCAGAAATTTTAGCTCCATCTGATTCTGCATGTACTTAGGGTAATACTTGTCCAGAAATAACTTCTTAAATCTCTCCCAAGAAACCTGCTGAGTGCCTTCCATAGCCTTTACTGATTCCCACCAATAGATAACCTCTCCCTTCAAGAAGTAAGTAGCATATGGCATCTTCTGATCATCTCCTAACTGTACCAACTCAAAAGCCCTTTCCATCTCCTTGATCCATGTGTTAGCTATCACTGGATCAGTGGTATCATGAAATACAGGTGGATTCACATTCTGAAAAGCCTTGAAAGTGACAATTTGTCTAGGTGGTACTAGTGGTTCAGGTGGTTGGTGTGGCTCACGGTTATCTTGGTTTTCAATTCGTTGTTGAAGAGTTAGTTGTTGTTGAGCTATAGCATTGGTTTGCTGTTGCAAGGTTTCCAGTAGTCGAAGAATATTTGGGTCTGTGGTGAAGGTGGTTGTTGGGTTCTTCTTTTTGGGAGGCATGATCCTGAAATAAGAGTTGTGTCAAAACAGATATGAATGATAAAATGATTTGAGGGTATCGCATGGCATTCTCATTTACATATGGGGTCAAGTTTCCAAATTAAGCAGATATGATGATAAAAACATAAAATAACAGTTGAGAGCAAATGGGACAATAGCACATAATTATTGAAATTTTAAAGGTCACAGTACATAGGATTGGGACATAGTCTGATTCTAGGAATAACAGGCTTATTTAAAGGAAAACGGAAACAACTGGGGATTCCATAGAGTCTGATAGTACAACAACATGAAAGGTAAATGGAAAGAACTAAGGCTCCACTCCATCTGAATGGGGCTTGGTAGTCTTTTCCTCTCGAATCGTCTTCACAATGCTCTAGAGCTCATCCGCCACCATCTGAATGACATACTGGCTGGTACGGTCCCGGTGTGCTGGCATCTCCTCAAGCTTAGTGTTGACGTACTGAACCAAGGTCTCAAGTCTCGCAGTCATCTGCTCCTTGGGCTTCCCTTCGTAGTTTCGGCTGTCCGGATACACGTTCTTCAGTCGGTCTATTAGTCGGTCGTACTTGCCCTGAAGCATGTCGAACTCGCGCCTCAACTCAGCATACACGGAGAAAGCAATAGTGTCGTCCGACCCAGAGGATGACGAGGAATGCGCCCTTTGCTGACAACCAATAAGAGGAGTATTAATAATAATTTACTTAACCTACTCTCTCGCATAATATCTATAACCTACACATAAATCCTATAACCTATTTGGGCTGTCCAGGGACTCTAAACCGAAGCTCTGATACCAAAACCTGTCACACCCCCAACTTAAACAACAAAATAAATATAGCTATTACATCATTTTAATGAAGAATACACAACCAAATCCAAGATCTTACAGTTTAGGGTTTGGAACAGCCCAACACTACCAACTATTACATCTGATTACAAATACCGAGTCCTCACACAACTATTATTACTTATTCTACCTGAGCTCGAACATAAGCATCAGCATCACAGGTCTTATGGGCAGTCTGCTTGAATCTAACCATAGCTGCTAGCTGTAATATCAGGGTAAAGCAAGAAGTGAGCCAAATGCTCAACAAGTACTAACAGTACGACACAAAACATAAATTGAGATATACTTTTAAGAATGTCAATGGAAAGACATAACTAATGATAACGAGAGATAAAACTATGTGAGATGGCATCATTTTGCTTGTATCAAAACAATTTAAAAAAAATCATGTCTTAATCAAAATCATTTTATGACGCTACGGATTACAGTCGGTGATCAGCCGCGAAGTAATCCCGAACCTCGCTGGGTTCTAAAACATTAACGGGAATCCCTAGGCAACTTTTAAGCCTAATATAAGTGTGGAAAGGACTCGCGTCTCAGTCCAGATCCACTATTCAAGAAAACATTTATCCCCCTTTGGGACTGAAAACCCATATTTTATTTATTTCAAAAGCTGATGCCGAATTGTAACAAAATCTCTTTTAATAGTAAACATTTTTATTAAGGGAATATAGATCAACTCGAAACACGGGAAGTATGGTACTAAATCTCAGAGCCATGATTCACAAAACTAAACTCTATTAGGGTAACTGAATGGTTTTCATGTATCAAAGTTTGGACAAGGGAATTTAGTGAGGCTATTGGATATCATGAAAGAAAGTGCCAAATTAGGTTTAAAGCAATGGTTTCTCATCAAGGTTCAAGTGCTGGATCATCAAGAATGTAAGCTTTATGAATACCAAGGGTGTTAAGGTATGAAGAATGATTTTTTTAGCTCAGGATATATCAGAATTGACAAGCTTTAGGATAAGAAAGAGGGGTATCAATCGTTGAGGGTTCATGTTGATAAGTTTCTGACTTGCAGGGTTCAAAGTAAGGTTCTATAGGGATTCAAGTATCAGGATGAGATATCAATATATAGGAAATATCAACATGTTAATCAAGAGGATCAATCAAGTAATATATCAACTCTTCATTTTATCAAGGCATTAAACTATCATGAAAGACTTTTAAACTACTTGCAATACGTACTCGAGGGTTCATGGCATCTCTATGTAACTCAAAGATAAACAAAAGATACGCTTGATTTAAATATATCAAAATGACTCAGGATAATTGCATCGATATATATGAACTGCTTATAGTAAATACGAAGGTCAAGTTGAATCACTTGCCTTGAGATAGGCTGGTCTGGTCTGACTGGTAGGAGCAACAACTGGAGCTTCACTCGAATTTTATGGCAAGTTTTCCCTCGTCTCGAGATCCTACATAAATAATAATAATCCTCATTATAATATATTCTCACCAACTTAACCTATTTACAACTCGAAATTAAACACGGATGGCACTTAGGCCTATATGCACTTAATTTATATTCACTTTTAAATTACAATTGCACACACATAGCCACATAATCACATATCATATATTAATACCAAATAACACCATATATACCATAATGCAACACTAGGCTTGGATGATCTCGACTCACAACTTAAGTCACTTGGTCGTTAAACTAGACATAGTCCTCTAATTTTGGCTTCCTAACTCGATGTGCCTTTCCTAAATTATCCAACACCTATTGACCCTCACTTGTGCCTTTTGCTCTACTGACCTTATACTATCTTACAACTATGGTGGTCGACCTAATACTCACTTCTAAGTGTTCTAAAACTATGTGATATGTGATAGTGCTCACTGGTGCAAATTTCAGAATGACAACTATAGTTTCTTGAGTGCATTAGGCACTCTTAAACTACAGATTTTCCTTCAAAACTTTTACACAAGACTCTCCTGACCTAAGGGCATCTCACAAACTTGATGTGGCTCAAGGGCCTGGCTTGGGCCTAAGCTAAAAGTCCAAGGTTCCCCTGTTTTTCTGGGCAGAAAATGCCCTGACTTGAATTAACTTGTGACACATGGTTCTAACTCATATCCTATGAAATATGGTTGGAAAAACTTCTCTGACATACCCTCTAACTAAGGCCCAATTGGGCCTAATGAGGGCCTACCCATGACATGGTCAAATCTCCCTATTTCTAAGTTGCAACAAAACTGTCCCCTGCTGGACAGATTTTGTGATTCTACTTGTGCACCTAACCAAATGACATGCAAACCTCCAATCAACTCCTAAAACCTTTTATATACTCCCAATAATAACTTCTGGTAGCTTGGGCCTCAAAGTGCACACCAATGACATGGTCAAAACTCACTCTAAACCTCAGGGTGCTATACTGATTTTTCTGCAGAAACTATAACTCTCATTTTCCAAGATTTTGATTTGACAAACTCAACTAACAACAACTCAATACTTAAACCAAGACTTATACATGGTGATCTACTGAAATAACTCCCTTATTCTCAAAATAAACTTGGGTGAGATCATCCATGCCCAAAAACAACAACATGCAACCAAATATATAACATGCAACTCATGGAAATCACATAACAAGATTTCGGCTAGGCATAAAGTTTTAAATGCTTGCAAAATCGACTTGCACCTAATACTCATCCTTAATAATCATGAAATATAACTTCCTTTAAGTATTAATAAGAAATTTATCATGGAAACAATCTATTTTAAGCACACATATTTCGAATTTATAGATTTTTAAACATAATTACATGATTTCGAAAAGAGTAGCATGCAAAACATGGTTGATCATCATTTTAATGTCTTAAAACTAGCATGCATGGCTAAACATAAATATATAATGAAATTTCAGTAGCATGCAAAGGATTTTAAAGCATGATAACTCCATAAAACACTTAGTTAGCACGTATACATAATATATCTCATAGAGAGCTCTTGAATTCACAAGAATCAAGAGTTTCTCTTTGGAGATCACATAAGAACTACACATGCATCCATGGAACTTCAACTTCCAAGTCACAAAACACTTGGAAAGTATATAAGATGAATGTAGGTAGAAGATTTACACTTGGGAAGATGAAGAATGAATTGAAAAATGGAAGAGGGTGGGGGATTTTGGCCTTCGGCCGAGAGCAAGGTGGGAGGGGGAAAAGGAGAGAAATTTGTGGTGTGTTGGAGTGTGGAATGAGTGGAATGACTTCTCCCACTTTGATTTATTTGTTTTATGCTATTTGGTTTACAATTAATGAGTGGAAGTGAGAACTTACAAAAATGTCCCTTGGTTAAAGTTAGGCCATTTTGCATGCAAGGCTAAGGTAGTAATTTGGTAATAATCAAATGAGTTAGTGGGGTTGAAAAAGTCTTGTTTGCCCTTTGAGAGAATAGATAGGTGATTTGCATGCATGGTCTCTTATGTAATTTGATAAATATGACAACTAAAATTTATAATGATTTATTTTTATAAAATAAAATACAAGTTCAAAAATTATAAAATTTATACCATAAAATAACTTGGATTTTTAGAGACTTTATAAAATCATTTTCAAAATTTGTGAACAAAATACCTTTTAAAAGAAAATTTTTCCAAAGCTTAGAATATTCCTTATAAATTAAAAATAAAAAAATTAAATAAACTCTTGCTTTGAAAAATCATATACTACACAAAGCAAATTTATAATGCAGAAATTTTCACTCACACTAGCGTACAATCATTGAATATATTTTCATTTGACTTTAATATTATACCCAATCCACAAATAATATTACATAAAATGCCGGTCGTAACACAAACTCTTCAAATTAATACTTATTTTACTGTCATATCAAATTAGATATCAATACGAACTTTGATGCTCACAACACCCATACTGAAGTCAACATCAATCATCTATACTAATACCACCTTTGATATTTAACAACAACGTAAGTATCAGCATGAATCAGAATCTGAATCAAAACTGCATTTCACCCTTATTCCAAAATAGAACAGTTGATAAATCATTTATTCTATGAATATCAAAAATGATATGATAATTTAGATTGGGATCATCCTCCGACGGACGTACTATCACATGTTGATCAGCCCGTGTGATAGCACAAGGTCATGATTCATAGAAACGTGACCCCAAAAACACGAGTACTCAAACAAAAGGCAATATACCTGCCTGTGGCAAAAATTGTGTCATAATATTCCATATGACACTTAGAAATAGCCCTCCGCTGGACCGTCCGTCCCGGTCACTTACACAATTATGATCCAATCTTAAAACCTTTTATTGAAATGGGGTCATAATACTTGATACCCAAAATAATTTTATTCCCCCAATTCTTAGGTAGGAATATTCGCAACCAAATCATTTTTATCAAAGTCCAAAACATTAATAAATCCGAAAATTTGATAAGTAAAATCACTTGAATATTCTGAACATAAAATAGCAGATGAGTATTTGCATAAACAGAATTATTTAATTCAGCGACATGTAAAACGTTTATCTATTTTGAACTGAGGGAAGCAATACTTGCATGATAAAATTTAAAATGAATATCACTTGAACAATAAGTGATGATAGGGATACTTGCCTTTGGGATTTTAGCAATTAGTCACACTCGTAAAGCCGCATCTATTTGATATTCGGTCTCAAAACATCACCGTCTTCCCTTCCAACACTTTACTGATATGCTGCTCCTACGATTGCTAGAAGCCAGCTACCTAATACCATTCCATCTTATTCTTTATCCAACGTCTTGTCCCGATCAACTCGAGAGATCCGCATCTATAATTAAAAGATATAACTTTAATCGTCTAAACGATAATAACTCGACGAACTGCGCGTCAATACCTTATCGTCTACCCATACGATAGCTCACACATCACTATAACAGACAAACACAGGACTCTTGACTCACATATGCACATAATTCACATAGCATGTAAACACGTGATTCACGTATCACATAATTCATCTAACAAATGCCTCGGTTCGTCAAAAGGGTCGACTCGGTGTGTTTAAAACTCAAATCGGGCCAAAAATATGATTTATCGATCAATAATCGACTCAGAATCGATTTGCAAATCAAGCGACCTTTCGAAACAAAAGGAATTGGGTCTCTAAAGTATTTTTATTGAAAGCGGAATATTTTTCTGATTCTATACGCGTTCGTTTCGTATTAAACGAACGAACGGTTTATTTTCTACGAATAGAATAAGAATAAATCATTTAATAATACTTATCGAGTTTAATAAAATTTTAAAACTCGAAACTATTTTTCGTAATTTTTAAATCATAAGAAATAATTAACTCTAATTAAATAATCAATTAAAATTCATTAACTAAATAATTTGAATTTATTTTCGAATAATAATAAAATAATAATCTTCAGAACTGAAAATAATATTTTCTTGGAAATCGGACAACACCTCCTATATTTCTCGGACTGCCAGTCGATATCATATCGACACAACCAACAACAATCAACACAATAATTCATATTTACACGTATAAACACTCCGGAAATGAATAACACGGTCAAAATGACTTATACAACCAATTCTAAAATTAAGAAATAAATATATAAACACTAACATGCTATAATATACCCAAAATATAAAAGCAGAATCTCGGAATCCTTACCCAAAATAAATTTTGGTCACCCCGAGGAGAATATCTGATGTCCGGAAAATATCTCCAGAAAAATCCGAAATTAATAGTCATAGACATATACACGCTGAGATGTCATGTGGAGTAATCACCGCCTCCAAACTCTTTTTCCACGCCCCGAAAATAAATTAAAACGGAGAATATTCCGCGCAAATTATCTCCTCAAAAACTTGCAATATTTATAACTATGCGTAGGTATCGAAGCGCTAATCATTTATATATATAATAATTGAAATTTGGACAGACGGTTTGTAAGATATGAATTTTTGAATAATTAAAATATATACTGTTAGAGTAGAGAGACAGAGAAAAGAGAGACAGAGACAGAAGAGGTGTTCGTGGAAAAGGGGGAAGTGAACAAGCAGGGGGTTTCTTTCTTTCTTTTATTATTTTTTTTAACAAAAACGTGCACACCAAAATATGACACACATATATACTACCAACCCTGCACGTGTCCTTATGTCATGCTGCAAGTTCATTTCTGCCGACATTTTAATTCCTAACGATCCGATTTGCGGGTAAAAATAATAAAAATAATTCCCAAAATAATTTTAAAATTTCCTAAATATTCAAAAACTAGTAAAATATAAATTTATAATTTTTTAAAACATTTATGGATTTAACATTAAACCCGCATTTTGATATTTAACGAACCAACTTACGGGTGAAACTAACTCGAAAATTACCGAAATACTTCTAAAATTCTCGAAATATTTAAAAACCAATAAAATAAAATTTTCATAATTTTTAAAGCATTTTTGACTTGCGCGCTATACCCGCATTTTACAATTAACAAACCGAGCTACACCTGAAACAAATTCAGAAAAATCACGAAAATAGTCTTAAAATGTTACAAATATCCCGAAATTTATAAAAACATAAATTTCATAATTTTAAAATACTATTTGAAACGCAATTTATACTCGCTTTTAACAATTAAACGATTGAACGCGCGGGTAAAATTAATCCCAAAAATTCTCAAAATAATTTTAAAATTCTCAGAATATTCCAATCTTAAATAAATATGAGTTTCGTAATTTTTGAAGAATTTTGGAATTAAATACGGATTTTACAAATAAATGAAATCAGAAATCATACATGGCTAAATAATTGATGAAATACTGATTTCTAAATTTTATAAAATCCCAAAAATAATTATTGTAAGTATAAAGTCATAAAAATAATTTTAAAGATAGTTTAATTATATATGAAATTAAATTTTCAATAAAATTACTTTTAAAGACAAAAACAAAACGATATGACTCAATAATTAATAATACAAATAATCCTCAATCACAACTGAGTCCCACACAATTAATATTACATACAACACATAGCAGACATAATATCCATCCAATCCCTAATATTACTAAACGAACTCAATTTACCGATATCAATAAAACGATCGGTTTTCAAATAAACTTTTGAAAATAATATATTTAAGTAAATATTTTTAGAAATTAACAAGGATCGATATAACACTTAACAATTAGCACATTACCATTTAATAACACCAACTTGTCAAACAAGAATAAAATATCCACCATTTTATTCCTTCCGAATCATAAAAGCACATATATATTCAAATAATAATTATAACAATTCTAAAAATACGGGATATTACAATCTACCCCTTTATAAGGATTCCGTCCTCGGAATCAGCAGAAGAGAGCACTAGGGATCTTCTGGCCAACTTTCCAATCTTGCATACTTAACTTTTCTCAAAATTTCAAATAACACTGAAATTCCTTATACCACACAACTATCACGGGAGCTTCACTCCGCACCATTGTTCCTTCCACATGTCATTTGACCAATTTCTCAATAGAATCACTTTTAAAGATCGAGAGAAAAAGAATAGAGAGAAAGAGAAAGAGATAGAGAGAGAAATAAAGAAATAGATTAACTTCATTATACGCCACTGATATCTTAATCGCATCACAGTCCAATGTTGCTATTAGTAATCCCATCACATAACCCTGCTTTGACTTGACCAGGATAACTCAGCTTAACTTGATTGGCATACCTTCGAATATTTGAGATGATAAAATCATGGACTTATAAAGAGAGAAGAATTTCATATCATAACAGGACAAAATATGAATTTGAGAAAAAGTATTATTGAAATAAAAGAATAACTGAGAGATCAATATGATCAAATGTGTTAGGAATATATGTGCATTAGTTTGATGATATGTTTAACAAAACACTTAAGTAGAAATTCAGTGTCTGTAGCCTCAACGGATAAGACCACTTTGGCTATCCGTTGATGGTGTAGCTTTACTTAGAAATAAGTCTAGTGTTGTAGCATATTTCAGTCTCTGTATTTAAGATGTAATTCTTAGAAGTTGAGAGAAACTATGAGTCATGTTGACTACTAGAAGATATGCAGATAGGAAGGCCAATTGTAAATATTTCATGCCTTGTAATTTTGTATAAATGAAGTGGTATCAACGGATGACTTAAAGACCTTCAACGGATGAGAAGCTAAGCTTCAACGGATGTCTCTAAAGCTTCAACGGATAACATCCTTCAACGGATGAGTGCATCAACGGATGAAAGCTTCAACGGATGTTCTGTTGATTAACCGTTGATAAGTGGTAGTTGTACCTACAAACAGAGGCACGTGGGTGAACAGAGATAACTGAAATGTGGCAGCCTAATTTCAGGAACATCAGAAAAAGCAGCCGTTCTACTCTAGTATAAAGAGACATTAAGTCAACAAAGTACTGGAGTGAACTGGAGAAGAAACAAGTGGAGATCTTACTTTATTATTTTATATATCCGTGTCTTCACTTGTAAACTTGGTAATATATAAACCAAGTAGTAGCTAGTAATTAGAGAAGAATTTTTCCAGAGCTGTTTAGAAAAATCTTGAGAGAAAAATTATCTAGTTTGTACTAGGATGTAGCTGTGATCAAATTCTTAGATCACAGAATTTCTGAAATACCATCTCTGGTGGAACAACAAATCCACCAGAAAAGTTTTTAAAGGTTTATTGTGTTCTTTACATTTGTGTTTGAATATATATCTGTCTGTATCAGCTTAAAGCAATTCACACACTTGTTCATCTTGAACACACAGTCTTTATAAACTGCTCAAAACTTGAAAAAGTTTTGAGATTTACATTCAACCCCCCTTCTGTAAATCTCATTGTTAGTTCTCTAGAAATAACAAAATGAACTTGGTATTGCGTGTCCAAATTAAGATACTACTAAAGGTTGTTAACCTTCTTGTGGTCACAACACACACAAGTGATGGTGTCCCATCCAACTCCTATCACACAGACAGGTATACCTTGTGTCCCCTAGAGATAGGGTTGTTCATCTCAGTCAAAGTAAAAGAAAATTAAAAGAATCCAAAATCAAATGAATAAAACTGGAAAGATTTCAAAGCTGGTATTTCTGAAGGAAATGAAATTCAGAGAACAAAATTCTGGCACAAAATGAATAAACTGGTGTTAGAGATTATGTCTTCTAACTGATATTTCTTTTTCAGAGAAGTCAAAAGAATTTATAGAAAGAAAAGGTATTGCCAAAGTCTTAATACTTATCTTCTATTTGAACTCTTTTGTTGACTCGTCATCCGATTCTCGATACTATTTCATATTCCAGGGATATCGATAATCTTCATCGTCGTCAAATCGTAGTAGCCTCGGAAGATTCCACCGTAGAAGTTTGCAACTTCCCGGAATTCCATCCAGCTCAGTACAACCATCTCAACGAATGCGCCCATCTTAACTTATTCATTGGTACTATATCCAATAGTCCAACAGGAACTCGATATGAGCTCAAACGTCCTCACATAGCTATACACACTCTTACACACTCTCGTTTCTAGTTTACTATAACCTCAGCTCTGATACCAACCTGTAACGCCCCCAAATCCGGGGTCAGAGGATTTTGTCGTCACTGTGAAACCTCAATCCAAATTAACCTGTTTAATCAATAAACAAATACCAGCGGAAGATATTTATCATTTATGACCCCAAACTAATCCAAGATTTTTTAAGGTTACAGTTCTAGAAACAAGATATCCAAATTTCATAAATAAATTTTTCACTTTCTTTTGGAACTCTTTTCAAAAAAATTCAATCTCAAAACTTAACCCGCTAGCATAACTTCGAAAAGAAGTATACTAGGCCCAACTATAAAATACACAACTATAATATAATATAATATAAACAACTTTTCATAACAGAACTTACACTAGCCCGCAAACCCTGGACTAACCACCTTCCAAGAGCTTCTTTTTTTGCTTCCTCGAATTTCGCGGCTAAACATCGCAAGCTAATCCTCACTGGAGGTTAAATTTGAAAACAGGCAAGTATGAGCGAAAGAAATGCTCAGCAAGATCATTATAGCGAATATAGGGTCATTTTGATATAAAACCGACATCTGCATTAGAGCAGAACATTTAAAATTATAATTGCTGAATCATAAAATTTTAGTTGAGAAATCCCAGAATTGATTCCTTAATTGTATTCAAAACCCTTTTGATATTTTCAAGCGAAATGCTTCAGCAATACTTTGAATCTTGACGAGAATCAAACTCATAAAACAGTATTTACGGAAATATCGTAAACCACAAAAACATGAAACAATGATTATGGATTGAATCATAAACTTTACTCAAAACCAAACTCTTCAAATTAATACTTATTTTGCTGTCATATCAAATTAGATATCAATACGAACTTTGATGCTCACAACACCCATACTGAAGTCAACATCAATCATCTATACTAATACCACCTTTAATTTTAACAATAACGTAAGTATCAGCATGAATCAGAATCTGAATCAAAACTGCATTTCACCCTTATTCCAAAACAGAACAGTTGATAAATCATTTATTCTATGAATATCAAAAATGATATGATAATTTAGATTAAGATCATCCTCCGACGGACGTACTATCACATGCTGATTAGCCCGTGTGATAGCACAAGGTAATGATTCATAGAAACGTGACCCCAAAAACCCGAGTACTCAAACAAAAGGCAATATACCTGCCTGTGGCAAAAATTGTGTCATAATATTCCATATGACACTTAGAAATAGCCCTCCGCTAGACCGTCCGTCCCGGTCACTTACGCAATTATGATCCAATCTTAAAACCTTTTATTGAAATGGGGTCATAATACTTGATACCCGAAATAATTTTATTCCCCCAATTCTTGGGTAGGAATATTCGCAACCAAATCATTTTTCTCAAAGTCCAAAACATTTATAAATCCAATAATTAAATAAGTAAAATCACTTGACTATTCTGAACATAGAATAGCAGATGAGTATTTGCATAAACAGAATTATTTAATTCTGTGATATGTAAAACGTTTATCTATTTTGAACTAAGGGAAGCAATACTTGCATGATAAAATTTAAAATGAATATCAATTGAACAATAAGTGATGATAGGGATAATTTCCTTTGGGATTTTAGCAATTAGTCACACTCGCAAAGACGCATCTATTTGATATTCGGTCTCAAAACATCACTGTCTTCCCTTCCAACACTTTACTGATATGCTGCTCCTGCGATTGCTAGAAGACAGCTACCCAATACCATTCCATCTTATTCTTTATCCAACGTCTTGTCCCGATCAACTCGAGAGATCCGCAACTATAATTAAAATATATAACTTTAATCGTCTAAACGATAATAACTCGATGAGCTGCGCGTCAATACCTTATCGTCTACCCATACGATAGCCCACACATAACTATAATAGACAAACACAGGACTCTTGACTCACATATGCACATAATTCACATAGCATGTAAACACGTGATTCACGTATCACATAATTCATATAATACATGCCTCGGTTCGTCAAAAGGGTCGACTCGGTGTGTTTAAAACTCAAATCGGGTCAAAAATATGATTTATCGATCAATAATCGACTCAGAATCGATTTGCAAATCAAGCGACCTTTCGAAACAAAAGGAATTGGGTCTCGAAAGTATTTTTATTGAAAGCGGAATATTTTTCTCAGTCAATACGCGTTCGTTTCGTATTAAACGGAAGAACGGTTTATTTTCTACGAATAAAATAAGAATAAATCATTTAATAATACTTATCGAGCTTTAATAATATTTTAAAGCTCGAAACTATTTTTGGAATTTTTAAATCATAAGAAATAATTAACTCTAATTAAATAATTAATTAAAATTTATTAACTAAATAATTTGGATTTATTTTCAAATAATAATAAAATAATAATCTTCAGAACTGAAAATAATATTTTCTTGGAAATCGGACAGCACCTCCTCTATTTCTCGGACAGCCAGTCGATATCATATCAGCACAACCAACAACAATCAACACAATATATCATATTTACGCGTATAAACACTCCAGAAATGAATAACACGGTCAAAATGACTTCTACAACCAATTCTAAAATTACAAAATAAATATATAAACACTAACATGCTATAATACACCCAAAATATAAAAGCAGAATCTCGGAATCCTTACTCAAAATAAATTCTGGTCACCCCGAGGAGAATATCTGATGTCCGGAAAATATCTCCAGAAAAATCCGAAATTAATAGCCATAGACATATGCACGCTGAGATGCCATGTGTAGTAATCACCGCCTCCAAACTCTTTTTCTACGCCCCGAAAATAAATTAAAATGGAGAATATGCCGCGCAAATTATTTCCACAAAACCTTGCAATATATACCTATGCATAGGTATCGAAGCGCTGATCGTTTATATATATAACAATTGGAATTTGGACAGATGGTTTGAAAGATATGAATTTTTGAATAATTAAAATATATACTGTTAGAGAAAAGAGACAGAGAAAAGAGAGACAGAGACAGAAGAGGTGTTCGTGGAAAAGGGGGAAGTGAACAAGCAGGGGGTTTCTTTCTTTCTTTTATTATTTTTTTTAACAAAAACGTGCACACCAAAATATGACACGCATATATACTACCAACCCTGCACGTGTCCTTATGTCATGCTGCAAGCTCATTTCTGCTGACATTTTAATTCCTAACGATCCGATTTGCGGGTAAAAATAATAAAAACAATTCCCAAAATAATTTTAAAATTTCCCAAATATTCAAAAACTAGTAAAATATAAATTTGTAATTTTTTAAAACATTTTTGGATTTAACATTAAACCCACATTTTGATATTTAACGAACCAACTTACGGGTGAAACTAACTCGAAAAATTACTGAATACTTCTAAAATTCTCGGAATATTTAAAAACCAATAAAATAAAATTTTCAAATTTTTTAAAGTATTTTTTACTTGCGCGCTATACCCGTATTTTACAATTAACGAACCGAGCTGCACTTGAAACAAATTCAGAAAATCACCAAAATAGTCTTAAAATGATACAAATATCCCGAAGTTTATAAAAACATAAATTTCGTAATTTTAAAACACTTTTTGAAATGCAATTTATACCCGCTTTTAACAATTAAACGATTCAATGCGCGGGTAAAATTAATCCCAAAAATTCCCAAAATAATTTTAAAATTCTCAGAATATTCCAAACTTCAATAAATATGAGTTTCGTAATTTTTGAAGAATTTTGGAATTAAATACGGATTTTACAAATAAATGAAATCAGAAAATCATACAGGGCTAAATAATTTATGAAATATTGATTTCTAAATTTTATAAAATCTCAAAAATAATTATTGTAATTATAAAGTCATAAAAATAATTTTAAAGATAGTTTAATTATTTATGAAATTAAATTTTCATTAAAATCACTTTTAAAGACAAAAACAAAACGATACGACTCAGTAATTAATAATACAAATAATCCTCAATCACAATTGAGTCCCACACAATTAATATTACATACAACACATAGCAGACAGGATATCCATCCAATCCCTAATATTACTAAACGAACTCAATTTACCGATATCAATAAAATGATCGGTTTTCAAATAAACTTTTTGTAATAACCCCAAAAATTTTGGACTGTTTGAAACCCTGATAAATAGTAACTTTTGCTGATGATGCTGATTAAGGAAAATTATCAGCCCACGATATATAGGAGTACTGTTATGGAAATTCTAAGATCGTATTAGTATTCCATAAAGTAAATGAGTGTACGTAAAGGTTGGTAGAATTCGAATTCGAACACTTTGATTTTTCCCGAAAATCCACCAGATACCGAAAGAAATGAGTATAAGATAACATGATTAAAAGAATTTAAAAAGGATTATAAGAGAGGATCATAAAAGGAATATAAAATATTGAGAAAGGTTTAGGGGAACCCAAGTAATAAGATCCCGGATATGATCCCTCAAATGATAAACGAGAACGAAAGTTAAGCGAACCGTATAACATATAAGCGGTCATTAGCCAAGTAATTAGGGGTTAATCAAAGAGGTTAGTGGATGATGATGTCATTACATCAACAAGAAGAAGACAAGTGTAAGAGGATGACATGAGAAAGATGACATAGACATGGTGACATAAGCATGACAAATGGAGGGATTGGTTGGTTGATTGTGAGCCACACAATTTTTACCATGGTAACAATTTAATTAACAAACAAAAGGTAGCAACCAAGCCAAGGCAAAACAAATTACAAAACACAAATTAGAAGTTGACTTTTGCTTTCCAAGGACAAAAGCTCTCGGCCAAAACCAGAGCAGCAACTTCAAACTACCATATCTCCTTCAATACTCACTCAAATAGTATGTTCTATAGCTCTTTGGAAAGGTATTGAGATGGCCTATAACTCTTGTTCACAAGTCTCGTCCAAATAAGCATTGTAAGAGCCTCTTTTTGACAGTTCTTTCAATCTTACTTTTAGAAACTTCAAAACCTAACTTTGTGTTCTTGATTTCTTTGGAAAGATCAAGCTTGTAGGAGGCTCCCTAAGACTTCCTAGCTACTCTAATCACTCCAAGGAAGGTATAACACCTCCAAACCCTAACTTTAATTTGAGTATTACGATGGTTTTGATGGTTATAGTAAATGAGAAGCATGATGCTTGTGTGTTTAGAGTTTGGATTGGATTTGTAGTGATTTGGATGTTGAAATCTTGTTTATAGTTAATGAAACTCAAGTATAGCTAGTAGTTCATGTGTGGGGTTGTATAAATTGGAAAATCTTGTGGTTTGGGGACTGATGTAGTAAGGTTTGGATGAGGGTTGGTTGTATTGTTGGTTGTGAGTTGAATGGTGGTTGTTTGGAGTGGTTTAAAACTTGGTAATCGCGTAAACATAGTTGTCGTAATGCCCAATTTCATACAACTGATTGTTCTTAGTGTTCGGGACAGAGAGCTAACTATTGAATCTGTGACTTTGCCATTTTTAGTTAGATTATGTCGTAAGCTTCGTTTTGATATGTTGTTCGCTTGAATCCGATGTACGGTTTAGGAGAAACGACCGTTTTAAGTAACGACATTTCGCGAACGAACCATTACCCCTCGCCTTACTTTGAAACCTTGGTTAAGGCCCTTAATTGACTAATTGGAGTATGAAACAATTATGTAAAGTGGATTAGGCAGTTGGTAGAGTACTCGCGAAAGAATCGCCTTAAAATTCTTAATGGTTAATTTATTAAAAATGGTGGAGCTAAGGGTACTCGAACGACTTTTGTGATTCGTTAAGCGTAGAAGTGACCATAAGCGAACATTAGGGTTCAATTAGTTAAAGTCTAGTTTCTTAAGCGACCGTGGGTTAATTCCGACTTATGTTGTTGTTCATAGGTTATCGGACCCACTCTAAGCTTAAGTCTACCCCGGAGCACTCAGGCAAGTTTTCTACCCGTTATACTATTGTTGTGATGTAAATATATGTATATGCATTATCTTGTGATAAGTGCATGATTATTATTAGCAAAGTCTTGCGATATATTGGAGCATGTGATATGATATTTATATGCATGCCTGTTTCGTAATCTTGATATTTAATTGTTGATTCAAATGCTTATAAGTTGCATAATACTTATGCTAGAGATAAGCAGTAGTTGCGTATACCCTTAATATAGGGGACCCAAAGGTGAACATTTTCTAAACCGGGAGTCGATGTTCCCGAGTATTATATATATATATATATATATATATATATATATATATATATATATATATTGATATATTTTTATATATTGATATAGTTTTCAAAACTATTAATCGAATAAGGTTTATTCGATAACTTTATTTTATTTAATGAATATTATTTTGAATATTCATTCGAGGACTTATGACTACGCTTACTTTATTTAATTAATATTATTTTGAATATTCATTCGAGGACTTATGAATCCGCTTACTTTATTTAATGAATATTATTTTGAATATTCATTCGAGGGCTTATGACTCCGCTCCTTATATTAAATATTATTATTTATTTTATTAAAGAATAATGTTTCGATAATCAAACTTATTTTCGATTATTCAAATAAAGATCGTACTTTCATATAAGTATATCTTTGGTTATTTATTATTCATTTCAAGTATGAGTCTTAAAACTTCTACTTCAATTATAATTATAAAGATTATCCTTTATGGGAATATTATTTAAATAATAATATTCAGATATTCTCCAACATATGGGGACTGATTTATTTTATTAAATCAGCATTACTCCAAACATTCTTAAAAATGTTTTCGAGTCTTCAAAATGATTTTGAAAGTTAGAGCGGATCCCAAAACTCATTTTTATATTTAAGATCTTCCTTTCAAAGGAGATTTAAATACTCGCTCAAAACCCGAGGGATCTGGCTCTGTGGTGTATTTTATATTCGCAACAAGGTTGCTGTTTTGAGAAAACATTTTGATTACTTGTCCAACGTTCGGGAAGTAAGTCCATCTATTTGAGTCGGCATAAGCAACATGGGCTCAGTGGGCGTCCATGAAAGTGTAAGTGGCTCAGTGGGAGTCCATCAATGCGTAAGTAGCTGAGTGGCAGTCCAGCATAGGTCCTAATGCGGCCTGGGTGATGACCAGTGGGGAATTCGTCCATCTACTAGTAGAAAAGGTTACTTATTGGTATATTTTCCTGATCAGCAAGATATCAGGTTTATGCCAAGGTTTTCTTCTTTCCAAATTCATTGGATATTATAACTCTGTTTATATTTTTCATAACAGAGGTTTCCAAGGAAAGTATGAGATATATATATAGGTGTATATATATCGGGACTTAATGAAGTATCTCGTAACTTCATTATTTATAATGATATTTCAAAGATTGAATCTATTTAAGTCTTATCTTGTAGTCTCATCTGTGTGATAAACTTTTGAAACTAATGATACCTTGAACGGTGGTAGTTCAAGTAGTATCCGGAAAAGATATAAGTATATTGGAGTATCTTGTAACTTCATCTTTTCAACTTATATCTGGTTAATGATTATCCTATGCATGACAAAGATTTTCACAAAAATGTTGAGACAAGGTTAGATATATGAGATCACCTTGCAACGATATTTTTATACAGTTATAAACTGGAACTCTGTGTATATTATGCATGGAAGAGGACTTCCAAGATTTTGAAAAGTATATATACATATATACTGAATATTTTGCGACTTGGTCGCGATAATATCAAACTTGGTTCATTTTTTTACTTGACCAAGACTTTCATGAGTACTATGAGAATGCTCATATATTGTTAATCATTATACATATTATTTCGGTGAGCTTGTTGCTCACCCTTGCTTTCTTCTTTCATCACACAATAACAGATAGACAAGATGAACATGATCAAGCTCCCAATTCGCGAGCGGATAGGAAACGTTCCGCAGTTTCCTGTAGGCGTTGATGCCGTTGTAGCTGAGGTAGGGTCTACCAATAGGCTAAGCTTTCAACTTTTGATGTACCAGACTTATGTATATTTATGAATTATAATAATGGCAAAGAATATGTAAATTTATTCAGAAACCCTTTTGAGGTGTAATGACTTATAATTGAAGAATAAAATGACTTGTGTTATTGTTTGGTATTCATCTCTAAGACTATAACTTGTGGTGTGTGTGTATATTGTGGGGTCACAGTACGCATTAGTTGGTTGATTATTAAGATTAAGTATTATTAAGGGAAATGGAACTCGTGATAACCCGGATCCCCGACCCCGGATTTGGGGGTGTTACAGTTTTGAAAATAATACATTTAAGTAAATATTTTTAGAAATTAACAAGGATCGATATAAACACTTAACAATTAGCACATTACCATTTAATAACATCAACTCGTCAAACAAGAATAAAATATCCACCATTTTATTCCTTCCTAATCATAAGAGCACATATATATATTCAAATAATAATTATAATAATTCTAAAAATACGGGATATTACATTAGTCACGCACTAACCCGAGCAAGGCACACAACTCTGCTCTAATTACCGGATCCAAGGCTCACATTGGCCTTACTTGACCCCCAATCTGGTCTGACCATGAATCTGGTCTGACCATGAATCTGGTCCACAATTTTATAAAACAATCCAATTCTAACATAATAACAGAATAAATAATGTAAAGCAGTAAACAAAATCATAAGCAACATTGGATGTCCAATAATGAGATGGTTTCAATCTTCACAAATGAAATGTGGCTATCAAATGGTGAAAGAAATGGATAACCAAAGAATCAAAGTTTCAAGGTTATAAGGATTTGGTCTTTCAGAGCGTAAGGTACAATGGTTTAAATATGTAAACAATCTAATTCAGTGTTTGGTATTTTGTTTGCATGTATTTGTGGAGTAGTATTGTATATCTGTGGTTCGTATTCGGGTATTCAACAATCAATGGTTTAGAAAGAATAAGGTTTACGGCTCAAAGATCAATAGCTGGAATCAAGGTTTATGATTCAGTGCTTCAAAGGACTTGCAATATAAAACAGGACTATCAATAATATACAATATGTCTTAAGAAAGTTCAAAACACTTGCCTGGTACTAGCTTGCTATACTTCACCAATTTCCAATCACAATCTCCTACTCCTCGACTATTTGTTTCCTTTTCTTACGCCTTGCCTCTTCTGCTCAGATACCATAAGTATCTATCAATACTCAACTCATACGATTCTATTTGGTATACACTTCTATTTACCCTTCGTTTTACCCAAATCCGACTAACGGATTGAAAGTTACGCTAAAAACAAGTAAACACTGAACATATAGACCGACAGTCAAACAAACAAGTCACATATAGCACATAACATGTCAAACAATCAATGAAATTCATTTATAAGGAAGTCTCGTGTCATAAACAGTCTTTCGAGTATTTAATATGATTTTTAAAACATTTTTTGGAGTCAAAACGGGTCGTTGGGTAAAGTTTAAAGCAATAAACAGGGTTCGGTTGGCCACATTTGGCTTCAAAATAATTTTCTAATAATTATCGAGCCTTGAAAACAATTTAAAATAATATTTTAAAGTTCGAAACTATTTTTCAGAATTTTTAAATCATTAATAAATAAATAAATCTAATTAAATAATTAATTAAAATCAATTAATAATTAATTAAATCAATTAATCAATTAATTTTCGAATTAATTGACCAATTAACTAATTAATTATTAACTAAAATTAATTAACTAATTAATTCAGATTTATTTTTGAATTAAAAATAATTTTTGGATTTAAAATAATATTTTTTTGGAATTTTCAGTAATTAAAAATGAATTTTTTATAATTAAAATAAATAGGAAATATGATTTTTAAATAATTTATAAACATGAATCCTATTTTTGCAAAGTTTACAAACTACAGGGACTGAACTTCATCGTTTTCAAAACAATAGGGACTAAAGTGCAATTTTGCACCCCCCCCCCCGTCGCCGGAAAATGCCCTATCTCGCCGAAGATGGCATTCCCGGAATCCTCACACCTCCACAAGCTCCAGATTTAATCTACACAACACCAGGAACACAACCATGCAATCAAATCATTCTAATAACCCCTGAGTTGGCCAGAAATTGGCCGAGAAGTTCGCCGGTTTCCGGTGAACTCGACGGAAACTTCAAATGACAACTCCCTTCAAACCAGGGATCGTCTGTTAACGAGCTATACACCAATCGATTGCAAATTTCAAGAGGAACAAAACCTGTTAGATATATTTGAGATGTCATGTCTAATATGTTTCATGTTTAGTTTTCAGATCTTAACAAACATGAAATATCAGTACTTACTGGAAGTCAAAACTTAAGGATATCAAGACTTAGATTATGAGAAGATAAATATCAGAAGATGGATATCAGAACTTAAGTACTGGAGGACTAACAGTTAAGGAAGGAAGCTGATTTACAAGAAAGAAGATCGAGACTAATACAAAAAGAAGATATGCATGGAAAGAGTTAGAGGACTTAAATAATTGTATAAGATATCTGATTGATATATTTTAGGAGACAGAATTATATTCCATGTCAATTAGAAGTTATCTTGTAACTGTGTACTATATAAACACATACATAGGTTTACACTATATGTGTTATCATTATCGAGAAGATCATACATTGTAACCTAGCAGCTCTCGTGATATTTGTTCATCACTGAGAGAGAACAGTTCCATTATAACAGAGTTTATTATATCGAATATATATGTTTACTGTTACTTGTTTTCGATATCGATTTGATTGTATTCTACACTGTATATAACCCCCTTCTACATTATTGTATGACCTA
This sequence comes from Apium graveolens, assembly GCF_009905375.1. Lineage (NCBI taxonomy): Eukaryota > Viridiplantae > Streptophyta > Magnoliopsida > Apiales > Apiaceae > Apium > Apium graveolens. The sequence continues at coordinate 238,404,723 of NC_133650.1, read as the reverse complement.
ACAAGTGGTATTAGAGTCTATCTGTTAACACACATATAGTAAAGATCCAAAACCATCATGTCTGAAGAAGCAGAAAATCCAACCAAGCCCGCCAAAACTGAAGAAACTCAAAAGACTCAAATCCACAATCGATATGAGACTATTAGGGTTCCCATACTGAGACCTTCTGAGTACCCCATATGGAAAGTGAAGATGACTATGTTTCTGGAAACTACAGATCCAGAATACCTTGACAGAATTAATGAAGGACCGCATAAGCCAACCAAGCTCTCTGTTGTAGTTGCAGATCAGCCAGCAAAGACCATACCAAAGGAGAAAAGCAAGTATACAGCTGAAGATATATCATCCATTTCCAAGGATGCAAAGGTAAGGCATTTGCTGCATAGTGCCATTGATAATGTCATGTCAAACAGGGTAATTCATTGCAAGACTGCAAAGGAGATATGGGATGCTTTGGAGACAAGATGCCATGGAACTGATGCAATTAAGAAGAACAGGAGGACTATACTCACTCAAGAGTATGAGCACTTTGACTCAAAAAGAGATGAGTCATTAACTGACTTATATGATAGGTTTGTCAAACTCTTGAATGATCTGTCACTGGTGGACAAGGAATATGATCTTGAAGATTCAAATCTAAAATTCCTTTTAGCTCTTCCTAAAAGTTAGGATTTGAAGGCTACTATTATAAGAGACAACTACGCTCTTGATGAAACTACTCTTGATGAAATTTATGGTATGCTCAAGACTTATGAACTTGAGATGGATCAAAAAAGCAAGAGACAAGGGAGAAAGTCAAGGACAGTTGCTCTTAAGGCTGAGGAGGAATTCCCCAAAGTGGTTGTTTCAAAGAAAGGCAAAGGAAAGGCTCTCATCATAAGTCTGATTCAGAATCATCAAGTTCTGATGATGATGATTCAGAAACTGAAAGTTTACCTGAAATAGATGTTGATGAAGAGATGATGAAATTGTGTGCTCTTATGGTGAAGGGTATCACAAAGATAGCCTACAGGACATTCAGAAGGGGAAAGAAGTTTTTCAAGAAAGGTGGAAGTACTGATAAGAAAGGTTTCAGAAAATCTGAAGGCAAAGGTGCAAAGTCTGACAGAGGAGATAACTCAAATGTCAAATGCTACAACTGTGGTGAAAGAGGCCACATATCTCCTGACTGCAAGAAATGAAAAGTGACAAAGGCAAGGCACTTGTCACAAAGAAGAAAAGCTGGACAGAAACTTCAGATTCTGAAGATGAGGTGAATTATGCTTTAATGGGAAATGCTGATGGCAGCCCTAAAACTGCTGAATTAAAGGTATCTCAAACAACTTATGCCTTTCATACTGATGATATTACTGAGTTGAGATTATATCTTAAAACCATGTTTATTAGCTACAGAGATCAAACTTTAACATGTGAAAGATTAACTTCTGAAAATCTTGCTTATAAGAAAAGGAATGATTATTTAGAAAAAGAGTTAGTTATGTTCCATCAAACTCAGAAAGAGAGAGATGATGCTTTTTATGTTAGATATGAATTGCTAACATTGAATAAATCTCTCAAAACTGAGTTAGAAAAAGAAAAAGAGATTATCAGGACTTGGACTAACTCTGGCAGAACAACTCAGAATTTATTAAGTAGTGGAAACTGGAAAGAGGGTTTAGGTTATGGAGATGATAAAAGTGAAAAAAGAATTGAACAAATTGAGCCAATTGTTGTTAAACAAACTGTTAAGCCAAAGGTAAATCCTGTTAAGTTTGTAGCTAAAACTGTAAAGTCTGATTCTGAAAAGATGAAAGAATCTGTGACAGAAGTTAAGGAGAAGTCAACTTCTGACAAATTAGAACAGGATAAACCAGCTGAAGTCAACATAGGCTTAATGACAAAGAAACAGCTTAAGCATTAGATGAAAGAAATAAGGAATGTCAACAAGGTTAAGGCAGCTAGGAAAAATAGGAATGGAAAGGAAGGTGTGAATAAAAGCAATAACTATATGCCTGTTCCTAATACTCCTAGAAAGAAATGTTATAACTGTGGAAACTCTAACCATCTTGCTTCTTTTTGCAGGAAGAATAAGAATATAAACTCTTTACCTCCTAAGTCAGGAGTTAAGAGTCAGTCTGTTAGGTTTAAGCCACCAAATCCTTTTTTCCATTGTGGTAGTTTATGGCATTCCATTTATACTTGTAAGGAATATCTTAGTTTATACTATGATTATTATCAAATAAAACCTTCTTTGAAGAAAGTTGCTTTAATTCCTTCTAGTGTAAAGTCTGATGCAAAGTCTGATATAAGTTCTGATAAACAGCATGTTAGCATAAACTCTGACATTAAATCCGCTACAAATGCTAACAAACTTAAAATGGCCAAAGGATCCAAGCAAGTCTGGGTCCTTAAAACTAACCATTAGTGGTCTTTGTGATTGCAGGACAACAGGAGAAATATCCTAGTACTGGATAGTGGATGTTCAGTACATATGACTGGAAATAAAGCCCTGCTCTCAGACTTTATGGAGAAAGCTGGCCCAGAAGTTTCTTATGGAGATGGCAACATGGGAAAAACTCTGGGATATGGCAATATTAATCTTGGGAATGTCATCATTGAATCAATAGCTCTTGTATCAGGACTTAAACACAATCTGCTGAGTGTGAGTCCAATCTGTGACAGAGGTTATCATGTGGATTTCTTTGAAGAACACTGTGAAGTTGTAAGCAATTCTACAGGAAAAGTGGTTCTGAAAGGTTACAGGCATGGTAACATTTATGAAGCCATACTTTCAACAAGTTATGATGGTTCTGCAATCTGTCTGATGAGTAGAGCATCAATTGAAGAAAGATGGAATTGGCACAAAAGACTCTCTCATTTAAACTTCAACAACATAAATGAGCTTGTAAAGAAAGATCTTGTGAGAGGACTGCCAAAATCAGTATTTGCTCCTGATGGCCTTTGTGATTCATGTCAAAAGGCAAAATAAAGAAAATCTTCTTTCAAGAGCAAAACTGAGTCATCAATTCTTGAGCCTTATCACCTACTGCATGTTGTTCTATTTGGTCCAGTCAATGTCATGTCTATTGCAAAGAAGAAATATGCTATGGTTATAGTGGATGAGTTCACAAGGTACACCTGGGTGTACTTCTTGCACAAGAAGAATGAAACTGCATTTACTCTAACTGATCATGTCAGACAGCTGGATAAGTTGGTCAAAGATTCTATTAAAATTATAAGAAGTGATAATGGCACTGAGTTCAAGGATTCAATCATGGAAGAGTTCTGCAAAGAGCATGGAATCAAACAGGAATTTTCTGCACCTGGAACTCCACAGCAAAATGGAGTTGTAGAAAGAAGAACAGGACTCTCATTGAAGTTGCACGAACTATGCTTGATGAAGCAAAGCTGCCAACCTACTTTTGGGCTGAAGCTGTGCAGACTGCTTGTTTTACACAAAATGCAACACTCATAAACAAGCATGGAAAAACACCATATGAGATGGTGAAGAAAAAGAAGCCAAATCTGAAATACTTTTATGTACTTGGATGTAAGTGTTTTGTTCTTAAGACTCATCCTGAACAGCTGTCAAAATTTGATCTAAAAGCTGATAAAGGAATTTTTGTTGGATATCCATTTTCCACAAAAGCCTTCAGAGTCTACAATTTAAGAACAAGGGTTGTCATGGAATCTATCAATGTATCTTTTGATGATAAGAAGATTACTGGACGTGAAGATTTCAATGATCACGATCAGCTGAGATTTGAAAATGAAGGCTTAAATTCTGATTCTGTAAATTCAGATGACTTAAACTCTAATCCTGTAAGTACTGAGTCATTGAATCTGTGGTAACAACTCCAAAGGAAAATGCACCTGTCCAGGGGGAGCAAGCTGAAGATCCTACCACATTTCAAGACTCTAAAGAAGTATCAGAACCTGACACTGGCTCTTCAAACTCTGATTCATCTAGGATTCATCTAGTTCTGATGAGTCAAATCCTAAAGGATCCAAATCAAATTCTGAAGTCTCAGAGAGCATAACTACAGGGGGAGCATCAGAAAATGCTGATGGAGACATCATGGATCATGGGGGAGGATCCAGTTCTAGAAGTCAACTTCAATCTACAAGGAAGTGGACCAAATCACATACACCTGACTTAATTATTGGAGATCCTGAAGCATGTGTCAGAACTAGAACTACAATATCAAATAAATGTCTCTATCATTCTTTTCTATCTCAGACTGAACCAAAGAAAGTGGAAGAAGCTCTTCAAGATGTTGATTGGGTGCAAGCAATGCAGGAAGAGTTAAATGAATTTGAAAGAAATAAAGTATGGACCCTAGTGCTAAGACCAAAGAACAGATCAGTTGTTGGCATAAATTGGGTGTTCAGAAACAAAACTGATAGTGATGGCATAATTACAAGGAATAAAGCAAGGATGGTTGCTAAAGGCTACTCTCAACGGGAGGGTATTGATTATGATGAAATATTTGCACCAGTTGCTAGATTATAAGCCATAAGGATCTTTTTGTCTTATGCTGCTCACAAAAAGTTTAAAGTCTTTCAAATGGATGTGAAAAGTGCTTTTCTTAATGGAGAATTAGAAGAAAAGGTTTATGTTGAACAACTTCCAGGCATTGTAGATTTAAAATTTCCAAATCATGTCTACAGGCTTGACAAAGCACTTTATGGCCTTAAGCAAACTCCTAGAGCATGGTATGAGACTTTAGCTCAATTCCTTCTGGAAAGTGGATTTTCACAGAGGTACAATTGATAAAACACTGTTCTACCTCAACCATGGAAAGGACTTACTTTTGGTACAAATATATGTTGATGATATCATATTTGGTTCTACAAATGCCAAACTCTGTGAGAGATTTGCATAGCTAATGCAGTCAAGATATCAAATGAGTATGATGGGAGAACTCAGCTATTTTCTGGGACATCAAGTCAAGCAAAATGAAGAAGGTACTTTTATCTGTCAATCCAAGTACACCAGAAATTTACTGAAGAAATTTAGAATGCAAGATTGTTCAACCATCATCCACTCCCATGGCCACTGCAACCAAGTTAGATAAAGATACTGGTTCATCAGTAGATATTACTAAGTACAGAGGTATGATTGGCTCTTTACTCTATTTAACTGCAAGTAGACCTGATATCATGTATGCTACCTGTCTTTGTGCAAGATTTCAGGCTGATCCAAGAGAACCTCACTTAATAGCTGTGAAAAGAATTTTCAAGTACCTTAAGGGTACAGCTGATCAGGGATTGTGGTATCCTAGAGAATCAGATTTTAAGTTAATAGGTTACTCAGATGCAGATTTTGCAGGATGCAAAATAGACAGGAAAAGCACTAGTGGAAGCTGCCAATTTCTTGGAGGCAGATTGGTTTCGTGATTTAGCAAGAAACAGAAGTCAATTTCCACATCAACTGCAGAAGCAGAATATATTATTGCAGGAAGCTGTTATGCACAGATTCTTTGGATGAAGAATCAGTTACTGGATTATGGGTTAGAATTTTTTAAAATCCCTATTTATTGTGATAATCAAAGTTCTATTGCTATGACAGGTAATCCAGTTCAACACTCAATGACAAAGCACATCAGCATAAGATACCATTTCATAATGGAACATGTGATGGAAGGTATAGTGGAATTGCATTTTGTTCCAACAGATCAACAACTAGCACATAACTTCACAAAACCACTATGTGAAGCTACTTTTACAAGACTGGTAAATAAACTTGGAATGGTTTCAGGTTCTTTCTCTAAATCTGCTTAGTTTTTGTTCTCATACAGCAGACTTTATGATCAATGTTTACAGATTGTCTTATCTTCATGAAATCTGTTCTTTAAGTGAAATTCATTAAATACTGATTGTTATCCAATGTGGATCTTTAAACTCTGATAGTGTTTTGAATGTTCTGTGACTATTCAATCCAGTGAGGATAACTGTGCTAGATGCTGACCTAGTAGTCTTTAACATACTAGAAATCCCATGTTTGAATTAGTTGTTTATGTGGAAACTCATTAACACAAGCAAGTTCTGATTTTGAGCTTAGTCAAGTTTACTTTGTGTATCTTATTACTAAGTCACAAACTAGATTCTTGCTTCTTATCTATCAGATTCTGATGTCAGTAAATCTTAAGAATGAACTAAATGCTGATAAGCCTCACTTATCAAAAGAAAAGAAAAGTCAGGTACTTCTTTGAGATCTAGAGTAAATATGTGGAAGGGAAGACCCAAGTGCATTGCTGGTATTAAGTAATATGCATTAGAAAAGCAAATAAATTTTCTTGGTGACTTTTCACATTCTCTGATTACTGGAGAAATACTATGGCAACAGCATAAATTCTGATAAGCAGTCGTGACTCACTTACACTAAGAAGCCACTGTAAAAAGGAATTTCAAAAGATGCATAAAATGAGCACAAACAGTTGAGGTGGACTCTTGCATAAATTTGTTCTATAGTAGACTTCATGATTGATGACAGATTTTAAGCACTTTTCTGAGTTATGCCTTATTTCTAAGATGTACTGAAGTTTATCAGACTTTAATCTTTATCTGATATTCTGCTGAATGCACACACTTTCACTCCATATGAATGATGAAAATTATTGTGGTGATTAAGTTGTTTTTGACAAACAGTTGAGTGTCATTTGCATAAATTCTGAGGACAAGTTCTGATGGAAGTTCTGATGATTAAACTCTGAAGAAAACAAGTCAATATTTGTATGAAGAATCACAGAAAAAGATATTCACTTTTTGAGTTCAGAAGCCATATTCTGATGACTGTTAAAATCTGATATAAGTTAAGTTCTGATATTAAACCTGATGGAATCCTTGATGCTTACGTGGCATTTTTCTTTACTTGACTTATTTGTGGTAAAATTTAAAACAGTCATATTTAAATCAGAATATATTTGGGTAAGATAAAAATAGTCATAATCATTATGGGTTAGTGATAAACGTGTTTGTCTTGAAAAACTGTATGTGCACAGTAATTATTATTTATTTTACGTGCTCATTAACTCCTGCTTTAACTTTTTACTGACTGTTATTATTACACATCGGTCTATGGAGACGAGGAATCATTATTTTCTATTCTTAATCGTTAAACAGTCCTCGCGTCCCTTGGTATTTCATTGGCTATTTAAACCGACTATTCATCCTAGCCAACTCATCTTCCATTTTCTCACAAACTCACTCTCTTTTTTAATTCTCATCATTTTTCTTCTTCATAAACAAAAATGGTTCGTTTCAACTTGTTCATGAACTATGAAACTTTCAATATAGAGTTGAGTTGTGATGACTGGCAACAGGAGTGGCATGTCACCGCCATTTCTGAAGAGCTCTGGAACTCCATTCCACAAGAGGTTCACACAGACCTCTTGTTCTTTTCGATGGACTATCACCTCCATCTTGATCGATTGGAAGAAGAAAGGAGAGAGGCTCTCCGTCAGCAAGAACGGATCATCCGTCTTACAGTGCTCTTTGTCAACAGCAGAAGGAACTAGTCGATAGGTTTTCTTAGACTAGGACTAAGGTTGTTGATGTTAAGCATCTTAGAATAGGACTATCTTGTAATTTTGCATGTAATCGATAAATTTCATGAAATGTACTCGTTTGATATATTAATGAAATTTCCTTTAATTGCAAGATTTAATCTCTGTTTCTCAAATAATGTGACTGTGCATGTTTTAATTGCAATTTGTTAATCTTTACTTCATCTATTTTTAACTTTATCCTTTGATGAATGTTTTGATTAAAATTATGGTCAATAATAAATTTTGTTGATTTGAGGAAACATTTGAAGCACGGGTTCATGCATCAGAACCTGTGAAAGTTGGAGCTGAGAATGTTACTTCTCAGAAAGAAACTGCAGCTCAAAGTTCTGAAACTTTGAAAAAGAAATTTGTAAGTTCTGAAGCTGCTAAAGCAACTCCTTCATTGTCAAGGAGATTGAAGAAAATGAAGGCTATGAGGTATTTGGCTAAGGCTCCATCAGAAGATACTGAAGAAGCTGAGGAAGGGGATCAGGAATCTCTGATCTCACAAGAACCAATTATCATTGAAGCCCTTCCAGCTCAAGCCAAAGACACTGCTACTGATAAAGTTTTAACCCCTCCCGTCTCTCCTATTAAAGCTACAGATGATGCTGAAGAACAAACTATAAATTCTGAAATAGATATTCATAATTTGAATATACAAAATGTTCTTTATCTGCAAGCTCCATCTACAGAAGCTCAACAATCTCCAACTCATTTTCCAATTTTAAATGCTGAGATACCATTTATATCAACCACATCAGCTCTGGAGATAAATTCTGATGTTCAAAATTTAAATGAAGTTGTTCTTGAATCTCCAGTTGCTTCACACACTGTTGTGTTGTCAGAACATAATGAGTCTTCCTCAAGTTCTGAAGACAGTGTTTCTGCTGAGACTCCAGTTCCCATTTTGGGAAAGGAAGAATTGGTGAAGAAATTTATTGAAAAGGAATCACCTATTCCTTGGGAGGATACTCACAGAGGAGTGGAGTGAACCAAGAAGTGGAATGACACTGATTTCATTCCAAGTTCTAACATTATGACAGAGCATATTACTAAAGCTGATGAGTTGCTCACAAATGCTGATTTAAAGACACAACTCAAGATCACTGCTCTATCTACCAAACATCTTCAAGGTCTACATTCTTCTACTCATGAGAAGGTTGATACACTAAAGGAACATGTTGATAAGCTAGATCTACAGCTTAAGCTTGACAAGAATAGATATATCAGACCTACTCTTGAGAAAATTGAAGCCATTGAGAAGATTCAAGAGAAGCAACAGGCCCAAATTGATGAGGTCCTGGCTAACCAAGTTTCTCAGAAAGCTCAATTGGAAGAAATCCAATCTTCAGTTGAACTTCTTCTTTCTCTCTTACTTCCTGATGATGCCAAAAAGGGGGAGAAGGTAGTTAAGTCCAAATGCTCACCTACTGAAATACTGAAGAAAAAGGATGATAAAAGTGATGACCAGGGAAACTCTGATAAGAGTAAAGGTCAAGGAAAAGTTCAAGGAAAATCTTCTACACAGAACAAGTCAAGTTATGATGCTGTGAATGCTAAAAGTCTGAAGTCAAGTTCTAATAAACAAAGTTTGATACCAAGTTCTGATATTCTGATTTAGTCAGGATCTAAAGACTCTCAAAAGTTTTTACAAACTCTGAAGCTAAAGGGGAAGCAGAGTACTGTTTATTACAAAAATCCTAAAATCCAAACACTTGATGAGGAGATAGCTAGAAGATTATTTCTGAAACAAAATCCAGGAATGGATTTGGAAACTCTCAAGGAGGAAGAAGCTAGATTTCCTGCTGAGAAGACAAATCTTAAGTCTAAAGCTTATGATGCAAAGAAACCTCCAAGGCCTAAGGAAAAAGGCATTGTGATCAGGGAAAAGTCAAATTATGAGACTTCAAAGTCCAAGACTAGATCACAAACTGAGATTGATCCTAAGTCAAAAGGGAAAGAAAAGGTTGGTGAACCTTTAAAGATTGAGAAAAAGATAAGTTCTTCCATTCCAGTCTACCAAACTACAATGCATGATGATGATTTGATAGAAGATGAAACTGTTCAAATTCTGAAGAAAAGAAAGGTAATTGAAGAATCTAAAACAACCTCTGATACTGCTCAAGTTGTTCAGAATGAAGAACATCAAGCTATAGAAGAAACATCAAATTCTGATCAAGTTAATTTGGAAAAGATGACAATTGCTGATAAGAAGAAGCTGTTATGGAAGAAAGCTACTCCAGTTGAACCAAAATCCAATCTCTTGATGAATCAACTCGCAACATTTGGGTTGAGATCCAAGCAACCTAGAGATAAAGCTGGATTAGGTTCTGATGAAGAGAAAATACAAACATGAGTAGAAGTTACTCTAAGAGATCCTTTCATGTTGATAGACAAACCATATGAACAAATCAAACAAAAGCACCTTGACAAAGTGTTGTCTGCTCAAATCATGATATATGCTCATGATAAGGAAAATCTAAAGGAGAAATTGATTTTATTTCTCTATGATGGATTAACTTACAGACTAGCTGATACTGATGTGTTAAAGAAGTCTGTCAGAGAACTTCAACATATTCACTATCTTCTGGAAGTAAAATATGATGTTACAAGAAGATGGTCAGAATACATTTTGAAGGCTATAAGAGATCTATTTAGAATCTCTGGTACAAAGACTTCCTAGTATATACCAATGATTACTGAAGATGATGGAAGAGAAATTCCTATGCTGAAGAATTCTGCTAAGGTGGAAGTTATTCTGAAAGGAAAATGCTTATGTTATAATGAAAACTCTTCACATCCTAGAGTTTTCAGACTTGGTGATGGACTTGAAAGAACATCAATTCAAGCTATCAGAACAGCCATTTATCAAATTGGTGATAGTAAAGATGAAGAACTGATGCAGGTCAAAGCACAGTTAGTTGAAATTCTGAGGAAAGCTGAAGACAAGCTGGTAAGAGATTTTGTTAAGAATCATTATGGATTCATATTGATCCAGTGAAGTTAGTAAAGCTAAAAGGACTGTAAGTTGAAGTTAATAGTCTTATTAAACTCTTATTGCATTTGAACTTAAATGTTTTTGACATCATTAAATCTATTAACTGGTATATTTTGCACAATTTACAAGTTGGGGGAGATTGTTAGATATATTTGAGATGTCATGTCTAATATGTTTCATGTTTAGTTCTCAGATCTTAACAAACAGGAAATATCAGTACTTACTGGAATCAGTACTTACTGGAAGTCAGAACTTAAGGATATCAGGACTTAGATTATCATAAGATAAATATCAGAAGATGGATATCAGAACTTAAGTACTGGAGGACTAACAGTTAAGGAAGGAAGCTGGTTTACAGGAAAGAAGTTCGAGACTAATACAAAAAGAAGATATGCATAGAAAGAGTTAGAGGACTTAAAGAATTGTATAAGATATCTGATTGATATATTTTAGGAGACGGAATTATATTCCATATCAATTAGAAGTTATCTTGTAACTGTGTACTATATAAACACAGACATAGGTTTATACTATATGTGTTATCATTATCGAGAAGATAACCTAGCAGCTCTCGTGATATTTGTTCATCACTGAGAGAGAACAGTTCCATTGTAACAGAGTTTATTATATCGAATATATCTGTTTACTATTACTTGTGTTCGAAATCGATTTGATTGTATTCTACACTGTATTCAACCCCATTCTACAGTGTTGTGTGACCTAACAAAACCCACCCATCTAGAAAATCTAATAACCCCTGGAACAAAAAGCCCTAAATTTCAATTAAGAACATTCATACGGGTTATAAACCCTAATTTCAAAATTCGAAAATCAAACTCAATTTTGAACATGTTATTGAACTCCAAATCAGTCATATGACATATCAAAATCATCAGGAAAACAAGCTCTACAAGTGCAAGCATCAAATCATTCAAACAATCATCCGAATAAAAATTCATATTTTTAATCAAAATAATTCGAAAATAAATAAGAATGTAGTAAATAAACCTTTGAATCTGCAATGATATGAAGCACAGATTCTGATAGTATATTTCAAGAGCTTTGATTTGAGTACTCGAGCTTCTCCAACGGATTCCGGTAACACCTTGAAATTGAGGTTTGATTCTTGGAAGGTTTTATGAATATAAGTATTTTCTCTGGAAAATTCTATAATTACTTTTTTCAAATAATTTTCATTACGAAATAAAATACGGTAAAGGCTATTTATAATTACGGAAAATTAGTACCCCGTTGAATCATTCCGGATATAAAATAGTACGTTTATTTATAAAAACGGATCCAAACGGTACCGGTTTTCGGGTTAATTATCCAAATCAACTTTACTGCGGTCTTGGTCTCAGCGCCTTGTTACACGTATTATGAGGTGATAATTATAATAGTTTAATAAAAAGATCCCGTTTATCAAAAATACGAGTTTTATTGATTTACCGAAATGAATTTTGTATCGAAAATATTACGCCGGGACCTGCACAGGACAAACTGTACGCCGGATCGAAAAAGTCGAAATATGGAAAATGCTCGGAATATTGCAATTAGGTTAGGAAGGAGTTATCGGAAGAGTTTCAGGTTATAAAAATATAAAAATGGGTGAAGTCGGCTGGTTCCGGGTTATATAAAATAGTTTATAATTACTCGGAAAAAGAATTTATAAAATCCATAAATTTCCTATAAAATCATAAATCAACATAAAAATAAATAGGAAGATATAAAAATTATATATATTTTATTTTAGACATATAAAAATTAAAATACTCAATTTATATTATTTTTAAACATCCAAACACATATACCACTTAGCAAATAATTCACAGAATAAATACTGAACATGCATAATATTTATTTATTAGCAAAAATAATTACACGATATATCCCAGATATTACATTCTTCCCCCCTTAAAAGGATTTTGTCCTCAGAATCTCCTAAGAAAACAAATGAGGGTACTTTTCTCTCATATCACTTTCTAACTCCCAGGTTGATTCTTCAACCTTTGGGTTTCTCCACAGTACTCTTACTAATTTTACCACTTTATTTCTTAACACTTTCTCTCTTTCTTCTAGAATCTCTATCGGACTCTCTACATATGATAAATCTGTTTAAAGTTCTACTGGCTCATATTCGATTACATGCCTGGAGTTTGGATTATACTTCTTAAGCATTGATACATGAAAAACATTGTGAATGTGCTCCATGTGTGGAGGTAACACCAACTCATAAGCTACTTTTCGAACACGCTTTAGAATCTCAAAAGGTCTGACATATCTAGGGCTCGGTTTTCCTTTCTTCCCAAATCTTGTCAATCCTTTTCACGGCGATACTTTCAGTAATACCAAATTTCCTTCTTCGAATTCCATATCTTTCCTTGATTGATCTACATACTTCCTTTGACGGTCTTGTGCTGCTATCAATCTCTTCTGGATAACTTCAACAACTTCCTTCGTCTGTTGCACTAATTCAGGTCCAAGTATTTTGTGTTCTTCTACTTCGTCCCAATATACAGGAGATCGACATTTGCGTCCATAAAGAGCTTCATAGGGTGTCATCCCAATGCTGGCATGATAACTGTTATTGTAAGAAAATTCTACCAAGGGTAAATGCTCGTCCCAACTTCCTTTGAAATCAATAGCACAAACATGTACTCATGTTTCATCTCGTTCCCAAACATCCTTGAAAACTTTTCCAAAACCTTGAATTAAATCTCGGTTCTCGATCGGATACGATAGACACATGAACTCCATAACGAACTACGATTTATTTCAGGTACATATGGACTAACTTGTCTAGTAAAAATCTTTCATTTATAGGCTGAAAATGAGCTGACTTGGTAAGTCTGTCCACTATAACCCAAATGGTATCATGATTGGCATTCGTCCTTGGTAATCCGACTAGGAAATCCATGGCAATATGCTCCCACTTCCACTCTAGAATCTCCAATGGCTGCAAAAATCCACTTGGTCTCTGATGCTCTGCTTTAACTCTCTAACATGTATAACATCTTCTAACCCATTCCGCAATCTCCCTCTTCATATCTGGCCACCAATAATTTTCCTTTAAATCTTTGTACATCTTGGTACTCCCTGGATGGATTGAATACCTTGAATTATGAGCTTCCTGTAAAATTTTATTCTTCATCTTCGTCACTGATGGAATCCAAATTCTAGAAGAAAACCTAAGAATACCTTAATCATCCTTTTACATGCACAATTCCTCACCTACCAAACGGTTTATTGTCCTGATCCATTACCTCCTCTTGACACTTCCTTATCTTCTCTAATAACTCTGTCTGGAAAGTCATACTATACACTTTTGCTTCATCGGGCTTGCAAACTCTAATCTCCAATTCCAGTTTCTGCAAATTCCTTATATATCTCCTCGGGTACTGATAACACATTCAACTTTTCTTTCCGACTTAACGCGTCCGCCACAATGTTTGCTTTACCGGGATGATAGTTAATCATGTAGTCGTAATCCTTAATCAACTCTAACCATCTTCTCTGTCTCATATTAAGCTCCTTCTATATGAATATGTACTTCAAGCTTTTGTGATCCGTATTAATCTCGCATTTTTCTCCATATAGATAATGTCTCCAAATCTTTAAAGCGAATACTATAGCTGCTAGCTCCAAATCATGAGTAGGATACTTCTATTCGTGTGGTTTCAATTGCCTCGACGCATACACGATAACCTTATCGTGCTGCATCAGAACACATCCGAGTCCTTTATGGGAAGCATCGCTATAGATTACGAAATTCCATTGGTCATCTAGAAGTGACAAAACAGGTGTTGTAATTAATCTTCGCTTCAATTCTTGAAAACTTTCTTCATATTTATCGTTCCATATAAAATTTTCATTCTTCTGTGTAAGGTCAATGGTATCATAATCCTTGAGAAATTTTGAACAAATCGGCGATAATATCCCGCTAATCCCAAGAAACTTCTTACCTCTGTTGGTGTTCTCGGTCTTTCCCAATTTGTAATTGCTTCAATCTTCGTTGGGTCCACTTTGATCCCTTCATTACTGACTATGTGTCCTAAGAACTGAACTTCCTGTAGCCAAAACTCACACTTCGAGAATTTAGCATATAACTTCTTTTTCCTTAAAATCTCCAAAGTTATTCTCAAATGTTCTGCATGATCTTCTTCTGTCTTTGAATAAATCAAAATATAATCTATAAATACAATAATAAACTTGTCCAAGTATTCCTTAAAAATTCTGTTCATCAGGTCCATGAATGCTGCCGGGGCATTGGTTAATCCAAAAGACATCACTAAAAATTCATAATGTCCATACCTTGTTCTGAAAGCTGTCTTTGGTATATCCTCTTGCTTAATCTTTAGTTGGTGATATCCCAATCTCAAATCGATCTTGGAGAAGTACTTGGCTTCTTTCAACTAATCAAACAAATCATCAATTATGGGTAACAGATACTTGTTCTTGATTGTAAGCTTGTTGAGCTCCCGATAATCGATGCACAGTCTCATGCTTTCATCCTTCTTTTTGACAAATAGCACCGGTGCACCCCACGGGGATACACTGAGTCTGATTACTCCTTTCTCTAACAACTCTTGCAATTGCTTTGCTAGTTCCTTCATCTAAACGGGCGCCATTCTGTACGGGGCCTTGGATACTGGTTCCGTTCCAGGTGCTAAGTCAATCGCAAACTCAATTTCTCTGTCTGGAGGAAGTCCTGGTAACTCATCGGGAAACACGTTTGGAAATTCATTAACAACTGTAATATCTTCAAGTTTTGCTAGCTCCTGACTTCTATCAATCACATAAGCAACGAAATGCTCACATCCTTGCCGTAGTAACTTTTTAGCTTGAATCATCGTTAAGAACTTCTTTGCTTATTTCTGGCCCTTAAACGTTATTATCCTCTCGTCTGACGTCTTCACCATTACCTTCGTATTTTGACAATCTATCTGGGCATCGTGCTTAGATAACCAATTCATTCCTAAGATAACGTCAAACTCTCCTAGCTTAAATGGTATCAAATCTACACAAAACTTATTACCAGAAATCTCAATCTCACAATTCCCAAAAACTTGATTAACAGATACACGTTCTTGATTTGCTAATTTTACAGTCATTATTTCATTTAAATACTCAACTGGACAATTTAACTTATTAACAAAATCTTGTGAAATAAACGATCGAGTTGCCCCCGAATCTATTAACACTTTGGCACATAAAGAATTCACATTAAACGTACCCGCCACGACATCAGTATCCTGGATAGCGTCCTTCACAGACATATCAAAAACTCTAGCCCTTGGAGTCTCATTTACTGCTGGAGTAGATCCCATTATCCTCAATATATTACTGACTGGGGCTGGTGTCTTGCAATCCTTGGCTATATGTCCTGGCTTCCCATATTTAAAGCATGTAAATCCAATAGCTGGAACCTTAACCGCTAGATTCCGGGTAGGCTGATCCTTGTTTACTGGTTCTCTCGCTGGCTGATTGCGGCATTCCCTCGAATAGTGCCCTTTCTGATTACACTTGAAACAAACTACATTTAACTTATTACAAACTCCTCCATGTTTCTTCCCACATACCTGACAATCTGGAAAAGTTAACCTCAACTGATTTGGCTGATTTATATTGAATGGACGGTTGCCTTGACCTCCATTGCCTGCATTTTACTTTTTGAAATTAAAAATTCTCCCTGGCTGAAACTTGCCCTTCTTAAAATTTGGAAACTTCCCTGGTTGTGACTGTCCTCCATTCCCTTCAAACTTCCTCTTCTTACTTTTCTTTTCTTTCTGTGACATCTCACTCTCAGTTTCTGCAATCATGGCCTTCTGTACAACTCCTGCATAGGTATCCAATTCGAATATGGCTACCTTCCCTCTGATCCATGGCTTCAGACCTTGCTGGAATCTCTTGGCCTTCTTCCTGTCAGTATCTACATATGATGGAACATACCTCGACAACTCTTCAAACTTACTTTCATAATCAGCTACCGACATATTTCCTTGCTTTAGCTCTAAAAACTTCAGCTCCATCTAATCCTGAACAAACTGAGGAAAATACTTTTCTAAAAACAACTCTTTGAACCTCTCCCAAGTAATAACATTTGTTCCTTCCAATGTCTTCACAGTCTCCCACCAATAGGTGGCATCATTCTTCAAATAATAACTTGCGAACTCCACCTTATGTTCTTCCTTCACTTTAACTAAAGAAAATTACTTTTCTATTTCATTTAACCAAACATTCGCTTCAATCGGATCTAAGGGACCCTTAAATTCTGGTGGGTTTACCGCCTGAAAAGTTTTGAAAGTTACCTAAGGATTGGTTTGTCTTTGTTGCTGTTGAGTCAGGTGAACTGTTTATTGAGCCAAGATTTGAAGAATCTGGGCTATTGCTGGGTCTATGGGTCCTGGGTTTGCATTCTGGTTGGTATCATCTTGGTTGTTATTGTTGTTGTTGGTTTCTTCATTCTGGGTGTTGGTGCGGGTATTTCTTCTGGGAGGTATTTTCTGTAAAGAATCAAACAACTTATTTAGCCTTTAAATCAAATCCTTTGCATAAAAGAAAAGTTTTGTAAAATAGAAATATCTCTTTTTGAAAACAGTTGTAACAGTTGAACTAAGTAAATTACATGCTTTTTTATAGAATATAAACAATTAAGGGAATAGGGTATATGGTATCACAGGGGTATAACTGGTGCAATAAATAAGGTAAAGTAAAACAGGTGCAGTAATATAAATGACAATATTGGAAAGGAAAAGGTACTGATATATATAGATCAAAAGTTTTAGGTAGTACAAGCGTTAAAACACTTTGGAAGTAAAAGCAAAAGGGTACAACAAACCTACTCACTAGTCGGCAGATCTAGTCTATAAATACCACCCAAAAGTCTACTGATACATACTACACACTACTGTACATACTAAACAACCCCAACAACACTGCTCAGCATCTCCATCTCTGTGCCTCTGGCTCATGGCAAGTCTGGACCTCCAATCTCCTCAAGCTCCTCTAGAACCTACTTAGCCCATTCCACAAGGAAATCAGGGGTGATATCCTCATGAGTAGCCTCAGCAATCCTCACAGCATCTGCTCTCCGAAACACCTGGAGTCTCTCACTGAGTCGCCTCTCACCACTCCCAATCTCTCTGGTACTCATGATATGTAATAACTCCTGAATCTAACCCCGTGGGAATCACTGCTCTATAAGGTAAACCTCGAACTAATGATATGGGACATGATAGGAAGAGAACTGAAAAGGTACACCTGTAACAGAGTGATCGGTAAGACCTGAATCAGCAGGTGGGGGTCCTCTGATAGGTGATCTCATGCCTGGGGGTGGAATAGCCTGCAGTGATACGGGCTGCAACACAGGTGGAGGTAAAATAGCCAACACTGGTGGAACAACAGGATGTGGATCTGAAGATGGTCCTCCAACTGAGGGCTCTGAGTGGTCAGCTGATACGGGGATGAAAGAGTCGGTCATCGCTGCTATCTGAAATCATATCGCAATATAAGAATCTCGAACCACGACGCGAATCATACTAATACCTGCTATACCGTTGCACTCAACCTCTCGACATTTATTTTTCTATTTCTTACTTCTAATCATAACCCTCTACCCATTCCCGTCAATTTAGGCTTGTGTCAGTGACTTTTAACTTGTAGCTCTGATACCAAACCTGTGGCGCCCTCCAAACCCGGGTCAGAAGTTTGGGGTCCACACACACACACACCTTAATTATAACCTGCTTATAACAATAATAAAGATAATAATAATATGCAGTGACCCTACTTACCAACTACCACAGATCGCAACAGGTTAAAGTATGTACACAAACCACACACACACACTTATATTACAAACGCCCAAATCCCAATTATTCAAACTTACAACTGAATATTAAACATCATTACAAACTTTACAAACTTAAACTATCCCAAAAGTTGTCAGCTAGCTTAATTCGATCAACCTGGACCCCTAGCTCTCGCACTGGATTGGGGATCCTCGCTACCAACAGGTTCCTTCTTAACTGGAAAAGAACATAAACAACATCGCACAAATGAGCTAACTAGCTCAGCAAGTCACATTGACAAGACTGAGAATAATGATCATCAAGTGAAAAGAGTTAGGGTATCAAGTGAACAATGATTAATGATTTAGAATTGAATATTATATTTTTATTTTAAAAACCAAGGTTAGGTTGCTGATCAGTCACACACTAACCCCGAGCAAGGCACACAGCTCTGCTCTAATTAATGGATCCAAGGCACACATTGGCCAAACTTGACCACCAATCCGGTCTGACCATGAATCTGGTCCACAATTTTATAAAACAATCCAATTCTAACATAATAACAGAATAAATAATGTAAAGCAGTAAACAAAATCATAAGCAACATTGGATGTCCAATAATGAGATGGTTTCAATATTCACAAATGAAATGTGGCTATCAAATGGTGAAAGAAATGGATAACCAAAGAATCAAAGTTTCATGATTATAAGGATTTGGTCTTTCAGAGCGTAAGGTACAATGGTTTGAATATGTAAGCAATCTGATTCAGTGTTTGGTATTTAGTTTGCATGTATTTGTGGAGTAGTATCGTATATCTGTGGTTCGTATTCGGGTATTCAACAATCAATAGTTTAGAAAGAATAAGGTTTACGGCTCAAATATCAATAGCTGGAATCAAGGTTTAGGGTTCAGTGCTTCAAATCACTTGCAATATAAAACAGGACTATCAATAATCTAGAATATATCTTAAGAAAGTTCAGAACACTTGCCTGGTACTAGCTTGCTATACTTCACCAATTTCCAATCACAATCTCCTACTCCTCGACTATCTGTTTCCTTTTCCTACGCCTTGCCTCTTCTGCTCACATACCATAAGTATCTATCAATACTCAACTCATACGATTCTATTTGGTATACACTTCTATCTACCCTTCGTTTACCCAAAACCGACTAACAGATTGAAAGTTACGCTAAAAATAAGTAAACACTGAACATATAGACCGACAGTCAAATAAACAAGTCACATATAACACATAGCATGTCAAACAATCAATGAAATCTCATTTATAATGAAGTCTCGGGTCATAAACAGTCTTTCGGGTATTTAATATGATTTAAAATATTTTTCGGAATCAAAACGGGTCGTTGGGTAAAGTTTAAAGCAATAAACAGGGTTCGGTTGGCTACATCTGGCTTCAAAATAATTTTCTAATAATTATGGAGCCTTGAAAACAATTTAAAATAATATTTTAAAGTTCGAAACTATTTTTCGGAATTTTTAAATCATTAATAAATAATTAAATCTAATAAAATAATTAATTGAAATTAATTAATAATTAATTAAATCAATTAATCAATTAATTTTCGAATTAGTTGACCAATTAACTAATTAATTTATAACTAAAATTAATTAACTAATTAATTCAGATTTATTTTTTTATTAAAAATAATTTTTGGAGTTAAAATAATAATTTTTTGGAATTTTCAGTAATTAAAAATGAATTTTTATAATTAAAATAAATAGGAAATATGATTTTTAAATAATTTATAAACAGAAATCCTATTTTTGCAAAGTTTACAAACTACAGGGACTGAACTTCATCGTTTTCAAAACAACAAGGACTAAAGTGCAATTTTGCACCCCCCCCCCCCCGTCGCCGGAAACGCCCTGTCTCGCCGGAGACGGTGTTCCCAGAATCCTCACACCTCCACAAGCTCCAGATTTAATCTACACAACCCCAGGAACACAACCATGCAATCAAATCATTCTAATAACCCCTGAGTTGGCCGGAAATTGGCCGAGAAGTTCGCCGGTTTCCGGTGAACTCGACGAAAACTTCAAATGACAACTCCCTTCAAACCAAGGATCGTCTGTTAACGAGCTATACACCAATCGATTGCAAATTTCAAGAGAAACAAAACCCACCCATCTAGAACATCCAATAACCCCGGAATAAAAAGCCCTAAATTTCAATTAAGAACATTCATACGGGTTATAAACCCTAATTTCAAAATTTGAAAATCAAACTCAATTTTGACCATGTTATTGAACTCCAAATCAGTCATATGACATATCAAAATCATCAGGAAAACAAGCTCTACAACATGCGCATCAAATCATCCAAACAATCAGAATAAAAATTCATATTTTTAATCAAAATAATTTGAAAATAAATAAGAATATAGAAAATAAACCTTTGATTCTGCAGTGATATGAAGCACAGATTCTGATAGTATATTTCGAGAGCTTTGATTTGAGTACTCGAGCTTCTCCAACGGATTCCGGTAACACCTTGAAATTGAGGTTTGATTCTCAGAAGATTTTATGAATATAAGTATTTTCTCTGGAAAATTCTATAATTACTGTTTGTAAATGATTTTCGGTACGAAATAAAATACAGTAAAGGCTATTTATAATTACGGAAAATTAGTATCCCGTTGGATCATTCCGGATATAAAATAGTACGTTTATTTATAAAAACGGATCCAAACGGTACCGATTTTCGGGATAATTATCCAAATCAGTACAATTTGTACTGCGGTCTTGGTCTCAGCGCCTGCTTACACGTATTACGAGGTAATAATTATAATAGTTTAATATAAAGATCCCGTTTATCAAAAATACGAGTTTTATTCATTTACCGAAACGAATTTTGTATCGAAAATATTGCGCTGGGACCCGCACAGGACAAACCGTACGCCGGATCAAAAAAGTCGAAACATGGAAAATGCTCGGACTATTGTAATTAGGTTAGGAAGGAGTTTTTGGAAGTGTTTCGGGTTAGAAAAACGTAAAAATGGGTGAAGTCGGTTGGTTCCCGATTATATAAAATAGTTTATAATTACTCGGAAAAAGAATTTATAAAATCCATAAATTTCCTATAAAATCATAATTCAACATAAAAATAAATAGGAAGATATGACAATTAACTATATTTTATTTTAGACATATAAAAATTAAAATACTCAATATATATTATTTTTAAACATCCAAACACATATACGACTTAGCAAATAATTCACAGAATAAATACTAAACATGCATAATATTTATTTATTAGCAAAAATAATTACACGATATATCCCAGATATTACATCCTTCCCCCCTTAAAAGGATTATGTCCTCAGAATCTCCTAAGAAAATAAATGAGGGTACTTTTCTCTCATATCACTTTCTAACTCCCAGGTTGATTCTTCAACCTTTGGGTTTCTCCACAGTACTCTTACTAATTTTACCACTTTATTTGTTAACACTTTCTCTCTTTCTTCTAGAATTTCTATCGGACTCTCTACATATGATAAATCTGTTTGAAGTTCTACTGGATCATATTCGATTACATGCCTGGAGTTTGGATTATACTTCTTAAGCATCGATACGTGAAAAATATTGTGAATGTGCTCCATGTGCGGAGGTAACGCCAACTCGTAAGTTACTTTTCCAACACGCTTTAGAATCTCAAAAGGTCCGATATATCTAGGGCTCAGTTTTCCTTTCTTCCCAAATCTTGTCAATCCTTTCAACGGTGATACTTTCAGTAATACCAGATTTCCTTCTTCGAATTCTGAAATGTGTAATTATTAAATAATTGCATGAATAAAATATGTGTATGGGTTCAGCCTGCTGGATATTATTTTTGTTAATATTTTAATTAATTATGTGTGATTGTGGTGTTCGTGTACTAATTGTGTAATTCGTTGTGAAGCTGTGTTGTGTTACTTTTGTATTTAAAGGTGATTTTATTCAGGATTTATTTCCATAAATACTTGGGTTATCCCTAAAATCATTTTTATGGCTTCATAACTTTGTTAATTATTTTTAGGATTTTTTAAAATTGAGAAATCAACATTTTCTCAATTATTTAGCCATGTATGATTTTCTGATTGTAATTATTTGTTAAATCCGTATTTAATTCCAAAATTCTTTAAAAATTATTAAACTCGTATTTATTTAAGTTTGGAATATTACGAGAATTTTAAAACTATTTCGGGAATTTGTGGGATTAATATCACCTGCGCGTTATTTTATTTATTCGTTAAAAACGGGTATCAATTGTGTTTCAAAAATTATTTTAAAATTTTAAAAAATTCTATTTTTATTAACTTTTAATTATTTGTGATATTTTATAAAATATTTTATTAATGCTCAGGTTTTATTACCCGTGAACTGCTCGTTAAAACTAAAATGCTAGTCAGATAAATTTTGTTGCGGGGTTTATTTGGATAATAATAATGAAAAAAAACAACAACAAAAGGGGGGGTTGTTTTCAATCGGGTATAACCCGACTCTTTCTTCTCTAATCTCTCTTTCGATCTCTCTCCCCAATCTCTCTGTCACCTCTCCCTCTCATCTCTATTACCTCTCTCAATTTCTTCACATATCGAACTTTTTCTCCTTCTATTTTGCTATGTTCTTACCTATTTGTTTCCCCTCGGTTTTGTCCTTTTGTTTCCGGTGAGTTCACCGCTGTCTTCCTCCGGTCATTCATGTTCGATGACTGTCCCGGTTTCGTTTGATTTTTGAATTATATATATATACTTGCAGATATAATCTTGTGTGTATGTACTATGTAATTCAGATGTGGGCCAGGAATCGCCGCCCTTCCTCGGTTTTCCGGCGAGGTGGTGGTGGCCTGTCTGCAAGTGTTTGTTCGCGTGTGTATATGCATATATGTGCGTGTACCAGTTGAACGATTATGGTGTGGGTTGTGTTCTCTGTCCGGATTTTTGGTCTTAGTCCTCTGTTCCTCTGTTGTTTCCGATTTGTTGCCTGGTTTCTTCTCTTTTGGTTGCGCGTATGCGCGTAGCTTTAAAAAATAAATAAAATAATATTAATTGTTGAGTTGTTGTTAAATTATAATAAATTATGTGATAATTGCGAATTTAAATTTATATTGAATTGGTGAAATTTACGTGGGATGCCCGATATAACGGGAACCCGTAAATTTTATCGCCGTCGGCGATGAGCCTCTGTGAGCCAACGGTGGACGGTGATGACGTTGTTCTGAGTCCTACGATTTAAAAAAAAATAAAAATACAAAATACGATATAAAACATAAAAACACGACTAATAATTAATAATTGTATTTAATTGATAATTGAGAATTTTGGGACTGATATTGATGGCTGAAATCGGTGATTGGGTTTTGGATTACGATTGATTGTAGTTGTGTTTGTTTGGACGTCGGGATGTTCGATAGGTTAGCCGATTATCAAAAGAGGTGCTGCCTGATTTTTGGAAAATTTAATTACGGAAATACGAGGTCGTACCCAATGGCTATCGGAACGTCGATCGATTATATGTAACTATTTTGTACGAAATCTGATTATGTGTTGTGATGAAATACTTTGCGGAAATCGATAACCCTAATTTCATAAAAGGATAAATATACCTATTTTCTGAAAACAAACACCGAACCGACTTTCGAAGACGTGAACCCTAATTGATACGTGTATTATTATATGAAGTATTACGAGTCGGGTTTTGTTAACGTTCGGGTAGATTGTTAGCGAGGATATGTCAAACATAATCGAAAGTCTAAATTAGGGTATTTCAACTTTGTAGGTGCTAGTCGGAAAGCCCAAGAGTTGGCGTTAGATAGCCTATTGGACAGTCGACGAGCTCAGTAAGGTTCCAATCGAAGGACCTGAGTGTTGGAGTCGAATCCAGGGTAATCTAGTGGTTAGACGTTAAAGTCTGAGCGTCTGTGTCGGCTCAAGGTAAATCAATAATATTGGTAAAGCTCTTCAAGGCAAGTACCCCTGACCATTCTTTTATGGTTCAGTATATATATGAATGAAATGTTGTTTTATTTTTGAACAGGAACAAAAACGTTTTAAGTTACGTATCCCCAGTGTTTGAAAATGTTGTTAAATATGTGTTTTTGGGGAAAAGTAACTTCTCAAAATACCTATCTCTAAAATGTGATTAAAAATGGAAAAGAGGTTTTGAATAGTGTGCTGTGACAGGATTGATTTTAACAAGAGATACGTAAAAGTGATTTTGAAACTGGATCAAACGAATCAGATATTGGATAATGTTACGTAAGTGGCTAATTCGGTTGCGCGCATTACATAACCGATTAGTCCAGCATAGATAATCAGAGACCTAGCTAGTCTCTGCGGATCCGGTGATTTTGTGTGAAAGCCCGATCAGCTTTTGTGTGATAGCCCGGCCAACTATCCTAGATAATTTGTGTGGAGGCCTGATCAGCCGTCCCTAGATAACATCCAATACATATCTGATTATGATTTAGTGGTTCCCGTAACGGAGCAGATGATTCTGTGGTTCCAGTAATGGAACAAGTGATTTTGAGGTTCCCGAAGAGGAACAAGTTTTATAGGTCCTGTGATGGGACAAGTTTTATGGTTCCCGTAACGGAACAAATGATTTTGGGTCCCCGTAACGGGACAATGGTTTCATGGTTCCTGTAATGGAACGGAAAGTTTGAAAATGAAAATAGCATGCTAAAATTGAACTCTGGTATTTATGCACAGCACACGACAGTTAATTTTGTTTTACAGAGCATGCTAGTTTTGATATCCAGTTTATACCTGTTTTACAAATTTCTGGCAAGTTATGAATTATGTTCCTATAACTGCTTTACTTTAAATCATTTTTATTTGTTATTCATATAGTGGTACTGCTTAGCAATTGATTGCTCACCCTTGCCAAATGTTTTATATATTTATTGCAGATGCCTAGGGGATTCTCCCGTGATAGTCAGGGCAGAGTTCCAGTTCCTTCCGTGTCAGGCTCCTCTGAGGAAGTTGTGTTGTACCCAAGCGGGTCTGTTGAGTTGCTGAACAAAGATAGTATTGTTTGGATTGTCTTTAGTAAGTTGGTTTTGTGGTGATTGTAACCTAAGTCATACTTAAACCTGGAAAAGATTTTGGAAAAAGGGGTTGTGTTTATATAATAATGTTGAGTTGGATTATGTTATGTTGTTAATGAAAGGAATATATCCTAAGTCCAATCATGTATTAGGATTTAGGAATAATTTTTTATGTAATCTGTTTTGATTTCATTGATATTAATAAAAGACTTGTTTTGTTTTTATTACGGGCTCTATCTATTTAAGTGTTTAAATAAGATATACCATAGTTTAGAGTAAAGCTTTTATGGATTATGATGAGATCATAATAGTGAGACCTAAAAGATGATAACTCTAAACTTAAATAGTTCCTGGTCATAGGATTACTAACTGGTAATTAATAATCCGCAAAGATCGGTACATATTATGCTTGCTTCATTATGAAGGATGTCTGTTCTCATAGACATTTGTGTGGTGACACTATAGCTAGTATGTAGGTGCTTATTATAGAATAAGTTCACTGAACATGACTCGCACAACTGAACAACTGATGGAGTTCACTCACGTGTCAGCAGTTGTTCACATAGTGATAGTTGTACAAGTATCCTTAGACTTGAGGTCATCATAGTCATCTTGTGTACACTGAACTATGCTTTGGTTTAGTTCTTAGTCTCCAGGGACAATTATTAGGGCTCTACTGGGTATAGGAATTTGTACACGAAGATAGTGTATGATCAATAAAGGATCTACCCCTTCCAGTGAAGGAAGCGAATGTTCAAGGCTGATCCACTTATGCTAGTTCAGGAACCTCTGGCCAGAGTGAATGAAATTAGAAAGGAGTTTCTAATTTGCATAGAACTAAGCATAGTAAATGGTAAGCAAGTGATTAAATTAGATAGGTTTGACACGAGATCCATGCCTTGTATTTAATCAGGACATTGTAGGGTAGAAGGAGTTTATTGTACGGTAACTATTCACTGAATAAGTTCTTGGTATTCTAAGCAGTGAATTCGTATTATCCGGATAGTCGCGATATGCTGAGAAGTATCCCTCACGATGTAGAATAAATATGATTAATTAATTAATCATATTTAAAAAATTAGAGAATTTATATAAATAATGATAAAATAGTTTTATTATTATTTATTTCTACTACCGGCTTAATATTGAACCTACAGGGTCACACCATAAAAAGAGAATGATTTAATGGTGGAGGAATTAATTAATAATGGCTGATAATTATTTATTTATGAAATAAATAATTAATTGGAAAATTTAATAATTGATTAAATGAGATTTAATTGATTATAAATTAATTAAGAAAAGTTCTTAATATTATTAATTAAGAATTTAATTTTTGGAAATTAAATCAAGAGAGAGAATTATTTCTAAAGTGTTTAGAAAAAGGATTAATAATTAAAAGGTGTTTTAATTATTAATGAGAATAATAAATGGGTTAATAATAATAATATTTTATGGGAAAATTTCAGCTGAAAATTTTGCCTATAAATATACTATTATAAACCCTATTTTTATTCTAACCCGAACTCAAACCCAAATTTTTTCAGAAAACCTAATTCTCTCCACCTCCTCCTCCTCCTTAGCATCATTTTCTTGGTGGATACCGGTGGAGTGCTTCACGTTTGAGGAGCAGCTGCTAAGGATCTCCGGTCATTGCTTTTGGATCGTTATTAAAGGTTAGTAATCGATTCATATGTTTTAATCACGATTTATATGCTTTTATTTGGATTTTATATGTGTAAAAGTATTTTACCATGCCTCCGCTGCGATTAAAATCCATCAGTTAATATTGTTATTGATGACGTCAACTCCTGACCTCGGGGTTGAGGCCGTCACAAATTCCATATCTTTCCTTAATTGATCTGCATACTTCCTTTGACGGTCTTGTGCTGCTATCAATCTCTTCTGGATAACTTCAACAACTTCCTTCGTCTTTTGCACTAATTCAGGTCCAAGTATTTTGCATTCTCCTACTTCGTCCTAATATACAAGAGATCGACATTTGCATCCATAAAGAGCTTCATAGGGTGTCAGGCATGATAACTGTTGTTGTAAGCAAATTCTACCAAGGGTAAATGCTCGTCCCAACTTCCTTTGAAATCAATAGCACAAACACGTAACATGTCTTCGATTGTCTGGATTGTTCTTTCGCTTTGGCCGTCCGTCTGTGGATGGTAAGTCATACTCATGTTTAATCTCGTTCCCAAACATCCTTGACAACTTTTCCAAAACCTTGAATTAAATCTCGGATCTCGATCGGATACGATAGACACAGGAACTCCAGGACGAACTACGATTTCTTTCAGGTACATATGGACAAACTTGTCTAGTAAAAATCTTTCATTTATAGGCAGAAAATGAGCTGACTTGGTAAGTCTGTCCACTATAACCCAAATGGCATCATGATTGGATTTCGTCCTTGGTAATCCGACTATGAAATCCATGGCAATATGCTCCCACTTCCACTCTGGAATCTCCAATGACTGCAACAATCCACTTGGTCTCTGATGCTCTGCTTTAACTCTCTGACATGTATAATGTTAGGTCATACAACACTGTAGAAGGGGGTTGAATACAGTGTAGAATACAATCAAATCGATTTAGAACACAAGTAACAGAAAACTGATGTATTCGATATAATAAACTCTGTTACAATGGAACTGTCTTCTCTCAGTGATGAACAAATATCACGAGAGCTGCTAGGTTATAATGTATGATCTTCTCGATGATCGTAACACATATAGTGTAAACCTATGTCTGTATTTATATAGACACACAGTTACAAGATAACTTCTAATTGATATGGAATATAATTCTGTCTCCTAAAATATATCAATCAGATATCTTATATAATTCTTCTAGTCCTCTAACTCTTTCCATGCATATTTTCTTCTGTATTAGTCTCGATCTTCTTTCCTGTAAATTAGCTTCCTTCCTTAACTGTTAGTCTTCCAGTACTTAAGTTCTGATATCCATCTTCTGATATTATCTTCTGATAATCTAAGTCCTGATATCCTTAAGTCCTGACTTTCAGTAAGTCTTGATTCCAGTAAGAACTGATATTTCCTGTTTGTTAAGATCTGAAAACTAAACATAAAACATATTAGACATGACATCTCAAATATATCCAACAATCTCCCCCAACTTGTAAATTATGCAAGAATGTACAAGTTAATAGATTTGATGATGTCAAAAACATTTAAGTTCAAATGAAATAAGAGTTTAATAAGACTATTAACTACAACTTACAAAACATTCAGCTTTACCAACATCACTGAATCAATCTAAATCCATAATGATTCTTAACAAAATCATTTATCAGATTATCTTCAGCTTTCCTCAGAACTTCAGCTAACGGTGCCTTGACCTGCATCAGTTCTTCTTCTTTACTATCACCAATTTGATAAATGGTTGTTCTGAGAGCTTGAATGGATGTTCTTTCAAGTCCATCACCAAGTCTGATAACCTTAGGATGCGAAGAGTTTTCATTATAACATAAGCATCTTCCTTTCAGAATAACTTCCACCTTAGCAGAATTCTTTAGCATTGGAATTTCTCTTCCATCACCTTCAGTAATCATTGGAATATAATGAGAAGTCTTTGTAATAGAGATTCTGAATAGATCTCTTATTGCCTTCAAAATGTATTCTGACCATCTTCTTGTAACATCAGATTTTACTTCCAGAAAATAGTGAATATGTTGAAGCTCTCTGACAGACTTCTTTAGTACATCAGTATCAGCTAGTCTATAAGTCCTTCCATCATTGAGAAATAAGATCAATTTCTCTTTTAGATTCTCTTTGTCATGAGCATCTATCACAATTTGAGTAGACAACACCTTGTCAAGGTGCCTTTGTTTGATTTGTTCATATGGTTTATCTATAAACATGAAAGGATCTCTTAGAGTAACCTCTACTCCTGTTTGAATCTTTTCTTCGTTAGAACCTAATCCAACTCTATCTCTAGGTTGCTTGGCTCTCAACCCAAATGTAGCGAGTTGATTAATCATGAGATTGGATTTTGGTTCAACTGGAGTAGCTTTCTTCCATAACAGCTTCTTCTTATCAGTAATTGTCATTTTCTTCAAATCAACTTGAGCATTGTCAGTAGTTGATGTCTTGATAGCTTGATCAGAATTTGATGTTTCTTCTGTACCTTGCTGTCCTTTATTCTGAACAACAACTTGAGAAGTGTCAGAGGTTATTTTAGATTCTTCAATTATCTTTTTTCTTTTCAGAATTTGAATAGTTTCATCTTCAACAAGATTATCATCAGTTACTTGAACCATTTTGCACACTGGTTTCATCAGATCTTGAGAAGTTTTCAAGTCCAGTGGCTTGGTTGGTTCATCAACTTTTCCTTTCCCTTTGTCTTTGGAATCACTCTCAGTCTGTGATCTAGTCTTGAACTTTGAAGTTTCAGAATTTGACTTTTCCTTGATCACAATACCTTTTTCCTTAGGCCTTGGAGGTTTCTTTGCATCAGAAGCTTTAGACTTAAGATTTGTCTTCTCAGCAAATTTAGCTTCTTCCTCCTTGAGAGTTTCTAAATCCATTCCTGGATTGTGTTTTAGAAATAATCTTCTAGCTATCTCCTCATCAAGTGTCTGGATTTTAGGATTTTTTTAATAAACAGTAATCTGCTTCCCCTTTAACTTCAGAGTTTGCAAAAACTTCTGAGAGTCTTCAGATCCTGACTGAATCAGAATATCAGAACTTGACATCAGACTTTGTTTATCAGCACTTGACTTCAGTCTTTGAGCATTCACAGCATCAGAACTTGACTCGTTCCGAATAGAAGATTTTCCTTGAACTTTTCTTCGACCTCTGCTCTTTTCAGAGTTTCCCTGGTCATCACCTTTATCATCCTTTTTCTTCAGTTCATAAGTAGGTGAGCATTTGGACTTAACTACCTTCTCCCCCTTTTTGGCATCATCAGGAAGTAAGAGAGAAAGAAGAAGTTCAACTGAAGATTGGATTTAATCCAATTGAGCTTTTTGAGAAGCTTGATTAGCCAGGACCTCAGCAATTTAGGCATGTTGCTCCTCTTGAGTTTTCTCAATGGCTTCAACTTTTTCAGAAATAGGTCTGATATACATGTTCTTATCAAGCTTGAGCTGTAGATCGAGCTTATCAGCTTTTTCTCTAAGTGTATCAACCTTTTCATGAGTAGAAGTATGTAGACCTTGAAGATGTTTTGTAGACAGAGCTGTGATCTTGAGTTGTATCTTAAAATCAGCATTTGTGAGCAACTCATCAGCTTTTGTAATATGCTCTGTCAGAACTTTAGAACATGGAATAAAATCTGATTCATTCCACTTCTTGGTCCACTCAACACCTCTTTGAGTATCCTCCCAAGGAATAGGTGCTTCCTTTTCAACAAATTTCTTCACCAATTCTTCCTTTCCCAGAATAGGAACTGGATGCTCAGCAGAAACACTGTCATCAGAACTTGAGGAAGACTCATGTTGTTCTAATAGCTCAACAGTGTGTGAAGCAACTGGAGATTCAGGAATAACATCTTCTAAATTCTGAGGATCAGAATTTATCTCCAGAGCTGGTGTCTTTGATGTAGATAGAGCTTCCAGATAAAGAACTTCAGGTATATTCAAATTATGAATATCTATTTCAGAATTTTCAGTTTGTTCTTTAGCATCATCTGTAGCTTTAATAGGAGAGACAGGATGGGTAACAACTGTATCATTAGCAGTATCTTTGGCTTGAGCTGGAAGGGCTTCAATGATAACTGGTTCTTATGAGATCAGAGATTCCTGATCCCCTTCCTCAGCTTCTTCAGTATCTTCTGATGGAGCCTTAGCCAAATACCTCCTAGCCTTCATTTTCTTCAATCTCCTTGCCAATAAAGGAGTTGCTTCAGCAGCAACAGAACTTACAGATTTCTTTCTTTTCAAAGTATCAGAACTTTGAGCTATTGTTTCTTTTGGAGAAGTAACATTCTCAGCTACATCTGTCACAGGTTCAGATGCATGAACCCGTGCTTCAATTGTTTCCTCTTCACTCTCAGACTCATCTCTGAGAATCATCTTCCTTCTCTTTTGTGGAGGTTGAGGAACAGACTTTGTCCTCTTAGAAGGTTTGGAAGATGAAGGTCTGGTTGTTTATGCTGATGGTTGAGAAGTTTGAGGGTTTTGTGTATAGGTGGTAGGTGCGGACGGTTGAGGTTCTGATGATTGGACATCAGGATATAGTGTAGTGTATTTAACTGGATCATAGGTTATTAAGGCATGTTTGACAGATAAAGGAACTCGGAGGGGTCTTAACACAAACTTCTTATTATCTACTGATAATAAGTCATTAAAAGCTCTTTTAGCTAGTCTGAATGACGGGATTAATTCACTAGTTGATTAGGGCTTATCATCACAACAAAAACTATAAATAAGCTGACAGAATCTAGCAAAATAGACAGTATTCTTATCTTCTGTCATCCTATCCCCAATGAAACCTAAAACAGCACTTGCATAATCAAAATCAGTTTGATAAATGAGAGCAAACCCGATTTGTTGACTGAATATAGGGATTGCGTCGAAGTTAGAACATTTGTTGGCAAAAGCCTTGGTGATGCAGTCAAAGAAGAAACTCCATTCCCTCCTTATGTAAGGTCTCTTCAATTGACCCAGCTTTTCCAATGTCTTTTCATACCCCAGATTGGCCATCATATTTTGAAGAATGGGCTCCTCAACAGTTGTATAGGCTCTGTTTTCAGGCAACTGAAGTGTAATATCCGGGATATATCGTGTAATTATTTTTGTTAATAAATAATTATTATATGTGTTCAGTATCTATTCTGTGAATTATGTGTCAAGTGTTAAATGTGTTTGGATGTTTAAAAATATTATTAATTGAGTATTTTAATTTTTATATGTCCAAAATAAAATATAGATTATTGTCATATCTTCCTAATTATTTTTATGTCGATTTATGAATTTATAAGAATCATATGAAATTTATAAAATCTTTTTCCGGGTATTTAAAAATCTATTTTATAAAAACGGGAATCAACCGACGTCATCCGTTGTTACATTTTTGGAACCCGAAACTCTTCCGAGAACTCCTTCCTAACCTAATTGTAATATTCCGAGCATATTCCATGTTTCGACTTTTTCGATCCGGCGTACGGTTTGTCCTGCGTGGGTCCCGGCGCAACATTTTCGATACAATATTCATTTCGGTAAATAAATATAACTCGTATTTTCGATAAACGGGAGTTTTTTATTAAACTATCCTAATTATCACCTCGTAGTACGTGTAACCAGGCGCTGAGATCAAAACTGCAGTACAAATTGTACTGGTTTGGATAACTGTCCCGAAAACCGATACCGTTTGGATCAGTTTTTACAAATAAAGGTACCGTTTTATATTCGGAATGATCCAACGGGATACTAATTTTCCGTAATTATAAATAGCCTTGACCGTATTTTATTTCGTATCAAAAATCATTTGCAGTCAGTAATTATATAAATTTCCAGAGAAAATTCATATATTCATAAACCTTTCTGAGAATCAAACCAACAATCGGAGGTGTTACCGGAGTCCTTTTGGAAAGCTCGAGTACTCAATCCAAAGGTCTTGAGGTTTTCTATAAGATTCTGTGTTCCAAATCACTGCAGAAATCAAGGTTTATTTTCTGAAAAATTATTTATTTTCGAATTAATTTTATTAAAAATATGAATTTTTGTTCGAATGATTGTTTGTATGATTTGATGCTTGCATGTTGTAGAGCTTGTTTTCCTGATGATTTTCATATGTCATACATCTGATTTGGAGTTCAATAACATGCTCAAAAGTGGGTTTAATTCTCGAATTTTAAAATTAGGGTTTATAACCCGTATGAATGTTTTTAATTGAAATTTGGGGCTTTTTGATTTAGGGGTTATTAGCTGTTGATTTATAGTGGATTATGTTCCTTATGAAATTTGCAATCGATTGGTATATAGCTCGTTAACAGAGGATGTCTGAATCGAAGGGAGTTGTGTTTTGAAAATTTCTGAAGTTCGCCGGAAACCGGCGATGTTCTTGGCCAATTTCCGGCCAAGTCTGGGGTTATTAATATGTTTTGATTGCATGAATTGATTCCTGGTTGTCTGTAGATGTGATCTGGAGCTTGTGGTGAGATGAGGGTGCCGGAATCGTGTTCTCCGGCCACCCTTGTATTTTCCGGCGACGGGGGTTGTAAAATTGCAGTTTGGTACCTTATCTTTTGGGGAAGAAATAGTTAGGTCCCTGAGGTTTCCAGAACTTGCAAATTTTGGATTCCTGTTTTAAATATATTTAAAAATCATATTTCCTATTTATTTTAATTATAAAAATTCAATTTTAATTTCTCAAAATTCCAAAAATTATTATTTTAATTCCGAAAATTATTTTTAATTCAAAAATAAATCTGAATTAATTAGTTAATTAATTTTAGTTAATTTTTAATTGATTAATTGGTCAATTAATTTGAAACTTGATTGATTAATTGATTTAATTAATTATTAGTTGATTTTAATTAATTATTTAATTAGATTTAATTACTTAAAAATGATTTAAAAATTCCGAAAAATAGTTTCGAGCTTTAAAATGTTATTTTAAATTGCTTTCAAGGCTCGATAATTATTATGAAATTGTTTTGAAGCCAGAATTGGCCAACCGAACCCTATTTATTACTTCGAAATTGATTCAACGATCTATTTTAATTCTGAAAAATGTTTTAAAAATCATTTTGAATATCCGAAAGCCAATTTATGACCCGAGACTTCTTTGTAAATGAGATATCATTGATTATGCGACGTGTTATGTGTTATACGTGACTTGTCGGTTAACTGTCGGTCTATATATTCGATGTTTACTTGTTTATTGCATAACTTTCAATCCGTTAATCGGATTTTGGTGAAACGAAGGGTAGATAGAAGTATGTGCCAAATAGAATCGTATGAGTTAAATACTGATAGATGCTTATGATATGTGAGCAGAAGAGGCAAGGCGTAGGAAAGGGAAACAGATAGTCAAGGAGTAAGACAGTGGTGATTAAGAGCAAGTGCAGTGTAGTAAGCTAGTACCAGGAAAGTGTTCTGAACTTTCTCGAGATATTGTAGTGATTGATAATCCTGTTTTATGTTGCAAGTGCTTTGAAATACTGAACCCTAAACCTTGATTCCAATTATTGATTTTGAGTCGTAAACCTGATTCTTTCTAGACCATTGATTGTTATATACCCAAATACGAACCTCCAATATACGATACTACTCCACAAATACATACAAACTAAGTATTAAACACTGAACCAGATTGCTTACACATTCAAACCATTGTATCTTATGCTTTGAAAGACCCAATCCTTGGAACCCTGAAATGTTGATTCCTTTGTTATCCAATTCTTTCATTACCTAACATCCAAGCTTTGGAAATGCCATATTGATCTTTATATAGATTGAAACCATTTTCATTATTGAATGTCCAATGTAGTTAATGATCCGTTTATTGTTTATTACTGCTTATTCTGTTATTATGGTAGAATTGGATTGTTTTTATAAAATTGGGGACCAGATTCGTGGTCAGACCATATAATGGTCAAATTAGGCCAATGTGTGCCTTGGATCCAGTAGTTAGAGCGGTGTTGTGTGCTTTGCTCGGGGTTAGTGCGTGACTGATCAGCAGTCTAACCTTGGTTTTTAAAATGAAAATATAATATCCAATTCTAAATCATAATTCATTGTTCACTTGATATCATAATTGTATTTACCTGATGATCATTATTCTCAGTTTTGTCATTGTGACTTGCTGAGCTAGTTAGCTCACATGTACGATGTTATTTATGTTCTTTTCCAGTTAAGAAGGAACCGGTTGGTACCGAGGATCCCCAGTCCAGCGCGAGAGCTAGGGGTTCAGGTTGATCGAGCTAAGCTAGTAGGCTTCTTTTGGGATAATTTGAGTTTGTAAAAGTGTGTAATAATGTTTAATACTCAGTTCTAAGTTGAATAGTTGGGATTTGAACGATTTGTAATATAAATAAGTGTGGTTGGCTTGTGTGCATACTTTAACCTGTTACGGTCCGTGGTAGTTGGTAAGTAGGGTCACTGCATATCATTATTATTATTATCTTTACCATTGTTATAAGCAGGCTATTAATAAGGTATGTGTGTGTGTGTGGACCCCAAACTTCTGACCCGAGTTTGGAGGGCGCCACAGGTTTGGTATCAGTGCTACAGGTTATAAGTCACTGACACAAGCCTAGGTTGACGGGAATGGGTAGAGGGTTAGGATTAGAATTAAGGAATAGAAAGATAGAACGTCGAGAGGTTGAGTGCTTCGGTATAACAGGTATTAGTATGATTCGCGTCATGGTTCGAGATTCTTATATTGCGATATAATTTCCGATAGCAGCGATGGCCGACTCTTTTATCCCCGTATCAGCTGATCACTCAGAGCCTTCAGTTGGAGTACCATCTTCAGATCCACGTCCTGTTGTTCCACCAGTGTTGGTTATTCTACCTCCACCTGTGTTGCAGCCCGTACCATTGCAGGCTATTCCACCTCCAGGCATGAGGCCACCTATCAGAGGACCCCCACCAGCTGATTCAGATTCCACTGGGCATTCAGTTGCGAGTGCCTCATTCCAGTCTACATTACCCCCAGTTCCTTACTACCGGTATGAGGCTCTTCTACTGGAACGTGATTCCTTGTTGGCCCAGATCCGAGAGCTACAGCATATCATTAGGACTATAGATGTTGATCGTGGTGTGAGGGAGCTTCGAGAGGAGATTCATGTGATACGGAGGGTTCTTGAGGCTAGGCTACATGGAGCTACATTACCTGGCAGAGGCCCTGATGCATTAATGGGTTGGGCTACTGAGGTGATGGAGGACTTTGAGAGGCTGGCAGGACCAGAGTTTCCTTGGAGTTGAGTCAGAGATCGAGAGACAGAGATGTTGAGCAGTATTGTGATGGTTATGTATTATGTACAGTAGTGTGCAGTGTGTATCAGTAGACTTTTGGGTTGTATTTATAGACTAGCTATGCTGACTAGTGAGTAGGTTGTTGTACCCTTTTCCTTTTACTTTCGAAGCGTCTTTACGCTTGTACTACCCAAAACTTTTGATTTATATCTATCAGCACCTTTCCTTTCCAGTATTGTCATTTATTTTACTACACCAGTTTTACTTTACCTTATTTATTGCACCAGTTATACCCCTGTGATACCATGTACCCTGTTTTCCATAACTGTTTATATTCTGTAAAGAAGCATGCAATTTACTTAGTTACAATAGTTTTCCAAAAAGAGATATTTCTGTTTTATAAAACTTTTCTTTTATGCAAAGAATGTGATTTAAAAACTAAATAAGTTGTTTGATTCTTTACAGAAAATGCCTCCCAGAAGAAATACCCGCACCAACACCCAGAATGAAGAAACCAACAACAATAATAACAACCAAGATGATACAAACCCGAATGTGAACCCAGGACCTATAGACCCAGCAATAGCCCAGATTCTTCAAATCTTGGCCCAACAAATAGTTCACCTGGCACAACAACAACAAAAACAGACCAATTCCCAGGTAACTTTCAAAACTTTTCAGGCAGTAAACCCACCAGAATTCAAGGGTTCCTTAGAACCGATTGAAGCAAATGGTTGGTTAAAGGAGATAGAGAAGGCATTTGCCTTAGTAAAAGTAAAGGACGAACAGAAGGTTGAGTTTGCAAGTTACTATTTGAAGAATGAGGCCACCTATTGGTGGGAGATGGTGAAGACATTGGAAGGTACAGATGTTATTACTTGGGAAAGGTTTAAGGAATTGTTTTTAGAAAAGTATTTTCCTCAGTTTGTCCAGGATCAGATGGAGTTGAAGTTTTTAGAACTAAAGCAAGGAAACATGTCGGTGACAGATTATGAGAGCAAGTTTGAGGAATTGTCAAGGTATGTGTCGTCGTATGTGGATACTGACAGGAAGAAGGCTAAAAGATTCCAGCAAGGTTTGAAACCATGGATCAGAGGGAAGGTAGCCATTTTTGAATTGGATACCTATGCAGGAGTTGTACAGAAGGCTATGATCGCAGGGACAGAGAGTGAGATGTCACAGAAGGAGAAAGAAAGCAAGAAAAGGAAATTTGAAGGTAATGAAGGTCAGTCACAACCTGGAAAGTTTCCAAATTTTAAGAAGGGCAAGTTTCAGCCAGGGAGAAATTTTAATTTCAGGAGACAAAATACAACCGACGGAAGCCAGGAAAACCGTCCAGTTAATGTGAATCAGCCAAATCAATTGAAATTAACTTTTCTAGATTGGAAAGTATGTGGGAAGAAGCACGGGGGAGTTTGTAATAAGTTGAATGTAGTTTGTTTCAAGTGCAATCAGAAAGGGCATTATTCAAGGGAGTGCCGAAATCATCCAGCAAGAGAGCCAGCAAATAAAGATCAGCCTATCCAGAATCCAACAGTGAAGGTTCCAGCCATTGGATTTACGTGCTTTAAATGTGGGAAACCAGGACATATAGCCAGGGATTGCAAGACACCAGCCCCAGTCAGTAATGCATTGAGGATTATGGGATCTACCCCAGCAGTGAATGAGACTTCAAGGGCTAGAATTTTTGACATGTCTGTGAAGGATGCTATCCAGGATACGGATGTCGTGGCAGGTACGCTTAACGTGAATTCCTTATGTGCCAAAGTGTTAATAGATTCGGGAGCAACTCGATCGTTTGTTTTACAAGATTTTGTTAGTAAGTTAAATTGTCCAGTTGAGTATTTAAATGAAATAATGACTGTGGAATTAGCAAATCAAGAACGTGTAACTGTTAATCAAGTTTGTGGGAATTGTGAGATTGAGATTTCTGGTAGTAAGTTTTGTGTAGATTTGATACCATTTAAGTTAGGAGAATTTGACGTTATCTTAGGAATGGATTGGTTATCTAAGCACGATGCCCAGATAGATTGTCGAAATAAGAAGGTAATGGTGAAAACGCCAGACGAAATAATAGTAACGTTCAAGGGCCAGAAACAAGTAAAGAAGTTCTTAACAATGATTCAAGCTAAGAAGTTACTACGACAAGGATGCGAGCATTTCGTGGCATATGTGATTGATAGGAGTCATGAACCAGCGAAACTTGAAGATATTCCAGTAGTGAATGAATTTCCAGACGTA
This sequence comes from Apium graveolens, assembly GCF_009905375.1. Classification (NCBI taxonomy): domain Eukaryota; kingdom Viridiplantae; phylum Streptophyta; class Magnoliopsida; order Apiales; family Apiaceae; genus Apium; species Apium graveolens. The sequence goes on along the minus strand of NC_133650.1, from coordinate 238,366,215 downwards.
TTTCCCGACGAATTACCAGGACTTCCTCCAGATAGAGAAATTAAGTTTGCAATCGACTTAGCACCTGGAAAATAACCGGTATCCAAGGCCCCGTATAGAATGGCGCCTGTTGAGATGAAAGAGCTAGAAAAGCAATTGCAAGAGCTGTTAGAAAAATGAGTAATCAGACCCAGTGTGTCACCGTGTGGAGCCCCGGTATTATGTGTCAAAAAGAAAGATGGAAGCATGAGACTGTGCATCGACTATAGGGAGCTCAACAAACTTACAATCAAGAACAAGTATCCGTTACCCAGAATTGATGATCTGTTTGATCAACTGAAGGGAGCCAAGTACTTCTCCAAGATTGATTTAAGATCGGGATATCATCAACTGAAGATTAAGCCGGAAGATATACGGAAGACAGCTTTCAGAACAAGGTATGGACATTACGAATCTTTAGTGATGTCTTTTGGATTGACCAATGCCCCAGTAGCATTTATGGACCTGATGAACAGAATTTTCAAGGAATACTTGGACAAGTTCGTTATTGTGTTTATAGACGATATTTTGATTTATTCAAAGGCGGAAGGGGATCATGCGGAACATCTGAGAACAGCTTTGGAGATTTTAAGGAAAAAGAAGTTATATGCTAAATTCTCGAAGTGTGAGTTTTGGCTATAGGAAGTTCAGTTCTTAGGACACATAGTCAGTAACGAAGGGATCAAAGTGGACCCAGCAAAGATTGAGGCAATTACAAATTGGGAAAAACCAAGAACACCCACCGAGGTAAGAAGTTTCTTGGGATTAGCGGGATATTATCGTCGATTCGTTCAAAAAATTTCAAGGATTGCAATACCATTGACAAAGCTTACACGGAAGAATGAAAAGTTTATATGGAACGACAAGTGTGAAGAAAGTTTTCAGAAATTGAAGCAACGATTAATCACAGCACCTGTTTTGTCACTTCCAGACGGTCAAGGGAATTTCGTAATTTATAGCGATGCTTCTCACAAAGGACTAGGATGTGTTCTAATGCAGCACGATAAGGTGATTGCGTATGCGTCAAGGCAATTGAAACCACACGAACAGAAATATCCTACTCATGATTTGGAGCTAGCACCCATAGTTTTTGCTTTGAAAATTTGGAGACATTATCTGTATGGAGAAAAGTGCGAGATTTTCACGGATCACAAAAGCTTAAAGTATATATTCACTCAGAAGGAGCTTAATATGAGGCAAAGGAGATGGTTAGAATTGATTAAGGATTACGACTGCTCGATTAATTATCATCCCGGTAAAGTGAACGTTGTAGAAGACGCGTTAAGTCGGAAGGAAAAGTTAAATGTGTTATCAGTACCTGAAGAGATATATAAGGAATTTCAGAAACTGGAATTGGAGATTAAAGTTTGCAGGCCTAATGAAGCAAACGTGTACAGTATGACTTTTCAGCCGAAGTTGCTAGAGAAAATAAAGAAGTGTCGGGAAGATGTAATGGATCAAGATATAAATCATTTGGTAGGTGAGGAATTGTGCACGCAGAAGGATGATCAAGGTATTTTGAGGTTTTCTTCTAGAATTTGGATTCCACCGGTGACGGAGCTGAAGAATGAAATTTTACAGGAAGCACATAATTCAAGATATTCAATCCATCCAGGGAGTACCAAAATTTACAGAGATTTAAAGGAGAATTATTGGTGGCCAGACATGAAGAGGGAAATTGCGGAATGGGTTAGCAGATGTTATACATGTCAGAGAGTTAAAGCCGAACATCAAAGACCAAGTGGATTGCTACAACCATTGGAGATTCCAGAGTGGAAGTGGGAACATATTGCCATGGATTTCATAGTTGGATTACCAAGGACAAGGGCTAATCATGATGCCATTTGGGTTATAGTGGATAGACTTACCAAGTCAGCTCATTTTCTGCCTATAAATGAAAGATTTTCACTCGACAAGTTGGTCCATATGTACTTGAAGGAAATTGTAGTTCGTCATGGAGTTCCTGTGTCTATCGTATCTGATCGAGATCCAAGATTTAATTCAAGATTTTGGAAAAGTTTTCAAGAATGTTTTGGAACGAGATTGAATATGAGTATAGCTTATCACCCCCAGACGGACGGCCAAAGTGAAAGAACGATTCAGACAATTGAGGACATGTTACGGGTTTGTGCTATTGATTTCAAAGGAAGTTGGGACGAGCATTTACCCCTGGTAGAGTTTGCCTATAACAACAGTTATCATGCCAGTATTGGGATGCCACCCTATGAAGCCCTTTATGGACGCAAATGCAGATCTCCAGTGTATTGGGACGAAGTAGGAGAACGCAAGATACTTGGACCTGAATTAGTACAACAGACAAAAGAAGTGGTTGAAATTATCCAAAAGAGATTGATAGCCGCACATGACCGTCAAAGGAAATATGCAGACCAGTCAAGGAAAGACATGGAATTCGAAGAAGGAAGCTTGGTATTACTGAAAGTATCACCGTGGAAGGGACTAACGAGGTTTGGAAAGAAAGGAAAGCTGAGCCCAAGATATGTCGGACCTTTTGAGATTCTAAAGCGCGTTGGCAAAGTAGCTTACGAATTGGCGTTACCTTCGCACATGGAGCACATTCACAATGTTTTTCACGTATCGATGCTTAAGAAGTATAATCCAGACTCCAGGCATGTAATAGAATATGAGCCAATAGAGCTTCAGGCAAATTTGTCATATGTAGAGAGTCCGATAGAGATTCTAGAAGAAAGAGATAAGGTATTGAGGAATAAAGTGGTAAAGCTAGTAAGAGTGTTATGGAGAAACCCAAAGGTTGAAGAGTCAACCTGGGAGTTAGAAAGTGATATGAAAGAAAAGTACCCTCATTTATTTTCTTAGGAGATTCTAAGGACAAAATCCTTTTAAGGGGGAAGGATGTAATATCCGGGATATATCGTGTAATTATTTTTGTTAATAAATAATTATTATAAGGCAAGTACTTCTGAACCTTCTTCAAGATATATTGCAAATATTTTCAAACTTTCTCATAACATGTTGCTAGTATACAAAATAAATCATGTTTTATATTGCAAGCGCTTTAAACTATTCAACCTTGAACCCTGATTCTTATTGATCATAAGCCATAAGCCTTATTCTTCATAAATCATTGATTATTGAATTCTCAAATATGAGCCATACACATACAATACTACTCCACAAATACATATCCACCACATATTGATTTCTAATATTGAATTGCTTGACATACCAACCCTTATTCCTTGTTTAACAGAAGACCAATCCTTGGAACCCTTGAACCTTTGGTCTTCTACTTTCTGATTCTTTCCTTGATTGAAAGCCAATCTTTTTGAATTCCTCGTTATACCTTCATGGTATTGTGAATTACCTTATGCTTCAAGATAAATGTTGTTTATGTTTCAGCTTATTGAATTATAATGGTTATCATACTGAATTATTTTAGAATTGGATGGTTTTATAAATGTGGACCAGATTCGTGGTCGGACCAGATTCGTGGTCATAATAGACCAATGCGTGCCTTGGATCCATTATATAGAGCGAAGCTGGGAGCCTTGCTCGGGGTTAGTGCGTGACTGATCAGCAGCCTAACCTTGTTTTTTTTAAAATGAAAAGTGAATATCCAATTCTAATCATTGTTTATTCAGAAACTTGATTCTTCTGAATCATTTCAACTGATTATTGTTTAACCACAGGTAATGCTATTATGACTTGCTGAGCTAGTTAGCTCACTCTTGCAAACCTTTTATGTTTTCAACAGTTGAAAAGGAAATTATTGGTAACGTGGATTTCCAGTCCAGTGCGCGAGCTAGGATTCTAGGTTAAGTTGGATCGAGCTAGCAGGAGCTTTATATTGTAGATGAATTATGCAAGATTGTAAGCACGATAGCATTAGCAATTGTAAGTTGAACTAGTTGGGATTTGGTACGATGTAATAAACGATAAGGTTGTGGCTTGTTTTTATACTTTAACCTGTTGCGATTCGTGGTTGTGTAAAGAAGGGTCAATGCATATAATATTTTATATACAAGTTATATATTGTGGTGTGTGTGTGTGTTGTGAGCCCCAAACTTCTGACCCGGGTTTGGAGGGCGTTACAGTTACTGGCCTAAAAAAGCTTTACTGTTTTATGGAACCTGAGCTACTGCCACCTAAGACTTCTTTCCCTTTTCTAGCCTGAATGCCTCCGCTTAATCTATAATTAAAATCAAAACCCTAATTAGAAACTTGATCGATTCCCAACGCTTCTCATAACGTCTAACTTCTACCCCAATCGCAATATCCGTTTATCTTATATATACATGCATAACACGTAGCACATAATAAGATATACCTTTATACTCTTTATATCACCGACTATCTCAATACTTTACACTTAGCAAATAATCACTGACTAGCATTCAACTTTTTACACCTAACACTTTTACACGCAACTCCTCTTTTTCAATTACCAATTAACAACTTCGAATACCAAGTCAAAATCATAACATGCAATTCGATTTTCACTTATATACCCATAATCACACATTGATACCCCATTTATTCTCACAAATCTTGAAAATTAGGCATGGATTAACCTTTAATCTTTACGAAACCAATATGCAACCATTTAAAATTAACATGCATACTCTTAAATCAAGACCAAACTTAATTTCAAACCAAACTAATGAACAACATTATATCAATCAAATTTATCAAATAATCTGAACTAATTTCCTTAAAATCCGAAGCTTCATATGGATTTTTTTAAACCAAAAATCGACATGCAATCATACAAACTCGACATGCATACTTTTAAGCATAAACCGAATCCTAGTTCGAATCAAAAACATATGAACAAAACTTTATAAATCAAATTTATCACATAACTCAAACTAAATTCGTATAAAACCGAAAGTTATATTCGGTTTTTCTAAATAAAATGACATGCAACAATTGAAATAGTTTTTCAGAAATTGTAGAACTCAGACTAGCATCATCGTTCACCACCAGTTCACCAGAGTTCATACTGATGGCGGCAAGGGTTTGGGGTTGCCAATATTTGGCCCCAACTCAAAAATCTCACCAATTATCTAACAAAAATCACAGCCACTAACATGCAAACAATCATCAAGCTGATTATTTAGAATTAAATTCGAAACTTCGAATAAATCAAAGAAACTGAATGGGTTTCTCCCCCAAACCATCAATACACACACATGCAACCACACATATACATATATAAGGTAAGAAGGAGGTTTATTATGAACTTAGGATCGATTTTCAATCAAGAAACATGAAGAATCGAGAGAGAGAGAGAGAGAGAGAGAGAGAGAGAGAGAGAGAGAGAGAGAGAGAGAGAGAGAGAGAGAGAGAGAGAGAGAGAGAGAGAGAGAGAGAGAGAGAGAGAGAGAGAGAGAGAGAGAGAGAGAGAGAGAGAGAGAGAGAGAGAGAGAGAGAGAGAGAGAGAGAGAGAGAGAGAGAGAGAGAGGGGGAGGGAGAGAAAGAGGGGGAGGGAGAGGGAGAGGGAGAGAGGGGGGGGAGAGGGGGGAGAGAGAGAGAGAGAAGAAACCCGAGAGGGATAGAAAGAGAGTTCAAGAAAAAGAGAGAAAAAGTGGAGACGGGGGGAGAGGGAGTATACATAGATATGGTGTAGGGGCACCGTGGTCTTTTCACCACCAAAAACAAAAAATCTAATTTTTATTTTATGCTAAAATTTTATAATCTCCATTCAATAATATAAAAATGATCTTGTAAAACCTGAAATGCCATGAATTTTATTTTTAAATCAAGGAATATAAAATTAGCTCTTTCCCGGTATTTTTAAAATAATTTTTGAGCGAATAGATTATTTATTATGGATTTTACAAATAATCCTCCAATAAAAGAAATAAACTCTCGAAAAATCATTTTAAAATATCCAAGGATCAAAATAATTTCAAATATCATTTTTAGAAAGTCTCTAGGACTATTCTAGAGATAATAAAATAAATCTCACACTTTGATCATGCTCCGATTATTTTATAGAAATATATAAGGACCAAATAATCCTTATTTTTACCAAATAAATTCTTTTAAAAACATTTAAAAATTCACGAATCACAGATTCACACACGTAACCATCAAATAACATATATTCACATAATATTAGCCACCATAATTCGTATTTATGCACCCTAGAACATATTCTCTTTTTAATTACTGATTATGCGAGTAACAATTTCTCGATAATTCAAATAACGATATAACTTTTCACAAATACGAATCCTTACAACATAAACACACAAGAACTCCATAATAATCATAACTTATTATGATCCTCAATTTTATTTATCATACTTAATCCTTTTCTTTTAATCCATCCTTTAAATAACGGGTCCCGTTCTACTTGATGACCCGACAACGTAACTTAACCCTTTTACTGACTCATCAAACTGGAACGAGACTTTGCTCATTCTTTAATACTATTTCACAAAAATTTCATATGAACCACAAAATTATATACTTAATATTTATTCACACATAAATCCATTTAGTCCAAAATTATTTTACAAAACTATATTTTATTCAAATATATATGTCGCGAAAATCCCAGTTGTTACAATATAGACAATGGTTCTAGTTTTAGTAAATAGTATCTTGATATGCCATGTTCCTAGGGAGTACATGATGAAGGAATTAAGGATAACCTTAGAGGTTTTACGAGGATAAAAGTAATATTTAAAGTTCTCAAGAATAGAAATTTTGATAAAGGAAATATGACATAATTATAATAATGCCAGGTGGGGCACATATTGAACCATAAGAAAGTATCACGTCGGCCCAATGAAGGTCGATATTGGTGGAAGCAAGAAGGACCCAAGATAAGAGATGTCCTAAGTATGATTGAGAGTCAGCCTTGATGATGTTTACATTTAAAGACTAAGGCAATAACTTATGAAAAGACGGTGATATATTTTTTTTACTCACCGGAACTTAAGAAGAGCATTTTCACATAAGTTGTGACGGGAAATGAGGAAGAAATTTTAATTGAAGATGGTTTAAAAGACATTGATTGTAAGGATTCATTACTATCAAGAAAGGCCAATGAGGTGGTCGACACTCTAAGTGTAAGGGATCAAGTATAGGCGCTCGTGCTAAGGGAATACATTAATGATGGTTATATCCTCGAAGGTTGTATCATAATGTGGAAGGTTGACATTATTTTTTATGATTGTGCAATACTCAACCATAATAGTATGTTGGTGGAGATTTAATTAATGTTATCACTGTGAGCGGGCTACACATCTTAGAAGGTCCTACCTTGAGATAAGACAGGACCATGTTCCAAAAAGGACTAAATGAACCCTTGAGTTTCCAGTCTCCTATTGAGGACATATGATCATAATGACATTAACCTGCTATCATTGCTTTGATTAAAACTCTTCTGTAATTTTATCTGGTTTATGTCGTATAGACATCAAGTTCGGAAAATGTTTTACATAGATCACAAATGGTGATTATGTTACCTCCTTAGAAGATTTTGATACGGCAGGTTTGGACTCCATATGATTAGCTATTAAGATTCCGAGGAAAATGAATGACTACAGTGGGTCAGCGATGGACTATAGTAATACAACAATGATTCTATGAATAATGAGACGATGACGACCGTGAGAGTTGTATTGTAATGGATGTTGAGATTTAGTACCACTAATCGGGTCGTGGTGATGCATAGGTTATCATTGATAGACTAACTAAGTCAATTATTTACCTATTGAATAGTTATTTCTTTTTATCGATAAATAGTATTATTATTATACGAGGAAGGTTATGGTGCAATGTAGGATTCTAGTAACGATGAAGTCTAGAACGAAATCCCAGATTCGATTCTCGATGTCGAGGGAGTTTCAAAGGTGATTGTTTATAAGCTCGAGCAAGAGCATGGGTCCATAGAACGATGGACGGAATAATAAATATTCAGGCACGTGAATTGCGATGTGATAATAATTGATATGGATATATGTGCACATGTATATGTGTTTCATTCTCTGGTGATAAAACTCTATAGTTCAGAGGTAGATTCCAAGCCAAATATTTTGTGACCATATATTTTTATATATAATTCTCTTAAATTTGTTATTTTATTTCCTTTTCATTTCATGTAAACTGTGAAGAACAACCCTTCCAGAAGGGGAAGTATTATCGAATGACTATCTATCTGTGTGATAGAAGCCTAATAGGATACCACATATTGTTTAATTGATTATCAAGTACTAAAGGTTGGCCCCCTTCTATACTGACTATCCGATGTAACAAGTGTTCATGATCATAGTGATCTCTCAATAAATTCTTTTACTTCTATATGATTGATCAAACTTTCAAAGATAGAAACAGCTAGAAAATAAGTAGTATGAGTATGGTGGTATTCGGAATAGAAACGCGTTCATGATACTAAGGTTGACACGTTTATTAAAGGTTATAGAACGCTAACGAGCAAAAGTGTAACCAGTATAGTATTAGGTACGGAAGATAGTAACGATTATGAATTGGAAAAGAGTGGGTATCGAGAAGCAAAAGCTATATCGCTAGGAGTCATGATGAGAATATGTGTGATAGACTTGAAAGGAATTTGGAATGATCACTTATGAGAATATGTGCGATTGAGTTTTCTTACGATAATAGATCTTGTGTCAATATCAGGATGACGCCTTATGAGACCCTTTAGGGAAGACAATACTGATCTCCCTTGTATCGGGATGAAGTTGGAGAGCGCAAGATGCTCGGACCAGCAGTAGTCCAAAGGACCAAGAGCATAATGAATTCAATTTGAGGACGGTTGGTAGCAACCTAAGATGGACAGAAGAAGTATACTGATTTGACTCAAAAGAACAAATAGTATGAAGTAGGGGACCTAGTGTTGTTAAAGGTATCCCCTTGGAAAGGATTGATGAGGTTCGGAAAGAAAGGAAAGCTAAGCCCAAGATACATTGGACCAATTGAGATTTTAAGACGTAATGGGAAGTTATCAAATGAACTAACCCTACCCCGAACCTGCAGCAAGTTCATAACATATTCCAAGTATCAATATTAAGGAAGAATAATCTGAATGTCAGACATATAAGGGAATACGAGCGCATAGACATGCAACCAGACTTAACCTACGTGGAGCGGCCAATAGTGATTATGGATCAAAAGGAGCAAGTGCTTCGGAACAAGGTTATCAAGCTAGTCAGGGTTTTGTGGCAGAACCACAATGTGAAAGAATCGACTTGGGAACTAGAGAGCGCAATGCTAGAAAAGAATCCCCAACCATTTTCTATCTGATTCCGGGATAGAATCTTTTTAAGGAGGGGAGATTGTAATAACCCCAAATTTTGGAATTTTTCAAACCCTAATTAATATTAACTTTTTGCTGATTGTGCTGATTAAGGAAAATTATCAGACCACACTATATAGGAGTACTGTGATGGAAATTCTGAGATCGTATTAGTATTCCATAAAGTAATTGAGTGAATGTAAAGGTCGTCAGAATTCGAATCCGGACACTTTGATTTTTCCCGAAAATCCACCGGATACCGAAAGAATTAAGTATAAGGTAAAAGGATTTAAATTAAAGAATTATAAGAGAGGATCATTAAAGGAGTATAAAATATTAAAAAAGGTTTATGGAAGCCCAAGTAATAAAATCTCGGATATGATCCCTCAAATGATTAACGAGAACGAGAGTTAAGTGAACCGTAAAACAAATGAACGACCAAGGGGCAAGAACATGCAAGTAGCATGGGAAGGAAGCTTCCGAGAGAATCTAAATCATGTGGTGAAAAGGTAAGACACCTTCAAACAACAAGAATTTGACAAGTGGCAAAGATGATGATATAAGCATGATGACATAAGCTTGATGACCTAAGCATGGTGTTAGTCCCTAACAATGCAACAAGAATTACAGAAGGGGGGTTGAATGGAATTCTTGAACCTTTTTCAAAAACAAAATATAAAATTTTCTATCTTAATAATATATAAGTGTTTGATTTGCAAAGTGCGGAATAAGAAGTTAGTAAAATCAAAACACAATTCTTTAAAAACTTTCTGGTGGATTTGAATGTATCCACCAGAGATATATATTATATCAAGAGAACTCTGTGTAGCAAGATTAGCTCACAGCTGCTTACAAATATGAACAACTAAGTTTACAGAGAAATGCTAAGGATGCAGCTTACAATTGTTTCTCTGAGATAATGTTCTTAGTCTAATTCTTCTTCTTGTTCTATTTTCTACTTCTTGGTTTATATATCACCAAGATTACAAAGTAATAAGACAAGATAATAAAACAAAACCTATCAAGTCTAATACTATGTTGCTTCATTACTCTATTCCAGCATCTTTGAATATCTTCATAATAGCATGGAAATGGCAATGCTTCTTTGTTCTCTAAAACCCAGTTGAATAGGCTTTCACATTCCTTTTGCATACACTCGACGCATGTGATTATGTTGTCACTATCAACGGATGTTTGAATTGATTATCCGTCGGATACATGATCATCCGTCGGGTTGCCTTGTTGATCATCCATCAAGTGGCATTGTTGTTTATCCGTCGGGTAGCTATCTGGCACTTGACTTCATTTCATTTATGCAGAATTACAAGACATCATCTATGTACAATTAATCAACCTATTCTGCATATCTAATTAAAGTCAACATGACTTGAGTGCTACTACAGAATCTAAATAAGGTGTATGCAGAAATGTGCTACAGACTCATTATTACACAAGCTACTCACTCGATGGATAATAAATCATCATCCTTCGGGACTATATTGAGTCATCCGCCGGGACTATATTCCTTATTCGTCGAGTGCTACATTTTTCACTAAGTAAAATCTACTAAGGTGTTTTGTTAATGAAATCTTCAAGTTCACAACATATCCACAACAATCTCCCCCAATTTATGTCTATTGGAATTGTAGCCATAAATTAAGAGAAACTTGATGATAACAAAACATCCTAAAAATAGAACTTTAAAAGTAAGTAGATAAAACTGTAAAGTGCTTCAAATAACAAAATGCACAAAGATTAGCTCACAGTCATTTTCAAGGTGCTCTTCTAGCCTGAGCAGATAAATCTAATTCCTTGAAGGTCTGGATCTCTTTCCAAGCTTTCTGTTGTTTTCTTCTATCTGATTTTGGAGCTGTCTGTGGAATTCCAGTTCATCAGATTCTGAGAGATTTAGCTTTTCTTGCATTTCCAAAAGAGTCTCATTGCTAGAGATGCTCAATTGGTCTTCTAATCTGAAAAATCTTCTAACTCCTTTGTCATCCATGAACTCCATCAGCCAATAGGGCCTTAGATGCACTCTACTCCCTGTGTAAGGAATAGTAAGATTCTTTGGGAGTGCATCTTTAGCTCTAATACTCCTCAGTTCTTCAATCTTCTTTAGAACAAGTCTTCTTGCAATTACATTGAATCCAAAGTTCTTCTTGAATGAAGAATAAACCTTTATCAGCACAGACTGGCTTTTTTGAAGGATCCTGTGAAATGGCCATTGAATCTTCTTTCCTCCCTTGTACTTGAAAACTAACCTTTCAGGTAGATTCCTGTAGGCATCAATCCCTCTAACTTCTTCCAATTCTTCTAGATAGAGGTTTAGATCAGAGAATTCCTTGATGTCACATAAGTACATGTAATCTCCTTTGTTGACTTTGGATTAAGCTTTAATTAGAGATTTGGATTTGAGAGGGGACAGCTTCACTTTCTTGACTGCTCTTGACTTTGTTCTCTTTGGCTTGTTAAGGATTGGCAAATTGAAGTCAGGAATTGGTAGACTTTCTCAGTCTATTGGTTCATCCTTAGGCACAATAGGTTCACCATGAATGTTCCTATAAGGATCCACCACCTTAATGTCTTCAAATACCACTGAGGGTTTTGATGCTTGAGTTGCAGTTAGAATGGATTCCTTGGGAAACTGATCCTCCAATTCCTTACCAACAAAGTTGAATTTCCTTTTGGTTCTTTTGGCCAATTGCTTGTATCTTTGAGATTTCTTCTGTTGTGGTTTAACTTGCTTCTTTGGATCTTGAGATTCAGCCACCACACAAATTTCTTTACCAATCCTGAAAACTTTAGCAATTCTCCTTTTCAAAGCTGAATCAGCTGGATCCTTGTAGAAGACAATGGATCTTGACAACAGTTTCTTCTCATCAGGCTTTGGTGTCTCATACACTGTATCTAAAGGGGTCTTTAGTGATGATTTGGGATAGTTCACCCTTAGCTTCAAAAGTACTTCAGCCTTTGGAGATTTGATGCAGGATGGCTCTCCTCTTTCCAGATAGTTCATGCTCATTTCACTCACAGAGATTTGCCTGACTTGAGAGTGATGAATGGCTGACTTTTCTGGCTTCTTTGCTAGCCCAAACTTCTTTTGAATATCCTCAACAATTTTCTCCCAGTTGATTGGATTCAACTGCTCCTTTTCAACTGCTCTTATATTGGTTGCTGCTTCATTTATCAGATCAATGTTATCTTTGGCTGGTGGCTTTGAGATAGTAATTGTAGGCACAATTACTTTGTTAACTTGAATGTTAAGCACTGTTTGCTCCCCCTCACTCATAGAACTCTCTTTCTCCCCCTTTTTGTTATCATCAAGCTGAGTAGAGGAGGAGGTTTGTGCAGCCACCAGTTTCTGAAGCAAGTTTGTTTGTTGAGCTTGGTGTAGATGAATTGCTGTAAGAGATGCTTCCATAGCAAACATTCTTTTGTCCAAGGCATCAACTTTGGGGGCAAGATTTGAGTTTTTCTCTAGCTGTCTCTTGATGTCTGTAAGTGTTGTCCCTAGAAGTCTAGCTTTCAATCTCTCAGAAAAGTCTTTCTTGAGTTCACCAATTTCCTGTTTGAGTGTGGAGACATTTAAAGTTTGTTAATAGCCTTGAATTTGATGTAGTTGGAGAGAAGCAAGATGTGTTTGCAGAAGCTTCTTGGTGTTATCATTTGTGGATGACTGAAGTGCAGACTGTGTTTGACTGATTAGATGGATGAGAGTAAATTTGAAATGATGTCCATCACATTTCTTGGAGAAGGCCCATGATGGCATGCTTGACCTTGAACTAGGGCCAGCTTCTCCCCCTAAGTTCAATAGCTCTTCTCCACTTTCTGCATCCTCACCTTCAAAGAAATCTTCTGAACCACCAGTCTCATAATCAACATCACCAGATGTAGAGGGAAAAGCTGTGATGGCATCCTTAGCTCTTAGCATTGACTGTGTGGTGTGCACCAAGTTGAGCATCCTTTCTGCATTGTCATTGCCCTGTTCAGCTAGAAGTTGATATGCTAGAACAGGGTGAGTAAATGTCTCAGCATCAAGGGATGTAGAATCTATAACAGCTTGAGGTTGCTGAGATAGTCCCTCCCTATCTGCATCCTGGACATTCATTAACTCACTTGCAATGAAATCCACCCTTATATCTCCTGTACCTGCATTTCTCTCATTATCTCTTTTGTTGCATCAAGGTCTCACCTTGGCTCACCACCCTCACACCCTCACCTTCACCATCTAAGGTGTACTCTTCACACTCTCTTTTTCCAATCCTGAAGAACTGGATTGCATATTTTCACTCTTTTCCTCTCCTTTTTCCTGGGAGCAACCCAGACTCTCACTCATAACACTCTCTTCCCTCAATTCTAGGAGTTGATTGTACTACCACTAAGTCTTCTGCACTTGAGATAATTGATGAAATTTGAAGCTGTGCAGAGACACTCGACAGATAAGAGATATCCGTCGGGTTAGCAGTTTGACTATCCGACGGATAACTGCTATTAAGCTTATCCATCGGGATAAAATCACTACTCGACGGATGAACAATATCCATCGAGAGAGTAGGAATAAATGAGTTTGGAGTGGAAACTATTGTGGATTCTGTGCAGATTGATGAGAATTTTGGCACAGATGTCTCAACAGTTCCTAAAAAAATTGGCAAGTGAGCCAACAAATCATCCAAACGATGATGCTCACTTGCACTAGATTTTGGCTTCCCCAACAGAGTTAAAGAAGGGGAATCAGGAATTGATGTGTTGATCATATCCACATCCAGAGAGTTTGTGGGAGAGTTTGGTGTTTGAGGTGCTTCTATAACTAAAGATTTTAGCTGTGACTCCACATTTATTAGAGTCATATCAAACTGACTTTGAAAAGGTGCAGTGATTGTGTCTTTAGCACCAGTTTGCACAGTGTGTGAACCCTGTGCATCCCCAAGGGTTTTTGGTTTCTTCTTTCTAGTATAGGTTTGGGGTGAGCTTGTGTCACTTTCCCTTTTGGCATGTGCTCTTGGCTGAGAGATTTGTCCAATAGTCACATCCTTTTGGGAGGATGCACCTAGCAATGAGCTTATATCCTTATTAAGCACTGCAGTTTGTTGGGAAACTGCAGTTTGGCTAGGCTGGGAAACACTCACCTCTCCAACCTTATCCTTAGGGTTTCTTTGATGTTCACCCTGTCCCTCACCTACCTTACCCACCTTCACACTCCCCTCTTTAGATTTGGTGGATTTTGCAACTGGAATCTTTTAAGAGATACTAGAGGGGGCTTTCTTTGACTTAGATTTAGAAATTTTTGATGGTTTGGTAGCTTGGGTAGGCAACTGTTGGGTCATTAACACAGTTGTCATAGCTACACTAGAATGCAAAGAAATTTGGGAGGTTGGAAGAGTAGAGACAGATGAAATTACCTCACTTACCTGAGGTGCTTCCATTACAGGGAAATAGAAGAGTGGCACCTCTTTATGGTGGTTTGCCCTGTTCAAATCTGCAATAATTCTTCTTTCTTGAACCCAACAATCTAATTTGTTGGTTGGGTTCTCAAGCACAATTTCCTCATAGAGGTGGTTAGCAAGCATCATGAAAAATCTAGCATAATAAACATTTTTACCCCTCTTATTTAACTCCCCTAACTTAAACCCTAACTCAAATAAAACAAGATCACTAAAGTTAAAGAACTTATCAGTTACAAGCATGTAAAGCATGTTAAGCATAGAGATATTGACAGAATCAAAATTACTGATTTTACTAGAGAATACCTTAGTAACTACATCACATAGATAACTCCATTCCTTCCTAAGACCCAACCTCCTAATTTCACTTAACTTAGAAGTAGAGAGTGCATAGTTCATGGAGTTAAGCATGTTAATAATGTCAGTGTCTGTGTGTGGTGAAGTTACAGTATTATCAGGAATCTTGAAACATGTTTAACAATGTCACTATTAATACAGAATTCCTTACCTTTAATAGTGAGCGTGATGGTCTTATCAGTTGAGTTGTACACAACAGTTGACCACATTTCTTCAACAACCTCACAGAAGATGGTGGGTGATTCTAGCATGGCATAGTTGAGTTTGCGGTTCTTCACAAAATCCATCATTTTGTGGTAGTCACCAGACTGTTGAATCCCCTTATTTACTAAAGCCGTGAATTTGTTCTTCTCATAGATAAATCCAGTTTGTGATATGATCTTGATGACTGGTGCCATTGTTAGAGAGTGGAAATTACAGAGATAGAGATGATAATTGCTTTTGAGAAAGAGAGAATTTAGAGCAGATGATTTGAGAATGATAAAAGAAAAGTAATGAAAATGAATTAAGCTTTTATACTATCTCAAAAATAACTGTCAAAAATAATAAAGTAAAATAAAGTAACCAATAAGAATTTCCCAAAATAGCCGTTTAAAAATAAACTGTAAAAATTCCATCAATTATCCATCGTGTTATGCTTACAAACTGTAAGTATACTCGATGGATAATGTTCAGAGAATCAATGGCTAAGAATAAGATAATTCGACGGATGAGGATAAATCAGTTATCTGTCGAGTCATAAAATATTCCAGAAAAGTAATTGATTTTATTAAAAAAATGTATACCGACAGATGATCAAACTCGATGGATAGTGATCATCCGTCGAGATGTAAATTTTGACTTATCCAAAATTTCATCATAGACTGAAAAATCAATTAAATTTCTGGCTGCAATACAACTTACAAACTATCTATATAAAGATTCAAGAGTAATTTAGCATACTTAACTCACTTACCAACCTTGAAAAGGTGGATTCATCCAGTGGCTTGGTAAATATATCTGCAAGCTGCTTTTCACTTGGAACAAAATGTAGTTCCACAGTACCATTCATTACATGTGCCCTTATGAAGTGGTACTTGATGTCTATGTGCTTTGTCCTTGAATGTTGTACTGGATTTTCAGTGATAGAAATTGCACTTGTGTTATCACAGAAAATGGGAATCCTTTCAACTTGCAAACCATAGTCTAGCAATTGATTTTTCATCCACAATATTTGTGCACAGCAACTACCAGCAGCAATATATTCAGCTTCAGCTGTAGAAGTAGAAACTGAATTTTGGTTTTTACTGAACCAGGACACAAGCTTGTTTCCTAGAAATTGACAGGTTCCTATTGTACTTTTTCTATCAATTCTACAACCTGCATAATCTGCATCTGAATAACCAGTTAGATCAAAACCAGAATCTCTAGGGTACCAAATGCCAAGTTTTGGTGTTCCCTTGAGATATCTGAAAATTCTCTTAATAGATGCTAAGTGAGATTCTCTAGGATCAACCTCAAATCTAGCACACAAACATGTAGCAAACATTATATATGGCATACTAGTTGTTAAGTACAGAAGTGAGCCAACCATGCCCCTATAACTTGAAATATCCACAGACTTTTCAGTAGTGTTTAATTCAAGCTTAGTTGCAGTGGCCATGGAAGTTTTTGCAGATGTGCAATCCATTAGATCAAACTTCTTTAAAATATCATAAATGTATTTAGTTTGACTAATGAATATTCCATCACTAACTTGCTTAACTTGCAAACCAAGAAAGTAAGTTAGTTATCCCATCATACTCATTTCATACTTACTTTGCATCAATTTGGCAAACTTTTTGCAAAGTTTTTCATCTGTAGATCCAAAAATAATGTCATCTACATAAATTTGAACAAGTATACTAGAGCCATTAACATTTCTAAAGAAAAGAGTTTTGTCTACAGTACCTCTAGTGAAGTGATTCTCTAAAAGAAACTTTGATAAAGTGTCATACTAGGCTCTAGGTGCTTTCTTCAGTCCATAAAGTGCTTTCAAAAGATAGTAAACATATTCTGGAAAATTTGGATCTTCAAAACCAGGAGGCTAACTGACATAGACTTCATCCTCCAAATCTCCATTCAGAAAGGCACTTTTGACATCCATTTGATAGACTTTGAAATTGGCATGGGCTGCATAGGCTAAGAAGATTCTGATGGCTTCAAGTCTTGCAACAGGAGCAAATGTTTCATCAAAATATATTCCTTCTTATTGACAATAGCCTTTAGCAACCAATCTAGCTTTGTTCCTAACTACTATGCCATTTTCATCCATCTTGTTTCTGAATACCCATTTTGTGTCTATTGGATTCTTTCCTTTAGGCTTGGGCACCAGCTTCCACACCTTATTCCTCTCAGATTGGTTTAGCTCCTCCTGCATAGCTAAAATCCAATCAGGATCCAACAAAGCTTCTTCTACCTTCTTTGGTTCTTCCTTAGAAAGAAAGCTGTTGTATAGACATTCTTCTTGAGTTTCTTTTCTTGTTTGAACTCTGGAAGATACATCACCAATGATGAGGTCAAAGGGATGATCCTTTTTCCATTTCCTTTGTTGAGGTAGATTAGCTCTAGATGAAGAGGCCTCATTACTGTCTTGATGTGTGATTGAGTTTAAATAATTAGAAACTGCCCCTGAGTTAATGGATCTTTGATTTGAGAAAGGGGAACTTTCTGTAAGTGATCTATTCTAACCTCCAGCTTCTTTTGATGACCCGATTGATGGTGAATTTTGAGTACCGATGGATGAAGCTGGTTGTCTCCCGGCGGATAAAGCAGATTGCCTCCCGACGGATGAAGCATTGTGCAACTCGACAAATGTTAAATTTTGTGCTTCATTGGTAGTGGATTATTCAGCATTATCCTTTGATACTGTTTCTTGATCACTTTCATAATCATTGTCATCACTAACTATCTCCACATTGTCAAATTTGAGGCTCTCATGGTAATCTCCATCTTGCAGTCCTTCAATCTTTTTATCATCAAACACAACATGTATTGATTCCACAACAATGTTGGTTCTTAGATTGTAGACTCTATATGCTTTACCAACAGCATATCCAACAAAAATTCCTTCATCTACTTTAGCATCATACTTCCCATTCTGATCAGTTTGATTTCTCAAGATATAACATTTGCAGCCAAAGATATGAAGAAAATTTAGAGTTGGCTTCATGTTCTTGAACAATTGATAGGGAGTCATGCATTTTACTTGATTAACCAGAGAAATATTCTGAGTGTAGCATGCAGTATTTACAGCTTTAGCCCAGAAATATGTTGGTAACTTAGACTCTTCAAGTATTGTCCTTGCAGCTTCAATAAGTGATATGTTCTTCCTTTCTACTACTCCATTTTGTTGTGGAGTTCTTGCTGCTGAAAACTCATGCAAAATCCCATTTTCTTCACAAAATGCTCTCATGACAGAATTCTTGAACTCAAGTCCATTATCACTCCTGATTCTTCTAACTTTGAAATCAGGATGATTATTGACTTACCTTATGTGATTGATGATGATTTCACTAGCCTCATCTTTAGACTTTAGGAAATATGTCCAAGAGAACTTTGAGAAATCATCTACAATTACTAGGCAAAATCTTTTCCTTGAGATGGATAACACATTGATTGGTCCAAACAAATCCATGTGTAGCAATTGCAAAGGTTCTTCAATTGTTGAATCAAGCTTCATTCTGAATGATGCTTTAATTTGCTTTCCCTTCTGGAAAGCATCACACAGTCCATCCTTAGAAAACTCCACTTGAGGAATACCTCTAACCAGTTCTTTCTTTACAAGTTCATTCATGGTCTTGAAGTTTAAATGGGATAGCTTCTTGTGCCATAACCAACTTGCATCCTGACTTGATTTGCTGAGAAGACAAGTAACAGATTCTGCATTTGATAAGTTGAAGTCATTTAGGTACATATTTCCTTTTCTCACTCCAGTGTGAACCACTTTGTTGCTCCTTTTATTTGTCACAACACAAGCTTCAGAGTTGAAGTTTACTGAATTGCCTTTATCACATAGCTGGCTGATACTCAACAAATTGTGCTTGAGACCATCCACTAAGGCAACCTCCTCAATGATGACATTGTCTTTTAAAATCAAGCCATATCCCACAGTATAACCCTTGCTGTCATCTCCAAAAGTAATACTTGGGCCAGCACTCTCCTTGAACTCTGTGAGCAGGGTAGAATCACCAGTCATGTGTCTTGAACAGCCACTATCCAAGTACCATAGATTCTTTCTGTTCCCCTGATTACTTGAAGAACTTGTCTCTGTTTCATCAGACTTGGCCATTAGGGCTAGATTGACATAGCTTACATCCTCATCCTCATCCAGACCATCTGCTGTCCAGTCATTTTCTTGTGTAATGAAAGCTCTTTCCTTTTGTTTGAGCAACTAAAAGTATTTCTGTTTATAATCCACGGGCTCAAACTTCTTTTTGATGGAATCTGACTTTCTACACTCACTGGCAAAGTGCCCTACTAAGCCACATTTGAAACATTTGAATTTTGATTTATCTACCATGTTTCTATTTGGCTTAGTTGCTCCAAAGTTCTTCTTGAACTTGAGCTTGGCAAATCTTCTGGAGAGAAATGCTAGATGTTCATCAATGTCTTCCATATCATCTTGGCTCAAAGAATCTTCATTTTCTGCTACCAGCCCCTTGCCCTTGTTTTCACAGACCTTTGAAGTTGATTCAACAGCTTCCATCTTCATCTCCTTCTCTTTCTCTAACTCAGAAACTAGTGCAATGGATCCTCCTTTCTTCTTTCCTCTCTCCATTCTCTCATCTTGCTCTATTTCAATCTTATAAGTTTTCAGGATGCCATACAGTCTCTCCAAAGTAAACTCCTTGTAATCTTGAGAGTTTCTCAATGAGACTGTCATAGGTTTCCATTCCTTTGGAAGGGATCTAAGGAACTTTAGATTGGAGTCTTTTGTCTGATACACACTTTCATGCAACTTCAGAGCATTTAGTAGTTTTTGAAACCTACTAAAGATGTCAGTGAGAGACTCACTTTCTTCAATATGAAAATGCTCATATTGTTGAATGAGTAGTTGCATCTTATTTTCCCTTACTTGCTCAATGCCATCACAGATAATCTGTATAGTATCCCAAACTTCCTTGGCAGTTTTTCAATTGATGATGTTGTCAAACATGTCACCATGAACTCCATTGAACAGGATATTCATGGCCTTCTTATCCTTCCTGACTTGTTCAATATCAAGATCTGACCATTCATGCCTTGGTTTGGGAACTGATGGCTCATTTCCAGTTGCAGCTCTCATTGGTATATGAGGGCCTCTCTCTATGCAATCTACATAAGCCTCATCTTGAGAAAGTAAGTGAAGATGCATTTTACCTTCCAGTGATAGTAATTATCTTTGTCCAGAAAAGGAATCTTGACTCCAACATCCTTCTTGTTCATCTTGCTGTTTTGTTGTGATCTTTAAACCCTTTGTTTATCAAGAGCTTGCTCTGATACCAATTATTAGTCCCTAACAATGCAACAAGAATTACAGAAGGGGGGTTGAATGGAATTCTTAAACCTTTTTCAAAAACAAAATATAAAATGTTCTATCTTAATAATATATAAGTGTTTGATTTGCAAAGTGCGGAATAAGAAGTTAGTAAAATCAAAACACAAGTAATTAAAAACACAAGTCTTTAAAAACTTTCTGGTGGATTTGAATGTATCCACCAGAGATATATATTATATCAAGAGAACTCTGTGTAGCAAGATTAGCTCACAGCTGCTTACAAATATGAACAACTAAGTTTACAGAGAAATGCTAAGGATGCAGCTTACAATTGTTTCTCTGAGATAATGTTCTTAGTCTAATTCTTCTTCTTGTTCTATTTGCTACTTCTTGGTTTATATATCACCAAGATTACAAAGTAATAAGACAAGATAATAAAACAAAACCTATCAAGTCTAATACTATGTTGCTTCATTACTCTATTCCAGCATCTTTGAATATCTTCATAATAGCATGGAAATGGCAATGCTTCTTTGTTCTCTAAAACCCAGTTGAATAGGCTTTCACATTCCTTTTGCATACACTCGACGCATGTGATTGTGTTGTCACTATCAACGGATGTTTAAATTGATTATCCGTCGGATACATGATCATCCGTCGGGTTGCCTTGTTGATCATCCGTTGAGTGGCATTGTTGTTTATCCGTCGAGTGGCATTGTTGTTTATCCGTCGGGTAGCTATCTGGCACTTGACTTCATTTCATTTATGCAAAATTACAAGACATTATCTATGTACAATTAATCAACCTATTCTGTATATCTAATTAAAGTCAACATGACTTGAGTGATACTACAGAATCTAAACAAGGTGTGTGCAGAAATGTGCTACAGACTCATTATTACACAAGCTACTCACTCGATGGATAATAAATCATCATCCGTTGGGACCATATTGAGTCATCCGTCGGGACTATATTCCTTATCCGTCGAGTGCTACATTTTTCACTAAGTAAAATCTACTAAGGTGTTTTGTTAATGAAATCATCAAGTTCACAACATATCCACAACACATGGTTAGTAGATATTTAGTGAAAATGAATGGTGGCCAAGCAATTTAACCTTGATTAATCCAAGGTTAAGATTAACCAAGGTTAAACCACAATATAAATACAAACCAAGGAAGCAAAGAAGCATTTTCTTCCCCCTTTTTCCATTGTTACTCTCGGCTTCTTCCTAAAAAGCAAGGAGGAATTTTGAAGTTCAAGCTCCTCTCCAAATCATTTTGCAAGGTAATTTATATGGATTCTTGGTGATTAGATCTAGACTTCCTAGAAGTTTAAGCTTCCATTTCGTTGCCAATCTTTTTCAGTAAATCATTGAAAAAGATGATGAATAGTGTTTTCAAGAATATAACTTTGATTTCTTGATGTTAATGGAAAGATCAAGGTTATTTAAGAGTGGATCTAAGCTCCCATAGTCATTCAAAGGATATTGCATTGTTTCAAAGTTCCAAGGAAGGTATAAAACTTCTGGACCTTTAGTACTAAGTTTGTTTGTTTGAGTTTTGTAATAGTTTGGATGGATGAGTAGTAATTTGAATGATAAGCATGATTTCAACTTGATTTGTTAAGTAGTTTAGTTGATTTTGGAGGTAGTATAATGTTGGATGGGTTTGAGATTCTTGAGATCATTTTGGCTAAGATCACTAGCCTAGGGTTGGATCTTGAAGTTGTGGATGAATTGTAGTTGGAATGATTGAACTGATTTGGGAAAATTGGAAATCGAGTAAACATAGTCGTCGTAACGCCTGTATGCATATAGACTGTTGTTCTTAGTATTAGGATCAGAAACCTCACTGACCAAACTATAGCTTTGCCATTTTTAGCAAGATCGTGTCGTAATCTTCGTTTTGGTAAATGGTTCGCTTAGATCTGATGTACGGTTTAGGAGAAACGACTGTTTTTAGTAACGGCATTTCGCGAACGAACCTTTACCCCTCGCTTAACTTTGAAACCTTATTTAAGGCCCTTAAAAGACTAATTGGATTACAGAACAATTATGTAAATAGGATTATATAGTTGGTAAAGTACTCGCAAAAGAGTCGCCTTAAAATGTTTACGGTTAATTTTGTAAAAATAGTGGAGCCGAGGGTACTCGAGCGACTATCGTAAACCCTTAAGCGTAGAAGCGAGCGTTAGGGTGTGAATAAGTAAAGCTTAGTTTCTTAAGCGGCCGAATATTAATTCCATCTTATGTTGTTGTTCATAGGTTACCGGACCCACTCTAAGCTTAAGTCTACCCCGGAACACTCAGACAAGTTTTCTACCCGTATAACTGTTGTTGTGATATAATTTATATATATAGGGTTGAGCATTCGGTCAGTTCGGTCCAAAACTGGACCGAACTGAATAGACCGAAAAACGAAGTACCATTTTTTCTTGAACCTAACCGGACTGGACCGGACCAAAATTATAATATGGACCAGACCGAACCGAACTGAATAGACCGAAAAACGAAGTACCATTTTTTCTTGAACCTAACCGGACTGGACCGGACCAAAATTATAATATGGACCAGACCGAACCGAAATAATTCGGTTCGGTCTGGTTTTGGACAGAACGGACCGAATTTTTTAAAAAAATAAAATTATATTGAAATTTTAAACTAAAAATTATAAAATCTAAAATATAATTAAAGTAAGGTGATATATAGAGTACTAAGAGTGTATAAATATAACTAAAAATTATGCTTATAATTTTTAAGATATATGTAAAATATATATAATATAAAATTATAGTATTTATACTTTGGTCTATTAGGTCTATTCGGTCTGTACCAAAATATTTTTTAAAAGAACCCGACCGAACCGAATTTTATTTCGGTCTATTCGTTCGAGACCGAATAGACCAAATTTCTGAAAAGTCAGGACCGAATCGAACTGAATTAGCACAGTTCAGTTCGGTTTTTCAGTTTCGGTTCGGTTTTGCTCAGCTCTATATATATGAAATATCTTGAGATAAGTGCATGATTGTTATTAGCAAATCTTGCGATATATTGAAGAATGTTGATATGATATATACATGCATGCCTTTTTTAAATCTTGATATTTCATTATCAATCAATTGCTTATAAATGCATAATACCTATGCTAGAGATAAGCAATAGTTGCGTATACCCTTAGTATAGGGACCTAAAGTTGAATATTTTTCTAAACCGGGACTCGATGTTCCCGAGTATATTCTATATAGTTTTCTATAACTATTAATCGAATAAGGTATATTCAATAGGTTTGAATAATAATCAAACTTTATTTTCGATTATCCAAATGAAGATCTTACTTTTGTATAAGTATATATTTTGTTATTTATTATTCGTTTCAAGTATTAGTTTCAAAACTTCTATTTCATTTATTTTTATAAAAACTATTTTTGGGAATATTATCTAAATAATAATATTCAGATATTTTTTAATATATCCGAACTGATTTATTTTATTAAATCATCCTTACTCTAAAAGTTTTCAAAAAAAAATTCGAGTCTTCAAAATGATTTTAAAAGTTAGAGCGAATCCCAAAACTCGTTTTTAACTTAAATATTTCCTTTCGTGGAGGGATTTAAATACTCGCTCAAAACTTAAGGGATTCAGCTCTTTGGTGTATTTTTATCGCAACGAAGTTGCTGATTTGATAAAAGAGCTTTGATTACTTGCCCAACATTCGGGAAGTAAGTCCATCTAAATGGGTCGGCATAAGCAACATGTCAGGGTACGGTCTATCAAGGTGTAAGAGGTTGACTGACAGTCCATCAACGCGTGAGTGGCCGGGTAACGGTCTAGAGCAAGGTCCTAATGCGGTCAGGGTGATGACCGACGAGTAATTCATCCATCTACTAGTAGAGAAAGTGACTTAATTGGTATTTTTGCTTGATCAGCAAGATATCGGGTTTATTTCAAAGTTTTCTTCTTTCCAAATTCATTAGGTATTGCAACTTTGTTTATACTTTTCATAACAGAGGTTTTCAAGGAGCGTATGAGAGGTATATATATGTGTGTGTGTGTGTGTATATATATATTGGTACTTAATGAAGTATCTCGTAACTTCATTCATTTTGATATTTCAAAGATTGATTCTATTCAAGTCTTATCTTGTAGTCTCATCTTTGTGATGAACTTTTGAAACTGATTATACCTTGAACGATGTTAGTTCAAGTAGTATTCAGAAAAGATATAAGTACATTGGAGTGTCTTGTAACTTTATATTTTCAACTTATATCTAGTAAATGATTATCTAATGCATGACAAAGATTTTCAGAAAAACATTGAGACAAGATTAGATATATGAGATCATCTTGCAACGATATTTTTATACAGTTATAAACCGGAACTCTGTATATATTATACATGGCAGAGGATTTTAAAGATTTTGAGAAGTATATATATATATTGAATATTTTGTGACTTCGTCTCGTTAAGATATTAAACTTGGTTCATTTCTTCTTGACCAAGACTTTCATGAGTACTATGAGAATGTTCATATATTATTAATTATCATACATGTTATTTTGGTGGGCTTGTTGCTCACCCTTTCTTTATTCTTTCATCACACAACAACAGCTACATAAGATGAATAGGACCAAGCTCCCAATTCACGAGCGGATAAGAAACATTCTGCAGTTTCCTTTAGGCATTGATGTCGCTATAGCTGAGGTATGAACTACCAATAGGCTAGGCTTTTAACTTTTGATGTACCGGACTTATGTATATCTATGAATTGTAATAATGACAAATAATATATAAATTTATTCAGAAACCCTTTTGAGGAGAAGCGACTTATAATTGTGGAATAAAATGACCTATATTATTTTTGGTATTCATCTCCGAGACTATAACACTCGGTGTGTGTGTGTGTGTGTATTGTGGGGTCACATTATACAGTAGTTGGTTGTTTATTAAGATTAAGTGTTATTAAGGGAAATGGAACCCGTGACAACCCGGATCCTCGACCCTGGATTTGGGGGTTTTACATGGTGTCTAAGAAAAATGATAGTTTTGGTATTTTGTTAAACAATTGAGGTCTTTCTTGGTTCTATGGTGTCTTTTAGCCCGTTAGCACTTAGTACTATGATGTAATTCCGCATCGAGCACCCAAGACAAATAATTATCCCCAGACACATCCAATGCAACAAACTCTAATTTTGCAAGGTTTGTCATTCTGAGTTTAAAACAAACATTTAAAA
The DNA here is from genome assembly GCF_009905375.1 of Apium graveolens. NCBI lineage: Eukaryota > Viridiplantae > Streptophyta > Magnoliopsida > Apiales > Apiaceae > Apium > Apium graveolens. Next base: position 238,340,419 of record NC_133650.1, on the reverse strand, counting down.
TATTGTATAATATATCACATAATTAAGCAAGTAAGGTTAAACAATATACATAATAATTTAGTACAAAAGTTATGACGACATAGCCAGCAAGAAAACTTTTGAGTACTACTTGACGACAGAGCCATCTTTATAAAATTTAAGCAATAATATAAAGGATTATGTAAAGATGATAAAATTAATATATTAGCACATGCATGAGCAAAATTAATTCATACCTTTTTTGTGGAACAAGCTTGAGTTGACACGGTTTCGTGAGTAAAATTAAGTTGTACCTCTTATATAAAAACAAGGCTCGGTGGGCGGAGACTCGTGTTGATAACGTGTTGTAAATCTTGAATTACTTGATTATGAATAACTTAATAATTACACGTATAGAGAGAATAAAAGTTGAAGAGAGAATTATATTTCAGTATATCTGATTTCAATAACCGAAGGTCCCATTTATAGAGATTGGTTGACAAGTCTTACTAAGTAAGATATCTAAATCTTCTTTGATAAGTATCGTAGTTCTTCACCAGTAAGTTTCGTAAGTCTTCCTTAACAAGCTTTACAATTTTTCCTTACTAAATTTCTTCTCTAAGAAGCTGTGCAAGTCTTCTTAGATAAGTTTTAAGAGACTTACTCGATAAGCTTTATGAGTATTCTTGATTAAGTTTTGACAAATATTATTATATTATAACAAAATAGTGTTATGTAATATATAATATAAAAGTAGAGAGAATAAGAAAGAACTTAAGATTTCATGTTTGTTGATATCACAAGATAATGTACATGCAAGTCTTTTATAGGCTTCTAAAATATAGGTTACTTGAGAAGTGAAAAGCCAAGAGTTTGTGTCAATTAATGGATAAAGGTGAAAGGCCAAAGGTTATCTAGAAAGTTAAGAGTCATACAATAATGTCATAACACTCCCCCTTGGATGACTCGTACAACTACATGCCTCGTTAAAACCTTACTAGGAAAAACCCTATGGGAAAAACCTGTGAGAAAAACCCTAGTAAAGAAAAAAGAGTGCATGTGTTGCTCTTGTAATAATGAGTGTATTATATCTCCCCCTCATTTTGATATGACTATGAATATCAACATAGATCTCGAAGTTTGTGCATTCTAATTTTGTGCACCAATTTCTCGAACGAAGATGTAAGAAGTGATTTTGTAAACAAATCTGCTGAATTTTCACATGAACGAATCTTACAAACATCAATCTCTCCCATTTGCTGAAGTTCATGGGTGAAGAAGAATTTTGGATCAATGTACTTTGTCCGATCACCTTTAATGTAGCCTTCATATGTCTGAATGATGCAAGCTTCATTGTCTTTATACAACGTGGTAGGAATTTTTTTGTTGACTGAAAGACCACATGAATCTCGAATATGGTGAACAAGAGACCTCAGCCATACACATTCTCGACTTGCTTCATGAAGGGCTAATAATTCAGCATGTTTTGAAGAAGTTGCTGCAAGAGTCTATTTTGTTGAGCGCCAAGATATTGCATTATCACCATACATGAATATATAATATGTTTGTGACCTTCCTTTATGAGGATCGGACCAATATCCTGAATCTGCATAACCAACTAATTCCACTTGTGAGTCTTTAGCATAAAATAAACCCATATCCATTGTTCCTCGAAGATACCTAAATATCTATTTCACACCAGTCCAATGTTTTTGAGTTGGAGCAAAACTATGTCTTGCTAATAGATTAATTAGAAAATGCAATATCATGACGTGTGCAATTGGCAAGATACATTAGTGCACCAATGGCACTAAGATATGGTACTTCTGGACCAAGAAGTTCTTCTCCCTTTTCTCTCGGATGGAATGGATCCTTGTTCTTTTCTAGCGAACGTACAACCATAGGTGTACTCACAGGATATGCTTTATCCATTATAAATCGCTTAAGGATCTTTTCAACATAAGCTGACTGGTGGACAAAGCCTTTAGATAAATGTTCAACCTGAAAACCTAGACAAAGTTTCATTTTACCCAAGTCTTTCATTTCAAATTCTCTTTTCAAATATTTAATTGTCTCATGAAGTTCATCTGGGGTCCCAATGATGTTTAGATCATCAACATAGACAGCAATGATAGTAAACCCCACTTTTGTCCTTCTAATAAAAACACATAGACAAATAACATTATTAGTATAACCATCTTTCAAAAGGTACTCACTAAGACGATTATACCACATGCGACCTGATTGTTTCAACCCATACAATGATCTTCCTAATTTAATTGAATAAATCTCTCGGGGTCTTGAACTGTATGCTTCAGGCATTTTTAATCCGTCAGGGATTTTCATGTATATGTCATTATCAAGTGACCCATATAAGTAAGCAGTCACAACATCCATTAAATTCATGCGGAGCCCTTCTAGAATTGATAAACTTAGTAAAAACCTAAATGTTGTCGCATCCATTACTGGTGAATAAGTTTGTTCATAATCAATTCCCGGTCTTTGTGAGAAACCTTGTGCAACAAGAAGTGCCTTGTATTTCAAACTTCATTTTTCTCATTTCTTTTGCGCACAAAGACCCATCTATATCCAACGGGTTTTACACCTGCATGTGTTTGGACAATAGGTCCAAAAACTTGACATTTTTCAAGTGACTTCAACTCTGCCTCTATAGCATCTTTCCATTTTGGTCAATAATTTTCTTTTACATTCATAGATCAATCTAGGTTCATGATCCTCAATTTCTTCAGAAATGTCAAGAGCAACTGCATATGAAAAAATTTCATCCATGACAATTTCTTTTCTATTCCACCTTTTACCTGAAATGATATATATATTATCGAGATATCTTCATTATCATCAATTTCAGGTATTTGATCATCCTTTGAAGACGTCTCTTCGATGATCATGTCCATTTCTTTAAAAATGATGTCATTTGATGTACCAACTTGTTTATCTAGTTTTCTTGATTTTCTAGGATTTTTATCTTTGGATCCAACAGGTCTGCCATGCTTCTGGCGGGCTTTAGACTCGTTTTCTAGCAAAACTTTATTCTCTTCATCCGGAATTTTGATTTTACAAGGAACATTTATAGCTGGTATATGTGATTTTGTCACTGTCTTGACATCAGTAAATGAGCCGAAAAATGTATTTTCGATTTCTTGTAGATGGATTATCTTTTGAACTTCAAGTTCACACTGATTTGTACGAGAATCATAATGAGACATGGTGACTGCATTCCACAAAATTTCTTTTCTCTCTTTTTTCAGTTTTGTCTTATCTCCCCCTAATGCAGGAAAAACTGTCTCATCAAATTGGCAATCGGCAAATCTTACCTTGAATAAATCACCAGTCATGAGCTCCAAATATTTTGTAATTGAGGGAGATTTAAACCCAACATATACCCCTAATCTTCTTTGGGGGCCCATTTTTGTTCTTTGGGGAGGAGATATCGGAACGTAAACCGCATATCCAAAAACTTTTAAGTGAGAAATATTTGGTTCTTGACCATTCACAAGCTGCAATGGGGAAAATTTATGATAAGCACTCGGCCTCAAGTGAACTAATGATGCAGCATGTAATATTGCATGTCCCCAAGAAGTATTTGGCAAATTTGTTCTCATGAGCAAAGGTCTAGCAATCAGTTGTAGCCTCTTTATAAACGATTCTGCTAAACCATTTTGGGTATGTGTGTGAGGATCCGGATATTCTACTTCAATCCCAATTGACATGCAATAATTATTAAAAGATTGGGATGCAAAATTCTCTAGCATTATCCATTCAGATTTTCTTAATTGCATGATCCAAAAATTGTGTCCTCAACCGAATTATTTGTGCAAGAAGTCTGGCGAATGCCAAATTACGAGTGGACAGTAAACTAACATGTGACCATCGCGTCGATGCATCTAAAAGTAGCATAAAGTACTGAAAAGGTCCACTTGATGGGGTAATAGGTCCACATATATCTCCTAGAATTCGTTCCAAAAATGATGGACATTCAATAAGAGGCGATGGTTTTGTTATTAATTTTCCTTAAAAGCAAGCAACACAAGAAAAATCCTTGGACAATGGAACAATCTTATCCTCTAAAGTATGCCCATTTGAATTTTATATTATTCTTCGCATCATTTTTGAACCCGGATGACCTAAACGATCATGCCATTTTAGAAAATCTGTCGGGTCTGATAATTTTTGGTTTATCACCATGTGTGATTCAACTGGATTTATAAAAGTATAATATAATCCAGAATTATATGATGAGATTTTTTCTAGAATTTGTTTCATCCCTGAGGCTATAGACGTGATACATAGATATTCATCGTCATTTTCATTACATGTCTCAATATGATAGCCGCTATGGCGTATATTTGTAAAGCTCAAAAGATTTCTTTTTGATCGGGTGGAAAATATTACATTCTCGATAAGTAAATGTGTACCATTGGGTAACACTATATTTTCTCTTCCGGAGCCTTCAACAAGATCTGACACACCTGATATTGTGTTTACATTTGCCTTAGCTAATATGAGATGCGAAAAATATTCTTTTTTTAAAAAAAATTGTATGTGTTGTTGCACTATCCGTCAAACAAAGTGATTCATCTTCTTTTGTAGCACATATTGAGAAGCTTCTGGCCATATTAATTCACAAAACAAAATGTATAAATAGATTTTAGAAACCTAATATATCAAAACATTTCATTCACGATAGAAAAAGATTACATTGCATGCGTAAAGTAAAATAAGATCTTCGTAGAGTTCAAACAAAAACTTAACAAGAAAAGCAAGGACTTATCACATATTTAATTATTATGGCCTTTGTCGCCATCAAATGCGGTTACGTCGACATTTCCATCCTCAAAAAAATCATCGACTTCCATGTGAGTAAGGCCCGAAGAACCCACTTGATCTCCACCTCCAAGGTGTGCTTCTAGCTGGGAAATTCCCAATAGGTCATTTTGTTCGGTGAAATTAGTTTCAACATTCTTCAAAAAGACCTTATAAAGGTCAACAAGATGTTGAGCGGTACGACAAGATACGGATCCAATGACCTTTCATTCCACAATAGTTATAAATATTTTCAACCTTTTTCTCCATCGTATTTCCTTTAGTTTGTCCCTCATTTTTGTCCACTTCTGGTGATGAGGCTTCCTTTTAAAGTTTGAGTAAGTTCGATGAGTAGGACCTCGACCATGTCCAAAACTACATCCACGGGCACACCCACGTCCAAATTCATATCCACGTCCATGCCCAAATTGATTATTTCGTCCAAATTCATTACTAGTCACCACATCCGCTTCAAGGAATGGTGTTGAACCAGTTGGACGAGCTTGATGATTTTTCATCAAAAGTTCATTATTTTGCTCGACAAGAAGCAATACAGATATAAGCTTCGAATATTTTGTGAATCCCCGTTCACGATATTGCTGCTGCAGGAGCATTATTGGCATGGAAAGTGTAGAAGGGTTTTTCCAACATATCATTATCAGATATATTTTCAACACATAATTTCAACTGAGAAGTAATCTTAAACATTGTAGAGTTGTACTCACTTACACTTTTAAAATCTTGCAACCGTAAGTGTAGCCAACTATAGCGAGCCTTAGGAAGTATGATTGTTTTTTGGTGATCATATCTTTCTTTCAGGTTTTTCCAAAGGGTTGTTGGATCTTTTTATAACCAAAAATTCTGTTTTCAATCCTTCATCAAGATGATGATGGAGAAATATCATGGCATTTGATTTATCTTGCTCGGAGGCCTTATTTCTTTCCTTTATTGTGTCACTAAGGCCCATAGCACTAAGGTGGATTTTCGCATCCAAAATCCATGTCAAGTAATTTTTTCCGGTGAGATCAAGTGTTATGAACTCAAATTTTGTAAGATTTGACATTATCACTATATAATAATCACAAATAAATTAAGCATATATATAATCAAAGAAACTAATATTTTAATCAAATAAAGTCATGGTATATACATTAGAGTTCATAAAATTTTTAAAATCATATCAAGTTGCACAAATTAGCACTAAAATGATTAACAGGGATATAATTCTAATCTATTATATAACTACTTTAAGGATCTCGGCTTCAACATATAAGTGAAATATTAAACATAGAACAAAATCATGCATGTCTGATAAATGATTTTTTATGTTATTGTTAAATAAATCCAATTAAATTATAACAAATATTTCAATAAAAAAACAGAAGTCATAAAATTCAATATTGGCACAAAAAGAAAATTTTGTAAAATTCAAACATAAAACTTATAAAAACTAAACAACCTAAAATAACCCAGTTGAAATGTATAAGCAAATAAATTAACAAGACCACAAACATATCATACAACCACCTTATGCAAGTCTTATGACCAAAAGTAATTTTAGTCTCTTCATATTTTAAGACAATACTACAAGTATAAGGAAATGTGATTATCAAAATTGGTAAACATGAATTTATATTATCCCCATATTAATCAGGTCATGCAACACTTGGTTAATTATTATCAATACAAAATTAACGAAAGTCTCAACTATTTTATTCCTATTATTTTATACAAAGCAAGGCAATTAAAACTGTCTAAAAGAGTAACATGTACAGAACATTAGCAAATCCTTTTTTTAATACTAGGTCCCGAGCATATATCACAGAAAGAGAAAAAGAAATATTTTGAAAAAGATATAATTGTAAAATAATGAAATTGATAGGTCGAGTTGTAATATCCGGGAAAATTCTATGAATATTTATGTTAAAGAAATAAATGTTAAGTGATTAAATAAGTTTAAAATATTCATTGTCATGATATTACGTGTTATAAATGCTATTTGTATTCCCGTGTGGACCAGAAATTTTTTCGAGTAATTAATATATGTTTAAACTGCATTTATATGAATCGATCTGCAATCTGGACTCGTATTTATTTGCATTTTTATCGAGGTGCTCGTTTTATCTCACTTTATGTGCATGTGAATTTATTTTATATGTTTTCGGGATTTTCTATTAATTTAGGAATCATTCCGATTTTTCAAAAATCAATGGACCGGGACCCCACCGGGACATCAAAGCCCACAAAATTCATGTTTGTATTTTTATAAAACCATTTGTATTTCAAATACCCAGTATTTTTGTATTTTCGAGTTATTCGCAATTTTAGGGAATTTTGATATAAATTTTATATTTTATTGCTTTTAAAATTATTCCCCATAATTATTATTTCTGGGCTTAATTATTTTAATTATGGGAATAAAAACACCCTTAATTTATGTTAGGGTATTGATTTGGTTTAAATATAAATAACTGATTTTGTGTTTTATTTTTTTATTAGTTTATTATCCAAAAACAGAAACAAAAATTCTGGAAAATTGGTTGTGGGGGTGTTCTTGAGCAGGAAAATCAAATCCCAATTTTGGAAGTGATTTTGAACTTCAAATTGTAAGTATGAGTAATCAAAATGATTGGATTTTAATATTCTACTGTTTCAATCATCAAAAACAATCCAAGATTCGTAATTTTTAATTTCGTTTTTTTAGGGTTCTTGGTCAAGAATTTGGGGGTTTGCAATCTAGTGATTGTTTGGTTGTTTGAGTGATATGAGTAGTGTTATCTGTTAAATTACAATTGATTCATGGGTATAAACTGATTAAATGATTGATATAAGATATAGATCGAATTAAAATTTAATTGTTAGTTTCAATCGAATCTTGTGACATATATATGTTGATTAGATGATTGTTTGGATAGTTGTAATAGATTTGTATTAATTCCAGGTTTGATTTGAGATATAAATGGTTGAAATTGGTGGTGTAATCGCCGGGAACGAAGCTCGGCCGGAAAACCGCCGGTTTCGCTTCGACTTCGTCAGTTTCTCGACGAAGAAGATGATTCCCGGGGGTTGTTGTTATTGATAGTTGGGTGTTGTTATTGAGATGTATTCCAGTAAAACCCCCTGAAAATCCCGCGTAAACGGTGTTGTTTTGGTTGAATATGGAGTCGTCTGAGTTGTGGTGGTCGGTCGGAATCTGGGCAGAACTCCGGCGAGTTCTTGCCTGTTTTTGGCCACTCGACTCCCGACCCGTTTTGTTTTAACCCTGACCCGCATTTGATCCTTCCAGCCTCGAAACGTTTTCTAAAACCTGTTTTTGCCAATTCTTTTTATTTTTTATTTCAAAAATTCATTCTCTGATTTTAAAAATCATTTCTTTAATTTCAAAAATCATTTTAATTATTATTTTAAATTCTAAAAATTATTTACTTAATTATTTTAAATTCCAAAAATTATTTTTTGTGATTATTTTCAAAAATCCAAAATTTGATTTAATTCATTCTAATTTATTTTAGTTAATTATTTATGAGTTTAATTAATTGACTAAATCATTTAATCAATTGATTTTATTCATAAATAGTTAAATATAATATAAATTATTTATAATTAATTCAAATAATTCTTAAAAATTAGTTTTAAACTTTTAAAAATTATATTTTGGTGTTTAAAAAATCAATTAATAAAATTATTAATTGATTTATTCCCATTTTATTCTTATTTTATTCATTATAAATAAACCGTTCGTCCGTTTAATACGAAACGAACACGTATAGACTCAAAAAACATTATGCTTTCAATAAAAACACTTTCAAGGCCTAATTTCTTTTGTATTGTAAGGTCGTTTGATTTGTAAGCCATTCTCAGTCGGTATCTAATCGATAAATTATGTTATTAACCTTATTTAAATTCTGAACATACTGAGACCTGTCTTTTGACAATCTGATTTATGTGTTACATGGAATATGTGATTACGTGTTATATGAATAACATGATTACGTGCACTGTGATATGCATGTTATATGTTTACAGCTTTAAAATGCCATGATTAGTTATAAACGATCGAGTAGATGTCAGGATGTATAGTTACGTCGATTGAGTTTAGTTCAGTCAATTAAGATAGTCTTTTTGTTTATAGAATCGAGTAGCAAGGAGTGCAGTCAAGTGTTAGACGGAGTTAGGAGCCAGTAGTTATAAGCCAGAGTTATAATAAGAAGTTATCGAGCATACCATGCAAGTATCCCTACCTTCACTTATTGTTCAAGTGATATTTATTATAAATCCTATCACGCAAGTATTCCTGAACTTTCTCATATACTGCAAATTTTCTACGAATTTCGGAATAGATTATCATTCTACTTATCATATTGTTAATTATATCATGCAAATATTCTCGAACCTCCTTGTGTTATATTGCAAGTATTGTTTCCCTATTCTAAGTTCAGAATAGTTAAACGTTTTTACATATCTGTTATGGATTAAAAACTAAGGTATATTAATCGTTGTTCTTACTACTAGGGTTCGTGAGCTTCGAGGCTCGATTTGAATGCTCTTATGTCTCGTGACTCGATCTGCCTTAACAAGATGCCTACGTACCTTGTTGATTGCCAAGGATCCAATCAAAAAACGTAGTTCTGATGGGTGGGGGTGAGACCCCTTATATAGATATTGAAAGTCCTTGAATTGGACTAGAGTTAGGAGACTTGGTGGACAAGTCTCTGAATTAGAATGGATTTTGAAGTCCTAAGAGGTAGGAAACTGATTCCTTATCCCATGAGGTTCCTTGGAGGCCAATTTACAAGGATTTATATCCCCACTAGGACTCATTTTAACAGCTGATTTATCCCTTATTAATTAATTATGAAATTAATTAATATTCAGGATTTTGGGGCCTTTCAAATGGGCCTAGCTTTCAACCCAATTATGATATAATTAATGCGATATTAGTTACATACTCAAGTTTTATTTTATTCCCTATCAATATCGCTACAAATTACTCTATATAGTGGAACGTTGAGTTGACATTAGCGAATAACTAATTGTTCTAGTTATTTCGCCATCGGTTGTTGAGATGACTCCGGACCATGTGAAATGGGGGGTTATATTGTTAAGGATGTCGTTTGAATCGGCTCCTTTAATCAAAATGTTTTATGAATTGGATGAATGCGTAAGTGACCGAGGCGGACGGTTCAGCGGAGGGCCAAGAGTTATATGAAATATTATAACACAACTTATGCCACAGGCATATATATTGCCTTTTTATTTGAGGACTCGTGTTTTGGGACATATTTCTACGAACTATGATCCAGTGCTATCACACGGGCTGATCAGCATGTGATAGTACGTCCGTCGGTGAAAGATTTCAATCTAAAAATTATCGTTTATTGATCATAGTTTGTTTAGCTTTTACTGTTGATCAAAAATCACTGTTTATATACTGTTATTCAGTTATTATCAAATTATGGTTTATCATTGCGAGCATACACTTTATACTGCTTGCCGAGCATTTCTTTTGCTCATACTTGTTTATTATTCTAATCTTTCAGCTAAGTCAGAGCAGGTTTGAGTTCCAGATTTCATCAGGAGTTGTGTACTTATAAATAGTTTGGCGTGTTTTTCAGGTAGACTGTTTGGGACACTTGACTGGTCTAGAGGTTTGTAATAAAATTTGAATAGTTTGCAAAACTATATAAACTTATGGGTTGTAATAACATTTGGTTTGTATTAGTGTCTGTTTCATACTATAACTTGTGATCGATCCAGTTGCATGCAAGGGGTCATATATATTATATTATTCCGCTATGCCTATTTTAGTTTTGTTTATCGTATAATAACCCCCGAATCTAGACTCCGGATTTGGAGGGCATCACATGAGTGAGACAAGGCAATAAAGTTATCATTTAGATATAAAATTGTAACATGTATAATCAATTTAATTGGTGTAAAGAGTACATGCATATAATCACAACATACAAAATTGATACAAAAATTATTTTTAATTATTATACAGGTAATAAGATATAAAGATAAAATTGACTAACAAGGCAGTAAAAACAACTTAAAATAAAATATAGAGACAACATAAACATAAATAAGTATTGAGAGTAGTTTATGTACCTTAGTTTTCAAAGGAAAAGGGGTACAGTGTTGCTATTTAAAATAAATTAACTTCTTCTGTATCTTTCTTGCCATAAGCTCGCGACTTATTTTCCTTCTCGACAAGATAACGAAAAGATACGACCCCCACTTAGAGTACTTTCCTGCTGATAACGTGTTAAATAATATATGGGGCTACTCGATCGATTTGCATACCATATGTGTTATATTTCGAATTAGTTTTTAAAAAAAAATTATTTTCGTTGAGAGACGTAGAAAAATATAGTGAAATCGGATTTTAAAAAAAATTACGGTTTGACGGGAAAAAACAAATTAAAAACGGAGGGAAAATGCTGAAATTGGGCGTGGGAGGGTGCAGAGTAGTTTGGTGGGGTGATTTAAGAGGTACCATTAGATTAGGTAGATATAATGGCTTAGATTGGTTCCTAGTTTATATTTTAATTTTAGTTTGTATTTGATCATTCTCCTATAATATATAATATAAAAGTAGAGAGAATAAGAAAAAACTTAAAATTTTATATTTGTTGATATCACGAGATAATGTACATAGATAATGTACATGTAAGTTTTTTATAGCTATGTACATGTAAGTTTTTTATAGACTTATAAAATATAGGTTACTTGATAAGTGAAAAGTCAAGAATTTGTATAAATTAATGGGATAAAGGTGAAATGTCAAACGATATCTAGAAAATTAAAAGTCATGCAATAATATCATAGCAAAGAGAAATTTTTGTACTTATTGTTATTTTTGTCCTTTTTTTTTCAAAAATAACAGATTATTTTGGTAGTAAATATATAAAACTATAAATCTTCAAGGCTTTTGTTGCGGCGTACAAAAAATCTTCGCGTCACCTCTCTAAAATCTCTCTAAAATCTCCGCCGCATACTCCGGTCCATGGCGGCGCGTATACTTCCACGCGTCCTTCCTATCGCCTCTCTCTCCACACTCCGTTCATCTTCGCACATAAAATCTCTCTCGACTCTCTCAATTAACAGATTCTCGGTCTCATTTTCGTCCTCGGTTTCTTCGCTCTTCGGTATTCGCCGGCGCCGTCGAATTTTAACCGAGGCGCCGAGATGCAGCGAGGAGTGGGGTGTAAAGAAAGGATTTTTCGCGGAGCAGCGAGGATATCGAAAGCTGCGAAGGCGTGCGGTGAAGAGTAAGCAGAAGGAGTTGGAGCTTTGTGTTAAGATTTGTGTGGAAGAGCAGTTGCCTGATGATCCTGAAACTCTGGTATGTGTGTGTGTGTGTGTTTTTGTTTATATGTGTTTGTTAGAATCGTTATTTAACAATGTGAAGGTTTATGAAAATTTGAAACTAACCAAAAATCGACTACAGTAACTACTTGAAAATACTTCACGAGCTTTTAGAGGATGTAATTAAGTGAGTAACTGATATGCAAATATAGCCACCAATAACTAAATGTACAAGAGATAAAATGAGTACTTATAACCTATGTTACTCCGGTTCTTTGGTTTCGGCTATTGTACTTAAGGCGGACACTTGGACACAATTTATAGTTCGAGTTAATAGTAGCATGGAAAAAGAATAAAGTTAAGAACAAAAGAAATGAGAAAAGTGTAGAAGACGAGATGACGATGCCTTATTTACATGGCCCTTAATAAATTCATGATTAATTTGATTTTTAGTTTAATTTTTTGCTACAGAATTTTACTAATATACCTATTTAATATATGCTGGGTCCTGTGCCTTTGTCCCAAAATTTGAGTCCCGCACACCGATATGTATTGCCTCCTCAAAATGTGATAAATGGCCAGCATAATGAAGTACGTTGCAGAAAAATGTTTTGGGTTTTAAGGAAATGTACTTCAGACACCTGTAACCATAATGATGTATACATTCTGCTCGATAAATAGGATAACGGAAATGTGGTAAATTTATATATACAAGTTGGATGGAAGTACTGGGCACTAATTAGCAACAAAAAAGTACCAGCTTAGTTCTTATTCTTTGGTTACTAGTTATATGCCTACCTGACGAGAAAAAGCTTAAAATTTTGTTATGAGAATTTATGACCAATGGTGTGCTTCCTTTTGTGGTACAAATAATTAGTTACAAGACGGAGCGAGCCTGCCTGATCTGTTTGTAATCTCTGCTTACATTTTTCTATTAAGCAGTGTAGGTCAAGCTGTCTGACTTGGCACAATTAGGTGTAAACCGTTACATATATTTTGTGGCTGCTGGGTAGCCTGTAACTGCAGTAGAATATGTCTAGGCATTTTGTTTTCCTGCACTATATTGGACCTCCTGTCTAGGCCATTGAGGTTACACAAAGATATACTAAACCCAGATATATGTTCATAGAGGTGAAAATTAGATAGAAACCCCTTGATACAGTTACACACATCAAAGTACTAAAAAAATTCCTCTTACCTGCTCAGATACGCTAGCGCTTTTCTGAGCATTGGCTACATGGAGCACTGTGGCAGGTCAAAAAAATATGTTAGACCTTAAGAATTTTATGTGAAAACAGGCGGGGCTACCACTCCCTAGAATTTTTACGAGTGTTTCTTAGATGATTTATATTTATTTTTGCGTGTTATTATTTGAATTTACGTGCGAATATAAAACTACAGAAGAGATTAGTTCCATTTTATCTAGTGATTTATTGGTTTTTTAGCATATAGATTTTTTATATACACAATATGTATTAGGCAAGTATAAAGTATAAACTATAAAAATTTGTTACTGGTGACGGATATTACCAAAGAATAATATTACAGCTTCAAGGTTTTTCTTATAGTTGAATTTTATAATGTCTATTTTTAGTAATAATATTTGTACAAAAATGTGTCTTAAAAATAAATTTTATTGAACACCAAAAAGAAAAAAAGATAGGTGTATCTTTGCCCACCTTGAGTTTGACTCCTTGCTACTCCACCGTGTGAAAGTATTCGTTCAATAAAATAAATACTACCCCCGCCGTCATTGTTAACACTTTCCTTTTTAGGATGTTCCATCCAATTGTTAACATTTTCTACCATACCATATTTTTCTTCACTAATTTTAGTAGGTCTCACTAACCCACTTTTTTCTCTCTCTTTTCTTTACATTTCCTTATCTCCTTGCCCGGCCCAAATGTTAGCAATTGAGTGGGACGGAGCGGGTATTAGGCTTTATAGAAGCATTTACATGTGGCCAAGGGACCCTTATGAAAAATATTATATTTGTATCTTTAAATTGCAATCATAACCATATAAACAGGTGATAATTGTCTTTTACACAAGCAAGACAATTTTTTTTTGTTCTGTTAGATCAGTTTATATCTTTCAACTTTTTAAATTTAATATATTTTTTAAATTTCTTAATTATTTTATGATAGAAAACATTGGTTTTCAAGTTACCCAGAGTAATTGATTTACTGAAATGCCCTCACATCATTCATCATTTCATATCTCGCAACTACGTAAATATTGAGACACTATCATCGGAATCGATAACTCTCCTCTGAGTGTACTCTTGTTAGATTGTAGACTTTACGCAGTTAGTTGAATGTTTTTACTTTCCTCACTCGGCACAGGATATTGCAGAAGTTTTACGACTTAATGTCCCGATGGCCATGAAAGTAGCATTTGATGGTTTGAAAGATTCAGAGTATAAAACAAGAGATCCCGCAATTGATGATGTTGGTTGTTTTGAAAATGTTGAATTGTCCGTACTTCTTTGCAATGACGAATTTATTTGCAAACTTAACAAGGACTGGAGGGGCGAGGAACATGCAACTGATGTTCTCTCCATGTCCCAACATATTCCTGAACTAAAGCTTCCAATAGTAAGAACAATTTACTCGTCTCTCGCCTCATCATTACCCAAATTATTGTTTTTAAACATTTCATTCTTTTGCAGCTCATGATGGGTGATATTGTAATATCTGTTGAGACAGCGGCACGGCAAGCAGCAGAAAGAGGGCACACTCTTCTTGATGAGATACGCATACTTGTGGTTGGTTTCATAGCCTTGTTGACATAATTTTTTTTTTACTTTTCAGTGTTCATCTTATAATATTCTGAAGTATTTTTATCCTCTCTTTTGGAAAGTATCCGGACTCTTGACTTTGAAAGCAATGCTTCTCTTTTCTTTACATTAAGTTACTTGTTCCTTGTAATTGTTTTATAAATGTAGACGGGAAGAGGATAAGTCAATCTTCTATGAGAAATAATATGCAATACTGGGAAGGAAACTTCTATTATCAAATCTAAACCATTTCGTCCTGGGATAACAAATGGTGCATATGTTGCCACTGATTCTTAATAAATACTCATCAAGTCACTGTTCATGCAAAATGACTTTAAAAAGATTAGAATATTATGTTTGTCTTCATTTGTTTCATACTTCATTGTTTAATATATATTTGGCTTAAGGAAAATATTAATACTCTCTAGAGCATCCGCTGCCCGCTGGCATAGATTCGGATTTAAGTGTTTTTTTGGTTAATAAGAATCACTCTTCTTTCTTCTGTTCTCCCTGTGTGTGTAATTCAGTGATTCCCTTCCGGCTGACTGAAAATTTTGGACCAGGTACAGTTTGAAGGCCAGATATAAGACTCTTCTTGTCAGCTTAAACTAAATATATAAATTCTTTATCCCTTCAGGTTCATGGATTGCTACATCTTTTGGGTTTCGATCATGAGCTCAGTGATGAGGCTGAAGCAGAAATGGAGAAAGAAGAGGAACTTCTTTTGAAGAGTCTAGGATGGAAAGGGAAAGGATTAATTCAGAGCGCCTATACTGCAGATGAAGATAATGATATATCTCATATAGATGTTTCAACTGGTAATGTTTATCTTGTTAAAAGATTATAAGAATCAATTTGTTTCCGTTTGTACTTTTATTTTAATAATCTTCATTTAAGGTGATTGTGATGAAACTATATCCACATTGGCAAAGTTCATACTCTAATCCCTTCTTCAGAGACCATTAAATTTCATTACCCACCAATCTTTTCCCTCATATTTAAAATTTGATTCTCCCCCCTATTATTTCAATTTGTTATTAAAGACACCTTGAGGAAGTTTTTTGTCATTAGCCCTTGAAATCAATGTATATCTTCTTCCCAAGTTTTTGTCATTAGCCCTTGAAAACTATATATATCTTTTTCGTTTTGGCACCATTTTTTCTTGATGGTATCCTGCTATCAATTTGTTAGCTGCTTTTGCTATTTCGTAGATCTGGATATTTCATAGGTTTGTAACTAGTGAATTGTTTAAAGACAGAAAGAAAGAAGGCAGTCTTCGGTTCTACAGACCAAAGTTTAGTCATATCTTTTGTGACGTGGATGGTGAGTATACTTTATTTGATTCTTTACACTGACTTAATTTGTTTTTATTAAATCTCAGTGCTTTATAAGTGAGTATTTAAAATGCCAGGAACACTGCTTAACAGCAAAAGTCGAATTAGTGAAGCAACGGCAGAAGCTTTGAGAGAGGTTATATCAAGGGGTGTAAGGGTGGTGATAGCCACAGGAAAAGTAAGCATATGATTTACTATCCTTCTTCTATTTTTTTTTTCTTTCCTCCTTGTCCACTCTTTAAGCAGTTCAGGATGTTAATCATAGAGTAAAATTTTAACAGACCCGCCCAGCTGTCATCAGTCTTTTGAAAATGGTAGATTTGGCAGGAGATGGTGGCATTGTTTCAGACTCTTCTCCCGGTGTTTTTGTACAGGTTTGTTCTATGTGCTGTACTTTGTCTTCGAGAACGTCTGCTGCTAAAAATTTACCATATACTCTACTAGCATCAGATTAAATTAAAAAACTTTTCTAATTTTGCAGTCTCACAAGATATTAAGGCCAGTTTAATAATCCTAGATAATGTTTAATTTTATTTAGAAAAGGTTTGTCATTTATTATAATCGCTTTCAGTATTTTATGTTGAAAGAAACCTAAATGATATTTATAATATACAATAATCAGAGTTCTACTTAATAGCAAGTGAACTGTCGAGTCATAACGAATCAGACTTTGGGACTGTACGCCTAACTTGTTTTTTTAGGAATTCCTTGTGAAAAAATCAGGATTTTACCTTAAAAACTGTTCAAACTCCTCTAACCTGGTAGGAAGACTTTTCAAAACTGTAGCTTCCCGTTTCTTCTTCAAAATTCAAATGCACTGTACAGTCCTCTTTTCAGAGTTATAGTGCTCTTTACTGGTTCTATGGTTACCTAACTGTTATTCTCAGACAGGAGCTAATTATTTTTTGACAAAGGATACCGAACTCTGTCCTTTTTTAATTTTGAATGCTTTAGTCATACAGAAAACATGTAAATTAAAATCAGTAAGTTATGACAAATGGAGATCCACAGATGATACGGACTTTTACTACTAAAATTTTAAGTTTTAATATAACTGTTGAAGTGGTGAGATCAACTTTGCCTCAAAAGGTCAATCTACTAAGCTTTTAAGTTGTGTAATGTTCTATTGCATATCTAACAGCTTTTCACTTTCAAGTAAAAGATTTTAAAAAAGAAAGAATATCTATTAATTTTAAATATCTTAGCTAGCCTATATAAATTGATATTTTTGCTTGCATATTTGTTGAGAAATTTAGAAAAGAAGAACGATCACTGTGTGACAAGGTATCTATTACTGCCCAATAAAAGTGATACATAAGATAAGAGGTCTTTATCAGCTTTAGAAAGAGCAGCCAACAATTAAAACATAGTCGATTAGGATCCATGATTGCAGATTGATCGAAATCTTGATTGATTACGTGTCATCTAAATATATATCCTACATCAATTTTTATATCCTAACAAGTAATCATCTTGAGACACCTTTCCTGCATCATATTAGCTTTGTATTTATCATTTTGCATTCAATAAATTTCTTATGCATTAGTTGATTATCTAGATTTGATCTCATCCTAATTTGCCATTGTATTTCAGGGATTGCTTGTTTATGGTAGACAAGGCCGTGAGATTTGTAGAAGGAATTTAGATCCTGATGTATGCAGAGAGGTAATTCCTTTTCTGTTTTCTTTGCGATAATCTTTTAAGACCATCCTTCACAGGACCATAGATCGCTTGTGTTCTTAAAATTATATTAGTAAACTGTTGATTTCTTAGTGAGCTGATAAGAATGAAACCTCTAGATTTGAGGGTTGTGATTAATCCTTAATTTTGGTAAATGTAGTGCCCTTTTGGGGTTCTTTCCATGGCATAATCTGATCATCCTAATTTTGAGGGTTGTGTGTGTGTTGCGTAATTGTAATTCTAGCATATAATAAGGTGGGTGACATGCTAACATGTATGCATTAAACACTTAGTTTTTTTAATACTATATCCGTGTAGCCCTTCAGCTGTTCATTCTCCAATCTTATTGTAGTGCCCTTTTGGGGTTCTTGCTTTTCATGGAGTAAGCTGATCATCCTAATGCAAGACTTTGCTAATTATTCAATATATGAATGGGGTTGCTTGCTTCTGATTTTATCACACATTCAACTGGTTGGCGCACTTACCTATATGCATCAAACACATTTTAGTTTTTTTATACAATTTCCATGCAGCCCTTCATTTTTGCACTCCCCATTCTTATTGTAGTGCCCTTTTGGGGGTCCTCTATTTCCGTGCAGTAAATTGATCATCCCGATGCAAGACTTTGTTAATTATCTGACATTGGAATGTTGTATGCATGTTGCTTAATTCTGGTATTTATCATATGTTGGGGTGGCATGCATCAAGCACATCTTAGTTGTTTTTATACCAGTCCCTTCAGGCTTCAGCTGTGCATTCCCCATCCTTATTGTATTATATTCTCTATTTTTTATTCAGAGCAAACCAAATTAAAATAGAACCTGCGGTCAAATTTTTTGCCTGTTCTATAAAAAATTAGGAAAAATTGTATCCCCTTTGTATTATAAATTATATAATCAGGATGGTATGTAAGCTCATTGGATGATGATATGGAAATTCTTTATTTCTGGATATACTATATGTTACTCCATGAGTTTTAATTATGTTTTTGATTTAATAAAGTGTATAGTTTCCGATTAAGACCCCCCCCCCTGTTGAGGCCTTGAGGGTTTAAACTATAGTAAATCCTGATTCCTATTGCATGAGAAATACTAGATATGATTGCAGTAACAATATTAGTGTTGTTGGTTTCTTTATTATATATAACGGTGTCTTTAATCTTCTATAAGTGCAGGCATTTCTCTATTCTGTTGAGCATAAAGTTCCACTTATTGCATTCAGCCAGGACCGTTGCTTAACATTAGTAGATCACCCTCTTGTGGACTCACTTCATACTGTATATCAGGAGCCAAAGGTGCCTTGCTCTTTAGTTGTTTTCTGGTAGGATAACCATTGTACTTGTTTGCTAGGTGTTCTTTACATATTTCATACCATCTTTTAATAGGCAGAGATCATGCCTTCTGTGGAGCATCTCTTGGCTAGCGGTGACATACAGGTATCTTACAAATGTTTTATTGTCAACGCATATCAAATTACATTAATAAACACCACAAGATAGCTAGAACCTAGAACTAATGAAGTAGTGGCAAGTGGGACGAAACCCTAGGGATTGTAAATATTTAACCTTTGTAAAATCAAAAGTTCAAGTTCTTAGTTTGCTTGGAACATTCAACAAACATGTGGTGTGAGTATAATATGTATGTTAGAACTTGGAAGTATGACAGATGTTTAAGCATACTCAATAGCATATTATGTATGTGTATCTTTTTACATGAGCCCATTAGAACCATCATCAAGCCTATATATAGCAAAGTCCTCTTGATAAGTGAGCACATATCCAGAAACTTTACTTTCTTTTTCGGCTAATACATTCTATTTTGATTAAGTGCACAACTTAAAAGTAGTAAAAAATTGAGCAGTCAAGTTATATTTCTGCTTTAACTAATATCCCAAACTTGGCTGCCATTATAACATCAAAAAGCCAACTCTTGCTCAAGTAAGTTTCAATCTGGAACCAGTTTTTTTGCTCAGCCTTTGATATTGAGAATTGGACAAATATTAGGAAAGAGGGAGAATAGACATATAGTCACTTGTCCTCTTGTAGTTTGGTTTTCTTTTGTTACTCGAGCTTTAACAATATTTCAAATTTTGCAGAAGGTGTTATTTTTAGATACTGTTGAGGGGGTGAAAACTACACTGCGGCCTTATTGGTCAGAAGTCACAACCAATCGTGCCTCCGTAGTCCAGGCACAGGATGACATGCTGGAAATTGTCCCCCTAGGAACTTCCAAAGGGAGCGGCGTAAAGATGTTGCTTGATCATTTGGGTGTCAGTGCTAAAGAGGTTTGTTAGCAAGTGTACTGTAAAATATTGTTTACTGAATGGCTGCTATTGTCACTTCATACTAATTGACTCGCACTAACACCTGTTACACTTATGGTAGGCCCTGTGTCATATCCCCAGAACATGATATTTCATCATGTGTTTTTTTGTTGCTTTATGTTTTTAAAATTTTATGTACTTGCTGAAATATTGTCTGATAGGGTAGACAATTGTGTGGCCGCCTCCGAAGATGCCTTCTAAAACTAGTGATTTGGCAATATTTTAAATATTTACATCATCACAACAAATTGGTTGGATGAAAGAATAAGATGCTGTATGATCAAACTAATCTTACTTCTTGGTTATATCTACCAACTACTATTGTATAACCACTAATATATGAAACAATAATATACATCAATTTCTCCAGAGTAAAATTTTTAAACCTTGTAATTTTTTATCTGAAATTTGAATTGAGTTTTCCTTATTACTTCTGCTGCCCATCATTATCCTATTGTTGAAAGGTATTCGACTGTGCATTGTTAATTAAAAAAAAAATTAAGAAATGAACAAAGAGGAACTAAATCAACCACCTCAGGAAATTAAAAGCAAACTACTAATATGTAAGCAGAAGTGCAGAACACGTATATAAAAAGATTAGAGTATATAGATATATGTATTGGAGATTTGAGTTTCATGTAGTGACTTTTCTAAACACTTTCGGCTTTCTTTGCAAGTATTATCTTCCCTGGACAAATAGAATTTGCTCTAGAAACTAATGATTTACATGTTGTGGGAAGCTAAGGTTATGTTTGTCGTATAGGAAAGAATGACATAAATTTGAGGCTACTTTACTCACTTTTATCATATATGCATAATGTCAGGTTATTACCTTATTCCATTTCATCACTTTGTACTAGGTTCATTCCTTCCACTCTCTCTAGTGAATGGTCTTTTCTTTCTTCAACTCATTATTTACCTTTTTTAAAAAAAAAAATCTTACGCTTGGATAAAATGTACTCCCCTGTCATCTCTTCCATCCTTCTTGTATGCATCTGGTTTCCTTCGTTAGTTTTCATTTCATTCCTACCAACCAAACCCCAGCTAAGGATTTTAATGATTTGGGAACATTAGTTGACGACCCATCTCTGTCTTGATAAATTTCGAGTTTCTTGTGAACAACAAAAAGCAATTAATCAAGTAAGACAACAAGTTTTCCAACAAGCCTTACAAGGGGCGCTAGGAACTCTGAGAGTTACATTTACGTACGGTACGTGTCAAGATTGGCATGTTGGATATCTTTTATAGGCATCTTCGATGACCCATCTCTGTCTTGATGATGATATAACATGGTGTCTTCTACCTAAAATTAAGAAATACTGTATACTAATCTAGAAGGCCCCCATAAGTTTTAGTATAGAAGGCAGTTCTAAAACTATAAATATCTGCAATAATGATCCTTTACGGGGGGGTTTTGAATCAAAAATTCTTAGGCCTGGCATATCTCCTATCTCATCTTTTAGACCTTCTTGATATTATTATTATTATTATTATTAAGACTCTTAGTTCCAACAAATTCCCTAGAAACTATTGTGTTACAGGAGATTTTGTGTTCATTATTTAAAAATGAACTATTTTTTAATGAGTGATAGAAGTGGAAATACAGGGGTAAATGAGCAGTAAAGGTCACTTGAACAGAGTGATGGAAGTGGAAATACAGGGTAAACGGACAGTAAATGTCACTTGATGAGTGAAGCTCATAAAGCTGTTTGATTTTTTTATTTTTATTTTTGTGGGGTGGCAGTAGGCAATTATAAAGTTATGAAGTTTGTGGAATTTTGTTTATCAGGTGATGGCTATAGGTGACGGGGAAAATGATGTTGAGATGCTTGAGCTAGCTTCTCTAGGAGTAGCTCTCAGTAATGGATCCGACAAGGCTAAAGCTGTTGCTGACATCATTGGTACCAGCAACGATGAAGATGGAGTGGCTGATGCAATCTACCGATATGCATTCTGAGCAAGTAGATGTTCTGCGATATACACCTATTATTTTTTTAATTCACGACATTTTACAAGGTGATGATGCTGACAAGCAAATAGCATTCTCTCTCTCTCACAGCAAGAGAATTTTTTTTTTCTAACTGCAGAAGAACATGTCATATATATAAAATTGTTGGTCTTCTCACATCTCACTTTCACTATATTGCAGGATCTCTTAGTTTACTAGTTATCAATCGTAGTGGTCTTTCCCAGAGCTATTTTCCCATGGAAACCAAGATAAGCATGAATTCATTTTTGAGATATGGTACCTGAGGGATATTGTATCCAGGAAGACAGAAGGTAATGTTACAAGGTTTTAACAAAAAAAAGCTTCTGGTTTCTCAAATGAAAGGGCCAAGATGGGCCTTGCAAAGTTACAGTAATTTGTTTGACTTGTGCAATAAAATTGTGAATCTGTTATTTTCTAAGTTATTTTACCAATTACTCAATTAGTCGTGTGTTGACAGTAATTTGCTCGACTAATACGGAAATGATGATTTATATTTTTTTTATGCAAGAATCGTGCCATACTGGTATAATCGAATATAGGAATAATATTTGACATAATTTGTAGCCCGTTCTGGATCTTGAATTTAACTATTTCTAAATGGGATCACACCTTTTTAACCTAAACATAAGGAGTTCATAAAGAATATGGATAAAACTTTTCATTCTTTTCATTTAACTGAAATCCTCTATATGTAGTAAAAGAGTTTGTTGAATTACTCATTTTGTTAATTTTTGTCACATTAATTTTAAAATTCACACTTGATTTTTTTTAAGTCTTCCGTTCAATCTCTAATTTTCTCCATTAATTTAAGTAGCTTACACCCATGCTGAAGCATGAATTTTTATTAATATTTATATAATTACAATTTCGTGTTATAATTAATGTAACGAAAATATAGTATAAATAATTAATACTAAAATAACAATTATATAATATTTGAATAAAATTTGTTATGAACTTATATATTTATAAATAATAATATAAATATTTATTATTAGAGAGTTTCGAACATGTGAGATTGAGTTTTATATTATTTTAATTTAATATTTAGATCTAAAGGTTATGTGGTGGGTTTATTTGCAAATTTAATAATTTTTAAATCAAATATGTAAGAATTTAATCAACTTTCATTATTCAGACGTAGGGAGAATTTTGTTAAATATTATTTATAACTATAACATGTTGACCGAGTTGAACCAAATTATCGAATTCGAGCCGATATACCCCGATGAGCTAAAATTTAACCAAATTTTCAAGTATGTGTATTTTTAGTATAACTTAGATGCATACTCGGGTTCGATTTAATTTAATCACGTAAACTCGATTTTTATATTGAAATTTTGCTCGTGTACAAAGTTCGAGTCAGGTCTCGTGTTTTTACTTCAATATCAAACTGTTCGATGAAGTGAATAGAATGCACCATACAAACATTAAATAGAAATAACATTTGATACAACAGTTTTTTTTTCTTTTTTTTTTTTGAAAATTTGATACAACTGTCTTATTTTGAAATACGAATTAACACTTCCTATACTAATATTTTGATGAGAAATGCTATATTTTTAAAAAATGTTCCTAATGAAAATACACTTAGAGGGGGTGAATAGGTGATTATGGTTAATTAAGATTCATTTTAAATTTTACTCGATAATAGCTTACTGAGATTTTATAAAAAGTTCAATAATCTGACAATGATAGTAAGCTGAGATGACTAAATACATTGCAGAAAATAGTATACAGAAAAGTAATAAGAACACACACGGATTTTAGACAGGTTCGACCCATAATCCCCTATACTCTACGTCCTGGTCCCTAACCAACTTGGTAAGAAAATATATTATTGAATCACAATAAGTTAACAATTACAAGATACTATAATATATCTCCCTTTATCCCAGCTGCTGATAATGGCTTGCTGAAATCTTGTTTCTGAACCTGCCCTCTATGTACTATATTATCCCGTAGTACAAACTTCTCTAGCACTAGTTCACCAAACCCTTGTTTCCCTAGCCAACTATCCAGCAACTAATCAATACAAATTGAACAATACAAATCGAATGATAAAGTGATTACAACTCAAACTATAGACTCTCTAAGATATAACGTGTATATATAATTAAGAGCTCGAGAGTATTTTAGAATCAATAAAGTTCAGTGAGTTGAGAGTGTTCTTGCTGCAACTATTACATCATAAAAACTGCAAGTAACCTCATATATAAACATACACTAACGTTCAAAACAATCTCAACAAATTAAAACGGTTAGAATCCAATTCTAACGTTTAAATTAATTATGATGATTTTCAACGTTCAGGTATCCGTTTGATAGAAGCGAGAAAGAAAGAAAAACGATCAGAAAAAATCTCTTCTATTTTGAAAGAGTATAAAACGTTTTAAACAGGTTTGTAGGAGATAGAGTTTGAAAAGAAAACAAACTCCTACAAATTAGGAATTGTTTTAAAGCTAGAAAACATTTTATAACAGAGCTCTATTATATATAAAATACGTATAATATAATAGAGAAGTCCTTACAATTTACTAAAAGAAATTCCTGAATTTTCTCCTTTAAAATCGACTTCCATGTTGATTCTGGACTGTCCATCTTGGCTTGCTGTTATTCTGAAAATTGTGATCATAGCTTGCTGAGATAGATTATTGTCGTATGACAGCTTGCTGTCATGATACTTAAACAGCAAAGGCATTAAACTGATATATCTTGCAAACATTCTCAAATACCAACATGATGGCTTGTTGTTTTGTGATCATCAAAACTAAGGAGTTACAATCTCCCCCTTTTTGATGATTACACACATTTAGGAGAATTATAAAACTCCCCCTAAATCTATGCATATCTCAAACTTGATAACCTATTACTGCAATTAAATAAGTTTTATATAAAACACGTGCATATCCAATATAACTATCATAGCAGCATTATATCACCAATTCTTAAAAAAACAAAAGCAAATTAAGTCTTAAATAACAGCCAACATAAACCAAGTACCAACATCATAATCCAAGTAGCAAACATAAAGAAAAACATAAGCTAACAGAAACCAAGTCATAAGCAAGTCTTTAAAGAAATCTCCTAAATTTATCCCCCTTAAAACATCAAAAAGATTCAGGCTGAGGGCTGATCAGAAGTGTTAACAGCATCCTCCTTTGGAGAAAAATAAGCATCTTGCTGATCTTGATTTTCCATATCTCCAGCAACATTAACCAAGTCATCCAGTCCAGTCTCTAAATCTGCATTTTACTGGGAAGCAGAGGGTTTTGCAGCAGACATGAAGTTGAGCATAATGTCTTTCAAGCCCTTAATCTCAGTCTTGAGCTGATTTACTTGTTCTGTAGTGGCAGCTGAAAGAGATGTGTCCTAAGTCCAATCATGTATGATGATTTAGGAATAACTTTTATGTAATCTGTTTTGATTTCATTGATATTAATAAAAGACTTGTTTTGGTTTTATTGCGGGCTTTATCTATTTAAGTGTTTATATAAGATATACCATAGTTTAGAGTAAAGCTTTTTATGGATTATGATGAGATCATAATAATGAGACCTAAAAGATGATAACTGTAAACTTAAATATTTCCTGGTCGTAGGAATACTAACTGGTAATTAGTAATCCGCAAAGATCGGTACATACTATGCTTGCTTCATTATGAAGGATGTCTGTTCTCATAGACATTTGTGTGGTGACACTATAGCTAGTATGTAGGTGCTTATTATAGAATAAGTTCACTAAACATGACTCACACAGCTGAACAACTGATGGAGTTCACTCATGTGTCAACAGTTGTTCACATAGTGATAGTTGTACAAGTATCCTTAGACTTGAAGTCATCATAGTCATCTTGTGTACACTGAACTATGTTTTGGTTTAGTTCTTAGTCTCCAGGGACAATTATAAGGGCTCTACTGGGTATAGGAATTTGTACACGAAGATAGTGTATGATCAATAAAGGATCTACCCCTTCCAGTGAAGGAAGAGAATGTTCAATGCTGATCCATTTATGCTAGTTCAGGAATCTCTGGCCAGAGTGAATGAAATTAGAAAGGAGTTTCTAATTTACATTAAATAGAACTAAGCATAGTGAATGGGAAAGCAAATGATTAAATAAGATAGGCTTGACACAAGTTCCATGCCTTGTATTTAATCGTGACATTGTAGGGTAGGAGGAATTGATTGTACGGTAACTACTCACTGAATAGGTTCTTGGAATTCTAAGCAGTGAATTCGTATTATCCGGATAGTCGCGATATGCTGAGAAGTATCCCTCACGATGTAGAATAAATATGATTAATTTATTAATTAATCATATTTAATGAATTAGAGAATTTATATAAATAATGATAAAATAGTTTTATTATTATTTATTTCTACTACCGGCTTAATATTTAACCTACAGGGTCACACCATAAAAGAGAATGATTTAATGGTGGAGGAATTAATTAATAATGGCTGGTAATTATTTATTTGTGAAATAAATAATTAATTAGCAGATTTAATAATTGATTAAATGAGATTTAATTAATTCTTAATATTATTAATTAAGAATTTAATTTTGGAAATTAAATCAAGTGAGAGAATTATTTTTCTAAAGTGTTTAGAAAAGGGATTAATGATTAAAAGGTGTTTTAATTATTAGTTAATTGGTTAATAAGAATAATCAATTAATGGGTTAATACTAATAATATTTTATGGAAAATTTTCAGCTGAAAATTTTGCCTATAAATATACTATTATAAACCCTATTTACCTTAACCCAAATAATTAACCCTAATTCTAAAGTAGAACAAGAGGGATGCAACTAATTCTCTCAACCTCTTCCTCCTCCATCACATTGTACTCTTGGTGGATACCGGTGGAGTGCTTCACACTTGAGGAGCAGCTGCTAGGGATTTCCGTTCATCATTCTTGGATCGCTATTAAAGACCTTCATATTTCCATTAACGTAAAGCTTCTTAAGGTAAACATACTGAACTACGAATTAAATATTATTTTTCGCATGGATCCTGCGGAGGGTTTCGGGTTTTTTTTAAGATTTAAATTTACGTTTTCGTTGCGTTTATGTGCTAAAAACCCTTCAATGGCATCAGAGCTACTTGCGAAAAGTTTTTAATTCGTTTATGTGTTTAACTGTTTTCGATATATGAGCATGTACGTGATTCGCCATGATTTGATGTTGATATAATATGCTTATATATGTATGGTTTTGAATATATGATATTCATGTGAGTTGTATAATCATAAGATGATTATGTAATCTGTATATATACTGATATATACATGATTTATGTTTGTTCTAATTATGAGAATCATATTATATACGGATTCTGAATTGGCTGCTGCAGATTTGCTGAAATCTGGGTCTGGTGTCCGATTTACGCAAACGAATACCCTATTTCATAGGTAAACGAGTGTCTGAACAAAACTGATAGATAAAGCTATCAACGACTCGTCTGTAAGGCGTTTGACGTCATTTACTGCCCATAAACAGTAATTCTTGTTTTTCTGATTTGATTCTGATTTTTGTCATATTTTTTTTTATGATTAGATCATGGATAATATGATATGTTAAGATCAGATTATGTGTTTTAAAATGCTTTTATGTGTTGTATGAGCATGGTGGATGGTTATGGCCTTTCGACCTTAGTGTAATGGTTTTGGTTTTGGTTTTAAATACGACTTGCATGTCGTCAATCTTTGTAATCATAAATCTCGAATGTAACTCGAGTTATTCTTGTAAGTTCATTAGATTAGTTTTACTTTCAATCTATGTAATGTAATTGAAGACTCAAGAAGGCTATCCAATGGAGATGATACAAAGAAGAAGACGAGGCATACATGAAGTCTAAACAAAGAAGAAGACTTATGTAATAAGTAGTTGTATTTATTTCCATCACCATATTAGATTGACCTTGATCTTTATCATGAGCTTGATAAAGATCACATAGGATGGGGCCATAACCAAACACATTTATTTTATTGCACTTTACATTTACTTTTTTATTTAATTTTATATATGAGATATATGCTTATGTTTACCATGCGATGATAGATTTAGGTGAACTTAAATCAATATAAGGCGTGCTCTAGAAAATCTAGAATATGAATCGTTTCTTGCCTTAACAATAATATTATGAATACAATCATGAGATTCTTGTATTTATGAAACACGTAATTAAATATGAATTTTCAATATTGAGAGAAAGGATGATTCTGTCAAAAGCAGATTTCTATCTGTAAGAAAGGGGTATTAAGTGACGCTTCTTGACAATGTTCCCCCCGATCTGGGAATCATCTGATTATCGATTATTGATTTGAAATATTTAATTTAAAAGGAAGAATCTCTTTATAATATGATTATGATTGTAACATAATATAATCCCTCTAATATTAAATAATATCAAGTAGTAATTGGCCAATGACACAACGGGCTTGTGTCGGTCATAGCCTTCCAACATGGTAGAAAGTGGTTCTTATTTTTAAATCATTGTCGTTTCGTGCTACAGCCGAGGGCTTTGATTTCGAAATAAGAAATACTTGTCTATTACATAGAGATGTGTACATTGAAATAGAATCTAAAGGTCGTTACGTGCTACAGCCGTGGGCCGTTGGAGACTGATTCAATTGTACGAAATGTTGGGTTAGACTTGACTTAGAATATTGAGTTTGTCGTGCTACAGCCGTGACTCAATTATTCAAGAGGCTAAAGTTTTATTAGGGAATAACATAAGATGTAATTGACAAGAGTTGTCTTCCTATTGAACATCACATGACGTTTCGTGCTACAGCCGAGGTTGTGTGATGGAATGTAGGATCCCTATTCCCACTAGCATTATGAATGCTTAATTTTCACTTAGGGGTTGTATAAATTAGATAAACTAGTGGGAGCCACTTATGAATAAAGACCCGATTCATGTAGTGTCTTGAAATGAAATTAAATATTTGGTAAGTGTTGTTATGTGTTCATTATTTACAGATTTACTATATTCGTTATGTCTTCTGCACTATCACTCCGGAGTATACTAGATGTTCCCAAGTTGACTGGTCCTAATTTTGCTGACTGGCTTCGAAACTTGAGAATTGTTCTCAGGGTTGAGAAGCTGGAATATGTGCTTGACTCACCTATGCCTACTGAACCTGCTAGCGATGCACATAATGATGAACATGTTGTGTATCGTAAGTGGATAGATGATGTAAATGTTGCTCAATGCATCATGCTAGCTTCCATGAACATTGAGCTACAGAAGCAACATGAGCATATGGATGCTCACACTATCCTTATGCATCTACAAGAGTTGTATGATGTGGCAGAGAGGACAGCTCGATATGAGATATCGAAGGAACTGTTCGGTTGTAGGATGTCTGAGGGATCATCTGTGAATGACCATGTACTTAAGATGATCAATTTGATTGAACGTCTTGGACAACTTGGTTTTGCCATGGATGGGGAGCTGAGCCAAGACTTGGTCTTACAATCACTTCCGAGTTCGTTCTCGAGTTTGTTGTTAACTTTCACATGAATAAGCTGGATGTCAGCCTGCCTGAACTCCACAACATGTTGAAGACTGCAGAAACGAATTTTCCCCCAAGAAGAGTTCTATTCTTCTAATTGGTGAAGGTTCCAATCCTAAGAAAAGGAAGAAGAACCCTTCCAAAAAAAAGAAAGTAGGTGAGAAAAAGCCGGTTCCACCAAAAGCTGAAGACCCCAAGAGCAAAGCTGTTTGCTTTCACTGTAATAAGGTGGGGCACTGGAAGAGGAGCTGCAAGGTTTACCTTGCAGAATTGAAGAAGAAGAAGAAGGGTAGTGAGACTACCGCTTCTGATTCAGGTATGTGCATGATCGAAGTTAATATGTCACTAAGTCAAATTTCTACTTGGGTATTAGATACCGCCTGTGGTTCTCATATTTGCAATTCGTTACAGGGACTAAGGAGAAGTAGGACTCTTGAAGAAAAGGAGGTGATTCTACGGATGGGAAATGGAGCAAGAGTTGCTGCTGAAGCTGTAGGATCATTTCATTTACATATGCCTACGGGCAAGACTATTGTTCTAAATAATTGTTATTTTGTTCCCTCGATTGTGAGGAATATTATTTCTATTCCACGTTAGACTTGGCTGGATTTTCGTTTGTTATTCAGAATAATAAATGTTCAATTCTTAGAGATAACGTTCTTTATGGAAGTGGTATTTTAAACAATGGTCTGTATGTATGTGAGGTAGAGCATAATTTACTACAAATTGAACATACTAATAAAAGAAAAAGGGATGATGAAAATCTCACTTTCTTGTGGCACTGCGGACTTGGTCATATTAGTGAAAATAGACTGCGGACATTGCATAAGGAAGAGTTACTTGACCCCTTTGATTTTGAATCATATCCTATATGCGAGTCTTGTCTATTGGGTAAAATGATCAAATCGCTATTTAGTGGACATGGAGAGAGGGCTGCAGATTTGCTAGGATTGGTACACACAGATGTATGTGGACCAATGTCTATGCAAGCAATGGGTGGATTTTCATACTTCATTGCTTTCATAGATGATCGATCTAGATTTACATATGTGTATTTGATGAAACACAAGTCTAAAGCCTTTGAAAAGTTCAAAGAATATAAGTATGAAGTGGAGAAACAAACCAAACATAGTATTATAACTCTTCGATCAGATCGAGGTGGTGAATACTTGAATGGAGAGTTTTTAGCTTATCTCAAAGAAAATGGTATAGTCTCCCAGTGGACTCCTCCATATACTCCACAGTTGAATGGGGTATTTGAAAGGAGAAATCGAACTTTGTTAGACATTATTCGGTCCATGATGAGCTATGCGAATCTTCCAGTAATCCTGTGGGGTTATGCATTGGAAACCTCAACATATTTACTGAATAAGGTGCCTTCCAAATCTGTTCCTCAAACTCCATATGAGAAACGGAAAGAAAGGAAACTGAGTCTTAAACACGTTAAGATTTGGGGATGTCCAGCTTATGTCAAGAAAGTTGACCGAGATAAGCTGGAATCTCGATCTGTAAAATGTAATTTTGTGGGATATCCTAAAGAGACTTTAGGGTATTACTCTTACACCGATCATCGGGTGTTTGTCTCCAGACATGCTACCTTCTTGGAAAAGCAGTTTATCCTTGAAGGAAACAGTGGGAGCAAAATTGAACTTGATGAAGTTCAAGAAGCACAAACTACTACGGATCAAGTGGAAACACCTGTTCAGACTGAACAACCTTCTGTGGAACAGCCCATTCGTAGGTCAGGGAGAGTGTCTCGCCAACCTGAGAGGTATTATGGTCTTGTCATTGAGAATGATAATGAGTTGTCAATCATTGATGATGACGACCATGTCACCTATAATGAGGCTATGAGTAGTGTTGACTCAGAGAAATGACATAGTGCCATGAAATCCAAAATGGAATCTATGTATACCAACCAAGTATGGACTCTGGTTGAGGCGCCTGAAGGTGTTAAGCCTATTGGGTGCAAGTGGGTATACAAAAGAAAGATTGGAGCAGATGGGCAGGTGGAGACCTATAAGGCCAGGCTCGTGGCAAAAGGATTCAGACAAAGGCAAGGGATTGACTTTGATGAAACTTTTTTGCCTGTAGCCCTGTTAAAATCAATTCGGATTTTGCTTGCGATTGCTGCTTACTATGACTATGAGATCTGGCAAATGGACGTGAAAACGGCCTTCCTCAATGGGAAACTTGAAGAGGAAGTGTATATGACACAGCCAGAGGGTTTTCTATCCAAGGGAAATGAACACCTAGTGTGTAAGCTGCTGCGAACCATATATGGTTTAAAGCAAGCTTCTCGTAGATGGAACATCCGTTTTGATGAGACAATCAAAGAGTTTGGTTTTATCAAAAACATAGATGAACCATGTGTCTACAAAAAGGTTAGTGGGAGCGCGGTAACATTTCTTGTATTGTATTGAAAGAGGAGACGTCAAGAGAGTTGACACACATAACAACGTAGCAGACCCATTCACAAAGCCACTTTCTCAAAGTCACTTTGATCGTCATAAAGACAAGATGGGTATTAGATACCAGAGTGATTGGTGTAAGGCATATTTCATAGCCTATTTGTATATTCGAGGATTTAACTCAACTCAAATAAGAATGTAATAAGTAAATAGTGGATCTACCGTCAAAGAGATCTCGCAAAGTAATATCTGTCAAAGGATTCAGAGACAAGGTTCATCTACAGACGTGAGGAATTAATTCACTGGAAGAAGTTCAAGAAATTGATCAAGCCTCAGTGATACAAATCAAGATTGTGGATTTAATCAAGTGACAGAGATCTCGTCAGGGTATCAGATAATTACAAGGATTTAATTTGAAGAAAATCAAAGTGTCAAAGTCAAGACATGAAGAAACCTCACGGAAGTTAGTCACTCATGAACCAGACAGTACATCGAGTGTCAACATTGAAGTGGTGGAATTGATTCATAATTGACAGTGATTTTCAGAAGATTTTCAGAAGAATGGTTGTTGCTCAAGATTAGTATTAATTCTCTATTAATTAATTAAGTCATATAATTTAATTAAGAAAATAAATTATATCTGCAAAGATTAATTTATTGATTAATTGAATTAATTGATTAATTAATTCTGAATTAATATTAAGGTTTTTCAGAATTTTAATTGGATTAAAATCTGCATTAAATCAGCAAGACAATTGAAAATGAACTAGCATGACAATCAAGATTGTCATACCGATTGTCATGTCAGGCCATTTTCAATAATCTCACCAAAAGTTACACTGGGAGGAGATTTTCTTGCTAGTTCATTCTGATAGTCTTGCTAGTTCATTTGATTGTCATACCGAAAGTCTTGCTAGCTGTTGAGATTGTCTTGCTAGTTCAAAGGATAGTCTCACTGAAAGTCCTACCAGCTATGGGATTGTCATTCCAGTTCATTCCATTCTGTCGATTGATTAAAAAGACAGAAGCAGCCATTCAAGAAAAAAACAATTCAACAGAAAAGAAGTCAAGAACATACAGAGAGAAAAAGCAGCCAAATATTTCATCTTATCTGCTAATTCAAGATCACAATTTGTAGTTTGTAATGTTAAATCCAATCAACTAGAAATCATTCTCTTGTTCTTGTGTAACAATCTAGCGGATCAAAATCCCTATAACTTAATCTCAAATTGCGTTTAGCATTTGAATCTTTTTATTACAAAATAGAAAAAGTTCATGTCGAATTTATTCTAGATTTGTGATAATTAATTTGAGATTAATTCCTTGTAATCGATATAGTTGTTGTAACACCTTTCAAGTTTAATAATATTTTTATTTAACTTGAATTTTGTTTCACATTTTTTATTCCGCGTTTAATTCGATTATTCGGTACTGTTTATATTCAACCCCCCCCTTCTACAAACACATTGAGACCTAACAATTGGTATCAGAGCCTTCTGATTAACGAACAAATCAAGATCCTAGACTTTTGTGATTTTTCAACTCCTTGAATTTTTATTCATTCAAAAATTCATAATGACTTCACAAAAAGTTGGAACCGTTAAAATTCCACAATTTGATAAAGAGAATTATATTATGTGGAAGAAGAAGATGCTCTTATTTTTATAAGTGGCAAATCCCAAATATTCAAACTTGTTAAAGAAGGGGATAAGAAATCCGATGGTTATTGAACCGGAGGTGATAGTAGATGATGTTGTGATCACCAAAGCCAGAACCTATCCTAAAGATCCTGAGGATTTTTCTCCTGCTGAAAAAGATGAAGCCTCCCTGGATGCTAGCCTTCAATTAATTTTTGTAGATTCCCTTAATCCCTTGATGAAAAGACATGTGATGAATTGTAAAGATTCCAAACATATCTGGGAAACTATTGAGATTATTAATGAAGGCACAGAGGAAGTTAGGGAGAACAAGCTAGAAATCCTAACCTCTGAGTATGAATACTTTAAATCCAATCCAGGAGAAGGAATTACTGAAGTGTTTAAGAAGGTACAATGCGTTGATCAACAACCTGAACATAAATGGGAAATATTATTCAATCAGGGAAGTCAACAAAAAGTTTCTTTTAACACTGCCAACTCATCTTGAACATAGAATCACTGCCATTAGAGAAGCTAGAGATCTGAGTGAGATTTCTTTGGATAGACTCTATGGTGTGTTGAAAACCTATGAGTTGGAGCAGATTCAGCAAAAGGAAGTCTACGAGAAAGATAGAATGGTCAGCACATCTACTGCACTTGTAGCTGAAGGTCAACAACAACAGCAATCTCAACAATTGGAAAGAATGGTACAATGTTCCAAGGCTGAGGAAAATATATTAGTAGCAGAATATGATCCTCCTACTACAAATCAATCAAGTGATGATTTTTATTCCTTGGAAGAGCCGGAGCAATTGGAAGACGAGTCAATGGCCCAAATTGTCAAGAGATTCTCCCATGTCAGATTCAAGAGGAATCCCAAGCTTAAGTACAAGTCCAACTACAACAAATTCCAGAAAGGTGGATCTTCATCCTCTAACACCAGCAGTGGTGGATACAAAACATGGATGGTTGATCGGAGCACCATTAGATGCTATAACTGCAATGAGTTGGGACACTTTGCCACAGAATGTAGGAAGCCAAAGCAAGTAAGAAAGAACTCTGAAAGGGCTTATCTGGCAAAGGGAAGAAGCTGGGATGATACTGACAGTGAAGATGAAGATGAAGGAAATCTTGCTCTTATGGCTATTGATGGAAAAGCTTCATCGTCAAGAATAGAGGTAAAACTTTCTGATGCTGAAATGGTTTATCATCTAAGAGGTAACTTAGATTGTGCACGTCGTGATAATGAACTGTTAAGTTTACAGATCACAGACCTTGAGAAAGAGGTCAATGAATTAAGACTTGTGCACATTAATCAAGACAAATTAAAAGAACAAGTATCTTTTCTAGAGAATAGAGTTGACTATTATAGAAAACTCGAAACTATTCTCAAAGACAATATCACCGGTCTTGAGACTAAGGTTAGAGCCTACTTCAATTCTTGTTCGAAGGCTAAAGAGTTCTACAGTAAGCAATCTGTTAATCAAACATCTGGAATAGGTTATGATTACAATGTTGCTATTGGAGAAGTAGGCATAAACTCCCCTCCTCGTGTCTGTGCTAAAGGGAGGGAAGTACCACATGTGCTTAAGGGTGTTGATGAACCCCTTTATAAACCATCAATTGCTGAACCATTTGATACGACCTCTTCTGTTATTCAAGAAGAAATACGTGCTGAAGATCTTGCTAATGAGAAGGTTGTTTCCAAGTCAAGTGTGTCGAAAGTTCCAGTCAAAGTTGTGAAAGCAACTGAGACTAACTCAGACACACATGAGTTGGATAACAAAAATGTCATGTCTACCATACATAAATTGCCTGCTGTTAATCACTCTCATAAAGCATGTGGTGTTTCTAATTGTATGTCTTGTGCTTTTAATATGATGTATGCTTATTTTAATGGTAAGCATGTTTCTAATGATAAGACTACTCCTCGTCAGCATGTGAATAACAAGAAGCATGATAGGTCTAAGACTGCCAGTCCTTCTAAGGCTAGAAAGGAGACATTTGTGCCTAAGCTTAAACAGAAATTTGTTAAGGCTGTTTACAAGGTCAAATGTTCAGTCATTGAGAAAGTTGAGACAATTAAAATTAAAAATGTTGTTTTGCCTGACAAAGGACAATTCTACAAGTATGCCGGGCCCAACCAAGTTTGGGTTCCGAAGAAGGTCAAATCCATTTGTAGTGCAGGGCATTAAACAGGTATAACCGGTAGTGTGGATTCTTGACAGTGGATCATCAAGACATATGACCGGAGATAGAGCCCTGCTATCAAATGTGGTTGAGAAAGCTGGCCCCATGGTTACCTTTGGAGATAACAGCAAAGGTTTATCTGAGGGATATGGCTATTTACAAGCTGGATATGTTATCAGTGAAATTTTGTATATTGTGCTAGGTTATTATCAGGAAGCAGTATCTAACATATAGCACCAGTGACGAGACTTGAGAATATTACGACATATCAGGCACCTGCTGCACATTACACTTGGAATTGGACTCTAGTAAGATGTGTACAAGTGTACTCCTGGTTGGTGAGTCAAAAGAGGAAGTCAGTGCACCACAGTTCATGGACTTTGCAGCTGCAGATCTATTGGACTATGCAATCTCTTCTTCACAGTCTCACTTCAGGTTGGTATGAACTAGTGTACTACTCAAGCAATCGTCAAGAACATGGTATGGCACTCTAACAGAAGTTATAATTTTATATGAACTAGTAGAGTCGTCATATTTATAACTCCCTTATCACTAGGCACAATCATATTGTTTTATATGTGCAGTGATATATTGATAATGCTATCATTGAACTCAAACTTCTTTATACATTAGTGATTTCTTATGTCATGTAAAATCTTTTGAAATCACTATTGTAAATCATTTTCTCTCTATTACCATATGTTCTGTGATACAGGTTCAGTCTCCAATGACTTTCTTTCATTGACAGTCATGAGGTTGAAAACCCACAACATCTATCCCAGACTGTAAAAGACAAACACAGAAACAGAACCAACCAACACTCTCTTACCACTAAATGTAGTATGAATGAGCGTGAGGGAGATAGTGTCTTAGTGCACCACATAAGGAAGGTTCTGTAGTCAACCCAGTAGCTCTGTCTCCTACATAGATGAGTAGTATTTAAACCGAGACAACTGCTAGCCCCCATACATCTTCTCAAAAAGATGTAATGGCTGAAAAGGCACAAAAACAGTTACTAGATTCATTCTCTCAACAGGGTGCGTCTATTGAATTTTGCCTGTCGGCCAAGGCATCCGATGTAGTGTCACCACTTCAAACATAAACAATTCTTGATGCACAAGGAGAGGTTACACACACAAAGGATGAGTTAACGGAAACAAAAGTTTCGACCATTTTAAGGTCAGATTCGATTGTTTAAGGTTCGTTAATGGACCAATTGCCTTTACAGGTGTTAGGAGAGGATACTGATCCAAAAGCCATATGTCAGTGGTCAGTGTCTACCTCCCCAGGCTTAAATCCCCTGGATGCATCTACGGATAGTGGATCTGACATAGGTGCAGATCGGCAACTTGTTGACAATGATTCAGATATTAACTGATGAGTCATAAGGAAATGTCTTCACAGACATTAGAAGGGAACCTTGATCTTTATGCTAAATTCTTTGGATCATTGTTTACCTTCCCAGAATTCAAATCTGGAACCCTAAAAGGGAAACTAGCAACTTGTAAATTATGACTCAGATTCATCTGACGAGTTTAACAAGGATGGGGATTTGTGAACTCCCATTGCACCACCTGTGACCTCCTTAAGGATGGCTAAGGTGATTTTCCTTGCAGGTACAGCTGAATGTTGGAGCTATGAGAGAAGAGTGATACACTTGTGAGAATGAGTGTAAACACGAGTGGAGAGAAGAGTGAAACACATGTGAGGTACACTAAACAGAATCACACACTCATAGTGAGGAAGAAAGATAAACTACTTGTTATTTCTTTTCCAACCAAGTGAAATATGAGAACTCCTTCAGACGATGGCATACATTCCTTCTTTAAGGGGGAGATAAAAGCTTAAGTAATAGTTTGGAGGATTCCTCAACTAAGGGGGAGAAATAGCAGGGAGGAAGAAAAAGATCCTACATATGTACACTACACCACACCATTGTTGTTTGTAACTACGGATCCTATTGTACGGGAGAAGTGGTAAACACAAGGTGATTTTCTAGTAAGGGAAGAAGCTGTTTTCAAAAGGGGAGTACCATTGGTTTTTATCTGCGGATCCTATTGTAAGGGAGAGGTGGTAAACGAAGGTGATCTTCTTTAATCAGTTGATTCTCGTAGGGGGAGAAGCAAGAGAGATATGTGCTTCTCAACAAGAAATGTGGTTGTACAAAAGAAGATGAAACTACTTGAAGATATGTTCAGTCTAGAGGAACATCTATTTGGAATCTGGAAAAGGTTAAATGTTATCCAGAACTTTTCTGCTATTTACTTTGCATTTCTGTTTATATCTTTTTCTTATTTGTTAGTTGAGTTATCCTCTAGGTATTTGTGTGTTATTGTCTAACAAACAAATAGGGGGAGATTGTAAGGCATATTTCATAGCTTATTTGTATATTCGAGGATTTAACTCAACTCAAATAAAAATGTAATAAGTAAATAGTGGATCTACCGTCAAAGAGATCTCGCAAAGTAATATATGTCAAAGGATTCAGAGACAAGGTTCATCTACAGACTTGAGGAATTAATTCACTGGAAGAAGTTCAAGAAATTGATCAAGCCTCAGTGATGCAAATCAAGATTGTGGATTTAATCAAGTGACAGAGATCTCGTCAGGGTATCAGATAATTACAAGGATTTAATTTGAAGAAAATCAAAGTGTCAAAGTCAAGACATGAAGAAACCTCATGAAAGTTAGTCACTCATGAACCAGACAGTACATCGAGTGTCAACATTGAAGTGGTGGAATTGATTCATAATTGACAGTGATTTTCAGAAGATTTTCAGAAGAATGGTTGCTGCTCAAGATTAGTATTAATTCTCTATTAATTAATTAAGTCATATAATTTAATTAAGAAAATAAATTATATCTGTAAAGATTAATTTATTGATTAATTGAATTAATTGATTAATTAATTCTGAATTAATATTAAGGTTTTTCAGAATTTTAATTGGATTAAAATCTGCATTAAATCAGCAAGACAATTGAAAATGAACTAGCATGACAATCAGGATTGTCATACCGATTGTCATGCCAGGCCATTTTCAATAGTCTCACCGAAAGTTACACTGGGAGGAGATTGTCTTGCTAGTTCATTCTGATAGTCTTGCTAGTTCATTTGATTGTCATACCGAAACTCTTGCTAGCTGTTGAGATTGTCTTGCTAGTTCAAAGGATAGTCTCACCGAAAGTCCTACCAGCTATGGGATTGTCATTCCAGTTCATTCCATTCTGTCGATTGATTAAAAAGACAGAAGCAACCATTCAAGAAAAAAACAATTCAACAGAAAAGAAGTCAAGAACATACAGAGAGAAAAAGCAGCCAAATATTTCCTCTTATCTGCTAATTCAAGATCACAATTTCTAGTTTGTAATGTTAAATCCAATCAACTAGAAATCATTCTCTTGTTCTTGTGTAACAATCTAGCGGATCAAAATCCCTAGAACTTAATCTCAAATTGCGTTTAGCATTTGAATCTTTTTATTACAAAAATAGAAAAAGTTCATGTCGAATTTATTCTAGATTTGTGATAATTAATTTGAGATTAATTCCTTGTAATCGATACAGTTGTTGTAACACCTTTCAAGTTTAATAATATTTTTATTTAACTTGAATTTTGTTTCACATTTTTTATTCCGCATTTAATTCGATTATTCGGTAGTGTTTATATTCAACCCCCCCTTCTACAAACACATTGGGACCTAACAATTAGCTTTAGTACAAGTGGGAGATTGAAAGAGATGTGTCCTAAGTCCAATCATGTATGATGATTTAGGAATAACTTTTATGTAATCTGTTTTGATTTCATTGATATTAATAAAAGACTTGTTTTGGTTTTATTGCGGGCTTTATCTATTTAAGTGTTTAAATAAGATATACCATAGTTTAAAGTAAAGTTTTTTTATGGATTATGATGAGATCATAATAATGAGACCTAAAAGATGATAACTCTAAACTTAAATATTTCATGGTCGTAAGATTACTAACTGGTAATTAGTAATCCGCAAAGATCGATACATACTATGCTTGCTTCATTATGAAGGATGTCTGTTCTCATAGAGATTTGTGTGGTGACACTATAGCTAGTATGTAGGTGCTTATTATAGAATAAGTTCACTGAACATGACTCACACAGCTGAACAACTGATGGAGTTCACTCACGTGTCAGCAGTTGTTCACATAGTGACAGTTGTACAAGTATCCTTAGACTTGATGTCATCATAGTCATCTTGTGTACACTGAACTATGCTTTGGTTTAGTTCTTAGTCTCCAGGGACAAATATAAGGGCTCTACTGGGTATAGGAATTTGTACACGAAGATAGTGTATGATCAATAAATGATCTACCTCTTCCAGTGAAGGAAGAGAATGTTCAATGCTGATCCACTTATGCTAGTTCAGGAATCTCTGGCCAGAGTGAATGAAATTAGAAAAGAGTTTCTAATTTACATTAAATAGAACTAAGCATAGTGAATGGGAAAGCAAATGATTAAATACGATAGGCTTGACACAAGTTCCATGCCTTGTATTTAATCGTGACATTGCAGGGTAGAAGGAATTGATTGTACAGTAACTACTCACTGAATAGGTTCTTGGTATTCTAAGCAGTGAATTCGTATTATCCGGATAGTCGCGATATGCTGAGAAGTATCCCTCACGATGTAGAATAAATATGATTAATTTATTAATTAATCATATTTAATGAATTAGAGAATTTATATAAATAATAATAAAATAGTTTTATTATTATTTATTTCTACTGCCGGCTTAATATTAAACCTACAGGGTCACACCATAAAAGAAAATGATTTAATGGTGGAGGAATT
Source organism: Apium graveolens (assembly GCF_009905375.1). Lineage (NCBI taxonomy): Eukaryota > Viridiplantae > Streptophyta > Magnoliopsida > Apiales > Apiaceae > Apium > Apium graveolens. Next base: position 238,299,642 of record NC_133650.1, on the reverse strand, counting down.
AATTAATAATGGTTGGTAATTATTTATTTGTGAAATAAATAATTAATTAGCATATTTAATAATTGATTAAATGAGATTTAATTAATTCTTAATATTATTAATTAAGAATTTAATTTTGGAAATTAAATCAAGTGAGAGAATTATTTTTCTAAAGTGTTTAGAAAATGGATTAATGATTAAAAGGTGTTTTAATTATTAGTTAATTGATTAATAAGAATAATCAATTAAAGGGTTAATAATAATAATATTTTATGGAAAATTTTCAGCTGAAAATTTTGCCTATAAATATACTATTATAAACCCTATTTGCCTTAACCCAAATAATTAACCCTAATTCTAAGGTAGAACAAGAGGGAGGCAACTAATTCTCTCAACCTCTTCCTCCTCCATCACATTGTACTCTTGGTGGATACCGGTAGAGTGCTTCACACTTGAGGAGCGGATGCTAGGGATTTCCGTTCATCATTCTTGGATCGCTATTAAAGACCTCCATCTTTCCATTAACGTAAAGCTTCTTAAGGTAAACATACTGAACTACGAATTAAATATTATTTTTCGCATGGATCCTGCGGAGGGTTTCGGTTTTTTTTTAAGATTTAAATTTACGTTTTCGTTGCATTTATGTGCTAAAAACCCTTCAGCAGCCACATGACCAAAAAGCAGAGTATTATCATCTTGAATACCTTTAAGCATCTGGATAATTTCAGACTCTGAGTGACCAGAAGGAGCAGCACCAATAGGGGTTTCAGAGTGTAGAGTGGGAATGATCCTGACCAACTCACCATTTTCAATATGCAAGTTTGACATTGCTATGTTTTTAGCATCCAACACCTCCTTGACAGACAACTTAGCAGTAGACTTAAGATCAATCTTAAAAGAGTCAAAAATATTGGATAATAACAAACCATAAGGCGCCCCTATTTTATTCTGATTCACAACAACTAGCATATTCTTGAGAATCAAATGAGACAAGTTAAAAGCCCTACCAGCTAAAATCATGGCAACCACTGTCACATCCTGACAACTGAAAGTGGATTTGTTTCCACCTCTAGGACACACATTAGCACGACAGATTTTAAACAGAAAATGAGCCATTGGGGTAACTAAGGTAGTGGATGGAGGTTGGGGGTTTTCTTCCACATTGCTGTCAGATCCTAAGAGACACTTAAACTGATCCATAATAGAAAAATCAGGCAACGCAACATAACCCTTTCCAGTAAAAACCTCAATTTCAGTAGGATTCTCAAACTTAATTAATGTGCTAAGAAAAGGAGGGTTTAATCGAATACGCTTATCACGAACTGTAGAAACACAATTACCAAACTTATCCTCATGCAAATTGGCATAAAATTCACGAACTAAATCAGGATAATAAATTTTCGGTAAATCAAGCACGAAATTGTCCGTACCAACAGTCTGAAACAAAGCTAAAGCACCAGATTGTTGAAGAAGCTTACCATTAACCGGAATACCAGGAAGAATGGGACGAGAATCCAATGCATTTTCGGTGAACCTCTGTTCCAAATCAGGCGAATCAAAGGAGAGAGTGAGCTTGAGCTTCTTAGAACGGGGGTTTGAGACACTTCATCGGCACTTTCGGTTCCCAAATCGACCACAGTGTTATCTTGTTTAGAGAGAGAGAGATTGGCGAGGAGACCTGATTTTCTTGTTGCACAAACCATGGTGAGAGCAAATATCGACGATTTTGGAGAGAAGACAGTAAGAACGAAAATGACTGGAGCGGCGGTGAAAAATAAGAGTGAAACCCTAACCCGTATTTTTTATAGACTTTTTAGGGGAGAGTTTAGGATAAAATTTTAAATCAAATTATAATTATCCTAAAAACTAATACTTATCAAAATAACAAATCATGTCTATCCATTTAACAAATACCACAAAAAAAAAACTTTAAAACATCACAGCATAAAACGAGCAATAATATACAGATAATGGCATTTTAAAATTAATAAATCAAATTAAACACAAATTATGACATTTAATAAACAATCATAGTAAGCTAACATGAAAATTGATAGTAAGCTAACATTACCAAATTTCCAAAGATAGCTTGCCATTATACACTGCACATGCCCCAGTTCTCTTCGAATGGTAGAAAATCTTGCTTCGCCAAGGGGTTTTGTAAAAATATCTGCCAATTGATATTCAGTAGGCACAAAATCTAATGCAATCTTACCTTTGGCAGCAATATCTCTCAAGAAATGGTGACGAACATCAATATGCTTTGTTCTTGAGTGATTCACCGGATTCTTTGATATGTTGATGGTGCTAGTATTGTGACAATAGATTGGAATTTTGCCACACTTGATTCCAAAATCTCGTAGAGTCTGAATCATCCACAAAATTTAAGAACAACAGCTACCAGCTGCCAAATACTCACCTTCTTCCGTGGATAATGCAACTGAAGTTTGTTTCCTACTTTGCAAAGATACAAGACTTTGTCCTAAGTATTTACAAACACCACTTGTGCCCTTTCTATCAGTTTGACATCCTGCATAATCTGCATCACTACCCCACAAGATCAAATGTGCTTGTAATAGGATAAAATATCCCAAGATTAATAGTCCCACTTAAATATCAAAATATTCTTTTAACTGCATTTAAGTATGATTCCTTAGGTTTAGCTTGAAAATGAGCACATACACAAACACTATACATAATATCCGGCCAAGAAGTAGTAAGATATAAAAGACTACCAATCATGCCTCTATACTTTTTGATATCAACTGCCTTACCGTTTTCATCTGAAGTCAGCTTGCTGTTTTGATTCATTGGTGTAGATTTTGATTTGACATACTCAAATCCAAATCTAGTCAGCAAGTTCTTCACATATTTTGATTGATGAACATATATGCCATCCTTTGATTATTTGATTTGAAGTCCCAAGAAATATTTGAGCTCAACCATCATGTTCATGTCAAATTCACTACTCAGACACTTAGAAAACCACTCACACATAGAATCATTAGTGGATCCAAAAATTATATCATCTACATATATCTGGACAATCAAAATATCATTACCATTTTGTCTAGTAAATAAAGTAGGATCGATTTTACCTCGAATGAAGCCATTTTTGATCAAAAACTTACTAAGCCTCTTGTACCAAGCCCTTGATGCTTGCTTTAAGCCATATAATGCCTTCTTGAGCTTGTAAATATAGTCCGGATGTTGTTCATGTTCAAAACCAGGGGGTTGCTTGACATAAACTTCCTCTTCCAGAAATCTATTAAGAAAAGCACTTTTAACGTCCATTTGATGTAGCTTGATTTTCTTGTAGCATACATAAGCAAGAAGCATCCTAATTGATTCCAATCTAGCTACTGGAGCATAAGTTTGATCAAAATCAATGCCTTCTTATTGGTTGTACCCTTGTGCCACGAGTCTTGCTTTATTTCGAGTAACACTACCAAATTCATCCATTTTATTCTTGAAAATCCATTTTGTACCAATGACTGAAGCATTCTTTGGTGGCTTGAAAAGTTCCCAAACATCACATCGATCGAATTGATTGAGTTCTTCTTGCATAGCCGTGATCCAATTTTCATCTTCGAGTGCTTCTTCGACATTTTTGGGTTCCTCTTGAGCTAAAAATGCAGCATAAGCACAAAAATTTGCAGTGCCTTTTCTTATATTGAGTCCATCAGAAATATCATCAATAACCTATTCTGGAGGGTGATTCTTCACTGTCCGTGTAGATTTTGCAATGAATGCTTTGAGATATCGTCATATGAGGTCTTCCTTATCTTAGATGGAGGAGCTAAGTCTTCACCATCATAGATTGGCATTTTATCCTTTGCTCTATTTCCTCTAGGACCATCAAGATTCATCTTTTCCATCTTTACAATTGCATCATCAACTGGAGTAGAAGGTTCTGCTTGCTGATTTCCAGAGGCAGTTTCAATTTCAGCTTGTTATTTTCCAGAATCAGTCTATGTTTCAGCTTGCTGTTTTGGAGTAGTCTTCTCTATTTTGGCTTGTTGTTGTCCAGCTTCACATGCATCATCTTCCTCGTCTCTTGGAAGATCATTGTTAGGTTCTTGAAAAGTAACATCTATAGATTCCTCAACAATATGCTTACACAAATTATAAACTTTATAGGTTTTACTATTCATAGAATAACCAAGAAAAATAGCTTTATAAGATTTAGCATCGAATTTACCATCATTACCAATTGTCTTGAGCACAAAACACTTTGACCCAAAAATCTTGAAGTTACTGATGTTGGGCCTCTTTTTTTTTAGCAATTCATATGGAGTCTTGTCCAAAATAGGTCTTATCAATACTCTATTCAGAACATAACATGTTGTGTTAACTGCTTCTGCCCCAAAAACTTTTAGGTAGCTTGCTTTCTTGCAACAATGTCCTTGTTGTCTCTTGCAATGATCTATTCTTTCTTTCTATCACACCATTTTGTTGTGGAGTCCTTGGAGCCGAGAATTAGTATGATATTCCTCTTTCTTCAAAATAAGTAATAAAGTCTTTTTGGAATTCACCACCTCGATCACTCCTTATACCTACAAGCTTTGTATTGAGCTTATTCTCAAGTAACTTAATTAGTTTCTCAAACTCAATAAAAGCAGCATCTTTAGTACGAAGAAACAATACCCATGTAAAATGAGAATAATCATCAATAATTACAAAACCATATTGCTTACCTCCAATACTTTTATAAGCTTCTGGACCAAATAAGTCTAAATACAAAAGTTCTAAGGGTTTAGAAGTAGATACCTTCTTCTTTGCTTTGTGAGTACTTCTAATTTGCTTGCCTATTGGCATGCCGAACACACCTCAGTCTTGACATACTTGATTTTGGGTAAACCTCTGACTAGCTTCTTCTTTGAAAGTTTATTAAGCAAGTCCATGTGAGCATGACCCAATCTTTTATGCCAAACATAAGGATCCGTGTCTATTGCAGCAAGACAACAAGCTGATTTCTGCAACTCAAAGTCCAAAATATATATATATTTCCTTCCCTTCTACAACTAGGAGGACTTTGTTAGTACCAATAGTAATAATACACTTCTCAATACCAAAATCAACCTTATAACCATCATCATATAACTGACTTATACTAAGCAGATTATATTCTAGACCTTTAACATATTGAACTTTATCAATTGAAATGTATTTATTACCTATTTTACCTTTTCCAAGGATTTGAAGAGTTTTGATATCACCAATAGTCACTCTTCCACCCCTTTTCATCTGAAGACTCGTGAATTGTGCTTTGTCTCCACTCATATGTCTAGTACATCCGCTATCCAAAATCCATTGAGTTGATTTGACTCGAGCGGTAAGACACATCTACAAAATAAATAAAATAACTCAACCTTTTAGTACCCAAAGTTTTTTGGGTCCGACATGGTTAGCAGATAAAACATATAAAACATGTAAATCATATTTCTTTATCCATTTTTGGATAAATCTGAATGATTTAACTCTGTCGTCTTGATGATAGTAAACTGTCTTTGTTCTGCCATTCTGACCGTAGTAAGCTGTTTTCTGTTTGTTTCCTCCATGGTAAGATTTCTGTCCATTCTGAACTCTGCAATATTTTTCCAGATGCCCTTTCTTTCCACATCTGTTGCATATCTTCCAAGGCATAGCATAATCATAGGGTATGCCATGTTTTCCTTCATATCTTAGAGCTTTGTCCTTCTTGTTTGCATTCATTCCAATTCCTTCTCTGACCAATGGAATATTTGTGTTATTCATCATTGATTTGAGACTCTCTTCTCCTTGAACAAAAGATCCCATGCCTCTTTTCAGATCCTCTCAACTTCCTTTCTGAGCAGATCAATCTTTTCAGCTTGCTGACTTATGATTTCTGCTTGCTGAGATGGTTCTTCTGCTTGATTTGTAGGTTCTGCATTTATTGATTCTTTGAGCTTGAACAGCTCCAAACATTCATCCCTTGCTTCAATCTCCTTCTTTAGCTATGTGATCTCCATTAATTGAGTCTTGTTTCTTTTGAGGAGAATTTTGTTGAAGTTTTCCACATGACTGACTTTAGCTTGAAGATCCTTGATTTCAGCCTCTTTGTCAGCTTGTGTAGGTACCTTCTTGTCAATCCAAGTATCCACTTTGCTCATCAAATCTTGAACCATAGTCTTGAGATAATTATTCTTCTCTTTTAGCTTGTTATTTTCAGCTTTAAGAGAATAATATTCTCCCATAGATACATCCTCACATTCCTGCATGGTTAGTGGTTCCAAAACAATCTTTTCAGAAGATAAATTATATTTACAAGAGTTTACCTCACTCTGATCTTCTTCTGAATCACTTTCTATGTAGCCACTTTCTGAGTTTCCTCGAAATGAATCATCATCAAGTCCAACTAGGGCAAGATTAACCATGTCTCCACTTGAATCATCACTGGAAACTGAATCATCATCACTCCAAGTCATTAGAGCTTTAGCTTTCTTCTTATCCTTGAAGACAGTTAGTTGTTTTGACTTCAATTTGTAACAGTCCCTCTTATAATGGCTTGGCTTTCCACATTCAAAGCATGTCTGATCTTTAGAATCCTTGTTGGCCTTCTTATTGTTGAAAAATCTGCCTTTATCTCTTTTCAGCCTGTTCTTCTTCTCGACCATCTTTCTGATCTTCCTGGATATTAAAGCTAGTTCTTCATCTGACTCATCTTCAGATTCCAGTAAGCTGTCATTATTGTGAAGAGCTAAATGCTTCATTTGAGAAACTGGAGCTTGCATAGAACTTGATTGACTTTCCTTGATTTTGCTTTCAAATTATTCCAATTCTGCAAAAACAGACAATTGATCCATAGTATCTATAGTTGAAGAGGATTCCAAAGCGGTTACCTTTGGTTCATAGATAAATGGCACAGCACTAAGTATCTTCATGTTAATTTCCTCTTGAGGGATATGTTTTCCAAGTTGCTTTAAGGCATTCAGATTTGTCTGGAATCTAACTTGACTTTCTCGAATAGTTTCTCCATCTCGAAACTTGAAATTTCCAAACTCATTCATTAGTTTGCTCAATTTCACCTTCTTTAAGCTCTTGGATCCTTCGTGATACAATTCCAGAGTATCTCATATCTCTTTAGCTGATTTGCATGAAGAGACTTTATCACATGCACTAGGACATAATCCATTCATGAGAGAATTCCTAGCCTTTCCATTGAAACTGTATTTGTGTAGTTCAGCCTCAGTGAGATCATCAATGTCTTTCACTTTACCTTCTTGGTCCTTGAACTTAAATGGACCCTTCTGAACAACTCTCAATGTTAGTGGCTCCCTGGATAGATAGACTTCCATGCGACCTTTCCACCAGTTATAGTTTTCTGTACCAAGCAAGAGAGGTGCTCGGTAATCCGAGGTTTCTTCGAGATATTTGTCAACCATTTTGATCGAATATTATTCCTGTTACAGAAAGATTAGTATACCAAGCTCTGATACCAACTGAAAATACACCTAGAGGGGGGGTGAATAGGTGATTATGGTTAACTACGATTTGTTTTAAATTTTACCCAATAATAGCTTACTGAGATTTTATAAATAGTTCAATAATATGACAATGATAGTAAGCTGAGATGACTAAATGTAGTGCAGAAAATAGTATGCAGAAAAGTAATAAGAACACACAAGAATTTTAGCCAGGTTCGACCCCTAATCCCCTATGGTCTACGTCCTGGTCCCTTACCAACTTGGTAAGAGAATATCTTATTGAATCACAATAAGTTAACAATTACAAGATACAATAATATATCTCCCTTTACCCTAGTTGTTGATAATGGCTTGCCGAACCCCTGTTTCTGAACCTGCCCTCTAAGTACTATACTATCCTGTAGTACAAACTTCTCTAGCACTAGTTCACCAAACCCTTGTTTCCCTTAGCTTACTATCCAACAACTAATCAATACAAATTGAACAATACAAATCGAATGATTAAGTGATTACAACTCAAACTATAGACTCTCTAAGATATAACGTGTATATATAATTAAGAGCTAGAGAGTATTTTAGTTACAATAAAGTTCAGTGAGTTGAGAGTATTCTTGCTGCAACTAGTACATCATAAAAACTGCAAGTAACTTCATATATAAACATACACAAACGTTCAAAACAATCTCAACAAATATACAACGGTTAGAATCCAATTCTAACGTTTAAATTAGTTAGGATGATTTTCAACGTTCAGGTATCCGTTTGATAGAAGAGAGAAAGAAAGAAAAACAATCAGAAAAAGTCTCTTCTATTTTGAAAGAGTATAAAACGTTTTAAACAAGTTTGTAGGAGATAGAGTTTGAAAAGAAAACAAACTCCTACAAATTAGGAACTGTTTTAAATCTAGAAAACATTTTATAATATAGCTCTATTATATATAAAACACGTATAATATAATAGAGAAGTCCTTATAATTTACTAAAAGAATGATTCCGGACTATCCATCTTGACTTGTTGTTATTCTGAAAATTGTGATCATAGCTTGCGGAGATAGATTACTGTCGTATGACAGCTTGCTATCATGATACTTAAACAGCAAAGGCATTAAACTGATATATCCTGCAAACATTCTCAAATAACAACATGATGGTTTGTTGTGTTGTGATCATCACAACTAAGGAGTTACACCTAAAATATGTGTATATATTAAGTTGTCACTGTGATATTGATAGTTTACTCATTAATAAAACTAGCTTAAAACTCGTGCGATGCACGAATCGCGGAGATTTTTTTTAATATTATATAATTTTTTTAAAAAAATTGAATTCAAATTTGAATTTTGTTCATTTAAAATTTTAACTGATATAATTTCATAATAATTATATTGGTACACATATATGTTCATAATTTTTTAGAACATTTAAACTTATTTAAAGTGATAACATTGGTAAGGAGGGAAATGTTGTCATAACGAAATTATTATTACATTGAGGGTAAAAATATAATGTCTTCATTATGTTGGCACCTTAAAAAAATATTATTTGAGGATGTTAATTACTTAATCGATTAACAGTAATTCTATAAAAGATATTTGAAAAAGACAATTCGCTTGACCGAACAATATAGTTTTATTGATAATTCTATATGTATTTTAAAAAAAATAATATTTATGTTTTAATTAAAATTTAATTTTTAGTTCACATCAATAGGATACGAATTATACTTAGTCTAATATTAATTTGATTTATCTCGGATCAGTGGTTTATATTATTTTATTTTAGAATACGCCGACCAAATCAAACTAATTATTTTTAGTTTAATTTTAATTTTTTTAAGTGTGGATCAATAAGATAATTTTGTTTTAGACTGAATAATTAGTATATATTTTTTTTGGTCGAATTGTATTTTTATTTTAATTTTGTGTAGTTTGAATCAATTATATAATGTGTTTTTTTTATCTTGGATAAATAAAATATATTATTTTGTTTATCCAGATTCATTTGTATAATTTTTTTAGGAGGACTAATAGTATTATTATTTTATCTTAACCCGATTCACATGACATATCAACTAAATCTTAATAATTATATTTAGTTTGCTTATTAATTTATCCCAAAGTGACAAATTAGAATAATATAGAAATCGATATGAATTAAAATATAAACTTGTAGAAAAAGTTGAATTTAATATAAATTATAATAATATAGAGTTCGATATAAAATAAAATTGAAATTGTTAAAACAATAGAGGAAGTTAACTTCAATATCAATTAGAATTAGAATTGATCGACCCACTAATTAGAATTGTAATAATTAAGTAAGGGTAATTAAATAATTTCACCAAGTACCAACCAACCGACTACCAAACTTTTAATGTTTCGTCTATTATAATATGGTATAAATATACGCTCACATTAATATGAACTTTAAAAAAATGACATCTATCAATTAAGATTCTTTTTTTAATCATTTTCAGGATAAGTATCGTTGCACTATTTGAAATCTAAAATAATATGTTTTGTAGAGAGGCTATAAAAAATATATATTGATACTAGAGAGCCTTCTTATACAAGAACCGTAGAGAACCCTTGATTCTATTATAAAATTTTCATCAAATTCGTTCCTAATGTAGAATAATAATTATATTTAAATATAATAAAATGTTTAACAATTGAAATTTTTAAAAAAATGATTTTTAATTTGATTTTACTGTGAAATAATTTGGGATAAGTGTGGTTTTATTATGATTCTATTACAAAAACACTTTCAACTATTTTATCAAATTTCAATGATTTTTTAAATAAAAATATGTGCAACTTTATTTTTAATTTGATAATTAAAATTTGTAACTATATACGATGAAAAATGAAAAAAAAAATTGTATATTTATATTTTTTAAATAATAATTCTCTACAACCTCTTCTCTATACAAGGGAGCCTCCAAAAATTGACACCGTTGATATTATGACTCTGTTTGTTTGGGAGTGCCGTTAAAAATTGTTGTGTTGTGAGAAAAAGTGTCGTTGGAAAAAGTGTTGTTAGGAAAATTAGATGACTGTTTGTTATTTTTTTAATTTATACATATTTTAAGATATAATATATAAAAATAATATTGGTTTGTTGGTGAAACTGATAGTTATTTCCTGTAAAAGCTGAAAAGTGCTTTTTCTAAAAGCATTGGGGACCTACTTTTGCTAACAACAGTTTTTGGACAAAAACGTTTTTCCAGACAGTAGTTTTTAAAATTTACCAAACACATTTCTACAGATTTTCAGCAAAAACCTGCAGTAACTGTTAGCAAAATTTACCAAACACATTTCTATAGATTTTGCGCAAAAACCTGCAGTATTAGCAACATCAATAACAAAAAGAGTCATAATATCAATTTTTGTACTTAATTTAATTCACTCGGTTCGACGGATACAAAACACCAGCCCTTTTCATTATTTCTTTTATCATTTGTACAGCGATAATATCATTAAAGAATATATAACATTCCAAAAATGAATTTAAAATTTTAAAAACATTCTCCCAGACCCCACTTTCCGTTAAAAATTAAAGCCTAATATTTTAAACATCTGTTGTGAGCTCTCAAATTGCTCACCTCAACTCTCAACATTTTTGTCTCAGGTAATTTTTTGTTTATTTCATTCTTTGAATTTAAACACTTTTCTACCGTCGGATTGAATTCTCCTACATATTAAAATTTCTTTCTGTTAATTAAATGATGATTCCTGGGTATTGAAATTTAAGCATGCCCTCTAATTCCATGTTTGTTCATCTTAACACTGTTTGTTTGTTATTTTTTGAAGCAAGCGTGCTTAATGTTTGATTAAAGTCCCCTGAGAACTCAATTTTTCTCACTTATAGGTTCTGCATAATGTTATTGGTAACTTAAGTTTCTTGATTATATTGTTATGGAAGTTGTTGATTAGAATTCACTAGCTACATTTTTTGTTTTCGTGGCGGAGAGTCACATACTCGTGCAATCTCAGTCCTAATGCCAGTTTCAGCTTTTCCTTACACAACTTGTTGAGTAAATACCATTGCAAAAATCAAATTATAAAAAATTAAAAGTATAACACATTGTATACTTTTCCAAAAATGAAAATACTAAGAGTAGCTTACATTGTTGTAAGTTATACGATTCAATAATGCATTTGATTAAGTTGCTCTGATGGTAAACTTACCTCACCTTTGTTCCACCCATTCTGCAATAACCATCTATAATCTATTCTCAAAACTTCTAGTCAAAGTAAAACGTAATACATAGCAGATCATACAAAATAGAGTGGATTTCAAAGGACGTGGAAATTATCTGTTTAATATTTTAAAAGTATTTCTAGCAACTTTTTTCAATTGGTTTGTATCCGTGAGAGTTAGATGCTCGCGGCTCATTTTTGAAGGGTTATTGAGATACTACTTGTGTTGTCTATAGATTGCTATACATTTGTTGGGTCCCGTTTAATTAGATCATAAGAACCAAAGGAATACGAGGAACTGAATTGATCATTTGACCCAAATTAACTGGCCTAACTATGTGTTTTTCATTATAGATGTAGATAGTCATACCAATGCCATTTGGTTGAATAAAATGGTTTAAATTGCGTAATTTTGGCATGGATCCAAAATCAATTTGATGACCAAAAACGGATGTGGGATAAAAGGATGAATATTAAGTGGAATAATATTTAGGGTAAAAGCTTATGCTCATTTAATGGATGGAAAATAAAAAAATGTGCAGACTAGTAGACTACTAATTAAATGTTGAAGACATATATGTGTTTGATTTATGATCATATCCAAACAATTAGCAATGCAACTTTGTCTTGAGCTCTCTTGTTTACTAATGCTAGATAGTGCGGTATTTTTTTCTGATCATATCTACATTGTTTCTTTCCAATATTTAATTGTTGAATGAGCTCCTTTGTTTAATAATTCTAGATAGGGTATGTTCTCCGTATGCCAAGTAAAACTTTACAGAAAGTAGCGTCTCTACATGGAAAAAAAGGGATCCTCGTCCTCAAGAAGAGCTTTTCAAACCCCTGAGAAGAACGTGGTTGTAGGAAAAGATAAATCATATTATACAACACAAAAGCCTGTTGGTGAGGGGAAGGCTAAGGATCCTGAAACTTTTGGTTCTGAGATTGATGAAATATTTTCTAGCAAGAAGAGGAAGAAGCCTGAAACTGGAGAAGAAGTGGCGGAAAAGAAAGCTGCATTATCAGTGACGAAAAAGAAAAAGAACTCTCATGCTAAAAGTAAACCTACCAAAGATATCAAAGGGCCTCTAGATATGCCTGCTGTACAAAGGAAGAGAACAAAAGATGGGCTTGTTGTCTACACAGAGGAAGAATTGGGCTTTGGCAAGTCAGATGCCGGAGGTACCCGATTATGCCCATTTGACTGTGACTGTTGCTTCTGACAGTGACATATCTCTCTTATATGACACTTTCTCAACACAGTTTCATGGTCAAGTTGTAGGAGTTCTCAGGTTTGAGAACTTTGTGACTTTTTTTATTGATGATATCATTATTTGCGATGAAGTTTTGGTGTAATTTAAGGACTCGTAGATTTATATTTACCCCCTCGTGAACCTGTCATGGACACATACTGTAGATGCAAAATGAATTTCCTGTTAAGGTGGGCCTCTAGACATGCTTGCTGGACAAAGGAAGAGAACAAGAGATGGGCTTGTTGTATACACAGAGTAAGAATTGGTCTTTGGCAAGTCAGACGCCGGACTTACCCGATTATGCCAATTTAATTCCGATTGTTGTTGTTTCCGATAGATTTGATAAGTTTGTGAGTTTTTGTATTGATGATATTATTATTTGTGGTGAAACTTGGTATAATTTAAGGATACATAGATATAATGTATACCCAAATACTGTAGACGTCAAAAATGAATACCCTGTTAAGGCGGGTCGGATTGATTTTTCAGATTCTGAGACGGTGGATCCTCACGAAAAAGAGTTCTCTATCAACATTACAAAGTAGCTATAGTCCAATAGTCTATAACTTGTTCACAAATATACATGATGAGGATTATTATTAGCTGTTATAAACAGATTAATCCGTTACAATAACTCCCTGAATCGCATATTATTAAATGGACAGTCAAGCAAGCTCAATAGGTTCCAGAACGGGGATGATTAAGCAAAGAATATAAAACCAACAACTTGGGATAGTGGAAGCAGATGAGTGTCATTAGTTGACATAGAGCGGTGAGTTTTGATGAAATCACAACTGCAAATTTGAAGCAACCATTGATTTACAATCTGGAGGTAGAGTCAAGGACTTTGGTTCTTGTGACTTGCCAATTGCCATTCAATTCACAATCTGGAGGCTCCCCAAGCTTTCATAATTAATTACAGAACAAGGTACATAACCATTATGACCTCGATTGTAGTGTCTTTGTTTAAACCTACTTTATCTACGTGATTTGCCGTGTTCATTATACCTACTCTGTTTACGTCATTTTACTCCCCATTACTAATGATAAAGTGGTAGTTAAGCCAAATGTTTATCTTATGTGCTCTCCTTTTCAGATGTTATGATCGAATAAATTGCAGGTACAAGTTACAAATACCAATTTCTTATCAACTAAAGTTTGTTTATTAGAGCACGATCTGATAGCTGGTCAAGGGCTTCTTCTCTGATCCGGTGATCCTTTTATTCCATAATTTATTTAAACATGCCAGTATTACAGTAGTTAATATTATTGTCGCGTGACCACGTACGTACATGCAGTAGTATTGTATATAATTTTCTTGACAGTAGACTAACAGTGATCAAGTTGTCGACAGTTGCTCTGGGAAGTTATTAGAGGGACTTCAGTTACATCTTAAGACTCGTCTGAAATGTCCTTCCCCTAATTTAGTGATACCAAGTTCCAGATTCAAGGCATATGAGGAAATTTGATCTGAGACAAGTTTTGGTGGGGAAAATGTCAAGGACTTTGTACTTTCAAAATACGTTTTTTTTAGATTTCAAGAAACACATTCCATTGCAAGTAGTTTTTTCTATCATAGCAGTAATAGAGGGGATGTAACGTAGCTACGCTTGGTAGCGCACTTGTTTGGGGGACATCTTTGTGTAAGGAGGCCGTCGTTCAGCTCCTCATAAATGATGTTAGGATATGCTGGCTCATTCTCGGAATACTGTTTTTGAAGAGGGTGTGCGACGCATCAACCTACTATCAATCACTATTCCCTCCTAATTGTTTGGAGTTCTCTTGACAACATTTGTTAATTTATAACTTGCATTAATCCACAATATCAATCTATCTTCGTATGTGAGCAATAAAATCATCAATATCCAGACGACTATCGCCTCCTTCAGCTACTGATCTCTTGACGGCTTTAGACAACTCTAACATCCTCTTCCTTATCTCCTCTCCTTCTCCTGATGTCATTAACTTTTTAACAGCATTCTCAATCGCCAACGACTCCACTAAGTCATCCCTGTGCATCCAGTCCCTTGCTACAATCCCAACTTTAAGAACAACGTTGATTAACAAGGCATTATGGGGTTGATCAGAATGCATTGGCCACGTTGCTAGAGGGACTCCCATTGTAATACTTTCCAAGCATGAATTCCATCCACAGTGACTCATAAACCCTCCTGTTGAGGTGTGCGCCAAGATTTCTAGCTGAGGCGCCCAATCTCTCACTATAATCCCCTGTCCGTTTACTTCTATTCTTTCTTCATACTCTTTTGGCAACTCATGTGCTCTCCCATCTCCCACAAATATGTCTGCTCTGTCTGCATCCCGCAATACCCAAAGGAACTTCTGCCCGCTGTTTTCTAGCCCAACTGCAAGCTTCTTAATTTGTTCATCTGTCAATGTAGTTGTTGATCCAAAAGAAACATATATTACAGAATTCGGAATTTGTTTGTCTAGCCACTCCAAACATTTATGGCCTGAAGTCTTGCATACCTCCATGGGGTTGAATGGCCCGATAGCCCACTGTCTGGAGTTTACCTTTGCGCACACATCAAGAAATGGAGCTTCGATAGCTCTACATGTATTGAAAATGGCGCCTGAGCTGTATTTATTATGCGCCTCCTGCTTATTAATGAATTCCATAACTTGTGGAGTGAGGGTAGATGCTCTAGAAGGAACCAGTTTTGCAATATGATCATCAATCCCCTGAGGTCTGCCCATGGTTTCCCAGACATATGATGATATTCGGAAAGCTGAGAGGGGCTGAAAAGAGTAGGCTTCTCCGTTTGGTATTGTAACCACGTCTTGAATGATAGAGGGTACAGCGTCATAAATTATGACAAGCCTTTTGGTGGTGGGAGAGAGAACAGATAGTAGTTTGGCCACTGGTTTCCGGAGGTGCAAAACAGAGTAAAAAGAGGGTAGAAGATGGGAAGGGAATTCGACAGCAGTTTGTGGGTTGGGAGGAAGGGAGGGAAAAGCAGGCACTGGGAATTCATGGAATTTTATCATCATCGTATTTGGAGTTGAGAGCGGATCCCAACCTTGGACTCGGAGCTTGGCCTGCCGGCTAAGGATAGTGGTGCTTACGTAATGAACCGGAACATTGTAGGAAGAAATGAGGCGGGAAAGGTGGAGAAGCTGGTTCAGATGGCCTTGCGCAGGAAAGGGAACCATGACCACAATTACTTCATGACTCTGTGTTGCTTGCTTCTCGCCCTCATCCTCAAAACTCATTCTCTGATTGTGTCCTTCAAATCTGAAACAATCTTTGGGAAGAGCAAATGTAACACCAAACACACTATACTGGTTTCTTGGGACAATTTCAGTGCTCTTTATCCCCTGTTTGTCAAACTTATATACGCTAAGTTGCAAAATATATTGATCCAATCTAATATGGAAATTCTTAAGAAAAATGTGAGGCTATTGTTTGGTAAATAAAGAACCACTTAAGACCATTTTAGTACAGAATTAATCAAGTTGATAGATGTCAAACAAATTGTCTTTGTCTGTTTATAGAATAGTCACCCCCCCCCACTTGCCTACTTTACAACGAATTACACCTAAATCTGCAATCTACATCCTGACGTTTATTAATACAACGGTCGAGAAGTGGGAGGGCAAGGCTGGTCAAAGGGATCTAGCAAACAAAATTTAATTATAAAGGAAACAAAAAACATCTACTAAGCTAACTAATAGTGTAATATTACAATCCCAATTGAAGGGTATGATAGAACAGACCTTAAACCCAAAACAAAAAAGAAAAACTTAGGTATAAAAGGTGACAAAAAAAGGTTGAACAGGCTTTGTACTCTAAAATTCTACTAAGACATGATGTTAGAACAAACACAAAATATTTTGACAAAAAGGTGATACGAAATAGGTCCAAATGATAATTTTAACATAATAACAGTTTCATTGCTCAAGAGCATAACAATCAAACACTTAGAAACCATAAATACCAGGCAGGACAGGGGCATGCAAATATGCTATTAAATACAATAACTTTTTCAATTCAAGAAAAACAATCAAACACTTGACCAAAAATACCCATATCTAGTCTGACACCCTACATAACCTAGATAATAAGACAGACTAGGAACACATCAGCAAATGATCAACCTATCACTTCTGCGGCGATGTTTTGGCACCCCCACTAGGGTTAACAGACTGAGAAGCTGGGGCTGCATTTGTATCAGCAGAATACGCCGCAGGTTGGGGATAAGCATTTCCATAAGAGCTGTTATATGCTGGTGGAGGCTGTCCATAACCTGACTGAGTTACTGGAGGTGCACCATATGGTGGTGGAGCATAACCTGAAGCCTGTGCGGCGCTATAACCAGCTGCTGCAACTCTCTGAGCACCAGAATCTGGCTGAGCATAACCAGCTTGTGAAGGTGGTGGCTGAGAATAACCTGGCTGCACTGGAGCAGGTTGAACATAACCCCCTTGGGCAGTAGGGGACTGCTGTGCCTGCCCATATGCTTGCTGAGTGGCTGGGGGTTTCTGAGTTTGAGGTGCTCCATAGCTTGGGGCATACCCTGAGGGTGGTTGAGACCCATACCCAGTTTGTGAACTTGGTGGTACACCGTAACCTGGCTGAGTAGGCAGCTGTGGTGGATAAGCAGAATTAGGACTGGGCTGCTGGCTAGTGTATCCTTGCTGTCCCGGAGCACTTGAAGGAGGTGCTTGGGTGCCATCACCTTGAGCTCCATATGATGGAGTTTGCCCATCTGGTGTCGAGTTAGCAACATTAGCATATCCGGGTGTAGTATTATATCCTTGTTGCTGATCATAAACTGGTTGTGCCTGAGAATAACCAGTCTGAGGAGCGGATGAATGATACCCGCCATAGCCATCTTGGCTGTAACTCTGACCTTGCTGATTGTAACCAGAGACAGCTTGTTGACTATAAGCATAGCCAGCCGCATCTGCAGAGCCAGGAGCGCCAGGAGGCTGCTGCAGTGGAGCTGGCTGCTGGCTGTAGTAATCATAGCCACCTACTTGAGTAGTCTGCTGATTAGTTGCAGCAGCAGAGTGATCCCAGCCACCATATCCACCAGAAGTGGGTTGTGAAGGATACCCAGCATATTGTGGCTGAGTCATATTATACTGCTGTGTTTGTCCAGCATACCCTCCAGGTTGAACATATCCATAAGCAGGAGGTCGAGCCTGGTAACCTTGATAAGAATATCCTGCCCCTGCAGGGTTCCGAAGACGGTTCTGCACAAAGATTTAATCTCAAATGAATTAATTGAGCTAAATCCAGTTTTCTAGTTACCATGGAAAAACCAATTGAAAAGGCAAAAACATTTTGTATGCACCCACAGCTAGCTAATAACATTCACAGTAAATAACATAATAATACAATACCAGCTTAGCACATTAAGTGCCAGAGATAATACAAAACTGTATTAAAAACAAGTAAGGTACCCACATACCGGTTCTTGTTGAGAGGTACTGTTGTCTATTGTTATGCCAGCAGTCCCATCCTCTCTTTATTCGAAGTGAATGGGTACCAAACAAAAAAAATCCCCAGAAAATACACAAGATTGAACAAAAGTAACATTTGCATATACCATATACTAGACCATTTGGAAACAACATGAATATATTAAGAAAAGGAAACAAAGAAATGTCAATAGAAAAGGACTAATCAATTAAAAATTGGAACTAGGAAAACAGGGGGACACAATTCGTGTCTCAAAATTTAGGTAATGCGAACAATGGTTCTATCGAAATATAGTTTAGCAAGTTCACAACTGATATAAAAGATTTTGAAAATGAATTGTCTCAACTGCAAAGATAATTAACAATCACTAGGAAGTCAAAACATAAAACTATTATAATTTGCCTCACAAAACTCAATATCCAGCACTTTTCACAGATATCAAAATTTATCACGATATTATTAAACCTGATGCCAACAACTAGAGTTCTTGAACAATCCTCGACTATATCACCAATTCATCTCCCAGCTGATATAAATAGAAGACCCAACCGCAAAAATTATGTGTAAGCTGACAAATGGCCCTGCAGGGGGAGTCTGAATAGATACACACACTATCCATCCATTACAGATATACGCATTTATAAACATTAAATCAATTCATAATCCCGTCTTAATTATGTATTATGTTTCCTAAAGCATTCTGAAACAGACTTCTGTCAAGAAAACATTTGACATACTACCAACAAATGATTATATACTCAATATATGATTATATATTAAACACCAAGACATGTACTAAAGTCCAAACCCCGCACAATATGATTATTTATTCTCTTATCTCATTCAAAATAAACAATCAAAAAATACAACATATAATGAGATTTCAAAGCTTGAACAGGCTTGATGACGAGATCTATTACAAGTTAGAGATTCAAGGAACAATGCAGAAGAAAACAAAAGAAGTTTTAAATAAACTGAGGAACAAGAAGATCAATATCAAAAGAAACCGAAGTGATGAATACCAACAATACTTGCATTAAAGGGTTAGAAACAATTAATCAATTAAACAAATCTGCGTTAACCACATGCCTATAGATACAAAAATATACATGTAAATTGCTAAGAAACTAATGAAGATTACAAGAGATATGTACAAAAAAAACTTTTAGAATGTGGTCTTTAATAAATTCAATTTGTAGGGACAATGTATACATGGAAAACAGTATCATTCCCATACCATACACAAACAAATTTTCTTTGCATACATGCACATACCTCAGAATTGAGTACTTCATTGACTAAAATTTTTGCAGCTTCAATTTGATCACTTGTCCCGTCAATTTGTAAGGTCCTTTCAGTGGACATATCACCAGGGGGAAGGTGCAGAGGTATGACCTACAAGGTATGCAAATGCAAAATGAGAGCTACACCACTACAAATATGTAGTTAATATTAATCCTTAGCAAACAAGTAAAAATAATATTTGTTCTACTGGTACAAAAACTAGTCACTGACAAAAGTATAAAACAGATCCTATTTACCTGAATACGAGCACCTGAATTACTTTGCATGTTTTTTATGGTCTCGCCTGATTTACCAATTACAAGACCAACCTGAAAGTAAAAAAATCAGACCAAAACATACTTGGAAATTACAAAAAACATGGATATGGATAACATCAAGCTTAAGAAAAAAATTTAACCTTGTTGTTGGGTATCATCATGGAGAATTGCTCAGAACCACCATGTTGTCCGGTTCTGCGAGAAGGTACGGCAGCACCACCTGATTCGGCCTATGTCCATCGATAAAGATTATGACAACATTAAGCGACATCAAGCTTCGCAATATAAAGAACAGTGACACTATTCTGGTACACTTCACTATTGTGAGTTTGTTGGCTGAAGAACCCCAATATTTTTAGTTCTCATTTTATACTAATAGTCATTAGCTATACCTACTTCATTAAAATGCTTTATAAAATGGTCGCCCAATTTTTCCTCAAGCTGAATTTGTTATTTGAACTAAAGTTACAACCACGAATTACCCAACATCTTAAATTTTGACAAATGTTGTTACTAGATTCTATGGAAAAATTGTATATCTACCTCACTGAGAACATCATTAATCAGCTGCTCAGCCTTTGCAATCTGGTCAGGATTACCCATGAGCTCAACCCCTCTAGTTGGGGAATTTGGGTCTGCCTCCGTATCCCTGGTAACTTGTATCTTTGCTCCAGATTGAAGCTGAAGGTACTTAATAGTCTCTCCACCTTTACCAATAATGACCCCAACTCTGTTATTTGGAATCTCAATTTTTTTGCTGTTGGCGCCATAACCATAAGCAGCTGGAATCGAAGCCACTGAACTCAATGGCTTTTGTCCTATATCTGCAGTCACAAGCTCTAATATTAGCTAAAACTTTCCTCACATAGCTTCCATAAACCACCCATATAAATTCCACCAAATATCTTCTACATTAACGCATATATCCAAACTCCAGATCCATCCGTTTTTAAACAGTCAATCACTTATAAGGAATAACCAAAGACGTAATGGCTCAATCAGAAGTTGGCCAATAGCCAAGTCATAAATGTCCAAACATTGTAAACCAGTTAAGGACTCACAATCCACATTATACCAAACTATTACTAATATATGATTATTATTATTTTCAAACAAGGTAAACCCGTGTGTGTGTGTTGGCACACATATCTAACTAGCTATATACATCAACATGATACAATTACATAAACCCGTTCAAAACTAAAAAGCAATATACATAAACTTGATGCAATAATTTAAACCAGTTCAGGACATACAACTTACATGATACAACTTTGGTTAATTATATATCACAATGTTCTTTTAACGAGCAATATATGTATATCTAACACTCAATTAAAAAGGCAAAAGTACCTAGTAAAGTTATCTAAACATATATATACACAGAGCATAATTAATAAGCTTCCTAGCAATAAACAATCAAATCATGAAACAATAAACAAAAGTTATCGAAAACACAAAAAAAATGAAACATGAATGCAAAGAGATGCACCATTAAAATATATCTAAATATCTAATAATTTAAATCCGTTCAAAACTTACAAGCAGGATAATTCGACTTCAATTAATTATCAATCAACAATAATTTATTAAACAACAATTAATAATTGTTTATCTAACACTGATTTAACACAGACTTACAATTAGAGCAAAGCAATTAACCTAATAAATCGATTTAAACATTTATACATACATACACACACGAATATTCACACAAATGCACAAACAAAAAAGCTTCAAAGCAACCAACAAATCGAAACTAAACAAAATTATCGAAACGACAAAAAAAACGAAACACGAAAGCGAAGAGATAAACCGTTAGGAGCAGAACTAAATCCAGAACCAAAACTCTTATTCGCCTCATACTCCGCCCCATTTTCGAACCTCGGCCGCTTCGCTTCGGCTTCTGGCGGTGCGTTAGCAGTATACTTAGCCGCCAGCTCCATCGCTTTCTGCTTGGCTATAAGAAACGCATCTGCAGGCGGCGGCACACTGTTGTACGACGGAGCGGTGGAATCCGGCGATTGAGAAGCGATTGGACCGGAGGAAAAGCCAGTGACTCGACCGGTGGACGGCGGCGTGGTGACGTCATCGCCGTACTTGCGCTTGTTGGTAGATGAATCGAATTGTGCCTCGTCCGCCATGGTTTTTTGTTGGGAGTGAGATGTGTAAAACCCTAGATATATAGATGCAAAGGGATGATGTGTCTGTGTATTATACAAGCGGTGATCACTAATTTATACTATACTTGTCCCCGCTATACTTTGACATCCTAAAAATGAAAAAAATAGAAAAAAAAGTCGATTGTACGATTAGATATTATTTTTTTATTCTCTTTAAAAAATGTTGGCCGTCATGTCAAATTTTGTAGATATCCCTTATATATACCTTAATCATTATATTTTTATTGAATAATTCTTTATGTATTTATTTGATGTAACAAAATTACGTACTGAGGCAGAACGAATCTTTAAAAAATATCGAACTCCCACATATAATTTGTGTAATAAAAACATGGTTAAATTTAATTGGAATAAGATTTCCAATAGCGATTTCATTAGAATCAAATTTATGTTATTTAGCATATGTATATAATTTAAAATTATATATCCTTAACATAATTTTTTTAAAAGTGATTACATTATATAAATTTTAATAAATATATTAAATTACAAATCTATTAATGTTGTACAATCATTAATTACTCATATTCATCCTAAAAAAGAAAAAAAACCGATTGTACGATTAGATATTATTTGTTTATTCCCTTTAAAAAATGTTGGTCGTCATGTCAATTTTTGTAGATACCCCTTATATATACCCTAACCACTATATTTTTATTGAATAATTATTTATGTATTTATTTAATGTAACAAAATTACGTACTGAGGCAGAACGAATCTTTAAAAAATATTGAACTCCCACGTATAATTTGTGTAATAAAAACATGGTTAAATGTAATTGGAATAAGATTTCCAACAGTGATTTCATTAGAATCAAATTTATCTTATTTAGCATATGTATATAATTTAAAATTATATATCATTAACATAATTTTTTTTAAAGTGATTACATTATATAAATTTTAATCAATATATTAAATTACAAATCTATTAATGTTGTACAATCATTAATTCCTCATAATCTATTAAATTGTATTTCATATGTTATGATTATTATTGCAACAATTATTATCAAAAAAATATATATTTTAGATCCAAAATTTTAATTTAAATTTGTGTGTCTTGTGAGAACTGTAAAAAAACTATTTACCAGTCTACAGTTTCAACCATTTCCTTTCTTGACATATGTGCATGTCTTAAAGTCCATTTACTTTTGAGTATTAACTTCAACTAATTGTTGTCTAAATCATCTCTTCAATTGGGTTTATTGCTTCCATCTTAGTCCATAGTCCATGTTCTCGTGCTTTTCATCTTCATTAGAGAATGGGTCATCATACTGTACTGTGTCATTCTCCTGTAGAATCATTTGCATTTGGAACAATTGTAAGTGTTTCCTTCACTCTTAAATTGATATTTTGTTCTGTTTCTGTTTTCTTTTACTGTTTGGTCCTTTCGAAATTACCTAATAATTTCTTTATTTTCCGTAATAGAATCTTCCTAGTGGTTTTTTCACTGCATGTCCTGATATCATATCAGAAAGGGTAACTTTGCATGCTCCGAATGAAAAAGTTTGGTCCGATATGTTATTTAAAGAAGGGAAAAGTATCCTACAATTAGAATCTCTGATGAAATTTTATGGTGTCACGCCTTACAACATGATTTTATTATCATATCTTGGTGGATCAGACTTCAAAATCCAAATATTCGACTCTTACGGATTGGAAATAGGTTATTTGGAATCATGTACAGATTGCAGGAATGGTAGTATTGTTATAGATGTACTAGTTTCTACTAACAAATTTAGTATTTTGGAGAATTTCACTTGCCATCATAAATTGGTGATTACCACGGCGTCTCGTATGGATGATTCTTGGTTTGAGGTTAGTTTTCTTTGTAATACTTAAATGTTTGATTTGTTTCCAGTATCTTATATATTATTTTTTTGTTTAGGTTTTGTGTGAGTTTGCATGTTACCAATTAAACTTGAAGGTTGGCCGCACTAATATAATGCTAGGATTTGAGAGTCATATGTGGAAAATTAGAGTGAAATGGGTGAACAAATATGCCTATTTTGATCAGATGTGGGATCATTTTCTTCATAGTGCACACATAGATGTTGGTGACACCCTTGCTATCTGTGTAGTTCCTACACTTGATGTATCTGATATGCCCATATTCAAAGTAGCTATTTTCCCTCCTTCAGTTCTAAAGAAAGATGACTCTGTTCATGGTACCTCTAATTTTTTTAATTTCTTCTTATTGATTTTGTTCCTTCATATCTTATTGGCTGACAATTTTTAATACTGAACAGGTTTAGATGTCATTACATCTTACCAGAGGTTCTATAAATTTGTTACCTTAAATGCTTTGGAATTGGGTCATTTGGTAAGTTGTTAAATATAAGAATGTTTGGAGTTAACTACATTCTTGTTTTTCTTACTCCTTAAATATATTCAGGAAATTCCTCATGCATTTGTTGCGAAATACGGAGATCGGATTTCAAATCCACTCAATATTTCTCTTGGTGCTGGTTATCGAACTTCTTTCATGTATTCTCATTCTGATCGGAAAATACATGGTTTAAAAGTTTTCTTTGAGCAGTATGAAGTTTTAGATGAATATGTCATTATTTTTTACTACTTTGGTGAGGCAAATTTCAGTGTGGAGGTTTACAACTCCGAGGGTTTATATCATTTAGTTAATTCTGATGGTCAATTTCGTGTTGAATTGTTCCAAAAAATATTGTCTAATGAGCCTACTGTGGATGAGGTACCTAATCTTGAATACCATTCAACTGCAAGTGATTTGGCGAATTTAATTGGTAATGCCATTGATGAAGACATGCAGATGGTATTGGTCAGTGAGAGTACAGATAAAGGAGGTATGTTCACTGTTCAGTAAATATAGAATAATCTTTATACAAATTGGTAACATCGTAATCTGACACTGTTGTTGATGAATATTTATTTATTAATCATTAATCTTGAATTTGTAGGTTCAGAATCTGATTTGGATATTAATTCAATTGCACCAGCGCATGACAACACTGATCAAGGTATACAGTTTGTTCATATATTTACACACCTTATTTCTTAAGTGTTTAGTTATATTTTTTTTCTTAAATCATCTTGCACTATTAAACTCAGGTTCAGATTCAGATGATTCGTTAATGGAGGAACAGCAGAACAACAATCCCATTGTTAACAATTTTTTCTCTTATTATTTTCATTACTTATAAAGTATTTCTAAATTGGATATATTTTTTTCTTAAAACCTCTTGCAGTATTAGACTCAGATTCGGATGATTCGTCACTGGAGGAACAGCAGAACAACATTCCCATTGGTAGTTTTTTTCTCTTAGTGTTTTGATTAATTATAAAGTCTTTGTAATAATTTTCTTTGGTTTCCTATTTAGATGATAATGTACCACTGGCTGAGGAACCCTCGTCCTTTGTTGGTGTACTTTCTCAATGTCATGTAGGGAAAAAATTTCATGGCGTGGTAAGTTAACTTATGAAATGATTTGTTTATTGCTAAATATATGTTTAGTTGTACTGTTCTTATTTACTTAATGTGTTAAATATTAGGATATTGGAAGAGATTTATTTTCAATTTATTTTGACCGGGGCAAAAGAACGAATACTATTTTGACTTATGGTGGAAGGGATTGGAATGTTGAAGTTTTGAAGACTGGAAGGTGATGCAGATTCGGTATTGGATGGAAGGAGTTTGTTGTGGAAAATAACTTTCTTCGTGACAACCAATTGATGTTTGTTTATAGGGGAAACTTTAATTTCCTGGTATTGCTTATTAGTTAGTTTCCTCTGTTTAATGAATCTTTATTGTACTTTTAGAATATTTTCAGTTGCATTCTAATTATGGATGATACAATGCGTTATTAACTTATGTTGTTTATGTATTTGTGTATGACAGTTAAATCTGAATTTAAATATCTATGTGTTTGAATTAGATTTGAAGGATGTATTATAGGAAAAGCTCTTAAATTAATTGCGCAACAATAACCATATATATTTGTTGTGCTTAATTTCTATTTTGGCAATCTAATATAACTTTGATTGCTACTTTGGTACTTATGGATCGAAAAATACTAACATACTCCATAAATAAGTAATTGAATCTCTGTTAATTTCTAGGAGTTCTGTGAAACTGAATCCAGGTGATAGGATGAACTTGATGCCTGTTTAATGTAGAAAAGACTAATTTAGCAAAATGTAGCATTAGTGTCATACCAAAAATGATTGTTCATATAGTGATATATAATTTTTTACCTCTGAAAGTGACTCCTGAATTGGTTTAGGCTGGTACTCTGAATTATTGCTTATAGTCCTCCTATTATTGATATCAATGGCAGTATACAGCCTGGACTTGAATTTGATGTTCTCCTTTTTTATGATAAGCTTCATGAAGTACTCCTTTTGTTCAATTGTCTTGAGTAAAGATGGAAATATCATATTGTTTGTCTATCAGATTAGGAACATAAATTAGTTGTTTAGTTTTAAATTGATATTTTGTTATCTACCAAAATTTTGTAGTTACCTCTTCGAACAGTTCACCCGCTCCTTTCCCAGAGCATATTTGAGCGGCTTTGTTTTCCATCAAGATGTCTATCTCACCAGTGTTGTCTCCAGCCCTCAAAAGGATGTTAAACCTGTTTGACCAAATATATGTTTGTCTCAGAAATTCATCAATTTGAGTTAATATAATTAGTTTATGGTAGATATAAACTATACCATGTTATAGGATATGGAACCTCTCTAGAGCAATGCTTGCAGTATTGTGAGTCATCAACTGTAGTTGTTGGATTATAGCATGATGAGCATATTTTGCGGAACCAATTATCCGTTTCTTGAACTGCGATTACTTTCAAGCAGCAGCATTTTTTCTACATGTACATGTATAGGGTTTTAATAACTGAAACAATGATGCTTAATGTAAATAATAAAATAAGTAATGGATACTAACATCAATGAATTCATCACCCGGGCCTTGTATCTCATTTACTGAAAAAGTTTTTGGTGGTTCTGAATTTATCTTCACATGCATAATATCAGCAAATTGTGGTAGTTTTAACCTGCAATTGAATAATATCTAGTAATGTATTGTCTTATATATCACCATATATATTCTAAAAAATTGTACTAAATACTGTGTTGAAACTGTATGGACGTACGCATTTCTCAAATGAATCGCACTGTGATGGTTACAATTAAGATGAAATGAAGTAGCTCCAATATTTGATATATCAATTTCATCTGCATATGTTTATATGAAATATAGCGTTAAATCCAGTAGGTGTTAAAGAACTATTTTAGATAAACTATCTTATACGTACTTTGCCAGAGAGTTATCCTTGCACAGCTTATGATAATTATAATAGGATATTCCCATTCCTCCTGCATTGTTTCGTTGAGCTGTTCAGCAAAAGAATCCCAGAAGGTAACTCTGGCAGATGTCTTGCCATCCGAAATGTAGAATTTCATTTGAGATTGTTGTTGATTTAGCTTGTTAGTGAATCGGGAAATCCTGAGTTGCCGATCTTGTATAACTCCTATGACATCTTCAGCCGGATAAGATAGGAATTAAAATCTTAATGTTTCAATTTTTAAAATATAAGGATTTTAGTTTTTAAAAAAACTTACCTGTCAGGTAGGTTGTCTGTTCAGATAGTTCCTTCAAATCACCAAGGTCATAGAAATCAAAAACAAACTTCTCTATGGCTACTTCATTTTCATCGATATCCACTATTTTGGTATCCTTTGACAACACTATATGTATATCTTTGATGACTGGACGGAATTTTTCTTCAGCAAGATAGTCTTTAACAATAAAATTTTTGAAAATATAACATTTACCCATTTCAACAGCAGGCTCTAACAGATCAGCTGCAGATGCAGGGACAAAACCATGAATCCTACACTTCTGAAATACAAAACTGAGAAGTTAGCACTTTATATATAGACTAATCATTAAAATAAGTCAGTGTGTTAAGACAAATTTATTTTCGATTACCTTATTATCCAACAACAGCATATTGAATGGCTTGAAAGGAGCACCTGTTGTTTTGTTGTATCCTCTCCAAATATTGAGAACTCTTTGCAGGCACCTTCCAATCGTATTTTCCTTTACGTAATTCTTTAAATGAATCATACATTTTGCTCTCCATTCCAGATCAACTTCCTACTGGGTTTTAAGAATTGTTGGGTTTGGTTACCTTAGTCATTGAAAGAAAGACACTGTACTTATAGGCTGTTTATGATTATTGTTAGTTAATGCATAAATGAATATATCAACCTTACCTATTATTTAATGCATGGGGCAGTCATATATTTGATGTAAGACATTCATAGATGATGGGAATCACATTAAAGACATTTCGTCAAGGTAGGTTGTGAATAGTTAAGTGTTACATGTTGACACGCAACTGCATAATTTAATTTGACGTTACAAATTAACCAAATAAAACATCCATCAAAGTTTAAATGTAGCCAAAAATACAATGTTTCAATCTATTATTTTGCAGCAAATTTGCAGAACTCCAATTTTCCCGTCTGCATGGATAACATGTAATTAGTTTGTGCCTCAAACTTTAATAGTAAAGTGAGTTATGATTCAATTTATTTAACTTACAGTTTCTTCATTTCTGCCTTTTTGTCAATCTAGGTGATTCCTCTAGCTCATACTTGATCGAACTCTTCCTCTTCCGTGTGCGAGACCTATTTGTAGACTTACCTGTTGGAGGGCTAGTGAAATTTACTAAAACTTGTTGTGAATCCAATTCCTAAAATGAAGTTAAAATACATTGCACATTAATTTTTTGACACAAATATTTCCTGGAATGCAGAAAATGTGGATGTTCCTTACCTGTATTACAGTATTTGTTGACAACTGTTCCACCTGTGGGCTTTTTGGTTCGTTCGGATCATGACTACGTGTTACCTCTTCCGGAGGACCAATTCTCTTTGCATCAAAAACATTTGATTGTTCTTTAATATTTTCTTCTGATGGGCATAGAGTAATGGTGAATTGTTTTCCTTGCAGTTCTTTCAGAATCAGTGGAAAAAGCTTTTCATTACCCGCCTATAAAATTAAGAAATGGAGGAATTGTAAGTACTAATCCAAAAATTTTAAATTAACTCTTACTTAGTTAGTTAATATATTTTCTCTGTAAGATACAAATCTTATAATCTTAGTTAGTTATTAAGAAATTTTAGATTTAATAATGCTTTCATCATTCCAGTATTTCAGGCAATAGCTTCTTGAGGCTCTGCATTGTATTGAAGGTTTATGCTTTCAGACTCTTAACAATATTTAGGCATTGATAATATTTCCTCTGATAAATGGTAAAATAGAGCAATATGTCATTAAAAGATACCTCACTCATTTCGTTTTCCAGCTCGTAAACATCCATCTCTATCATTTTACGTACTTCATCATCGGGGAAGATTATTGTCACAAATCCGGTTTCATCAGCACATATTGTACAAACCTTGTACCTGTGGTAATTGTACTTCAATTATCATCCCTTGTCATTAAAGACTAATCAAATTACATCTAAATAACAGTGTATTAATCAATTGGGTAAATATATATAGGAAATCACCTCTTATCTGGATAGGGTAGGTTTCTTGGGCATTCACTACATTTCCATCTTCCTTCTGTTAACACCACCTCCTTGTCGCATTTGACATGATAAATCTCATACCAATTACATTGGTCGTCAACCTTTTTAACTGTTACACAACAAAGTATATTCTTCTGCAAAATTTAAGTTTAATATGTTAACTATAACATTAACTCTGTACTATATCTGTTTTAAAAAAAATTGAAATGAAACTTACATTAAGATAATCATCATTAAGAGTTTTAAGCTGCTTAACCGTGTAAATAGTATCATCAATTTGTTCTTTTTTAAAAATAGCCTTCAACCTAATAAGAAAAAAAATTAAATAATTGAAAT
Organism: Apium graveolens; assembly: GCF_009905375.1. Lineage (NCBI taxonomy): Eukaryota > Viridiplantae > Streptophyta > Magnoliopsida > Apiales > Apiaceae > Apium > Apium graveolens. Next base: position 238,269,652 of record NC_133650.1, on the reverse strand, counting down.
TATTCATGTTAAACAAAGTATTACATTCTCTAAAATGTTACACCTCTGTTTCATTTACTGTACCTTTTTAACAGCAGCTGAGAACTGAAGTGTTTTGGATTAATGTAGTATCTTGTGGCAGGATAATTGGTTAGGTATATCTCTTTTGTTGCTGTAATAGGCACATGTTAAAGAATGATCTGAGGTGTAATGTAATGCACTAATTAATTGTTCTACCTTCATACTTATTCACTTTAGCACACGCTAAAATCACCACTACATGTTCCTCTTCAGCAGCCTGTAATAGAGATTCAAATTCTTTTCCAAATTCATTGAAAAGGGTTACATTTACTTCATCCCTGAAATATAACTTATGGATTGTTAGGACCACATTATGTTTTTAAGAGATTGGTAAATAATTAACATATTTATATACATAGCATCTAACCTTCCATCACATAAACTAAACTTAACATGGGATTTGCTTGGGTCATCCTTAGAGGTAACACACCGTGTTGTACATGTCTGTACGGATCCAACCACATCTACATTATAGTACAATAATGTATTACTTCATCACAAAATATTCATTAGTTCAAATATAGGTGTTTCTTCAAAGCAATAATTATAATTAAATTACCTATAAGAAAGCTTGTATCATCATCATTTATAAACTTTGGAACATCTTTCAGAGAAAACAAACCGAATGCATAAGGCTTAAGTAGGCAAATATCATCATTTAAAGGTTTCATTTCTGTCTGGGAGTCAAAAAAAATATGTAGACTATTTCTTACACATCTATTCTTCTCGTCTCCTTTGTAATTTAAAACCTTAAAATTGCAGACATCGTACACTTTGCCTTCTTCCAGAAGTGATGCAAAAGGGGCAGAAATCTTCTCACTAATAAATGCATGAATCCTATAGTCCTGAAATAGAAAAACGCAATTGATGCAGCTAATGTAGTTGAAGCAATTAATGAGTATACATATTTCATAATTAGTACATACCTGGTCATCAATAAAAAGTATGTTCAAACCTCGAAACTCATTTGTAGTTCGGTTAATACCTTTCCATACAGCTTGAGCACGAACGCGGATTGACCACACAATTTTTTCAGTAGTGAGCTCAAACAGGGTATGGTAGGATGGAGATATAACTGAGAACCTTGTTGAATTAGTGCTTGTACATGTGATAATTAGTTAAGTGATATAAGTATATGCTTTGGTTCTGTTTTACTGCATTGGACTAACTGATTTTCACGTGCTTATAAGATATTGAATTATTCATCATGAATTGTTTAACTGTTAGCCTGCACTTTTGTTCCTCTTTTATTAATTTTAAAATCCTGCATCATTTGCTTCCATAGACCATTGGGACTGTGGTACCTACAGTTGTTACTTAAAACAGAGTAGGTGTCCTTAGTAGGCAGTAGTATTCATCAACTTTTCTCTTTATTTTTGTAATTTCGGTTTTATCATATAAAAAGTTGCAGAAACACACTGTGTTTACCTCAAAATAGTGAAAGAAAACAGCTGTAAAGCAGGGTTCTCAACAGCCTTTCTGCACATCCTATTGATGGTGGTTTTCCTTGTGCATGAATAGTAAAATCATAACTACAGTACATATTGTTAGAAAATGGAAACTTTGAGGCATATTTTATATATGTTCTTGATATGATTTCCGGAAACTAACACTTGGAGGTTGTTCCTTGACATGAGGACTTAAACTTTCATATTTGGATCTAAGATATTTTCTTAGTGGAATCCATGAATATATTGAGACAAAGTTGCTTGTTTGAAATGGGTTATGGGGATTTTGTCCCACATTGGTATTGTAAAAGAAAGATATTGAGTTTATATAGCATCTTGTGTTAGTGTTGTTTACAACTACTAGCATAAGTGGAATGCTTGTGTGGCCTAGTGCTAGTGGGAACTCTTATATTTTTCTTTTCTATTACAAGTTTAATTATTTATATTGATTATTTAATTATTAATATAAAATATATTGAGTAAGGATTATTTTAATCATACTCTGAATATATTTTATAATATTAATATTAATTAATCAGGATATAATATAAATAATAAGGAAAACCCATTTTGTTTACTTTTTCTGTTTTATTACTTGGTGTACCACATCGAGTAAAATAGAAGAAGAGCAACTTGAGATGCATATATATTGAGAGGTATACTTGAGATTAAAATGACACAAGTCTCGGTGCCTACCTCGCAAACATATATGAGTTGCATAGGTTTTTTGGGCAAACTGAGGTGCGAGTCGCCGTTGATCATTGCTGGTTCTGTGGCTAGATTGATCTGTTGTTGTTTTATCCTGGAAGCGATATTGCTGCATTCCATCACAGCTTAAGTGGGGGGAAATAATCTCTTCAAGAACAATCAAGTCCTCTTGAAGGGTTTGGTGACTCAGCTGTTGTGTTCTTCTTCTTATCAGAATTTGGAAAGCGATAAGAGATAAGTTTTCTTTACTTTCTTTGTCAATTACAGTCTTTATAGTTTGTTATTGTCTTCGTGTTTTGTTTCGTTAGTTGGTTATTTGCCATGTTCTTGTTATTATATATATAACCCAACAATCTTGAAGAGATTATAGTTATATATAGTTAATTAGCAAGATGGTTAACGAAACTGTTGATGTTCCTAAAATTGTTGAGACTGGTTCTGGTTCTGGTGGTACTACTACCATTGACTGGACCACGTACCGTTTTCCCCAGCCAATTGATTTATCGGGTATGCCTAATAAATTTAGTGATGGAGCTTCTTTTTCTCTTTGGCAGAAAAAGACGAAGCTCTAGTTAACGGTTAAGGGTCTATTATTAGTGGTACAGTATGATCCTCCTGGGTTGGATCAGGAGAAAGCTGAATCTGTTAAGGTTTATGCTTTATGGGCTGAGAAGGATGGGGTGGCTAGGGCAGCCAATTTTGGCATCCTTGGAGAACACCTTGTTCGATATTTATTCATCAGATGCCTATACTGCTAAAGTCTTATGGGAAAAGCTGGACCAAACCCATAATACTGATTCTTAAGGATTTGAGAAGTATTATGTGGCTAGGTTTCTTGATTTTAAGCTGGTGGATGGAAAATCCATGACTGAACAGGTTCATGAGTTTGAGATGTTGGTTCGTGATTTGGGTGAGTCCGATATGGTCTTGCCTGAGAAGTTTCGAGTGATGTCTGTGATTGACAAGCTCTCTAAGTCTTGGGAAGGGTTTGCTTTCTCCCTGAAAAGACAGAAATGAGAGATCACATGGACTAACTTGATATTGGACATCTCTGTACAGGAGCAGCACAAGTCCAAACAGGGACATGTGTTGCATGTGGAACATAGGAGCTCGAAGGTGAATGTAGTGACTGTAGGACAGAAAAGAAAGGTAGTCACTAAGAAGGCTAACACTAAACCTGACAAGAACAAGGCTAAGAAACCAAAGGCGAACAAACCATGTTGGTCTTGTGGACAGGTTGGTCATTGGAGCAAGGACTGTCCAAGTAAGAAAGCTAAGAAAGCTGGAGTGGTAGCTCAAGCAAATACTGTGCTTGGACTTGGAACCACGAGTGGGCCAGTAGCTAACATGGTCATTGGTGAGGTTGTTGCCTCTGGAACCGATGACTGGTATGTTACTTACCACCCTGTACTATTTTCCACTTATCTGTCACATGAGTGGTTGATTTATACTGGAGCTAATGTACATATTTGTGCTAATATTAGCTTATTTGTATCTTATCAACAGTCATGGAGTGACAGTGACGATGGGGAATGCTAGTGCTGCACAAGTGCTTGGAATAGGAAACGTGGACCTGAAGTTTACTTCTGGGCGGATTCTATCTCTCACTAGAGTGTATCATGTTCCCTCTATTCGTAGAAATATTATAAGTGGAAGTTGTTTAGTTAAAAACGGCTTTGAACTTTCTTTGAAGTGTAATAAAGTAGTTATTACTCATACTGGTACATTCTTTGGCAAGGGTTACTTGTCTGATGGTTTGTTTTTAATAAATGTTGAACCTGTTTTGGGTGGTTTTATTAATGATAGTGTTGTACCTTCTATTAATTGTGTAGAATCATCTGATTTGTGGCACTTACGACTTGGTCATTTAAATCTTGGTGCTCTAAAGAATATGTTGAATTTAGAGTTGATTCCAAAGTACGCCATTGATAAGAAATCTAAGTGTCAAGTGTGAGTAACTGCTAAACAAACAAGGAAACCTTTTCATAATGTTGTTAGGGATTCAGACTTGTTAGATTTAGCGCACTCATACATATGTGAATTTGGTGGTGTGTTGACCAAGGATCACTGTAGATATTTCATTACCTTTATAGATGATTGTAGTAGATATTGTTATGTTTATTTGCTTAAACATAAGAATGAAGCACTAGATAAATTCATTATGTATAAAAATGAAGCTGAAACACAAATTGACAAAGTACTTAAACGTTTGAGGTCTGATAGAGGTGGTGAGTATACGAGTACCTTGTTTAATGAATTTTGCATAAACAATGGTATAGTTCATGAGGTTACTCCACCATACACACCTGAGTCTAATGGATGGTAGAACGAAAGAACAGAACTTTTAAAGACATGATTAACAGTATGCTAATTAATTATGGGTTGCCTAAGTACATGTGGGGAGAGGCTCTGAATACGGCTTGCCATATTTTGAATAGAGTCCCTCTGAAACATATGGACAAGACACCATATGAATTATGAAGAAAGCGTAGGACAAGTTTGAGTTATCTTCGTATGTGGGGGTGCCTTGCTAAGGTGCTTTTCCCTGAACACAAGAGAAAGAAACTGGATCCGAAAACTGTTGATTGTATCTTTCTGGGCTATCTTGAAACCACAACTGCTATGAGATTTTTAGTATTAAAATCTGACATAGATGGTATTGTGGCGAATACGATAGTTGAGTTTCGTGATGCAACTTTCTTTGAGGAAGTATTCCCAATGAAGACTGGTATATCTTTGGGTAGTTCTGAGGATGATCCCACTCACACATCAAGTTCTATTCCTGATCATGTGGAAAAGATGACAAATGTGGGGGTGGATCCTGGTAGTAGCTCTACTCCTAACAAAGTAGAGGAACCTAGAAGGAATAAGCGTGCAAAGGTAGTCAAGGACTTTGGAAGTGACTTTATCACTTACAATATCGAGGATGAGCCTTTAACTTTCCGTCAAGCCAAGGATTCTTCGGAGTCAAGGCATTGGAAAGGCGCTGTAAAGAGTGAAATTGACTCAATTGTTTCAAACGGAACATGGGAGTTAGTTGATCTCCCTATAGGGTGTTCTACTATTGGATGTAAATGGATCTTCAAGAGGAAGCTAAACCCTGATGGCTCAATAAATATGTACAAGGCTAGGCTAGTTGCTAAGGGCTTTAGGCAAAGGGAAGGCATTGATTATTTTGATACATATTCTCCAGTTGCCCGAATGATAACAATCAGAATGCTTATTGCATTGGCTTCTGTACATGGTCTTATCATCCATCAAATGGATGTAAAGACAGCTTTTCTTCATGGTGACCTTGAAGAAGAGATTTATATGGACCAGCCTGAGGGAATTGTTGCTTCTGGTAATGAGAGGAAAGTATGTAGAGTAGTCAAGTCCATCTATGGCCTTAAACAAGCACCTATAGACTGGCATACAAAGTTTGATGAAACTGTTTTACACTTCGAATTTTTTTGTTAATGAAAGTGACAAGTGTGTCTACTATAAGGTTAGAGGTAATGATTGTGTGATCGTGTGCTTGTATATAGATGATATTTTGTTGTTTGGAACCAATATTGAGATTATTAACGAGACAAAGAGTTTCTTGAAGATGCACTTTGAGATGAAGGATATGGGTGAAGCTAGTGTGATTCTTGGGATCAAGTTGACTCAGTCAACTGATGGAATAACTTTGTCACAGTCTCATTATATAGAGAAATCTATACTTGAGAAGTACGGTTATTCAAATTATAGAATCGCTAGTACACCATATGATTCAAAAGTTGCCTTAGTCAAGAATAGTTTAGGAGTTCCTGTGTCTCAGTTAAGGTATTCTTAGATTATTGGGAGTTTGCAATATCTTGCTAATGTGACTAGGCCAGATATTTCTTATTCTGTGTCTAAGTTGGCTAGATATACAAGTTGTCTAAACAAGACTCATTGGGAGGCACTGAATATAGTTCTTAGATATCTGAAGGGAACTATTTCCCTTGGTTTGCATTACCGGAGATTTCCGGGGGTACTCGAGTGGTACAGTGATGCAAGTTGGATAGCTAAGAAATCTAGTTCCAATAGAGTGACTGGATATGTGTTTACCCTTGCGGGTGGAGCAGTGTCCTGAAAGTCTTCTAGACAGACTTTGATTACTCGGTCTACTTTTGAGGATGAGTTGTGTGCACTTGATGCCACGGGGACGGAGGCTGAATGGTTACATGGACTCATGAGTATGTTACCTGTAGTAAGCAAGCCGCTTCCTGCCATTTTTGTTCATTGTGATAGCCGTACAACTATCGGCAAAGTTAGAAGTGTAAAGTATAATGCTAAAACAAAGAGACACATCCAAGTTAGACTAAAGTCTATAAGGGGTCTTGTGTCTGATAGGATTATTGCTATAGAGTTCATAGGAACTCAGGATAATATAGCTGATCCGCTGACTAAAGGGATTGAGCATGCTATAGTCCTTAAGTCGAGGTTGGGGATGAGACTGGTAACCCATCATAATTCATCAACAGCGGGAACCCAATACACCTGAGAGGAGATCCCTCGAAGTGTATTCAATATGGTAATAACAAGTTGTAAGGATGAATTGGTAGTACCTCTACCATATACATTTAGATACTTATGTATCTGAGTCTATTCCCTATAAACCTTAAGAGGTACTTGAACTGCTAGTTAGCAAGAATTATTTGAACTCTGAATGGGGTCAAGTCGTTTGACGAGATGATAGCAGTACATCTCTGGAGATGCCCAGCTAAGTGAATGTAATTGTGTGGTCGCAATTAGAGGAAAGGGTTATTCCTCGAAACATTCGACGAACAGGATCGAGACATGACCATTAACGTCTCAAAGCCGTAGATTGGCACCATAGCCTTTGACTTGTCGTCGTCTATGGAGTGTGGTTACACCCAACGGATAAAGATTCAAGGTGAAACATTCCATCTGTATCCGGTAGCCATTGAAGTAGAGGACTTAGGAGGGTTCAAACCCGGGAGGGTACCGACTCTGAAAAGCAAGTCATGATAAAATCTGGTATGCAATTTAATTATGGATTTGTGGGGGATTGTTAGAAAATGGAAAGTTCGAGACATATTTTATATATGTTCTTGATATGATTTCCGGAAACTAATACTTGGAGGTTGTTCCTTGACATGAGGACTTAAACTTTCATATTTGGATCTAAGATATTTTCTTAGTGGAATCCATGAATATATTGAGACAAAGTTGCTTGTTTGAAATGGGTTATGGGGATTTTGTCCCACATTGGTATTGTAAAAGAAAGATATTGAGTTTATATAGCATCTTGTGTTAGTGTTGTTTACAACTACTAGCATAAGTGGAATGCTTGTGTGGCCTAGTGCTAGTGGGAACTCTTATATTTTTCTTTTCTATTACAAGTTTAATTATTTATATTGATTATTTAATTATTAATATAAAATATATTGAGTAAGGATTATTTTAATCATACTCTGAATATATTTTGTAATATTAATATTAATTAATCAGGATATAATATAAATAATAAGGAAAACCCATTTTGTTTACTTTTTCTGTTTTGTTACTTGGTGTACCACATCGAGTAAAATAGAAGAAGAGCAACTTGAGATGCCTATATATTGAGAGGTATACTTGAGATTAAAATGACACAAGTCTCGGTGCCTACCTCGTAAATATATATGAGTTGCATAGGTTTTTTGGGCAAACTGAGGTGCGAGTCGCCGTTGATCATTGCTGGTTCTGTGGCTAGATTGATATGTTGCTGTTTTATCCTGGAAGCGATATTGCTGCATTCCATCACAGCTTAAGTGGGGGGCAATAATCTTTTCAAGAACAGTCAAGTCCTCTTGAAGGGTTTGGCGACTCAGCTGTTGTGTTCTTCTTCTTATCAGAATTTGGAAAGCGATAAGAGATAAGTTTTCTTTACTTTCTTTTTCAATTACAGTCTTTATAGTCTGTTATTGTCTTCGTATTTTGTTTCGTTAGTTGGTTATTTGCCATGTTCTTGTTATTATATATATAACTGCCCATTGTTGTTGTGTAGTTAGAATTATACCCAACACATATTATACATTATCCCCTGGTTTTCTCTGTAAATGTTGTTGTTATTGATGTTCATTACCACTGCTCCTATTTAACCAAAAATGTGATAGTTAAATCTACTGTTGCTGCTGCAAATCTCTGTATAGTACTTGACCTATCCTAGTTTGATTTGTCCCAATTTGATTTATCATAAGAAGAGGATTTGAAATTAAGCTTTAATGTGCCAATTGATGTATCAATATAATATTTTTATATTTGTAATTTATGATTAAGTACAATAGATTTAGATAACTATTATATTTGGAATTATTTATGTTGAAGTAAATGTAGGATTACCCTTTTTATCAATTTTGTAACATCCAAAATAATTTTAGAGTGTTGCATCGGGCCTATATTCACCTCCCTAAATCATGATTGATATTAAAAAGCGGTCCAAACGACATACATAATTTTGATATAATTATTACAAATGGTTATAATTACTACAAATTGAGGTTGATTTGAATTATAGCATTGGGTATAAGGCAATGCAATTTAGGTATAATCTCATTTTTAAAATAGATTCTAAATTTTTATTAAAATATTTTTCTAATACTTCTATCCAAAGAGAGTGAAATAAATTACTTTGACATAATTCATATATAGGCACATATTTTTAGATTTGATTTTATTTTTAAGTAATACTAAATTTAACCATGTACTCCGAACTTATATTTAAACTTCAATATCAATATACATTTCAGGTCAATAATATCCTATACCTAAAGTTTAAGCAATAATAATTGGATTGCTATAGTCTATTTCAATCTCATATGCATTATAGCAAATTTTAAAAATATATATAGATATAATTATATACTTAGGTGGTATGCTTATGTACAACTGTTTTTTGTATATTTTTCTTAAACAAAAGAGCACTTTAATTAGGTATAACTTAGTAAATTTTAAGCAGTCGTAATTGGATGGGTAGATCCTTTTTCGATCTTATATGCATTATATAAAATTTAAAAAACATATATAGGTAGAATTTTATATTTGGGTGGTATGGTGATATACAAATGATTTTTATATCATTTTCTTAAACAAAACTTTTTTAATAATTGCGTCCAAACAGAGTCAAAAAATTACTTTGACAAAATACAAATATAGGCACACATTTGGAAATTTGATTTTATGTTGAAGTATTACTCAATTTAAGCATATAGTTCGAACTTATATTAGAACTTTAATATTTGATTCACGTGATATACCAAGGGTTTTATTGTAGTCACGTAAACCTCGATTTACGTACAAGTAATTTAAAAATATTTTTGATATAAATAATTAAAACTATATCCATTTACTTTAATGGATGTTGATTTTAAAATAAGGTTTAATAAAATAGGTTCCATCAAAAAGTAATAATACAACGATCTATTGTTCATATATAGTTATCAAATTGGTGATGCCGCTTTTATTGTGAAGTAAATGTCGAATGACGTATTAGGTATATTCATTAAACTAAATTTTTATTGCAAAAAAATAGAGGTAGCAAAATTACACAATTTAGGTATAATTACTACAAAAGGTTCGTCTATACTAAAGTTTAAGCAATACTAATTCAATCGAAATTTCCTGTTTCGATTCAAATATGGATTCTACCACATTTAAAAAGTATATGTAGAGAAAATTTATATTGTGGTGGTATGATTATGTACAACTAATTTTGGTATCGTGTTCTTAAATAGAACTTTTGTATTAGTTCAATATAGAGATATAGGAACAAATCAGATTTGGCTAAATTACAAATATTGGTTTCAAATCTTTGAACTGCTTCTGTAGTCACGTAAACCTCGTATTAGATAACTATTATATTTGGAATTATTTGTGTTGAAGTAAATGTAGGATTACCCTTTTTATCAATTTTGTAATATCAAAATTAATTTTAGAGTGTTGCATCGAGCCTATATTCACCTCCCTAAATCAGGATTGATATTAAAAAGCGGACCAAACGGCATACATAATTTTGATATAATTATTACAAACGGTTATAATTACTACAAATTGCGGTTGATTTCAATTATAGCATTGGGTATAAGGCAATGCAATTTAGGTATAATCTCATTTTTAAAATAGATTTTAATTTTTTTTTAAAAAAAAATTCTAATACTTCTATCCAAAAAGAGTGAAATAAATTACTTTGACATAATTCAGATATAGGCACACATTTTTAGATTTGATTTTATTTTTAAGTAATACTAAATTTAACCATGTACTCCGAACTTATATTTAAACTTCAATATCGATATACATTTCAGGTCAATAATATCCTATACCTAAAGTTTAAGCAATAATAATTGGATTGGTATAGTCTGTTTCAATCTCATATGCATTATAGCAAATTATAAAAATATATATAGATAGAATTATATATTCGGGTGGTATGCTTATGTACAACTGTTTTTTGTATATTTTTCTTAAACAAAATAAGATTTTAATTAGGTATAACTTAGTAAATTTTAAGCCGTCGTAATTGGATGGGTAGATCCTTTTTCGATCTCATATGCATTATATAAAATTTAAAAAACATATATAGGTAGAATTTTATATTCGGGTGGTATGATGATATACAAATGATTTTTGTATCATTTTCTTAAACAAAACTTTTTTAATAATTGCGTCCAAACAGAGTCAAAAAATTACTTTGACAAAATACAAATATAGGCACACATTTGGAAATTTGATTTTATGTTGAAGTATTACTCAATTTAATTCTTAACTAATATCGGGCTTAATATGAGCTTAATATTGCAAGATTCATTATCATGCACGAATGTTATTTAAAAAAAATTAAAAATTTATTAGAAGTAGAAGAGTCATTTTTTCTTTAATTTTTTGCAAGTAGATGTTAATTATTTAAATAAGATTTTTTTTCAGTTTAGTACTTATCTAAAAAAACGGTACAATAAAATGATGTAATTTCAAATATTAAGAATCCATTAAAAAACATATTCTTCACTATAAAAAGAATTTGTACGTTAAAATAAGGTAATTAAGTTATCATGCACGAATGTTAAAGTTGACTACCTTACTTGGAGATTTTATTACATGTAAAGCAGCAATGATAATTTTTATTTAGGTAGATAGATTGTTCATAAAGTCGCTACGTATTACCCTGGCACACTTATTCCCTTCTGCAATATTCGTTGATAAGTTTTTTGGTTATATTTATTATTTTTAACAAATTCGAGGATAATATTAGGATGATTTTGAAGTGGACTAACAATCTAATATTATTACATGATGCAAAAAAAAGTAAAAATACAACAATAGATCAAATTATAACAAAAGATTACTGATAATGAAGCAAATTTCCATTCATGAAACATGATAATTCTATAGGAGTCTGTTAATAATAATCATATTAGTTCAACAAATACTTAAAAGCTTATGATAGAACCATGCATTGGTTTAGACTTTAGACAACAGTTCTTTCATCTCTTCCCTTATGTTCTTCGATTCAACAGACAACGCAGTTATGTTTTCACCCATGAACTTCTGCTGCTCCGAAAAGTTCTTGGTGAACACTTCGTGAGTTTTGCTGAATTCTTCGTGACTCTTGGTGAGATTCATCCACTGATCACGAATCATAGCAATGTTAACGTTCAAGTTTGTTAGTGACTTCTCAAAGATCTCATAAGCATTTGTTTCATAACGATCAATTGCCTTCATGCTATCGTCCTCCTCTGAATCTGAATGACTGTCGTTTGAATTATGAGGCCTGTGTCATAAGAAAAATAAAAATATAATTGATACACTACAAAGTATAATAAACATATAAAATGATGATGGTGACCTAAACTCTTTGCACGAAATAGTTACCTTTTTCTAGAGGTAGAAGCCATTTTACTACCGTGTTTGCTGGGTTAAAGCTAAAAAAGAGTCTTTTTTATCACTGCTAGCAGAGGAGCAGAGGTGTACTATGTTTCTATGTTCGATAAAGTATTGGTTTATATAGCAAAATGTATGAGAAAACGAAGAGATGGGCTTTTATTATTTAGGTAGATTGTATTATGACAGGTGAGGATAAGAAAACAAACTTTTAATGCTAGTTCAGTGGACAAAGTTCACCGTGTATTACAGATACCGAGACCACGTTACAGGTGCGTGCATGAGTGTATATCTCTTCGTTTCTGAATTGTCACATCAAAGACTTTATTATCCACAGAATATAAATAAACATATGGGTTTAATCTTCACATCTGCACCTCTATTATATATTGTCAAAATTTATATATTAAAGTATGATTATCTTAATTAAAAAAGCAATAAAGTGTTTGAAAAATTTTATAATATGACGACAGTTTTATTCATTAAAGGCTCGAAAACATATACACTTCTAGACAGTAAATTTGTATAATTTAACTGGTAAAAAATTATTTCTAGAATTATTGAAACCTATAGGAAAATTACTAATTAAAGCACAGTAATTTGTCCTTTAAAATGATATAGACTAACATTCTTTGAAATTAGCTATATTGGTATTTGCAAGTGCTTGATACAAAATAAATTGTAATTAAAAAAAATTCAATTACTATTTTAATAGTAAAAAAGAAAGTACCGTCTTAATGAAATTATTTATAGATATATTTGAAGCGGTTAATTTGGATAGGTCATAATATATATTCGTCTTTGTTGTTTATAGTATTATAATTTACTTCAAAATAAGAACTTAAAGACTACAATTACTTCGGAACCCAAATTATTTCAAAAAATGTGAAACTGCTTTTGTTATTTCGAATAAGTCGTACTCGGTGAACAACTCATATATGTATATTACTAATGTTAATCTGCAAATATTGTCCACTGAAATATATATAGACGTAAATTTGTATAATTTAACTGGTAAAAAATTATTTCTAGAATTCTTCGAACCTGTAGGAAAATTAATAATTAAAGCACGGTAATTTGTCCTTTAAAATGATATAAACTAACATTCTTTGAAATTAGCTATATTCGTATTTGCAGTTGCTGGATTCAAAATAAAATGTAATTAAATTTTTTTTATTAAATTATTCTTTTAATAGTAAAAAATAAGTATCGTCTCAATGAAGTAATTTATAGATATATTTGAAGCGGTTATTTTCGATAGGTCATAATATATATTCCCTGGTAAAGTAAACCTCCATTGAGTATAATCAGTTTTTGGGTTTAACATATGTACTATATCGCTGGTAATTTAAGTGCAATAATAATAATGGATATTAGGATAGATTTATGTTTGATGTTAAAATAAGCGACAATCAATAACTAAGTTCATAATTACATACTAAAAAAAAATCGAAAGATTATACTAATGTTTGAAAATGAAGGTGGTTCACTGATTTCCATTAAACAAACTAAACACCACTAAATTCAACACGATACAGGGACCATATCATTCATTCCAATGTTTCAATCTTCCATACCAAGATATCTGCATTGTTGGATTTCATATATAGACTAGTAACATGTATACTGTCCAAAATAAATCAGCTACAAATGTTAATATAATTACCTGTCACGAAGCTCAGAAACTCGAGGAAAGTCATAATTGAAATAAAGCTTGGTAGAAGATGTATCCGAAAGTGTAATGACACCACTATACAGGTCTTTAACCATGATGCAAGAGCTCATTACAATAATGAATGGGTGTACAGGATAAAACACATCATCATTCATTGCAACATTGGTACATTTAGCAAACTCGTCCCATAAACAAACTTTGACATCATACCTATATTTATAAAGTATGTTAATAACACCATGAAAAGATATTTTTACTAAAATTAATTCAGATTACCTCAATAGAGTTTCTTAATTAACTTACACACAGTCAGTAAGGATTAAATCTAGGAGAGTATGAGTATTATGCTGTTTGTCAGTTAGTGAACGTAGAGGCTTCCTTTCCTTCACAATACCTACAACATCTACCAAAAATATCATCGATAATGGTTAGTTTTAATTCTGAGTTATCAAAGGACAAAGAGTTTAAAAAGTAATAATAAAATTAAAATATTACCAATACAATGCTCTTCCTGATAGAGGTAAGCATTAATATTGCCAAAATAATAAAATTGAAAACCTCTCCACGGCGAACAAACTCAGGTACCGTTATCAGCTTCAAAGTTGTGTGTTTGTTAAAGCATATATGATTATCAGAAGCTACACATCGGTATTTGTTCATGTACGGCGAAACACTGTAATTGCTTAGTTCATACATCTTTCCGGTTTGAAGCATATCATAAAATGGAATGCCAGTTGATGGTGGGATACATATATGCATACACTGTGCCTAAAATACAGTATATCACCGTTAGTCAACCTATTAGTCTACCAAATTTTTATATTTCTAAAGTTAAATTACTTATTTGTTCATCAATTGCAATGACATTAAGCACTGTGTTGCTTCCATCTTCTGTTACTGGGTCTTTCCATTTTTTGAATATCTGAACTTTGATTGGGCATGAATGTAACACAGTTGGATGTAGCTTGTCAAATGTCAGCTTCAATCCTAAAGACATGTTTTGGGATTGCTATAAAAAAGTATCTTCTCTAAATGGGCAAGAAGGCAGAATACACTATATATTACTAACTTCTTTAGTAACCTGTACTAATACTTCACAAATGTGAAAATGCACAATTTTATAGAGCGAGGCACATGAAAATAGCCTGACTAAATATTTTGCTGCAATGAATACTGGGAGCAAATATATTTGAAAATTATTTTGTTTTTTAAAGTGGGTTAGTAAGTACATCAATAATGTATAAACCCAATCTTCATCAATATCATTAATATAGTTCAGAACCTGTAATGGCATTAAACAAAGTTTGATACAGGTTCACAAAATGAAATTATATTAAAGTGGTGAAACACAACACCTTAAATGATGTACTATACAAGAATGTTATAAAAAAATTCTTTGTAGACAACATTCTTTGTAACATCCATTGAGTCACCATTCTTTGAGTCGACGAACACCTTCAAACCTTTAGGGGAGGTAACACGACTTATTGCAACGTAGAATTACCCATGTGTAAAAACATGATTAGGCAAATACAAACCAACTCGCTCTAGGGACTGCCTTTGGGACTTGTTGATAGTCATTGAATAAAAAATTTGTAGCGGCATTTGTTTACGAATAAACTTGAATGGAAGCTTTGTATCGATTGGACAAAGTTCCATTCTTGGAATAAAATGTTTTGTACCAACAAATGCGCCACATATTACCTCACATTCAACACATTGCTTCAAACAACGCGTAATCATCATCCTTGTTCCGTTACATAGACCAAGGGTTTGATTTAAATTGCGCATTAGCATAACTGCAACACCTTCTTTCAACTTAAGATTATGAGGTGGCAGCCCAGGAACATTGATTGAATTTAGATACTCAGGAGGAAAAGTAAAGCTCAATTCAGTTGCAGTTCCGCCAAAATCTTCCGCTTTATCCACGCTGTAATATGTAAATTCTGCACCTGGAATTATATCAACAATCACAGAATTCAGATGAGTAACAATCTGATTGGTGGGTGTCAGTATCGCTCTTTCACTTAAATACACCGGGCTCTTGTACTGTTCCAAGAAATTAGGGTAAGTCCACTTGATCATGTTGTCAACTGTATTTTTCAACTCAGGATCACAGAATTGGCTAGGAATTAAAATTTCATCCTCTGCATATTCTTTTGAAAAATCATCATGTTGTTGAACCTCTTCATTGCCAATTTTGAGAACCCATTCAGCAAATAATCTCAATTCCTCAACTTCAAAAGTATCTTGTGCCTGGTTAAGTCTCATGTTACGGTACAACAACAAAATCTTGAATTCAACCATAATGGAGACCTGGTTATTGTAGCAGATACTACATCACCGCGCGAGCCCTGGTTAATGACAAGCAAGATCTGACGGAAATCACCACCAAGAACTACTGTTATGCCTCCAAACGCCATACTGAATCTTTTAGGGTCAACAGCTTTCATAATATCTCATAGGGATCGGTCTAAACATTCAAATGCGTAACGATGATGCATAGGAGCTTCATCCCATATGATAAGATCTGTATGCTTGATAAGTTCTGCAATGTCAGAATCGTGACGAATTCTACAAGAAGAACAGTCATCAAGCACAATAGGAATTCGAAACCGGGAATGTGTTGTTCTTCCTCCAGGCATGAGTGTAGCGGCAATGCCAGATGAGGCTACGGGTAGACTATTAATCCCAGGGACCGTAACTTATAAATTAACATCTTCCAAACAAAAGTTTTTCCACAACCACCACTACCATACACAAAATAAACACCTCCGGCTTTTGACTGCACCGATTGTAGAACATTGTTATACACTTCTATTTGCTCGGCATTACAATGAACAAACAAATGCTCAAAGTTCTGTTTCATTTCTTCAAGATTATAACTCGTTTCTTCAACCACTAAATTATTAATACCACTTTGTAGATACATAGAGGGAGGCCGCGGAAGCTGTTTGAACTGTGCTAATGATCTTCCAATAGACTTCAGCAATTTATAGATTTCTACAAATATTTTGTAAAATTAAAAAAAATTTATAAATGCATAAGAACTTTATTAAGTAGAAATGGTATGAATTATAAAGGCATGACAAATTACCAGCAAGTGCATAATATTGTAGTTGCATGTCAGAGAAAACAGTAGAGGTAGATGTCATCACGACTTGTCTTTTACGCAACAGATCATCAACCATATATTTCCAGTGCTGCTCCCATAACTTTTTTAAGTCTGTAACTTGACAGTTAACAATTATATGCACAAAAAGTTGCCTTATTTGTTCCGGGAAACCACCATTTGAACAATCTTTCAGGACTGAGTGCCACTCATTATCATCATCAAGTAAACCTAATTGTTTACATGCTTCTTTAAAAGTTCTGCAGCATACACCATTGATGGTTTTCAAAGCATCAAAAGAAGTAGGACCACGAACGTTTGAGAGCAAAAGACGAAGGTACCATAACTCTCCTGCACTGTGGTGCGTATTAAGCAGTCTACCAATTTGATTTCCTTTCTTGCACATGGTCCATATCCTATCAGTCTCATTCCAAACATAATACTGTGGAATTTCATCATATGTAAACTGTCTCGAATACATGTCATTTTGATTTAGACGAAAAAAAGCCTCAAGCTGGCTTTGTTTATACTGCTCTCTTCGTACAACTTTTTCCAAGTTTTCTTTCTCGGTAAAGGTACAGCTCCTCTCCCCAGGTAAGTGAAAAGATAATCTTAAAACAGATATTGAACGATAATGGATTGGAAAACTGAAAATCCGGTAAGCAACTTCAGATGCGCATATGTACAGACCATCAAAATAGGCATTAATCTCATCAACACTTTCCTCTTGGTTGGCAGACTCCCTCCTCTGACTGGATATCTCAACGGTTGCACGATCATGGCCTTTCAAGCAATATTTAAATATGTACTTCAAACTTCTTGTATGACAACAGATCTTTACATTCATGTGGCAATTATATTTTACCAATAAATCTCTATTATAAGGCACAACCCATTGATTGTCAAGTACACAAGTGCCTTTCATTACACTTAATCCAGTATTCCGACGCTTGTAAATGGGAAAGCCGGACTGATCAAAGTATGTCTCTCTACAATACCTGCATTTGACTTTAGATAATTAGTAACAATTAATTTTTAGAATCTAATATACGGTAGTTGTTGAAGATATTAACTTACTTTTTCGGAAAGTGTTTTGTACACTTCCCATCCTTCATGCAAGGTGATTTCGTATTCTGCAGGCCACAAGGACCATGAATCATCAAGCTTCTTACCGCATCGTAAGCAACTGGATCAGTAATGGGATCTGGAATTTCAGCTGTCATATACTTATCTACATTGGCAGTGAGGTTTCTCTTTAAATCA
Source organism: Apium graveolens (assembly GCF_009905375.1). NCBI lineage: Eukaryota > Viridiplantae > Streptophyta > Magnoliopsida > Apiales > Apiaceae > Apium > Apium graveolens. Next base: position 238,251,501 of record NC_133650.1, on the reverse strand, counting down.
CCATCTAGCCATATTAACATATGCACATGTGGGAGACCACGCTTATGAAACTCCACAACGTACATCACTGCATAAAAAAAGATTTAGAAGGAAAAAAATTAAGGTTATGGAATAATTCAATGTAGAAAAGGAACATTGCAGAACTACTAATCATTTTCTTACCTCCTATGCAATTACCAAAATTTTTTTTAGTCTTTATATCTTCTATTAACTGCTCAAGTTTGAGATGGAAAACACGAGCTATTATATCCGGAGAATCACGAGCTGAACATCCAGGTAAAGAATTCATCATTTCTTTTATCTTTGTCCATTGAGAATTACAGGTCACAGTAAGGAATATATCTGGATGACCAACAACTCGGCAAACTGCAAGAGCATCTTGAAAGTTCTGCTGCATATAACGTTTAGACCCAAGAAAATTAGCAGGCAGTACAAATCTTTTACAAACATTTGTTGCATCAGTCCCTCCATTGACAACTTTCTTTGCCAATGTGCTGTACAAATCACTCCTCAAATTTGTCTGGTGAGTACGCAACGACCACAATCGGTCCTGCTCTATACAGGAAAAGGCATCGACTACATATTGTTGGTAGAGTCGGCCAACTAGACGAATATGGAGTCCTGTCAGGCCAATAGAAGTAGGTATTAAATAAATAAATTTATTGAGCAAAAAATACAGTACAGTTGGGAGGAAGTATTATTTGTACCTTCATTTTTTCGGACCTGTAATCGATAGGAGTAGTATTCTTTCATGGTGATTCTCTTGCGTTTCTTTTTGGTTTGTGTCTCAGAATCAACATACAGAATTTCATCATGGTAACCATCCTCACCAAAGGGAAATAGTATTGGGTATTGTAAGTCCATTAGTGATGGATGAAAAGATGATATCCGCTCAAGCTTCTTTTCAGATTTCTCCATTATAATATCTCTCTCATTTTCATTTGGCTTCTTCTCTGCAATAATATCTCTTTCACCAACTGTGGTATCAATATCACCAACCATTACACAAGCAACTTCATCTGATGGTCCAATAATATTGTCGCGCCCACTCTCCGAGCGGGAAACCTTCAATTTAATTTTTAAATCTTTAATGGGCTGTTCTTTGAACCGATCACGGGCATAACGAAATTTTTTAACCAACTGATTTGTTTCATCTAACATTGAAATCAAGTCTTCAATAATCTCACTATCAACAGCCCCACCATCATCAACTTGTACCCATTTCATGCGGTTCTCCGCTTCATGTTCAGTATCATAGATGTAGAGCTGACAGAACTTGGGATCGTCTCCTTCATTCGGAATTAGAGACCCAAAGACATGATGGTTCCGTCCATTAAGCCGGTAAACGTAAGGTGTTCTACCCCTGTTAATGGAATGGTCCACCTTACCACCCATAGATGTAAAGGAAAATATAGCATTGTATAAACGGATATTTCTCAAGAATGATTATCTTTTCCTAGGATCATCATACAAATGCTTCAAGTAATTAGGTGTGAGGTTTGTAGGCGGGAGTTTAATTTGCCTTTGAGAACAACAAACACTAAACTTTGGAGTTCCCTTCTTAACTTGTTTATTGGCCCTCTCCTCCTTCCACATTATGGCATTACACTTCCTACAATATTCAGTAGGAGGGCCCAAAGAAGCATAACCATTGGGAACTGTAAATATAAAGGTAGTTAAAAGCACATAAAATAAATATATTTTTGAAATAAGGAAGATAGTTTAGAGAATCACCAGAATCATGGTTAGGCAGTTGTTCTTCATCTATTAAACACTCGCTATCATCAATGTCATTGTCTGTTCAAATAATATATAGAGTCATGTAGCAGCAAAGGGGTGAAACAATATACTCATATAAACAATTTATTCTATAAATTGTACCATCATGCCAAAACAAATCAGCTTCTTTAGATTGTAGTTCAGGTATCATCGATGTCCCTATAAAATAGTATAATCTCCGTTTAGTTAAATAATACGTGGGACTGAGGTTTGTTAAAGAAGATGTATTAAAGAACCTGTAAATTCATAGTTAACTTGGGAATTGTCATCAGCAAATAAACGGACAGGCGGAACACGCATTTAGTTTTTTTCACCCCTAACATTGCCTTCTTTTAGATTGCGCAAAATAGATGCACCTGAAAATTTATAACAACATATAAAGTACTACAAATTCAGGTTGTTATTAATTTACACAGAAAATATATAGGATAACATACGACTGGCAGTGGACGTGGTTTTGCGCATGCGTGAATTTTCCGCAGATGCAGGTGTGGAAAAAGAGTAATCTGTAGAAGCAATATATTCAAAAATAGCTATTAAAAGTTTTTAAGATCATTTAGATATAGCGGTAAGGTGGTAACAAATAACATACCAGACTCATTGATCATAGGTGGGAAAAAATTTTCAGTTTCGGGTGTCCTTAATGTTACATTAGTCGTTGTAACGGATGAACTGTTAACACTTGGGAAGGGCACACCTAATTCAAAACACAAATGTAAAAGTATTTTTAGGAAGTATGGATAAAAAAAGGAAATAATATAACAACATATAAAGTACTAACTACAATTTCAGGTTGTTATTAATTTACACAGAAAATATATAGGATAACATACGACTGACAGTGGACGTGGTTTTGCGCATGCGTGAACTTTCTGCAGATACAGGTGTGAAAAAGAGTAATCTGTAGAAGCAATATATTCAAAATAGCTATTAAAAGTTTTTAAGATCATTTAGATATAGCGGTAAGGTGGTAACAAATAACATACCGGACTCATTGATCGTAGGTGGGCAAAAATTTTCAGTTTCGGGTGTCCTTAATGTTACATTAGTCGCTGTAACGGATGAATTGTTAACACTTGGTAAGGGCACACCTAATTCAAAACACAAATGTAAAAGTATATTTAACACAAATGTAAAAGTATATTTAGGGAGTATGGATAAAAAAAGGAAATAATATAATACTAAATGTAACTGTTAAAGAAAAACATGTAGTTCAAGAAATGTAGCACTGTTATGTGACAAAAGGACATACCAGTAACATGAGTTGAAGTTTGGTGCATTCAAGCTTGAGAGTTTGACGCAGAAACAGGTGTGCTGCTACAATAGCCTGCAGAGAAAAAAAATAACAAAAATTCTCTATAATATTACATATTATACAACACAAGTAGAACACCTTTTATTTGTAGAGGAGTCGTACTGTTGCACATTCGAGATTCATTGATCGTAGGTCGGCGAATATTTCCAATTTCAGGTTGCATTAATGTTACATTACTCGTTGTAACAGATGAACTGTTAACACTTGAGAATAGAAGACCTATATCAAAATTAAAGCAATTATTAGACAACTTAAAATTTCAGGTACCATTATGATTACCCACAAGGACAGAATAATTTAAGACAAAGGTGCATTAATACCATTATGGAGTGCAAAGTTGGAAATACCTTTATGATTAGCAAAGTTGGAAACATCCGACAGAGGAAATCTAATAGGAGCCGAGTTTAAATTTGATTTGTATACATTTGCACTATGTGAGTTACTTGATTGCACACAACTACATGATAAGATAAAAAGCATTAATTTGATGTTCAAGAAATATATGATGCATTTGTATTAGATATAATATACGTACGAACTCAAAGGCACATTGTGATTATTCCTTGACAATTCTGAATTGGAATGGTGATTCCTCCTTAATTCTGAAGTGAAGTTCTGTCCTCCATTTGGGTCAGTGAAATCCATACTTGAAACAGGACACTCTGAATAATTTTTAACCAAAAAACTATTAATAAGCCTTAAAGAGAAAACAACTACAATAACATGAGCTTCCACAAAATAAAACACACTATTTACTTAAATCTTTAACCATAATCAATTACATCAACAAATTATATTAAACATTATCATCCAACAAACCAAATGATAAAAGCATAAATTCTTACCTTTGACAATAACATTACTGATATTCTTGGAGGGTAAAATGTTACAGTTCTCTTTGTTTCCTAAACAATTCTTCCTGTATTTTCGTGTGTGGGAACTCTCTTCATGATAAAGAATAAACATTAGGAATCCATAAAGAGAAAGAATGGTAACAAATATTTATATCAATACATACCTCAAAAATCTTGAAGAGTACGAAAACTATTAAATGACAGATGATCATAGCTTGCCTTTAAGTAGTGAGGACAAAATTCAGTTCAGAAATTAAAAAATAAGATGAGTAATTAAGTACACGAAATAACACAATTTCAAAATCTTACCTCTTTCATTGACGGAGTTAGATAGTAGAACAACTAAGAAACAGAAAATCAGAGGAAAAGAGGACAGAAAATATCAAAGATTTGGAATGAAAAGAACAAACTAATTTTGAAGTCCTGGGGTATGGGGTATAGACCTGCAAAATAATATTTCGTTATTACATGGTAAAGAAAATTAGCTACACAACTTAAACAACAATCTATATATACATCTGGTGAAACAATAACAAACAACTACTACCTTAAAGTTTCTAACATGTCAATCATAATATACAAAATAATTTGTTAAACACCTGACATTCAAAAAATTATCAAACTTCATATACCAAAAAATATGCATAAAACTTTATGTATAGATTACATACCTCACCGTGTTGTGATAGATGTAAACAACATTTATCATGTCGCTAACAATATATATCACAACCTGCGAAAGATTCGAAGATCAGATCATGGTTATACATATAACATTCAAAAAATATAAGCCTAATAAGACATATACATATGTAATTGATGTACCAAAAAAGAAGAAGAGGTGAAGTAATAGAATAAAATTTTACAGAATGATTGGGTTTGATGTATGAAAGAGAAGAGAGAGATATATTGAATTCAAAATTCAAATTAAAACTCAATATACACAATGTACCGAAATTTTGAATTATTGGGATGTGTGCATCACATGTATACATGTGTGCTGGAAATCAAATGGGTTCTGTTTGTTGTTTGAAAGTAAGTGGAAGTATGTTTTTAACTATTTTTAATGGCATTTTGTGTAAATATATATGAAGTCATGGGGTATGGGGTGTAAAAAGCCTTGAAATTTGTGGAATCAGGATTTATGATATATATAGATAGATTCCTTTTTCTTACATTCGAGGGTGTGTGTTATTTTGGGATTTTTAAAAAAACCCAATTTTTAAATTTTTTTTATTTAAAATTGTCATATTTTAAGAAAAAACTAAGGACTTTTGTTCGCGTTACGCGTGCTTATTATCCGATAATTTATTAAACGTAAACTATTATATGTACCATATTCTAAAATATAAATGAAAACAATCGGTATATCGTATTCTGAGATGATGCATCTCTTAATTATATTAACAAACAAATAAAAATACATAAAGATGCACTAAAAAACATAATCGTCATTTTTAAAGAAAAGTACATGAACCTATTACTTGATTATAATCTTAAATCAATGCCAAGATTATCTTCGCAAAGAAGATTTCAACATTAAGCGAACGGCAATTATAAGAAGTGAACTTAGTAACAATCTGAATCATTTGTTAATTAATATAACATGTACATTACCTCAATTATGATACATTAGAGGTATTGTTAGTGGCCAAAAATGTTTCATCTGCATGAATCATAACTTTTTGCTATACTTTATGTGTTGATGGAGGAATCTGGTAACAACAAAGTTTGAGGTTTCTCACCGGAATTAAGATCTATGACGCTAGTTCTTCGCCGGAAAATCGAGCGGTGTGTGGTGGTTTGTGGTTGTTTTAGGCTGAGATTGATCAGAGTAAGTGGTGGCTCCCTTATCAGCTCTCAAATTTTTACCCCTCTCAATGTGCCTACGTACCCTTTATATAGGGATCAAGTCTGGCGTAGTTCTTGGGGAACAAGAAATCTAATGGGTTTAGACTTCTTATTCCTAGGCTCGGTAGAAGCCCATCTAGAATCCATCTTCCGCTAGCTTTAGGAATGTCCAACTATGAGGCCCAACCGCAAAGGCCCAAGGCTCGTCCGTAATTGTAGGACTTTACGGATAGTGCATCTCCCTGCGCAAGGATAACACTCCGCTACAGCTATCTCCCTTGATTTACGGACACAAGTATAACCACGGTTCACCCCAAATACCGGACGCGTCCCTGTCCCCCGAATGAGGATAACCCACCAGATAGTAGGACAGGTGATCCCAAGCTCTTGGGTGCAAAGTGCAGGATGATTCCAAAGTTCTCCAACGAGGACACCCGTTGAATACAAGAACAGAGTTCCCAAAGCACACACCAAAGTTAACCCCGCATCCCCAACGAGGACACCCGTTGAATACAGGAGGAGGTCTTCAATCATCAGGCATACCCCTGGAGGCCTTCAAGCTCTTCATGGACATCCCCCTCCTTGACCGTCTCAAGGAGCGAATTCTTCAAAGAGTACCAGCAACAAATACGTTAGTGAAAATAATCTCCATTGCTCCTTCCCATACATGCTTTGTATTGAGGTCACCCTTGAGAACGTATTTAACACACATAGGACGCGTCCTAGGACGTTGGGCGCGTCCTAACCTTCATAAAACCTGTATTGTTCTTCCAGCAACTACCTCTTTATAACATTCCATAGAGACAGGACGCGTCCTCGACCTCTAGGCGCGTGCTCCAACCTTCATTACCTAATGGACCACATTTACTAAATACTTCCACCATGGTGGACGCGTCCACAACGCCTGGGCGCATTCTGTCCTAATCATGTGCATTCAAGCTTTCTTATCATAAGACCATCCTTCATAAAACACCCCCTCAAAGTTGGGCGCATCCTGTATTTATTGACGCGTCCTCACCTTTTATAATGCAATACCGAGTTTGACTGTAATTAGTCCGTATTTGACCTGCATTGATCCCATACCAAATTTTGGGTATAACACTATGTACTAAAAATATTTTGATGTTTATTGACATTTTTGGAAATGTTTTACAATGCTTAAGATGTCCAATAGTGCATAATGTCAATGCCTAAAATGTCCAATGATGACAAACATAATGTTTTTAATCGTAGGTAACCCGCAGCCGCTACCCTTCGGGTGTGTACTGGGTAAACCCTACAAGCTCACACAATAGCCTGCAAACCACGTGAACCAAGGTAAACTGCATTTAAGTGACAAACTCTTACTCAGGAGGCATAATCATAAATTCTCCTCTTGTGGGATTCGAACCTGTGACCAAGAGTATAGTTATTCCCTCTTTAAACCAACTGAGCCACCCCTTACAGGCAAACAAACAGAATGTTGATGATCAAGTTGAGGATTAATATAGAGATACTATTATAATATGAAGTAGACTAATGAGAAGATACAACATGAAGGATTAACTAGCATGAATTAGTGCTTAACAAAATGAATTTTCAATCTTAAGGTTTTAACAATATACCAAAACCTAGGCTTCATCCGGCGCATCAAACTTTAACAGGCAACCTCTTATCGCTAGATTGAAGATGAGTTGTTTGATGCCCTTTTCTTTGGAACATGAGGCCTAAGATTACTAACTATACACTAAAGGATTGGTTTCTATAGAGCCTATCGTACAAAGATATACGAGGATCATTGCACCTTTAAATGATTACTATTTTACACATTATACATTGTACTATAATATGTAGTTAGTCTTTATAATATTCTTAAGGTGCAAATTTAAGGAAGAGTGAGACAATATTAAATTATTTACGTATTGCATTCTAGGAGATTACTTTTGTCAGTTTAGGCCATAATATGGTGCTACTAAGAAAGATTAAGGTATTTTTAACATTGAAATACTTATTTGTTAAATACTTTACTTATCTGATATGATTAATAATAAAAATAATAACACCTACAAATTGAAATGCGATAAGTTAAAGGTACATTGCTCCACGAACAGATTAACATGGCCAGGCTGAACAAGAAGAATCTGAAGAGAGAATGGTCCTTCATCTTTGATTCTATCATTAGAGTATTCACATGTAAGAAGACTGGCTATGACAATATCTCCAGGGTGGTGTAGAAGTTGGTGCATTCCATAGCATACAACATGTGACGGCCTCAACCCCGGGGTCAGGAGTTGGCGTCACTAAACACAACAAACCACACTATAAACTACAAAATAATGATTTAAGTATGATTTAAGTTATTTATTATTACAAACCATTTATTCAAAAAGTCTGACACGCTAAACTTATTCAGCAACTCATCAGACCACACATGGTCTGATACTAACTACCTCTAAGGAGCCAGGTCCAGGAGGGACGGAGACACGGTTCTGCCAAGGTCTGAGTGGTCTTCTAGGCATCTGCGATATATATATAACAGGTTGCAAGGGTGAGCATATAATCGCTCAGCAGTACCAACATATGGATATCAAGATAAAAATGGTAAAGTATACAGTTATAGGAACAGAACTATAAATCAACATGAAATCCGTAATCTTTAAATCATTTCGAGCAACAGTAAATAAAGAAACTGGATATCACTAACTAACATGCTCTTAATAAAACAAACGTAGTTGTGTGCTGTGTAAGTACCAGAGTCCAATTTTAGCATGCTATTCACATTTGTTATTCAACTGTATCAATCATTTATTATTTTACGGGAATCACAAAGCCAAATCAGATACGTAATGGATATGTGAAGACAGCTGATCAGGCTATCAACACCTGACGGCTCCAAGTGTCATTCCATACACCTGTTCCGGAACTCAGAGACTATCTAGGTCTCTAACCTACTGGACTAATCGGTTATGTAATGCGCGCAACTGAGTTAGCCTCTTACGCAACCTCACTAGGCCACTATGACCCTTATGTATCCCATATCTGATCGTTTTATCCAGTTTTCAAAACACTTGTACCTATCCCATTTTAAAAATCATTCATTTGACAACACACGTAAAATTTGGTTCACAAATTATTTCATTCGGGATAGGTACCTTTCAAAGTTAGTTTTCCCCAAAACAGGTTAAAAACAGTTATATATAACTACAAGGGATACGTAACTTAAAACGTTTTTGTTCCTATATGAGAATAAAATAACATTTTACTCATATGTACTGAACCATAAAAGAATGGTCAGGGGTACTTTCCTTGCAACGCTTTCGGAAACCCTAAGTAGCTTTTATGCTGACTTCGGTCCTGGCGAGACTTGACTGGGATCTACAGTAACATGATACCCTAATTAGTTATACCGACATGCTTGATATCCTCGAACCCTAATAACTCAATTCATTAACCCGACTCGCACAATGATTATACACATAATTACGTAATCCGTATTCACATAAGGGTAAAATGTTTTGTATTATAAAGTACGCTTCTCGTATTTCAAAATAATTTTAGAAAAATTTTGAGAGCGACTCTTCTGTATATAAGCCTACCCGTCGAAACATCATCGACGTCAAACCAACAATCAAGATCCGTGATACAAATCCCAACACGACTTTTAAAATAACAAATCATTTTCATTTCATCACCGTCCACCGTCCGCTCGTAAAAATTTATCGCGGACAGTGGCAAAATTTTCGGGGCACCCGATTATTCGGGTTCCAACATAAAAATTTCACTGAATAGTTCGATTAAAATCAATCGCACGAAATTATTTATATCACGAATCGTAGTCATAATTCCCTGTAATTAATAAAATAATACGAATTAATCAGATTACTGAACCAAAACACAACCAACAGAACAAGGCTACACGCGCGCAACGCGTCACAACATGACCGCAGCAAAGCAACCGAGAACACAGGACGGTCGGAAAACGGCTGAAAAACAACAACCACACCCAACTCACCCACACAAACGCGCGCACACACACACACACATAAACACAGGCACACACAAACTCACACACACAATCACATAAAAATATATACATACAAAATTAGACTGGAAAGGTACAAAACCAACCGGAAAAAGAACGACCGGGAAACCAAACGACGAACCACCACGAGAGGCAGAAGAATAGAGAAGAAAAACGGAAGAAAGGGGGAGATAGAGGAGGGAGAGAGAGAGAGTAGAGTGAGAAAGGACGAGAGGGGAAAGATTGAGAGACTGTAGATATTGATATTTACAAGAACAAGTGACTCACCCCTCCCTGTTACTCAATTACACGACACGTGTCCAGTTTAGTGGATACGTGTCATTTTCTGACGATTGCAAGCTGATTCACATCGTTTTAATAAATTTTAATGGTACAAATGCGAATAAATATTACTCAAAACATAACAAAATAATCTTAAAATTTTATAAATATCCCGAAACTGGTAAAATATAAATTTTATAATTTTTAAAACATTTTTGAAGTGCAACTTATACCCGCATTTAACAATTAAACGAATCAATGAAATTAATCCCAAAAATTTCAGAAATAATTTTAAAATTCTCAAAATATTAAACTTAATAAAATATGAATTTCATAATTTTTGAAGAATCCTGGAATTAAATACGAATTTTACAAATAAATGCAATCAAAAAATCATTTAAAGATAAATAATTAATGAAATATTGATTTCTCAATTTTATAAAATCTAAAAAATAATTATTGAAATTATGAAGTTATAAAAACAATTTTAGAGATAATCCAAATATTTATGAAAATAAACCTGCCATAAAATCACTTTTAAAAGCGAAACAAAATAATACAACTCAATAATTAATTACACATTTCAATGTTATATACCAATAAATCACACATAAATAATGAGAACCAACGCACAGCTGTCAAAACCAATACACATATTTTATTTAATTAATTATTCAATAATTACACTTTTAAAATAATACAAAATATACGAGTTATTATATCTGTTAGTGTTTGTGCACTGGAGACAACACTATGATGTTTTAGTTTAAAACATTAGGATTATTAATGTTTATGTTCTATCGATTATTTTCTTTATAATTTATTAATTCTTAATTTACTGCGATATAAATGTTAGATTAATAAATGTTCTTGGAATATAATATGCAATTCTATATATCTAAGTACGTGACTTAGAAATGGGATTATGAGAATAGTATCAATATTCCTAAAGGTCCCTAGTCGAGTATTATTATTAATGGACAATAATAATGCATTAAGACTGGTGTGTTTGTTGACTGATGATCACGTCTCATTGATCATAGGTATAGTGATACTAAAATAAAAAACACAGGCAGGTGTATATGTACATGGTGCTGGACAGACCAATGTGAGATCCTACATGTCTGTTATGTCATAAGTAATTCTCACAGTGATAATGATGTAATGGTCCTGAGACCTGAAATCATTATATTTCTATACGAGAATTAATATACATTGATTCCATTAAAAGTTATCCTTGACCGGGTAATGATAAAAATGAACATTGGGTATATTATGAATCGTATGAGAAATATTAATGATCTAGATGGGATTTAACCCTCCTATTTTAGGAGTGATATTATTGGCCTCTTGTGTGAGCTAGACTATGAAATGCGTGGTCACACTCAAATGTTGATTTGATATAATAGTCTACTCATTGATCAAGGAAACTTGGATTAAACTATGATGAGGATGACACATTAAATGCCTCTAGTTTAATCTATAATATTTGGTTAAAGAGATTATATTACATTGTACATTATTCACAAAAGGTTTTATCGATCACCGATTCAATTATTATTACTTGGGTAGTAATGATGTATTTCTAGATGCCACTCATTGTTTACGATTTTAAATCAGATTTAAAATTCGTTGTCAACGTAATAATAACATATAGGGTCACACACTAAGAATGCTTGAAGGATTATTTAATTTAAATTGGATTTAAATTATATTAAATTTATTCTAATTATTTATAAAATTAATTAAGTATGACTTAATTAATTAGATAAATATTGATATTCGAATTTACTAATATTAATTATGAAATTTATTTGTTAAATAATTAAGTGAGACTTAATTATAATACAAACAAGAATTTCGAATTAATAATAACTCCTAATTAGTTAAGAATTATAATTCGTTTTTCTACTCTCTATATAGTATCTCTTGTGTGGCTGTTTTTTTTGGTGCAAGACTTTTACTAAAACCCTAGCCACCATGAGAGAAGATGGAGAGAGCAAGAAGAAACGGGTTTGTGCTAGTACACATTCAATCTTTGAGTTCAAGTATTTGTGTGGATACCGATAGAGTGTAGATCTCGAGAGCGAGATGCGTGATGATTGGACAAGCTTTGGATCTCCATTAGTCAACCAATTTGTAAAGCTTCTTAAGGTAAACAATCTGATCTACGGATTAAATATCTATTTTTTGCATGGATCATGCGGTGGGTTTCGAAAATTCTGTTTTTTCACGTTTTTAATTACTGTTCCCGTTGCGTTTATGTGCTCGAAACCCAACAATGGCATCAAAGCTACTTGCAAATTTTTTTTAATTCGTTTATGTTTTTACTAGTTTTATGATGATAACATGTATACAATATTCCATGACTGTTATGTATGCGATTTTGTATATTTTACATGTTGTTATGTTTATATATTCGTATGTATATATATATTTTGAATATATGATATTAATGAGAGTTGTATAATCATATGATGATTATATATTCTATATATACTGATATATACATGTTTTGTGTTTGTTCTTATTATATGAATCGTATTTGATACGATTCTGAATCGGATGCAGCGGATTTGCTGAAATCTGTGTCTAGTGTCCGATTTTGGCGAACGAGTACGCTATTTCATATGGAATTAAGCGTCTGAACATAACTGATAGCATAAGTTATCAGCCACTGATCTGTAAGGAGTTTGACGTCGTTTAGGCCCTCTAATCTGCGATTTATTGTTATCAGATTTAATTTCAAATTTTCTGATTTTCTGATTTTTGCTATATTTGGTTTTTATGATTAGATCAAGATGGGTATGATATGTTAAGATCATATTATGTGTTTTAACATGTTCTTATTTGTTAATTGAGCATGGTGGATGGTTATGGCTTATGACCTTAGGTTAATGGTTTTGATTTTTTAAATACGGCTTGCATGTCGTTTGATCTTGTAATTATTAAATCTTGAATGTAACTCGAGTTCTTATTGTAAGTACATTAGATTAGTTTTTATTTTTCATTCGTGTAATGTACATGAAGACATGAAGATTTGAAGATCAAGGAATGGTAATCTCACATGGAGGCCATCCAAGGAAGCAATACAAGAAATAAGACATGTAATAGTTAGCCTATATTTATTTTTCACCTTAGATTGACCTAGATCTTTGTCATTAGCTTGATGAAGATCACATAGGATAAAGCAATAACCAACCACATTTATTTATTGCACTTTACATATATATGAGCATATGATGAATGTATGTGTAGAGTAGTTTATAAAGATGCATGCTTAATTAGATTAAGGATGTATGTATTAGATACAACACCCATGCCATGCTTTCTAAACAAGATAAAATTTGTAACGACTTAAGATTCTAAAATGAACAAATGATTATGAGATTCTCGTGTTCATGAAACACGGAATAAAATACAAATTTTCTTTATTTCTGACATGGGGCGATTATGTCAAAAGCGAGTTCTTTGAACTTGTAAGGTTGTGGGTTTTAAATGAGACCGTTGTGACTCCCTCACTACCTGGAAATCAAACCATTGACGAATATTATTTGAAGTATTTTATTCAAGGACAAATTGGGAATCTCTTTATGATGGGATCATGATCGTTTTAAAATTAACAAAACCCTAAAGGTAATATTAAGTTGATCAGATGCCTTCCAATGAGTCCAATACGCTAACCCCTAGATCGACCAGGAGTGGGTTCGCCAAAGCGAACTACTCCTATCTATCGTGGGAGATGTGTTGAAGTATATATTGATACTTTTTGACTATTGGGTTTGACTTAACTAAGTTATCACAATAGGATTGTGAACTTAGAGGCATAGAGTTTGGCGAGATTTATTAGATAAATATGAACAAATGTTGACCCACCAAGCTATCCAAGAGTTATATAGTTGATATAATTGAAAAATGTTGTCTACCTAAATAATCATTTTTTAGGAGAAAAGCCAAAGCTGACCTAACACGTGGTGAAATATGGATCTTGGCTCATTAGAAAGGATATAGAAGATATTTTTTCCAAATTAATAGTTAGGGCTATTGATTTGATAAAAATAGTGGGAGATATATATTGTGAATATATATATATATATATATGAATAATCACTTGAACATAATTTAATGATCATCTGTAGACTGTCATTTTATGCACTTTAATATTGTATATATCAAATGACAAATAACACAAATAACTTCTCTATGTAATAGTCTTTGAGAAAGACAAACTGACATGAAATAATTTCCTCGATTGACATGAGAACTTGAGGATTGTCCTCGGGTTCGAGGATGTCACTCAAACCCCTCCTGTCACACCCCCAACTTAAACAACAAAATAAATATAGCTATTATATCTTTTTAATGAAGAATACACAACCAAAATCTAAGATCTTACAGTTTAGGGTTTGGAACAGCCCAACACTACCAACTATTACATCTGATTACAAATACTGAGTCCTCACACAACTATTATTACTTATTCTACCTGAGCTCGAACATAAGTATCAGCATCACAGGTCTTATGGGCAGTCTGCTTGAATCTAACCATAGCTGCTAGCTGTAATATAAGGGTAAAGCAAGAAGTGAACCAAATGCTCAACAAGTGCTAACAGTACGACACAAAACATAAATTGAGATATACTTTTAAGAATGACAATGGAAAGACATAACCAAAGGTAACGAGAGATAAAAACTATGTGAGATGGCATCATTTTGCTTGCATCAAAATAATTTTAAAATCATGTTTTAATCAAAATCATTTTATGACGCTACGGATTACAGCCGGTGATCAGCCGCGAAGTAATCCCGAACCTCGCTGGGTTCTAAAACATTATTGGGAATCCCTAGGCAACTTTTAAGCCTAATATAAGTGCGGAAAGGACTCGCGTCTCAGTCTAGATCCACCATTCAAGAAAACATTTATCCCCCTTTGGGACTGAAAACCCATATTTTATTTATTTCAAAAACTGATGCCGAAATATGACAAAATCTCTTTTTGCAGTAAACAACTTTATCAAAGGATTATAGATCAACTCGAAATACGGGGAATTGGTGCTAACTTCAGAGCCATGATTCACAAAACTATTCTCTATTCAAGTAATTGAATGGTTTTCATATAGCAAAGATTGAACAAGAGGATTTAGTGAGGCTAATGGATAATATGAAGGGTAATGCCAATTTGGGCTCAAAGCAATGGTTTCTCATCAAGGTTCAAGTGCTGGATTATCAAGAAGGTAAGCTTCATGAATACTAAGGGTGTTAAGGTACAAGAATGATCTTTAACTCAGGACATATCAGAATTGTCAAGCTTTAGGATAAGAAAGAGGGTATCAATCAATGAGGAATCAAGCTGGTAAGTATCTGACTATCAGAATTCAAAATAAGGTTCTATAGGGGTTCAAGTATCAGGATGAGATATTAATACTTAGGAAACATCAACATGTTAATCAAGAGGATCCATCAAGTAATATATCAACTCTTCATTTTATCATGGCATTAAACTATCATGAAAGACTTTTGAACTACTTGCAATACGTACTCGAGGGTTCATGGCATCTCTATGTAACTCAAAGATAAACAAAAGATACGCTTGATTTAAATATATCAAAATGACTCAGGATAATTGCATCAATATATAAGAACTATTTGTAGTAAATACGAAGGTCAAGTTGAATCACTTGCCTTGAGATAGGCTGGTCTGGTCTGACTGGTAGGGGCAACAACTGGAGCTTCACTCGACTTTTATGGCAAGTTTTCCCTCGTCTCGAGATCCTACATAAATAATAATAATCCTCATTATAATATATTCTCACCAACTTAACCTATTTACAACTCGAAATTAAACACGGATGGCACTTAGGCCTATATGCACTTAATTTATATTCACTTTTAAATTACAATTGCACAAACATAGCCACATATTCACATATCATATATTAACACCAAATAACACCATATATACCATAATGCAACACTAGGCTTGGATGATCTCGACTCACAACTTAAGTCACTTGGTCGCTAAACTAGACAAGGTCTTCTAATTTCGGCTTCCTAACTCGATGTGCCTTTCCTAAATTATCCAAAACCTATTGACCCTCACTTGTGCCTTTTGCTCTACTGACCTTATACTATCTTACATGTTACGACCGGCATTTTATGTAATATTATTTGTGAATTTGGTATAATATTAAGTCAAATGAAAATATATTCAATGATTGTACGTTTGTGTGAGTGAAAATTTCTGCATTATAAATTTGCTTTGGGTAGTATATGATTTTTCAAAGCAAGAGTTTATTTAATTTCTTTATTTTTGATTTATAAGGAATATTCTAAGCTTTGGAAAAATCTTCTTTTAAAAGGCATTTTGTTCACAAATTTTGAAAATGATTTTATAAAGTCTCTAAAAATACGAGTTAATTTATGGTATAAATTTTATAATTTTTGAACTTGTATTTTATTTTATAAAAATAAATCATTATAAATTTTAGTTGTCATATTTATCAAATTACATGAATAACCTTGCATGCAAACTCTCTTCTATTTAATCAAAGGGCAAAGAAGACATTCTCAACCCCACTAACTCACATTTTGCTAACCAATTTACCCCTTTACCCTTGCATGCAAATCTACCTAACTATATTGGAGGGTTACTCTTGTAAAATCTTAAACCCACTCACATTATAGTCAAATCAATGCATAAAAACAAGTCCAAGAAGTGATCATCACCTCACTTCACCCCACCACTTCACTCTCTTCTCCCTCCCTCCTCCCTCACCTCTCGGTTTTTCCCCTCCCCTCTCGGCAACCACCAAAACCGAGCCCCATCCCCTTCTTTCTTCAACTCTCACTCAAACAATCATCTTATATCCAAGTAATTTTACTCCCTATATGTTATTCTTATATATATTTCAAAAGTTTAGAGTGAAAAACCTATGTTTTCACCTTGCATGGTGATGTTTTTGTTAAACTCAAAGTGAACCTCCTTGATTCTTGTGAATCTAAGGCTTTCACCGTGAGATATAGTATCATAGGGTCAAGAATGGCTAGACATAAGAGTGTTACACTTATGAAATGTTGTTCTTACCCTAATCCATTCGGCCATGACTTGATAGGAGCCGAATGGATGGTGTTTTGTTGCCTTGTTACATTTTTGTGTATTTTGTGATGATAACGTGAATTTTATAGTAAAAGCTTGATAAAACCCTTTTGCATGCTAGTTGATCATTTAGTTGTAATCCATGTTAGGCTTGCATGTTGAATTATGATAAAGATTTATTTGGAAATCATGTTGCTTTGGCTTGAAAGATCCGAAAGCATGCATGCATGTAAATCACTTTTGATTTTTTTTTGGAAGTTTTGATCATTTAGATTCATGTTGTTAGTGAGCCTTAATTTCAGTAGGAATAATGTATTAATATTGATTTATACTTCTTATTGCATGGTAATAATTCGTGGTTATCTATTATAAAAAAATATATATCTTGTTGCTTCAAGAGCATAAAAGTTTGTGATTTGTAAAGAGTAGTCTCTTTTGTTTTGCCATAGTTGCACCTTAGGTAAGGATGATCTCACCAAGGTTATTTTGAGAAAAAGGGAGTTAGTTCAGTAGAATACCATGTATAAGTCTTTGTTTAAGTTTTGAGTTGTTGTTAGATAGGTTTGTCAAGTCAAAGCCTTGGAAAAATGAGAGTTATAGTTTCTGCAGAAAAATCAGTTTAGTACCCTGAGGTTTAGAGTGAGTTTTGACCATATCATTGATGTGCACTTTGAGGCCCAAGCTACCAGAAGTTAGTATGGGGAGTATATAATAGGTTTTAGGAGTTGGTTGGAGGTTTGCATGTCATTTGGTTAGGTGCACAAGTAGAATAACAAAATCTGTCCAGCAGGGGACAATTTTGTTGCAACTTAGAAATAGGGAGATTTGGCCATGTCATGGGTAGACCCTCATTAGGCCCAATTGGGCCTTAGTTAGAGGGTATGTCAGAGAAGTTTTTCCAACCATAGTTCATAGGATATGAGCTAGAACCATGTGTCACAAGTTAATTCAAGTCAGGGTATTTTCTGCCCAGAAAAACAGGGGAACCTTGGACTTTTAGCTTAGGCCCAAGAAGGCCCAAGCCAGGCCTTTGAGCCACATCAAGCTTGTGAGATGCCCTTAGGTCAGGAGAGTCTTGTGTAAAAATTTTGAAGAAAAACTTGTAGTTTAAGAGTGTCTAATGCACTCAAGAAACCTTAGTTACCATTCTGAAATTTGCACCAGTGAGCACTTTCACTTATCACATAGCTTTAGAACACTTAGAAGTGAGTATTAGGTCGACCACCATAGTTGTAAGATAGTATAAGGTCAGTAGAGCAAAAGGCACAAGTGAGGGTCAATAGGTTTTGGATAATTTAGGAAAGGCACATTGAGTTAGGAAGCCCAAATTTGAAGACTTTGTTTAGTTAGCAACCAAGTGACTTAAGTGGTGAGTCGAGATCATCCAAGCCTAGTGTGGCATTATGGTGTATATGATGTTATTTGGTATTAATATACGATATGTGATTATGTGGCTACGTGTGTACATTTGAAAATATAATGGTGGATATGAATTAAGTGCGTATAGGCCTAAGTGCCATCCATGTTTAATTTCGGGTTGTAAATAGGTTAAGATGGTAAGAATATATTATAATGAGGATTATTATTATTTATGTAGGATCTCGAGACGAGGGAAAACTTGCCATAAAAGTCGAGTGAAGCTCCAGTTGTTGCTCCTACCAGTCAGACCAGACCAGTCTATCTCAAGGCAAGTGATTCAACTTGACCTTCGTATTTACTGTAAACAGTTCATATATATATCGATGCAATTATCCTGAGTCATTTTGATATATTTAAATCAAGCGTATCTTTTGTTTATCTTTGAGTTACATAGAGATGCCATGAACCCTCGAGTACGTATTGCAAGTAGTTCAAAAGTCTTTCATGATAGTTTAATGCCATGATAAAATAGAGATTTGTTATAATACTTTATTGATCCTTTTGATTATCATGCTATTGATCCCTGAGAAATCTTGATATTGCACCCTGATGCTTTGATTCAACTCTTGAAATAACCTCGATAGAAACTTTATCTTGATACCTAAAAGCCAATCATTTCTTAAATTCATTCATGATTGTTTGATAACCCTATCCTTACCCTAAAGCTTGATACCCTGTTATATCTTGAGCTGATGATCACTTTCTTTATATTTTAACACCTCTATCCTATTGGAACCAGTGATGCTTATCTTCTTGATGTTCTAATACCTATACCTTGTCTACAACCATTGCTTTAAGCCTAGTTTGGCATTACTCTTTCATATTATCCAATAGCCTCGCTCAATTTCCTTGTCAAAGTTCTTGTTTATGGAAACCTCTCAATTACCCTAATATAGTAAAGTCTAGTGGATCATGGCCCTGAGATTTTAGTGTCATATTTCCAGTGTTTCAAGTTGATCTATAATCCCTTGATAAAAATGATTACAGTCGAAAGAGATTTTGTCATAAATCGGCATCAGTTTTTAAAATGATTAAAATGTGGATTTTTCAGTCCCAAAGGGGGATAAATGTTTTCTTTGAATGGTGGATCTGGACTGAGACGCGAGTCCTTTCCACACTTATATTAGGCTTAAAAGTTGCCTAGGGATTCCCAATAATGTTTTAGAACCCAGCGAGGTTCGGGATTACTTCGCGGCTGATCACCGGCTGTAATCCGTAGCGTCATAAAATGATTTTGATTAAGAATGATTTTAAAATTGTTTTGATGCAAGCAAAATGATGCCAACTCACATAAGTTTTATCACTCGTTATCATTGATTATGTCTTTCCATTGTCATTCCTAAAGGTATATCTCGATTTATGTTTTGCGTTGTACTGTTAGCACTTGTTGAGCTTTTGGCTCACTTCTTGCTTTACCCTGATACTACAGCTAGCAGCTATGGTTAGATTCAAGCAGACTGCCCGTAAGACCTGTGATGCTGATGCTTATGTTCGAGCTCAGGTAGAATAAGTAATAATAGCTGTGAGGATTTGATATTTGTAATCAGATGTAATAGCTAGTAGTGATGGGATGTTCCAAACCCTAAACTGTAAGATCTTGGATTGGTTGTGTATCCTTCATTAAAATGATGTAATAGCTATATTTATTTCGCTATTTAAGTTGGGGGTGTGACAGGTTTTGGTATCAGAGCTACGGTTTAGAGTCCCTGGACAGCCCAAATAGGTTATAGGATTTGTGTGTAGGTTATAGATATTATGCGAGAGAGTAGGTTAAGTAAATTATTATTAATACTCCTCTTATTGGTTGTCAGCAAAGGGCGCATTCCTCGTCATCCTCTGGGTCGGACGTCACTATTGCTTTCTCCGTGTATGCTGAGTTGAGGCGCGAGTTCGACATGCTTCAGGGCAAGTACGACCGACTGATAGACCGACTGAAGAACGTGTATCCGGACAGCCGAAACTACGAAGGGAAGCCCAAGGAGCAGATGATTGCGAGACTTGAGACCTTGGTTCAGTACGTCAACACTAAGCTTGAGGAGATGCCAGCACACCGGGACCGTACCAGCCAGTATGTCATTCAGATGGTGGCGGATGAGCTCCAGAGCATTGTGAAGACGCTTCGAGAGGAAAAGACTACCAAGCCCCGTTCAGATGGAGTGGAGCCTTAGTTCTTTCCATTTACCTTTCATGTTGTTGTACTATCAGACTCTATGGAATCCCCAGTTGTTTCCGTCTTTCCTTTAAATAAGCCTGTTATTCCTAGAATCAGACTATGTCCCAATCCTATGTACTGTGACCTTTAAAAATTTCAATAATTATGTGCTATTGTTCCATTTGCTCTCAACTGTTATTTTATGTTTTTATCATCATATCTGCTTAATTTGGAAACTTGACCCCATATGTCAATGAGAATGCCATGCGATACCCTCGAATCATTTTATCATTCATATCTGTTATGACACAACTCTTATTTCAGGATCATGCCTCCCAAAAAGAAGAACCCAACAACCACCTTCACCACAGACCCAAACATTCTTCGACTACTGGAAACCTTGCAACAGCAAACCAATGCTATAGCTCAACAACAACTAACTCTTCAACAACGAATTGAAAACCAAGATAACCGTGAGCCACACCAACCACCCGAACCACCAGTACCACCTAGACAAATTGTCACTTTCAAAGCTTTTCAGAATGTGAATCCACCTGTATTTCATGATACCACTGATCCAGTGATAGCAAACACATGGATCAAGGAGATGGAAAGGGCTTTTGAGTTGGTACAGTTAGGAGACGATCAGAAGACGCCGTATGCCACTTACTTCTTGAAGGGAGAAGTCATCTATTGGTGGGAATCAGTAAAAGCTATGGAAGTCACTCAACAGGTTTCTTGGGAGAGATTTAAGAAGTTATTTCTGGACAAGTATTACCCTAAGTACATGCAGAATCAGATGGAGCTAAAATTTCTTGAGTTAAAGCAAGGGAACATGACTGTATAGGAATATGAGAAGAAGTTCACTGAGGTGTCAAGGTTTGTGACAAAGTATACTAGCACTGAGGAAGAAAAAGCAAAGAAATTTCAGCAAGGATTGGAGCCTTGGATCAGAGATAGGGTGGCTATGTTTGAGCTTGAAACTTATGCGGGAGTAGTACAGAAAGCTGCTCTGATTGAGAATAATGGGATGCAGTCAAGGAAAGAGAGGGATAACAAGAAGAGGAAGGTTCCATTTTATGGAGAAAAGTCTGAAGCTGGAAGTTCGCAAGATCGGAATGTAAAGAGGATTGGTTTTCAGAAGGGCGGAAATTTTCAAAGGAAGGGAAATTTGGGAAAAAGGCAAGAATCAAAAGGGAACAATCAGGCATGCCAAGGGCAAGTTGGAGAAAACAGGTTCCAGAGGCCAGAATGCAAGCACTGTGGAAGAAGGCACCCCGGAGTATGCAATAAGCTGAGTATGACCTGTTATAGGTGCAATCAGAAGGGACATTTGGCAAACGAGTGCAAGATGCCGAAGCCAGGAGTTACGTGTTACAAGTGTGGGAAGACTGGACACATGGCTAGGGAGTGTAAGGCAACAGGACCAGTCAGAGCTCTGATGAACGTGGCAAGTACCAGTGCAAGCGTGCCAGCTGAGGTATTGGCATTACCTCCACCACCCGCACCAACCCCGCAAGCAACAGCAAGGACATTTGATCTAAAGATGAAAGATGCTGTTCAGAATTCTGAGGTGATAGCAGGTACACTTTTATTCAATAATGTCAAAGCTAAGGTATTGATTGATTCGGGAGCAACAAGATCTTTCATATCAGAATCTTTTGTTGATAAGCTCCAATGTGATAAAACGGTTATGAGTGAGGTAGTAAATGTGGTAATTGCGAACCAAGAGAAGATTCCTGTGAATCAATTTTGTCCAAAATGTGAGATTGATATTTCGGGATATAAGTTCTCAGCCGACTTGATACTCTTCAAGCTGGGAGAGTTTGATATAATTTTAGGAATGGATTGGTTAGGAGAGAATAGCGCTCAGATAAATTGTAAGACCAAGAGAGTGTATTTAAAGACGAAGAGTGGAGAGAAGGTAGTATTTTAGGGGCAGAGGCAAGAGCAACTATTTCTTACAATTATTCAGGCTAAGAAGTTACTTAGAAAAGGTTGTGAGTCGTTCCTAGCATATGTAGTGGATTCAGAGAGAGGCAGCCCCAGCATGGAAGATATTCCTGTAGTTAATGAGTTCCCCGATGTGTTTCCCGACGAACTACCAGGCTTACCACCAGATCGACAAATTGAGTTCGAGATCAACCTTGCTCCAGGCACGGAACCAGTTTCAAAGGCTCCGTATAGGATGGCACCAGCAGAAATGAAAGAGTTGGCGAGCCAGCTACAAGAATTATTGGATAAGGGAGTGATACGACCAAGTACGTCGCCATGGGGAGCACCTGTTCTCTTTGTGAAGAAGAAAGATGGGAGTATGCGTCTATGCATAGATTACCGGGAGTTGAATAAAGTAACGATCAAGAACCGCTACCCGCTACCAAGGATAGATGACCTTTTTGATCAGTTAAAGGGAGCAAAATGCTTTTCGAAGATTGATTTGAGATCGGGATACCATCAATTAAAGATCAAGGAAGAAGATATTCCCAAGACCGCATTTAGGACCAGATATGAGAATTATGAATTCCTAGTAATGCCGTTTGGATTGACCAACGCTCCGGCCGCATTTATGGATCTGATGAATCGAGTATTTAAGAAGTATTTGGATAAATTTGTCATGGTATTTATTGATGACATCCTTATTTATTCTAAGTCGGAAGAAGAACATAAGCAGCACCTCTGGATAGCATTGGAGATACTCCGACAAGAGAAGTTGTATGCCAAGTTTACCAAATGTGAGTTTTGGTTAAAAGAAGTTCAATTTTTGGGGCATGTTATTGGAAATGAGGGAGTTAAAGTGGATCCGGTGAAGATTGAGGCAGTTATGAGTTGGGAGAGGCCAAAGACTCCTACGGAAGTGCGAAGTTTTCTAGGATTGGCCGGATACTATAGAAGATTCGTCAAGGATTTCTCGAAGATCGCCACGCCATTGACCAAGTTAACCAGAAAGAATCAAAAGTTTGAATGGAGTGCAGAATGTGAAAATAGCTTTCAAGAGTTAAAACAGAAGTTGGTAACAGCTCCGGTGTTGGTACTTCCAGATGATCAAGGGAATTTTGTAATATTCAGCGACGCTTCACATAAGGGTTTGGGTTGTGTGTTGATGCAACACAGTAAGGTAATAACATATGCGTCAAGACAGTTGAAGCCGCACGAGTTAAAGTATCCGACGCATGACTTGGAACTAGCCGCCATAGTGTTCGCACTCAAGATTTGGAGACACTATCTCTATGGAGAGAAGTGTGAAATCTACACGGATCACAAGAGTTTAAAGTACATTTTTACTCAGAAAGAGCTCAATATGAGGTAGAGGAGATGGCTGGAATTGATCAAGGACTATGACTGTTCGATAAATTACCATCCTGGAAAGGCGAACGTAGTGGCCGATGCGCTGAGTCGGAAGGAGAGATTGAATATGATGATAACATCAAAAGAGTTATCTGAAGAAATCGGAAAATTTGAATTGGAACTTTGTGCTTATGGGAAAGTCAAAGAAGTTTGTCGTGCAATGACCTTTCAGCCAACACTAATGGAAAAGATAAAGAAGTGTCAAGAGGAAGTAATGGAAAAAGAGAAAAATCAGTTATCTGGAGAAGAGATTAATACTAAAAGGGATGAGCAAGGAATACTAAGGTTTTCATCCAGAATATGGATTCCTCATGTACCTGAATTAAAGAATAAGATCCTCCGTGAAGCCCACCATTCGAAATTTTCAATCCACCCGGGAAGCACCAAGATGTATCAAGAGTTAAAGAAGAACTTTTGGTGGCCAAATATGAAGCGAGACGTGGCAGAATGGGTTGCGAAGTGCTATACTTGTCAGAAAGTAAAGGCAGAACATCAACGACCAAGCGGATTAATTCAGCCCCTGAAGATTCCAGAATGGAAATGGGAAAATATCGCTATGGACTTTATAGTAGGACTACCGCGAACAAAATCCGGACATGACGCAATATGGGTTATAATTGATCATCTTACGAAGTCGGCGCATTTCCTTCCAATAAATGAGAAGTCGTCACTGGACAAGTTGGTTCATCTGTATGTGCACGAAATTGTATTAAGGCATGGAGTACCCGTATCAATAGTTTCAGACAGAGATCCCCGATTTAACTCGAGGTTCTGGAAGCAATTCCAGGAATGTCTTGGCACGAAGTTGAATATGAGCACGGCGTATCACCCGCAGACTGATGGTCAGAGTGAAAGGACGATTCAAACAATCGAAGACATGTTGCGCAGTTGTGCAATCGATTTTGCAGGAAGTTGGGACGACCACCTGCCATTGATTGAATTCTCATATAACAACAACTATCATTCCAGTATCGGCATGCCACCATATGAAGCTTTGTACGGGCGAAAATGTAGATCACCAACAAGTTGGGATGAAGTAGGAGAAGGAAGAATTCTCGGCTCAGAATTGGTACAACAGTTGCATGACTCAGTCAAGTTAATTCAGAAAAGGTTGCTTGCTGCTCAAGATAGACAGAGGAAGTATGCGGATCCGGCGCGTAAGGATGTTCAATTCCAAATTGGCGAAGCTGTGTTGCTAAAGGTGTCACCTAGGAAAGGGTTGATGAGATATGGCAAGAAAGGAAAGTTAGCACCTAGATACATAGGTCCTTTTGAGATTTTGAGTCAAGTAGGAAAGGTGGCCTACGAGTTGGCCTTACCACCTCAGTATCGGCATGTGCATAATGTGTTCCATGTGTCGTTACTTAAGAAATATAATCCTGACACTAGCCATGTGATAGAATATGAACCCGTAGAAATTCAGGCAGACCTGTCATTTGTGGAGCAACCGGTTAAAATACTCGACTGGCAAGTAAAGAGTCTTAGAAATAAGTCAGTAAAGTTAGTAAAAGTACTTTGGAGGAACCCTAAGGTCGAAGAGTCGACTTGGGAGTTAGAGTCTGATATGCGTTCCCGGTATCCTCATCTATTCTCTTAGATTCTGGGGACAGAATCCCTTAAGGGGGAGAGGATGTTACGACCGGTATTTTATGTAATATTATTTGTGAATTTGGTATAATATTAAGTCAAATGAAAATATATTCAATGATTGTACGTTTGTGTGAGTGAAAATTTCTGCATTATAAATTTGCTTTGGGTAGTATATGATTTTTCAAAGCAAGAGTTTATTTAATTTCTTTATTTTTGATTTATAAGGAATATTCTAAGCTTTGGAAAAATCTTCTTTTAAAAGGCATTTTGTTCACAAATTTTGAAAATGATTTTATAAAGTCTCTAAAAATACGAGTTAATTTATGGTATAAATTTTATAATTTTTGAACTTGTATTTTATTTTATAAAAATAAATCATTATAAATTTTAGTTGTCATATTTATCAAATTACATGAATAACCTTGCATGCAAACTCTCTTCTATTTAATCAAAGGGCAAAGAAGACATTCTCAACCCCACTAACTCACATTTTGCTAACCAATTTACCCCTTTACCCTTGCATGCAAATCTACCTAACTATATTGGAGGGTTACTCTTGTAAAATCTCAAACCCACTCACATTATAGTCAAATCAATGCATAAAAACAAGTCCAAGAAGTGATCATCACCTCACTTCACCCCACCACTTCACTCTCTTCTCCCTCCCTCCTCCCTCACCTCTCGGTTTTTCCCCTCCCCTCTCGGCAACCACCAAAACCGAGCCCCATCCCCTTCTTTCTTCAACTCTCACTCAAACAATCATCTTATATCCAAGTAATTTTACTCCCTATATGTTATTCTTATATATATTTCAAAAGTTTAGAGTGAAAAACCTATGTTTTGACCTTGCATGGTGATGTTTTTGTTAAACTCAAAGTGAACCTCCTTGATTCTTGTGAATCTAAGGCTTTCACCATGAGATATAGTATCATAGGGTCAAGAATGGCTAGACATAAGAGTGTTACACTTATGAAATGTTGTTCTTACCCTAATCCATTCGGCCATGACTTGATAGGAGCCGAATGGATGGTGTTTTGTTGCCTTATTACATTTTTGTGTATTTTGTGATGATAACGTGAATTTTATAGTAAAAGCTTGATAAAACCCTTTTGCATGCTAGTTTATCATTTAGTTGTAATCCATGTTAGGCTTGCATGTTGAATTATGATAAAGATTTATTTGGAAATCATGTTGCTTTGGCTTGAAAGATCCGAAAGCATGCATGCATGTAAATCACTTTTGATTTTTTTTTGGAAGTTTTGATCATTTAGATTCATGTTGTTAGTGAGCCTTAATTTCAGTAGGAATAATGTATTAATATTGATTTATACTTCTTATTGCATGGTAATAATTCGTGGTTATCTATTATAAAAAAATATATATATCTTGTTGCTTCAAGAGCATAAAGGTTTGTGATTTGTAAAGAGTAGTCTCTTTTGTTTTGCCATAGTTGCACCTTAGGTAAGGATGATCTCACCAAGGTTATTTTGAGAAAAAGGGAGTTAGTTCAGTAGAATACCATGTATAAGTCTTTGTTTAAGTTTTGAGTTGTTGTTAGATAGGTTTGTCAAGTCAAAGCCTTGGAAAAATGAGAGTTATAGTTTCTGCAGAAAAATCAGTTAGTACCCTGAGGTTTAGAGTGAGTTTTGACCATGTCATTGATGTGCACTTTGAGGCCCAAGCTACCAGAAGTTAGTATGGGGAGTATATAATAGGTTTTAGGAGTTGGTTGGAGGTTTGCATGTCATTTGGTTAGGTGCACAAGTAGAATAACAAAATCTGTCCAGCAGGGGACAGTTTTGTTGCAACTTAGAAATAGGGAGATTTGGCCATGTCATGGGTAGGCCCTCATTAGGCCCAATTGGGCCTTAGTTAGAGGGTATGCCAGAGAAGTTTTTCCAACCATAGTTCATAGGATATGAGCTAGAACCATGTGTCACAAGTTAATTCAAGTCAGGGCATTTTCTGCCCAGAAAAACAGGGGAACCTTGGACTTTTAGCTTAGGCCCAAGAAGGCCCAAGCCAGGCCTTTGAGCCACATCAAACTTGTGAGATGCCTTAGGTCAGGAGAGTCTTGTGTAAAAATTTTGAAGAAAAACTTGTAGTTTAAGAGTGTCTAATGCACTCAAGAAACCTTAGTTACCATTCTGAAATTTGCACCAGTGAGCACTTTCACTTATCACATAGCTTTAGAACACTTAGAAGTGAGTATTAGGTCGACCACCATAGTTGTAAGATAGTATAAGGTCAGTAGAGCAAAAGGCACAAGTGACGGTCAATAGGTTTTGGATAATTTAGGAAAGGCGCATTGAGTTAGGAAGCCCAAATTTGAAGACTTTGTTTAGTTAGCGACCAAGTGACTTAAGTGGTGAGTCGAGATCATCCAAGCCTAGTGTGGCATTATGGTGTATATGATGTTATTTGGTATTAATATACGATATGTGATTATGTGGCTACGTGTGTACATTTGAAAATATAATGGTGGATATGAATTAAGTGCGTATAGGCCTAAGTGCCATCCATGTTTAATTTCGGGTTGTAAATAGGTTAAGATGGTAAGAATATATTATAATGAGGATTATTATTATTTATGTAGGATCTCGAGACGAGGGAAAACTTGCCATAAAAGTCGAGTGAAGCTCCAGTTGTTGCTCCTACCAGTCAGACCAGACCAGTCTATCTCAAGGCAAGTGATTCAACTTGACCTTCGTATTTACTGTAAACAGTTCATATATATATATATCGATGCAATTATCCTGAGTCATTTTGATATATTTAAATCAAGCGTATCTTTTGTTTATCTTTGAGTTACATAGAGATGCCATGAACCCTCGAGTACGTATTGCAAGTAGTTCAAAAGTCTTTCATGATAGTTTAATGCCATGATAAAATAGAGATTTGTTATAATACTTTATTGATCCTTTTGATTATCATGCTATTGATCCCTGAGAAATCTTGATATTGCACCCTGATGCTTTGATTCAACTCTTGAAATAACCTCGATAGAAACTTTATCTTGATACCTAAAAGCCAATCATTTCTTAAATTCATTCATGATTGTTTGATAACCCTATCATTACCCTAAAGCTTGATACCCTGTTATATCTTGAGCTGATGATCACTTTCTTTATATTTTAACACCTCTATCCTATTGGAACCAGTGATGCTTATCTTCTTGATGTTCTAATACCTATACCTTGTCTACAACCATTGCTTTAAGCCTAGTTTGGCATTACTCTTTCATATTATCCAATAGCCTCACTCAATTTCCTTGTCAAAGTTCTTGTTTATGGAAACCTCTCAATTACCCTAATATAGTAAAGTCTAGTGGATCATGGCCCTGAGATTTTAGTGTCATATTTCCAGTGTTTCAAGTTGATCTATAATCCCTTGATAAAAATGATTACAGTCGAAAGAGATTTTGTCATAAATCGGCATCAGTTTTTAAAATGATTAAAATGTGGATTTTTCAGTCCCAAAGGGGGATAAATGTTTTCTTTGAATGGTGGATCTGGACTGAGACGCGAGTCCTTTCCACACTTATATTAGGCTTAAAAGTTGCCTAGGGATTCCCAATAATGTTTTAGAACCCAGCGAGGTTCGGGATTACTTCGCGGCTGATCACCGGCTGTAATCCGTAGCGTCATAAAATGATTTTGATTAAGAATGATTTTAAAATTGTTTTGATGCAAGCAAAATGATGCCAACTCACATAAGTTTTATCTCTCTTTATCATTGATTATGTCTTTCCATTGTCATTCCTAAAGGTATATCTCGATTTATGTTTTGCGTTGTACTGTTAGCACTTGTTGAGCTTTTGGCTCACTTCTTGCTTTACCCTGATACTACAGCTAGCAGCTATGGTTAGATTCAAGCAGACTGCCCGTAAGACCTGTGATGCTGATGCTTATGTTCGAGCTCAGGTAGAATAAGTAATAATAGCTGTGAGGATTCGGTATTTGTAATCAGATGTAATAGCTGGTAGTGATGGGCTGTTCCAAACCCTAAACTGTAAGATCTTGGATTGGTTGTGTATCCTTCATTAAAATGATGTAATAGCTATATTTATTTCGCTATTTAAGTTGGGGGTGTGACATTACAACTATGGTGGTCGACCTAATACTCACTTCTAAGTGTTCTAAAACTATATGATAAGTGATAGTGCTCACTGGTGCAAATTTCAGAATGACAACTATGGTTTTTTGAGTACATTAGACACTCTTAAACTACAAGTTTTCCTTCAAAACTTTTACACAAAACTCTCCTGACCTAAGGGCATCTCACAAACTTCATGTGGCTCAAGGGCCTGGCTTGGGCCTTCTTGGGCCTAAGCTAAAAGTCCAAGGTTCCCCTGTTTTTCTGGGCAGAAAATGCCCTGACTTGAATTAACTTGTGACACATGGTTCTAACTCATATCCTATGAACTATGGTTGGAAAAACTTCTCTGACACTCCCTCTAACTAAGGCCCAATTGTGCCTAATGAGGGCCTACCCATGACATGGTCAAATCTCCCTATTTCTAAGTTGCAACAAAACTGTCCCCTGCTGGACAGATTTTGTGATTCTACTTGTACACCTAACCAAATGACATGCAAACCTCCAACCAACTCCTAAAACCTTTTATATACTCCCAATACTAACTTCTGGTAGCTTGGGCCTCAAAGTGCACACCAATGACATGGTCAAAACTCACTCTAAACCTCAGGGTGCTATACTGATTTTTCTGCAGAAACTATAACTCTCATTTTCCAAGGTTTTGACTTGACAAACCCAACTAACAACAACTAAATACTTAAACCAAGACTTATACATGGTATTCTACTGAACTAACTTCCTTTTTCTCAAAATAACCTTGGTGAGATCATCCTTACCTAAGGTACAATTATGGCAAAACAAAAGAGACTACACTTCACAAATCACAAATCTTCATGCTTTTGAAACAACAAGATACATATTTTTATAAAAGATAACCACGAATTATTACCATGCAACAAGAAGCATAAATCAATATTAACACATTATTCCTACTGAAATTAAGGCTCACTAATAAAATCTTTCCAAATGATCAAAATCTTACAACATTCTAAGAGAAATCCTCATGCATGCATGCCTTCGGGTTTTTCAAACCAAAACAACATATTTTCTACATATGTTCTATCATAAAATTGACATGCAAGCCTAGCATAAGATATACCTAGATGATCACTTAGCATGCAAGGAGTTTTATCAAGACTTCACTAAGATTTTCATGTTATCATCACAAAAACACACAAAATGGAACATGGCAACCAAAACACCATCCATTCGACTCCTATCAAGTCATGGCCGAATGGATTAGGGTGAAAACAACAATTGCATGAGTGTAGCATACTCATGTCTAGCCATTCTCAACCCTTTGCTACTATAACTCATGGTGAAAGCCTTGAATTCACAAGAATCAAGGATATTCACTTGGAGTTTTAACAAAACACCACCATGCAAGGTCAACACATAAGTTTTTCTACTCTACACTCTTAAGATATACAAGAACAACATGTAGGGAGTAGGATTACTTGATAATAGGATGATTATTTGAGTGAGAAATGAAGAAAGAAGGGGATGGGGGCTCGGTTTTTGGGAATTTCCGAGAGGGGAGGGGGAAAAACCGAGAGGAGGGGGAGGAAAGGAGGAGTGTGGAAATGGTGGGGTGAATGTGGAGTAATAATCATGTTAGTTTGGTTTTTATTTGGCCAAAAGTGAGTGGATTTGAGATTTTACAAGAGTAACCTTCCAATATAGTTAGGTAGATTTGCATGCAAGGGTAAAGGGGTAATTTGGTTAGTAGAATGAAAGTGAGTGGGGTTGGAAATGTCTTCCTTGCCCCTAAGTTGAATTGGATGAGTATTTGCATGCAAGGGTAGCCACGTAATTTGCTAATTATAACAAATAAAATTTATAAAGATTTATTTTTATAAAATAAAATACAAGTTCAAAAATTATAAAATTTATATCATAAAATAACTTGGATTTTTAGAGACTTTATAAAATTATTTTCAAAATTTGTGAACAAAATACCTTTTAAAAGAAAAAATTTCCAAAGCTTAGAATATTCCTTATAAATCAAAAATAAAGAAATTAAATAAACTCTTGCTTTGAAAAATCATATACTACACAAAGCAAATTTATAATGCAGAAATTTTCACTCACACTAGCGTACAATCATTGAATATATTTTCATTTGACTTTAATATTATACCCAATCCACAAATAATATTACATAAAATGCCGGTCATAACATCCTCTCCCCCTTAAGGGATTATGTCCCCAGAATCTAAGAGAAAATATGAGGATGCCGGGAACGCATATCAGACTCTAACTCCCAAGTAGACTCTTCGACCTTAGGGTTCCTCCAAAGCACTTTTACTAACTTTACTGACTTATTTCTAAGACTCTTTACTTGCCAGTCGAGTATTTTAACCGATTGCTCCACAAATGACAGGTCTGCCTGAATTTCTACAGGTTCATATTCTATCACATGGCTAGCGTCAGGATTGTACTTCTTAAGTAACGACACATGGAACACATTATGCAAATGCCGATACTGAGGTGGTAAGGCCAACTCGTAGGCCACCTTTCCCACATGACTCAAAATCTCAAAAGGACCTATGTATCTAGGTGCTAACTTCCCTTTCTTGCCAAATCTTATCAACCCTTTTGTAATAACTCCAATTTTTGGAAAATTTTTGAAACCCTTATGAATAGTGTTTTTGCTGAATGAGAAAACTTTTCATGCCACACTAGGTAGGGGTTCTTTTATGGATATTCTGAGATTTTATTGGCACTCTATATGGTATATAAGTGTATGCAAAGATCGTCAGAATCCAATTCCGAACACTTTGATTTTTACCAGAAATCCACTAGGTACGGAAAGAATTGAGTATAAGGTAACAGGATAAAAAGGATTTAAATTAAAGGATTATAAGAGAGGATCATAAAAAGGAATATAATATATTGAGAAAGGTTAAGGGAACCTAAGTAATAAGACCCCGGGTATGATCCCTCAAACGATAAACGAAAACGAAAGTTAAGCGAACCGTATAACAGATCAGCGGTCATTAGGCAAACAATTACGAAGTTAATCAAAAGGATTAGAGAGGATGATGTCACCCAACCAATGAGAAAAGGACAAGGAGGGAAAGATGACATCATAGCATGACACAAGCATGACATAGGAGGGAAGGAAGTGTGGTTGAATTATAACCACACAAAATCAAGGTTAATTAGGTAATTAACCTAAAACAAATCAAAAAGCAACCAACCAAGCAAAAAACATTTCATTTCACCAAACAAAACACAAAACCCTCTTTTTTTCCATTGAAGCTCTCGGCTTCTTTCTTAGGAAAATGAAAGTCCAAGCTCCTCCACTTGCTATTTTACAAGGTAATTATCCTAGCTTCTCCTAGTTAAGTTACATACTTCCTATAAGTTTAAGCTTCTAATTCCAAGCCAATCTTTTTCTAGAAATCAAGGAAGAAGATGGTGAATAGTACTTTCTTGAAATTAATTTTTGTGTTCTTGATTTCTTTGAAAGAACAAGCTTGTAGGAGGTTAGATTAAGGCTTCCATGGGCATTCCAAGGATCTTTCATGGATTAAAAGCTTCAAGGAAGGTATAACTCTTCATGATCTTAGTTTTAAGTTCGTTGTTTAGATTTCCTAATGTTGAGATGATGGGTTAGTGTAATGGGTTTGTAATCATGTTTAAAGCTTGTTATGAGTAGTTTAGTTGGTGAGAGGCATGATTATTGTGTGTTTAGAGATGGGTTGATTTTGTGATATTTTTGGAGTTGGAAATCTTGGTTATTTGTTAATGAACCTAAGTAAAGCTTTTAGTTCATGTGGGGAATAAGTATAAATTGTTAATGTGGATTTTTTTGGGGCTGTTATGATGTGGTTTGGAGGGATGTTGGTTGTATGATTGATTTGGGGTTGAATTGTGGTTGGTTTTGAATGGTTTAAATTTGGGAAATCACGTAAACATAGCTGTCGTAACGTCCGGTTTTCTTTAGACTGTTTTTGTGCATAACATTAGGACCCGAGAACCCCCTGCTAGATTATGACCACTGCCATGTCTAGATAGCTCGTGTTACGAGCTTCGTTTTGATATGTAGTTGGTTCGATTCCGATGCACGGTTTAGGAGAAATGACCATTTCAAGTAACGGCGTTTCGCGAACGAAACATTTCCCCTCTCCTTACTTTGAAACATAGGTTAAAGACCAAAAAGGGTTAATTAATGTATGAAACAATTATGGTAAGAGTGTTAGGCAGTTGGTAAGACACTCGCGAAGGAATTGCCTTAAAACTCGTAATGGTTAATTTATAAAAAATGGTGGAGCCGAGGGTACTCGAGTGACTTAAGAAAATCAGTAAGCGCAAAACAAGCGTTAGAGTCTAAGTTAGTTAAAGTATAGATTTACAAGTGACTTTGGTTTAATTCCAACTTACTTGTTGTTATAGGTTACCAGACTCGTCCCGAGCCATTCGTAACCCCCAGTCGCTCAGACAAGTTTTCTACCCGATATACTGTTGTTGTGATATAAATATATGTATATGCATTATCTTGTGATAGTGCATGATTGTTATTAGCAAATTTTGCGATATATTGGAGCATTCTGATATGGTATATATGCATGTCTGTTTCGTAATCTGGTTATCTATCTGTTGATTTCAATGCTTATAGTTGCATAATACCTATGCTAGAAATAAGCAAGTAGTTGCGTATACCCTTAGTATAGGGGATAAAAGGTGAACATATTTCTAAACCGGGAGTCGATGTTCCCGAGTATATTATATATACATATATATATATATATATATATATGGATATAGTTTTTAAAACTATTGATCGAATAAGGTTTATTCGATACCTTTATTTTACTTAATTGAATATTAATTCGAGTATTCATTCGAGGGCTTATGACTCAGTTTATTTTATTATTTGAATATTATTCGAGTATTCATTCGAGGGCTTATGACTCAGTTTATTTTATTATTTGAATATTATTTGAATATTCATACGAGGGCTTATGACTCAGTTTATTTTATTATTTGAATATTATTTGAATATTCATACGAGGGCTTATGACTCAGGTTATTTTATTATTTGAATATTCATTCGAGGGCTTATGACTCAGTTTATATTATTATTGAATATTACTTGGATATTCATTTGAGGATGTATGACTCCTTTATTTTATGAATATTATTTATAGTATTCATTCGAGGTATTATGACTCCGCTTATTACTTAATAATATTCTTTATTGTATTCAAGAATAAGGTGTCGATAATCAAACTTATTTTTGATTATTCAAATAAAGATATTACTTTCGTATAAGTATATCTTTGATTATTTGCTATTCATTCAAGTATAAGTTTTCCAACTTCTACCTCAATTATTCTTATGGGAATATTATTTAAATAATAATATTCAAATATTTCTTTCATATCGAGACTGATTTATTTTAATAAATCAGTATTACTCCAAACACTCTTTAAAGTGTTTTCGAGTCTTCAAAATGATTCTTAAAAGTTAGAGCGGATCCCAAAACTCATTTTTATATTTAAGATCTTCCTTTTTAAAGGGGATTTAAATACTCGCTCAAAACCTGAGGGATCCGGCTTTATGGTGTATTTTATATTCGCAACAAGGTTGCAGTTTTGGTAAATGAATTGATTACTTACCCAACGTTCGGGAAGTAAGTCCATTTATTGAGTCGGCATAAGCAACATGGGCTCAGTGGGCGTCCATGATAGTGTAAGTGGCTCAGTGAGAGTCCATCAAATGCATAAGTGGCTGAGTGGCAGTCCAGCATAAGGTCCTATTACGACCAGGGTGATGACCAGTGGGGAATTCGTCCATCTACTAGTAGAAAAGGTTACTTATTGGTATCTTTGCCTGATCAGCAAGATATCAGGTTTATGCCAAAATTCTTTCCTTTCCAAATTTATTGGATATTGCAATTATGTTCATACTTTACATGACAGAGGTTTTCAGGAAACGTATGTATATATATAGGTGTATATATATATCGGGATTAATGAAGTATATCATAACTTCATTTCCTTCAAAATATTTCAAAGATTGAATCTATTCAAGTCTTATCTTGTAGTCTCATCAGTGGGATGAACTTTTGAAATTAATTATAACTTGAACGGTGGTAGTTCAAGTAGTATTCGGAAAAGATATAAGTATATTGGAGTATCTTGTAACTTCATCTTTTAAACTTATATCTAGTAAATGATTATCTTATGCATATCAAAGACTTTCAGAAAAACGTTGAGACAAGGTTAAATATATGAGATCACCTTGCAACGATATTTTTATACAGTTATAAACTGGAACTTTGTGTATATTATACATGGAAGAGGACTTCTAAGATTTTGAAAAGTATATATGTATATATACTGAATATTTTGCGACTTCATCGCATTAAGATATTAAACTTGGTTCATTTCTTTTGACCAAGACTTTCATGAATACTATGAGAAGGCTCATATATTGTTAATCATTATACATATTATTTTGGTGGGCTTGCTGCTCACCCTTGCTTTCTTCTTTCATCACACAACATCAGATAGACAGGATGAACAGGACCAAGCTCCCAATTCGCGAGCGGATAGGAAACATTCCGCCGTTTCCTATAGACGTTGATGTCGCTGTAGCTGAGATAGGAACTACCAATAGGCTAGGCTTTCAACTTTTGATGTACCAAATTTATGTATATTTATGAATTGTAATAATGGCAAAGAAATGTAAATTTATTCAGAAACCTTTTAAGGTGTATTGGCAGATAATTGTGGAATAAAATGAATTGTGATTATTTTTGGATGTTCATCTCTGAGACTATAACGTGTGGTGTGTGTGTTTATTATGGGGTCACAGTACAGAGTAGTCAATTAATTATTAAGATTGGGTGTTATTAAGGGAAATGGAACTCGTGACAACCCGGATCCCCGACCCCGGATTTGGGGGTGTTACAGAAGTGGTATCAGAGCTAAGCGTTATAAACCTCAGAGATGATGTGACGTTAAGATAATAAGTTCACTAAGATAATAAGAACTCTTGCCAAGTTCATAGTCGGACTACCTAACGTAGTACTGACAGTTAAAACCCTTATGGGAACCCCTATAAATATCGTGATAGTAGCGTAGTTCGTTATCGTATATGGTAGCGGGATTCCGAACCCTGAGGTTGAGGAGCAACAATGCGATGATGTTAATTACTAATTGGAGATCGGATTGTGGATCCGATAGAGTGTCCTAATGCAGGACTGGATGATGTTGATATTGAGGATGTAGCGGTTGAGGATGTTGTCCTAGAAGGGATAGTTGCTGAGGAGGATCCCATGGAGGATCCTGACAAGAATGAATAAAGGACCACTGATGAATTGATGACCATGGTTAGGTCGACTACCAGAGGTAGGATTGGTCGGTCACTACCGGAGGTTCGTTCAAGTTTGTAAAGATAGTAGCCCCTTTAACGCGGCTTACTCATAAGACTGAGAAGTTCGAATAGACAGAGAAATACGAGAACAGCTTTTAAGAACTGAAGCAAAGGTTGGTGACGGCCCCTATGTTGGCATTGCCGGATGGAAAAAGGAGATTTTGTGATTTGTAAGTGACGCTTCGCATAAGGAATTAGGGTGCTTCTTATACAGCACAACAAGGTAATCGCATACGCGTCAAGACAATTAAGGGAATTTAAAATTCGATATCCCCACCCATGAGCTTGGGCTCGTGGCAATAGTTTTGCCCTAAAGATTGGAGGCAATATTTGTATGGAGAGGAGTGCGAGATTTACCTAAGCCATAAGTACTCTAGTACATTTTCCCGTAGAAAGAGCTCAACATATGCCAGAGGAGGTAGTTAGAGCTAATCAAGAATAATGATTGGGAGATTCTTTATCATTCGGGGAAAGCCAATGTGGTGGCTGATGCCCTTAGTAAAAAGGAGAGACTCAAGATGATAATGTCTTTGGGAGAGTTTATAAGAGATTTTGGAAATAGTAGTGAAGGTAACCGGAGCCGGTACCGAAAAGCTGTTTGAGATTGCAATAGAGACCGAATTATTGGAAAAGAGCATACGGTGCCAGAAAAAGGTGATGAATGAAGGCAGAGAGCCAACAAATAAATATGAGATTAATACCGAGAAAGATGATAAGGGAATAATGAGGTATTCCTATAGAATTTGGGTTCCGAAAGTTCAAGAACGTAAGGATGAGAACTTAGATGAGAGCCATAGTTTGAGGAATAAGATTTAGAGCAAACCCTGAACGTGATAGTCAGGGAGGACGCCATCAAGATAGAAGGAACCCATACCATAATGAAGTGGAAAATGAGGATTTTAACGTATAAGATAACCCCAAGTATGGGAGAAGGATGAAACATTTCATATTAAGGAAACAGAAAGTCGAGTAAGGAAAGGAGACCCGAGATGGTACCCCTATACGGCAATTCATGGACCTGTCTAAAGAGAACTTAGACTATTATCCCCAACCACCACCCCGAGGAGACAGTGCGGTGAGAAATTCTTTCAGGACCTTTAAGTCGCTAAGCTCTCAGAGTTCCAAGGAACAAGCTGACCCAGTCGAGGCAAGAGCCTGGCTAAAGGAAATAGAGGAATCATTTGAGATTCTAAATGATTGACGAACCACAAAAGACTGTTTTTGTCACTTACCCTCCTAAGAGAGAGACCACCCGCTGGTGAAAGACCAAGGAAGGCACGGAGCAAGAAATTATAATAAACTGATTTAAGTTCAGTCAATTGTTTTCAGGAAAGTACTTCCCAAGGTTATGGAGAGAGTGCAAAAGCTTTAGAGCCAGAACAAAGGTGGACGAGTATGATGTATTATGAAATTAAATTGTAAAAGTTATCAAGATTCGTTCTGAGGATACAAATCCAGAATGACGGGACATTTGAAATCAATGCTTATGTTGTGTTGGTTCATGAAATACTGATAAGAGAAAGGAAAAAAAACTGAAGTGGAAAGGAATATAAAGGCAATAGAGTTTGAGGTATGATAAGGGAGTTGGGTATGAGGAAACCCTAAAGACTCGTAGCAATAGAAATAGAAAAGTAAGTAATCGTCAGGATGAGGATGATTCACCATGAGTTAAAGTTGATGGTTGAAGGTATAAGAGATACATATAGTTTATCCCCTGTAAGTTGGGAGGATTCGAGGAAACCTTGAGATAATTCGAAGGATAAATAATGAGACGCGGATAGACTAAGGAGACAAGGAAGTAAGAAATTAGGAAAATTGGATGAAGGAAGTGACCTTCAAGAATGTGAAGTGTAAGATCGGTGGCTTGATACCCAGAAAGGGAGACGCCAGGTATGAGAGATATCCCAACATTGAGATGACTGTTGAGATAAACAACAAAAGTAAATAAGGAATTATTAAGAAGAAGTTCACGTTGAACACGACCAATATCTTCCAGAACATCCTTGTTATCGCTACCAAATTAGGCAAGACAAGCGGATAACCGTTGTTATCTTTTGGAGGCCATATTGATTAACCCCATTTTGAATACAGATGTTATTGTGAAATTAGGTTTAGACTATCGAGGTGGGAATGATGAATAAGATAATCTATCAAGGATATATGACTTGATTTATCCATGGAAGGATGCAGGTACCTTTTAAAGGTGGAATTAAGGATAGAACATCGGTAACTTAAAATGAATCCTAGGGGAATGCATAAAGGTTGGCATTTCACCTCTACTAGGGACAGTATGAGTTTTGACAGTATGATTTGGAAAGGGTTAAGGTAACAACAACCTGTAAGTATCAGTGGGGAAAAATTTCAGAAACATATAGACAATGGTTCTAGTATTAGTAAAGGGTATTTCAATATGCCCTGTATCTAGGGAATACAGGAGGAAGGATTTAAGGATAACCTTAGAGGTTTTACAAAGAAAAAGGTAATATTCAAAATTCTCAAGAATAGAAATGTGGATAAAGGAAATATGACGTAATTATAATGATGCCAAGTGGGGCACGTGTTAAACCACGAGAAAGTATGAATCGAACCAGTAAAGGTCGAAATTGTTCAAGGCAATTAGGACTTAAGATAAAAGATGTTCTAATTATGATTGAGAGTCAGTCATGACAGTGATTAACCTCTAAAGACTGAGGCAATAACTTGTGGAAAAATGGTAATTTTTTTTTACTCATCAGATTTTAAGGAAAACATCTTCACATAAGCTGTGATTGAAATAAGGTAGAAAATTTATTGGGAAGTGGTTAAAATGACATTGACTGTAAGGAAATTTTACTATCAGGAAAGGCCAAAGAGGTGGCCGACACTTTAAAGGTAAGAGGATAATTATAGGCGCTTGTGCCAAAGGAATACAGTGATGATGGTTGAAGCCGTAAAGGTTGTATTATGGTTTGGAAGATTGACATTCCTTCTGATGACTGTGCAATACCCAACCGTAATAGTAGTTCGGTAAAGGTTTAATTCGTGTAATCGCCAGGAGCGGGCTATCTATCTCATAAGGTACTATCTTGAGAATAATCCAGGACCATATTTCAAAAAGGACTAAACGAACCTTTGAGTTAAGTCTTCTATTTAAGGCATACGATTAAGAATGGTATTAACCTGCTATCGTTGCTTTGACTGAAACTCTTCTACAATTTTATCTACTTCATGTCATGAAAGTACGTCAAGTTCAGGAGTGTTCTTCATGAATCATGAATGGTGATCATGTTACCTCCTTAGAAGGATTTGATACGACATGTATGGACTCCGTATGGTTAGCTATTAAGACTTCATGGAAAATGAATGACTACAGTAGGTCAGTGGTGGACCATGGTAAAGCAGCAATGATTCTGCGAGTATTGAGCTGATTACAACCGTGAGAGTTGTATTGGAATGGGTGTTGAGATTGAGTACCACTAATCGGGTCGTGGTAGTGTATAAGTTATCATTGATAGACTAATTAAGTAGAGTATCTACCTATTGTATATTTATTCTTTCTTATCAATAGAGAGTCGTATTATTATACGAGGAAGGTTGCGGTGCAAGCATAGAACTCTAGTAACGATGATGTCTAGAATGAGATCCCAGGTTCGATTTTCGAAATCGAGGGAGTTTCAAAGGTGATTGTGTATAAGCTCGAGGAAGAGCATGGGTCCATAGAATGATGGACGGAATAGCAAATATTTAGGCATGTGAAATACGATGCTATAATACTTGATGTTGATATAAATACTCATATGTTTCGTTCTCCTATGACAAACCTCTATAGTTCAGAGGTAGGTTCCAAGCCAGATATTTTGTGGCAGTATATTTTTTTTTCATATATACAATTCTCTTTAATTCGTTCTTTTCTCTTCTTTTCATTTCATGTAAGCTGAGAAGAACAACCCTTCCAGAAGGGGAGGTATTGCCGAATGACTATCTATCTGTGTGATAGAAGCCTAGTAGGATACCATCTATTGTTTAATTGCTTGTCAAGTACTAAAGGCTGGCCACCTTCTGTACTAACTATGCAATAGAACAAGTGTTCATGATCATAGTGATCTCTCAACAAATTCCTTTACTTCTATATGATTGGTCAAGCTTCCAAAGATAGAAGCAGCTGAAAAAGAAGTAGTAAAGTTATGGTGGTATTCAGAATGGAAATACATTCATGATACTAAGGTTGACGTGGTTATTAAAAGGTTATAGAATGCTAATGAGCGAAAGTGTAACCGGTATAATATTAGGAACGGAGGGTAGTAGCGATTACGAACTGGAAAAAGAATGGGTATTGAGAAGCAAAAGCTCTAATGTTAAAAGCTATAATGAGAGTCTGTGTAATAGACTTGAAAGAAATTGGAATGATCACTTAACGCGGATTAAGTTATCTTACGATAATAGATCATATGTCAGTATTGAGATATCGCCTTATGAGATCCTTGAGGGAAGACAATGTCGATCTCCCTTATGATAGGATGAAGTTGTAGAGCGCAAGATGCTCGGACCCGCAGTAGTCCAAAGGACCAGGGATATAATAAATCTAATCAGAGGATGGCTGGTAGTAGCCCAAGATGGGAACACGAAGTATGTTGATTTAACACAAAAGGACAAGGAATAGGAAGTAGGGGACCTAGTGTTGTTATAGGTATTCCCTTGGAAGGGGTTAATGAGATTTGGAAAAAAAGGAAAACTAAGCCCAAGATACATTGGACCTTTTAAGATACTAAAACGGATTGGGAAGTTGGCTTACGAGCTAGCCTTACCCCCGAACCTGCAACAAGTTCATAACGTGTTCCACGTATCAATGTTAAGAAAGTGTAATTCGGGTGCCAGATAAATAGGGGCATATGAGCGCATAGACATGCAACCCGACGTAACCTATATGGAGCAACCAGGAAGGGTTATAGAGTGAAAAGGAACAAGTGCTTAGGAGAAGGGTTATCAAACTAGGCAGAGTTTGGTGGTAGGACCACAATGTGGGAAAATTTACTCGAGAGTTAGAAAGTGCAATGTTAAAAAAAAAGTATCCCTATTCATTTTCTATCTGATTCCGGGACGGAATCCTTTTAAGGAGGGGAGACTGTAATAACCCCAATTTTTGGAAAATTTTTGAAACCCTTATGAATAGTGTTTTTGCTGAATGAGAAAACTTTTCATGCCACACTAGGTAGGGGTTCTTTTATGGATATTCTGAGATTTTATTGGCACTCTATATGGTATATAAGTGTATGCAAAGATCGTCAGAATCCAATTCCGAACACTTTGATTTTTACCAGAAATCCACTAGGTACGGAAAGAATTGAGTATAAGGTAACAGGATAAAAAGGATTTAAATTAAAGGATTATAAGAGAGGATCATAAAAAGGAATATAATATATTGAGAAAGGTTAAGGGAACCTAAGTAATAAGACCCCGGGTATGATCCCTCAAACGATAAACGAAAACGAAAGTTAAGCGAACCGTATAACAGATCAGCGGTCATTAGGCAAACAATTAGGAAGTTAATCAAAGGGATTAGAGAGGATGATGTCACCCAACCAATGAGAAGAGGACAAGGAGGGAAAGATGACATCATAGCATGACACAAGCATGACATAGGAGGGAAGGAAGTGTGGTTGAATTATAACCACACAAAATCAAGGTTAATTAGGTAATTAACCTAAAACAAATCAAAAAGCAACCAACCAAGCAAAAAACATTTCATTTCACCAAACAAAACATAAAACCCTCTTTTTTTCCATTGAAGCTCTCGGCTTCTTTCTTAGGAAAATGAAAGTCCAAGCTCCTCCACTTGCTATTTTACAAGGTAATTATCCTAGCTTCTCCTAGTTAAGTTACATACTTCCTATAAGTTTAAGCTTCTAATTCCAAGCCAATCTTTTTCTAGAAATCAAGGAAGAAGATGGTGAATAGTACTTTCTTGAAATTAATTTTTGTGTTCTTGATTTCTTTGAAAGAACAAGCTTGTAGGAGGTTAGATTAAGGCTTCCATGGGCATTCCAAGGATCTTTCATGGATTAAAAGCTTCAAGGAAGGTATAACTCTTCATGATCTTAGTTTTAAGTTCGTTGTTTAGATTTCCTAATGTTGAGATGATGGGTTAGTGTAATGGGTTTGTAATCATGTTTAAAGCTTGTTATGAGTAGTTTAGTTGGTGAGAGGCATGATTATTGTGTGTTTAGAGATGGGTTGATTTTGTGATATTTTTGGAGTTGGAAATCTTGGTTATTAGTTAATGAACCTAAGTAAAGCTTTTAGTTCATGTGGGGAATAAGTATAAATTGTTAATGTGGATTTTTTTGGGGCTGTTATGATGTGGTTTG
Source organism: Apium graveolens (assembly GCF_009905375.1). Classification (NCBI taxonomy): domain Eukaryota; kingdom Viridiplantae; phylum Streptophyta; class Magnoliopsida; order Apiales; family Apiaceae; genus Apium; species Apium graveolens. Next base: position 238,207,990 of record NC_133650.1, on the reverse strand, counting down.
GAGGGATGTTGGTTGTATGATTGATTTGGGGTTGAATTGTGGTTGGTTTTGAATGGTTTAAATTTGGGAAATCACGTAAACATAGCCGTCGTAACGTCCGGTTTTCTTTAGACTGTTTTTGTGCATAACATTAGGACCCGAGAACCCCCTGCTAGATTATGACCATTGCCATGTCTAGATAGCTCGTGTTACGAGCTTCGTTTTGATATGTAGTTGGTTCGATTCCGATGCACGGTTTATGAGAAACGACCGTTTCAAGTAACGGCGTTTTGCGAACGAAACATTTCCCCTCGCCTTACTTTGAAACATAGGTTAAAGACCAAAAAGGGTTAATTAATGTATGAAACAATTATGGTAAGAGTGTTAGGCAGTTGGTAAGACACTCGCGAAGGAATCACCTTAAAACTCGTAATGGTTAATTTATTAAAAATGGTGGAGCCGAGGGTACTCGAGTGACTTAAGAAAATCAGTAAGCGCAAAACAAGCGTTAGAGTCTAAGTTAGTTAAAGTATAGATTTACAAGTGACTTTGGTTTAATTCCAACTTACTTGTTGTTATAGGTTACCAGACTCGTCCCAAGCCATTCGTAACCCCCAGTCGCTCAGGCAAGTTTTCTACCCGATATACTGTTGTTGTGATGTAAATATATGTATATGCATTATCTTGTGATAATGCATGATTGTTATTAGCAAATTTTGCGATATATTGGAGCATGCTGATATGGTATATATGCATGTCTGTTTCGTAATCTGGTTATCTATCTGTTGATTTCAATGCTTATAGTTGCATAATACCTATGCTAGAAATAAGCAAGTAGTTGCGTATACCCTTAGTATAGGGGATAAAAGGTGAACATATTTCTAAACCGGGAGTCGATGTTCCCGAGTATATTATATATATACATATATATATATATGGATATAGTTTTTAAAACTATTGATCGAATAAGGTTTATTCGATACCTTTATTTTACTTAATTGAATATTAATTCGAGTATTCATTCGAGGGCTTATGACTCAGTTTATTTTATTATTTGAATATTATTCGAGTATTCATTCGAGGGCTTATGACTCAGTTTATTTTATTATTTGAATATTATTTGAATATTCATACGAGGGCTTATGACTCAGTTTATTTTATTATTTGAATATTATTTGAATATTCATACGAGGGCTTATGACTCAGGTTATTTTATTATTTGAATATTATTTGAATATTCATTCGAGGGCTTATGACTCAGTTTATATTATTATTGAATATTACTTGGATATTCATTTGAGGATGTATGACTCCTTTATTTTATGAATATTATTTATAGTATTCATTCGAGGTATTATGACTCCGCTTATTACTTAATAATATTCTTTATTGTATTAAAGAATAAGGTGTCGATAATCAAACTTATTTTTGATTATTCAAATAAAGATATTACTTTCGTATAAGTATATCTTTGATTATTTGCTATTCATTCAAGTATAAGTTTTCCAACTTCTACCTCAATTATTCTTATGGGAATATTATTTAAATAATAATATTCAAATATTTCTTTCATATCGGGACTGATTTATTTTAATAAATCAGTATTACTCCAAACACTCTTTAAAGTGTTTTCGAGTCTTCAAAATGATTTTTAAAAGTTAGAGCGGATCCCAAAACTCATTTTTATATTTAAGATCTTCCTTTTTAAAGGGGATTTAAATACTCGCTCAAAACCTGAGGAATCCGGCTTTATGGTGTATTTTATATTCACAACAAGGTTGCAGTTTTGGTAAATGAATTGATTACTTACCCAACGTTCGGGAAGTAAGTCCATCTATTGAGTCGGCATAAGCAACATGGGCTCAGTGGGCGTCCATGATAGTGTAAGTGGCTCAGTGGGAGTCCATCAAATGCATAAGTGGCTGAGTGGCAGTCCAGCATAAGGTCCTATTACGACTAGGGTGATGACCAGTGGGGAATTCGTCCATCTACTAGTAGAAAAGGTTACTTATTGGTATCTTTGCCTGATCAGCAAGATATCAGGTTTATGCCAAAATTCTTTCCTTTCCAAATTTATTGGATATTGCAATTCTGTTCATACTTTACATGACAGAGGTTTTCAGGAAACGTATGTATATATATAGGTGTATATATATATCGGGACTTAATGAAGTATATCATAACTTCATTTCCTTCAAAATATTTCAAAGATTGAATCTATTCAAGTCTTATCTTGTAGTCTCATCAGTGGGATGAACTTTTGAAATTAATTATAACTTGAACGGTGGTAGTTCAAATAGTATTCGGAAAAGATATAAGTATATTGGAGTATCTTGTAACTTCATCTTTTAAACTTATATCTAGTAAATGATTATCTTATGCATATCAAAGACTTTCAGAAAAACGTTGAGACAAGGTTAAATATATGAGATCACCTTGCAACGATATTTTTATACAGTTATAAACTGGAACTTTGTGTATATTATACATGGAAGAGGACTTCTAAGATTTTGAAAAGTATATATGTATATATACTGAATATTTTGCGACTTCATCGCATTAAGATATTAAACTTGGTTCATTTCTTTTGACCAAGACTTTCATGAATACTATGAGAAGGCTCATATATTGTTAATCATTATACATATTATTTTGGTGGGCTTGCTGCTCACCCTTGCTTTCTTCTTTCATCACACAACATCAGATAGACAGGATGAACAGGACCAAGCTCCCAATTCGCGAGCGGATAGGAAACATTCCGCCGTTTCCTATAGACGTTGATGTCGCTGTAGCTGAGATAGGAACTACCAATAGGCTAGGCTTTCAACTTTTGATGTACCAGATTTATGTATATTTATGAATTGTAATAATGGCAAAGAAATGTAAATTTATTCAGAAACCTTTTAAGGTGTATTGGCAGATAATTGTGGAATAAAATGAATTGTGATTATTTTTGGATGTTCATCTCTGAGACTATAACGTGTGGTGTGTGTGTTTATTATGGGGTCACAGTACAGAGTAGTCAATTAATTATTAAGATTGGGTGTTATTAAGGGAAATGGAACTCGTGACAACCCGGATCCCCGACCCCGGATTTGGGGGTGTTACACCTTTTCTAGGTGACACCTTCAGCAACACAGCTTCGCCAATTTGGAATTGAACGTCCTTACGCGCTGGATCCGCATACTTCCTCTGTCTATCTTGAGCAGCAAGCAACCTTTTCTGAATTAACTTGACCGAGTCATGCAACTGTTGTACCAAATCCGAGCCGAGAATTCTTCCTTCTCCTACTTCATCCCAACTTGTTGGTGATCTACATTTTCGCCCGTACAAAGCTTCGTATGGTGGCATGCCGATACTGGAATGATAGTTGTTGTTGTAAGAGAATTCAATCAACGGCAAATGGTCGTCCCAACTTCCTGCAAAATCGATTGCACAACTGCGTAACATATCTTCAATTGTTTGAATTGTCCTTTCACTTTGGCCATCAGTCTGCGGGTGGTACGCCGTGCTCATATTCAACTTTGTGCCAAGACATTCCTGAAATTGCTTCCAGAATCTCGAGTTAAATCGGGGATCTCTGTCTGAAACTATTGATACGGGTACTCCATGCCTTAGTACGATTTCGCGCACATACAAATGAACCAACTTGTCCAATGACGACTTCTCGTTTATTGGAAGGAAATGCGCCGACTTTGTAAGATGATCAACTATAACCCATATTGCGTCATGTCCGGATTTCGTTCGCGGTAGTCCTACTATAAAGTCCATAGCAATATTTTCCCATTTCCATTCTGGAATCTTCAGGGGCTGAATTAATCCGCTTGGTCGTTGATGTTCTGCCTTTACTTTCTGACAAGTATAGCACTTTGCAACCCATTCTGCCACGTCTCGCTTCATATTTGGCCACCAAAAGTTCTTCTTTAAGTCTCGATACATCTTGGTGCTTCCCGGATGGATTGAAAATTTCGAATTGTGGGCTTCATGGAGGATCTCATTCTTTAATTCAGGTACATGGGGAATCCATATTCTGGATGAAAACCTTAGTATCCCTTGCTCATCCCTTTAAGTATTAATCTCCTCTCCAGATAACTGTTTCTTCTCTTTTTCCATTACTTCCTCTTGACACTTCTTTATCTTTTCCACTAGTGTTGGCTGAAAGGTCATCGCATGACAAACTTCCTCAACTTTTCCATAAGCACAAAGTTCCAATTCCAATTTTTTGATTTCTCCAGTTAACTCTTTTGATGTTATCATCATATTCAATCTCTCCTTCCTACTCAGAGCATCGGCCACTACGTTCGCCTTTCCAGGATGGTAATTTATCGAGCAGTCATAGTCCTTGATCAGTTCCAGCCATCTCCTCTGCCTCATATTGAGCTCTTTCTGAGTAAAAATGTACTTTAAACTCTTGTGATCCGTGTAGATTTCACACTTCTCTCCATAGAGGTAATGTTTCCAGATCTTGAGTGCGAACACTATGGCGGCTAGTTCCAAGTCATGTGTCGGGTACTTTAACTCATGCGGATTCAACTGTCTTGACGCATATGCGATCACTTTACTGTGTTGCATCAATACACAACCCAAACCCTTATGTGAAGCGTCGCTGAATATTACAAAATTCCCTTGATCATCTGGAAGTACCAACACCGGAGCTGTTACCAACTTCTGCTTTAATTCTTGAAAGCTATCTTCACATTCTGCACTCCATTCAAACTTTTGATTCTTTCTGGTTAACTTGGTCAATGGCGTGGCGATTTTCGAGAAATCCTTGACGAACCTTCTATAGTATCCGGCCAATCCTAGAAAACTTCGCACTTCCGTAGGAGTCTTTGGCCTCTCCCAACTCATAACTGCCTCAATCTTTGCTGGATCCACTTTAACTCCCTCATTTCCAATAACATGCCCCAAAAATTGAACTTCCTTTAACCAAAACTCACATTTGGTGAACTTGGCATACAACTTCTCTTGTCGGAGTATCTCCAATGCTATCCAGAGGTGCTGCTTATGTTCTTCTTCCGACTTAGAATAAATAAGGATGTCATCAATGAATACCACGACAAATTTGTCCAAATACTTCTTAAATACCCGATTCATCAGATCCATAAATGCGGCCGGAGCGTTGGTCAATCCAAACGGCATTACTAGGAACTCATAATGCCCATATCTGGTCCTGAATGCGGTCTTAGGAATATCTTCTTCTTTGATCTTTAATTGATGGTATCCCGATCTCAAATCAATCTTCGAAAAGTATTTTGCTCCCTTCAACTGATCAAAAAGGTCATCTATCCTTGGTAGCGGGTAACGATTCTTGATCGTCACCTTATTCAGCTCCCGGTAATCTATGCATAGACACATACTCCCATCTTTCTTCTTTACAAATAGAACAGGTGCTCCCCATGGCGACGTACTTGGTCGTATCACTCCTTTATCAAATAATTCTTGTAGCTGGCTCGCCAACTCTTTCATTTCTGTTGGTGCCATCCTATATGGGGCCTTTGAAACTGGTTCCGTGCCTGGAGCAAGGTTGATCTCGAACTCAATTTGTCGATCTGGTGGTAAGCCTGGTAGTTCGTCGGGAAACACATCGGGGAACTCACTAACTACAGGAATATCTTCCATGCTGAGGCTGCCTCTCTCTGAATCCACTACATATGCTAGGAATGACTCACAACCTTTTCTAAGCAACTTCTTAGCCTGAACGATTGTAAGAAATAGTTGCTCTTGCCTCTGCCCCTTAAATACTACCTTCTCTCCACTCTTCGTCTTTAAATACACTCTCTTGGTCTTACAATTAATCTGAGCGCTATTCTCTCCTAACCAATCCATTCCTAAAATTATGTCAAACTCTCCCAACTTGAAGAGTATCAAGTCGGCTGAAAACTTATATCCCGAAATATCGATCTCACACCTTGGACAAAATTGATTCACAGGAATCTTCTCTTGGTTCGCAATTACCACATTTACTGCCTCACTCATAACCATTTTATCACATTGGAGCTTATCAACAAAAGATTCTGATATGAAAGATCTTGTTGCTCCCGAATCAATCAATACTTTAGCTTTGACATTATTGAGTAAAAGTGTACCTGCTATCACCTCAGAATTCTGAACAGCATCTTTCATCTTTAGATCAAATGTCCTTGCTGTTGCTTGCGGGGTTGGTGCGGGTGGTGGAGGTAATGCCAATACCTCAGCTGGCATGCTTGCACTGGTACTTGCCACGTTCATCAGAGCTTTGACTGATCCTGTTGCCTTACACTCCCTAGCCATGTGTCCAGTCTTCCCACATTTGTAGCACGTAACTCCTGGCTTCGGCATCTTGCACTCATTTGCCAAATGTCCCTTCTGATTGCACCTATAACAGGTCATGCTCTGCTTATTGCATACTCCGGGGTGCCTTCTTCCACAGTGCTTGCATTCCGGTCTCTGGAACCTGTTTTCTCCAACTTGCCCTTGGCTTGCCTGGTTGTTTCCTTTTGATTCTTGCCTTTTGCCCAAATTTCCCTTCTTTTGAAAATTTCCGCCCTTCTGAAAACCAATCCTCTTTACATTCCGATCTTGCGAACTTCCAGCTTCAGACTTTTCTCCATAAAATGGAACCTTCCTCTTCTTGTTATCCCTCTCTTTCCTTGACTGCATCCCATTATTCTCAATCAGAGCAGCTTTCTGTACTACTCCCGTATAAGTTTCAAGCTCAAACATAGCCACCCTATCTCTGATCCAAGGCTCCAATCCTTGCTGAAATTTCTTTGCTTTTTCCTCCTCAGTGCTGGTATACTTTGTCACAAACCTTGACATCTCAGTGAACTTCTTCTCATACTCCGATACAGTCATATTCCCTTGTTTCAACTCCAGAAATTTTAGCTTCATCTGATTATGCATGTACTTAGGGTAATACTTATCCAGAAATAACTTTTTAAATCTCTCCCAAGAAACCTGCTGAGTGACTTCCATAGCCTTTACTGATTCCCACCAATAGATGACTTCTCCCTTCAAGAAGTATGTAGCATACGGCGTCTTCTGATCGTCTCCTAACTGCACCAACTCAAAAGCCCTTTCCATCTCCTTGATCCATGTGTTAGCTATCACTGGATCAGTGGTATCATGAAATACAGGTGGATTCACATTCTGAAAAGCTTTGAAAGTGACAATTTGTCTAGGTGGTACTGGTGGTTCAGGTGGTTGGTGTGGCTCACAACTATCTTGGTTCTCAATTCGTTGTTGAAGAGTTAGTTGTTGTTGAGTTATAGCATTGGTTTGCTGTTGCAAGGTTTTCAGTAGTCGAAGAATATTTGGGTCTGTGGTGAAAGTGGTTGTTGGGTTCTTCTTTTTGGGAGGCATGATCCTGAAATAAGAGTTGTGTCAAAACAGATATGAATGATAGAATGATTCGAGGGTATCGCATGGCATTCTCATTTTCATATGGGGTCAAGTTTCCAAATTAAGCAGATATGATGATAAAAATATAAAATAACAGTTGAGAGCAAATGGAACAATAGCACATAATTATTGAAATTTTAAAGGTCACAGTACATAAGATTGGGACATAGTCTGATTCTAGGAATAACAGGCTTATTTAAAGGAAAAACGGAGACAACTGGGGATTCCATAGAGTCTGATAGTACAACAACATGAAGGATAAATGGAAAGAACTAAGGCTCCACTCCATCTGAACGGGGCTTGGTAGTCTTTTCCTCTCGAAGCGTCTTCACAATGCTCTGGAGCTCATCCGCCACCATCTGAATGACATACTGGCTGGTACGGTCCCGGTGTGCTGGCATTTCCTCAAACTTAGTGTTGACGTACTGAACCAAGGTCTCAAGTCTCGCAGTCATCTGCTCCTTGGGCTTCCCTTCGTAGTTTCGGCTGTCCGGATACACGTTCTTCAGTCGGTCTATCAGTCGGTCGTACTTGCCCTGAAGCATGTCGAACTCGCGCCTCAACTCAGCATACACGGAGAAAGCAATAGTGTCGTCTGACCCAGAGGATGACGAGGAATGCGCCCTTTGCTGATAACCAATAAGAGGAGTATTAATAATAATTTACTTAACCTACTCTCTCGCATAATATCTATAACCTACACACAAATCCTATAACCTATTTGGGCTGTCCAGGGACTCTAAACCGTAGCTCTGATACCAAAACCTGTCACACCCCCAACTTAAACAGCAAAATAAATATAGCTATTACATTTTTTTAATGAAGAATACACAACCAAAATCCAAGATCTTACAGTTTAGGGTTTGGAACAGCCCAACACTACCAACTATTACATCTGATTACAAATACCGAGTCCTCACACAACTATTATTACTTATTCTACCTGAGCTCGAACATAAGCATCAGCATCACAGGTCTTACGGGCAGTCTGCTTGAATCTAACCATAGCTGCTAGCTGTAATATAAGGGTAAAGCAAGAAGTGAACCAAATGCTCAACAAGTGCTAACAGTACGACACAAAACATAAATTGAGATATACTTTTAAGAATGACAATGGAAAGACATAACCAAAGGTAACGAGAGATAAAAACTATGTGAGATGGCATCATTTTGCTTGCATCAAAACAATTTTAAAATCATGTCTTAATCAAAATCATTTTATGACGCTACGGATTACAGCCGATGATCAGCCGTGAAGTAATCCCGAACCTCGCTGGGTTCTAAAACATTATTGGGAATCCCTAGGCAACTTTTAAGCCTAATATAAGTGCGGAAAGGACTCGCGTCTCAGTCCAGATCTACCATTCAAGAAAACATTTATCCCCCTTTGGGACTGAAAACCCATATTTTATTTATTTCAAAAACTGAGGCCGAAATATGACAAAATCTCTTTTTGCAGTAAACAACTTTATCAAAGGATTATAGATCAACTCGAAATACGGGGAATTGGTGCTAACTTCAGAGCCATGATTCACAAAACTATTCTCTATTCAAGTAATTGAATGGTTTTCATATAGCAAAGATTGAACAAGAGGATTTAGTGAGGCTAATGGATAATATGAAGGGTAATGCCAATTTGGGCTCAAAGCAATGGTTTCTCATCAAGGTTCAAGTGCTGGATCATCAAGAAGGTAAGCTTCATGAATACTAAGGGTGTTAAGGTATGAAGAATGATCTTTAACTCAGGACATATCAGAATTGTCAAGCTTTAGGATAAGAAAGAGGGTATCAATCAATGAGGAATCAAGCTGGTAAGTATCTGACTATCAGAATTCAAAGTAAGGTTCTATAGGGGTTCAAGTATCAGGATGAGATATTAATACTTAGGAAACATCAACATGTTAATCAAGAGGATCCATCAAGTAATATATCAACTCTTCATTTTATCATGGCATTAAACTATCATGAAAGACTTTTGAACTACTTGCAATACGTACTCGAGGGTTCATGGCATCTCTATGTAACTCAAAGATAAACAAAAGATACGCTTGATTTAAATATATCAAAATAACTCAGGATAATTGCATCAATATATAAGAACTATTTGTAGTAAATACGAATGTCAAGTTGAATCACTTGCCTTGAGATAGGCTGGTCTGGTCTGACTGGTAGGGGCAATAACTGGAGCTTCACTCGACTTTTATGGCAAGTTTTCCCTCGTCTCGAGATCCTACATAAATAATAATAATCCTCATTATAATATATTCTCACCAACTTAACCTATTTACAACTCGAAATTAAACACGGATGGCACTTAGGCCTATATGCACTTAATTTATATTCACTTTTAAATTACAATTGCACACACATAGCCACATATTCACATATCATATATTAACACAAAATAACACCATATATACCATAATGCAACACTAGGCTTGGATGATCTCGACTCACAACTTAAGTCACTTGGTCGCTAAACTAGACAAGGTCTTCTAATTTCGGCTTCCTAACTCGATGTGCCTTTCCTAAATTATCCAAAACCTATTGACCCTCACTTGTGCCTTTTTCTCTACTGACCTTATACTATCTTACAACTATGGTGGTCGACCTAATACTCACTTCTAAGTGTTCTAAAACTATGTGATAAGTGATAGTGCTTACTGGTGCAAATTTCAGAATGACAACTATGGTTTTTTGAGTACATTAGACACTCTTAAACTACAAGTTTTCCTTCAAAACTTTTACACAAAACTCTCCTGACCTAAGGGCATCTCACAAACTTCATGTGGCTCAAGGGCCTGGCTTGGGCCTTCTTGGGCCTAAGCTAAAAGTCCAAGGTTCCCCTGTTTTTCTGGGCAGAAAATGCCCTGACTTGAATTAACTTGTGACACATGGTTCTAACTCATATCCTATGAACTATGGTTGGAAAAACTTCTCTGACACTCCCTCTAACTAAGGCCCAATTGGGAATAATGAGGGTCTATCCATGACATGGTCAAATCTCCCTATTTCTAAGTTGCAACAAAACTGTCCCCTGCTGGACAGATTTTGTGATTCTACTTGTGCACCTAACCAAATGACATGCAAACCTCCAACCAACTCCTAAAACCTTTTATATACTCCCAATACTAACTTCTGGTAGCTTGGGCCTCAAAGTGCACACCAATGACATGGTCAAAACTCACTCTAAACCTCAGGGTGCTATACTGATTTTTCTGCAGAAACTATAACTCTCATTTTCCAAGGTTTTGACTTGACAAACCCAACTAACAACAACTAAATACTTAAACCAAGACTTATACATGGTATTCTACTGAACTAACTTCCTTTTTCTCAAAATAACCTTGGTGAGATCATCCTTATCTAAGGTACAATTATGGCAAAACAAAAGAGACTACACTTCACAAATCACAAATCTTCATGCTTTTGAAACAATAAGATACATATTTTTATAAAAGATAACCACGAATTATTACCATGCAACAAGAAGCATAAATCAATATTAATACATTATTCCTACTGAAATTAAGGCTCACTAATAAAATCTTTCCAAATGATCAAAATCTTACAACATTCTAAGAGAAATCCTCATGCATGCATGCCTTCGGGTTTTTCAAACCAAAACAACATATTTTCTACATATGTTCTATCATAAAATTGACATGAAAGCCTAGCATAAGATATACCTAGATGATCACTTAGCATGCAAGGAGTTTTATCAAGACTTCACTAAGATTTTCATGTTATCATCACAAAAACACACAAAGTGGAACATGACAACCAAAACACCATCCATTCGGCTCCTATCAAGTCATGGCCGAATGGATTAGGGTGAAAACAACAATTGCATGAGTGTAGCATACTCATGTCTAGCCATTCTCAACCCTTTGCTACTATAACTCATGGTGAAAGCCTTGAATTCACAAGAATCAAGGATATTCACTTGGAGTTTTAACAAAACACCACCATGCAAGGTCAACACATAAGTTTTTCTACTCTACACTCTTAAGATATACAAGAACAACATGTAGGGAGTAGGATTACTTGATAATAGGATGATTATTTGAGTGAGAAATGAAGAAAGAAGGGGATGGGGGCTCGGTTTTTGGGAATTGCCGAGAGGGGAGGGGAAAAACCGAGAGGAGGGGGAGGAAAGGAGGAGTGTGGAAATGGTGGGGTGAATGTGGAGTAATAATCATGTTAGTTTGGTTTTTATTTGGCCAAAAGTGAGTGGATTTGAGATTTTACAAGAGTAACCTTCCAATATAGTTAGGTAGATTTGCATGCAAGGGTAAAGGGGTAATTTGGTTAGTAGAATGAAAGTGAGTGGGGTTGGAAATGTCTTCCTTGCCCCTAAGTTGAATTGGATGAGTATTTGCATACAAGGGTAGCCACGTAATTTGTTAATTATAACAAATAAAATTTATAAAGATTTATTTTTATAAAATAAAATACAAGTTCAAAAATTATAAAATTTATATCATAAAATAACTTGGATTTTTAGAGACTTTATAAAATTATTTTCAAAATTTGTGAACAAAATACCTTTTAAAAGAAAATTTTTCCAAAGCTTAAAATATTCCTTATAAATCAAAAATAAAGAAATTAAATAAACTCTTGCTTTGAAAAATCATATACTACACAAAGCAAATTTATAATGCAGAAATTTTCACTCACACTAGCGTACAATCATTGAATATATTTTCATTTGACTTTAATATTATACCCAATCCACAAATAATATTACATAAAATGCCGGTCGTAACACCTCCCTTATTTCTTCTAGCTGAGAATGAAACATGTGCAGAACAAAATGCTTACCAGAAGTAAATTAATTATGCAACTGATGTTTCATGTCTCATGCTTGTAATTATGAGTGCCGAGCTTTAGAAGCAACAAGAGCATAATGATGCTTATGATATGATCGAGCACCTTCAAAAGATGTTTGAAGGATAGGCTTTTCAGAAAGATTTGACAATAATAAGGCAGCATACTTTTGCATTAATGGGAGAATCATATCTGGTTGGACCACATGTTCTAAAGGTGATAGGCATATGTCCCTTGATATTTTGGGTTTCAAGAATGGTCTAGAGACTCAGCTTGATTTGATCAAACGATCTTTGAACAACTTCCATTCTCAGTTTGTTAATAACAAAAAGAATGAGATAGACAGAACACTCACTGAGTTGTTAAGCATGTTTAGAACTGCTGAAAATAACACGGTAAATGCATGAATTACGTCCATATTGATGATGTACACATGGAATGCAAATGGGAAAGAAAAGTAGACATGCAAGGTGAAGATTTGATCTTATTCGGTGCCAAACCAAAGTCCAATCCCAAAGGGCTTTTGAAGCCTAATAGTGGTGTTGCTAAAGGAAATGATTGTCATTTTTGTGGAAATAAGTGGATGAGTGGAAGTTAAATTGTCGAGCTTATTTGGAAGATCTAAAGAAGAAGACTAGCAATGGTCAAGCTTCAGGTATAGGGTTAGAATTGGAGCAAAAGTTGTTGCTCTAGTTGAAGGAACTCGATACCTAATTTTGCCCATAAGGCGAGATTGAGAACTTGATAAATTGTTATTATGTGACTGCCTTTAGCGGATACATTAAGTCAATTTCTTGTCAAGAAAGGTTTTCATTTTAATTAAATAAACAATAGTTGTTTATTCTATTTCAATGATAAGAATTATAATGTTGCACAATTAGTTAACAATTTATATGTTCTAAGTTGACTCAAATCAAACATTACCTATAGCAGTGTCGTTAAGCCATATTAATGAGAAACGCATTTCTGAGTTACATATAGATGAATACTTGGATAAGTTTGATTTTGAATCATACGAAAGATGCGAACTTTGTCTCATTGGAAAAATGACTAAAGCCTCTTTTACCTGATCAGGTGAAAAGGGCCACCGAACGATTATGACTTATACATAGTGATGTATGTGGTCGAATACGTATGATGGCAAGGGGGCTTATACTACTTCATAACATTTACTGATAATTTCAGTAGATATGGATATGTGGTTCCTATGAAGAACAAATCCGATTCTTTTGAAATGTTCAAAGAATATAAGGCCGAAGTAGAAAGAAAAACAAGGGAAAAGTATAAAAGTTTTACAATCAGATCGTGGAGGAAAATACTTAAACCTCAATTTCAAGAATTTCTTAAAGAAGTGTGATAGTGTATCATAACTTATTCCTTCTGGAACACCTCAATGGAATAGAGATTCTAAGAGGAGAAATCCTACCTTGTTGGACATAGTGCGATCGATGATGAGTCAAGCGGATCTTCCATTCAGTTTCTGGGGTTATGCTCTAGAAACGGCTGCATATACACTTAACCAAGTTCCGACTAAAGCGGTTCAAAAGTCTCCATATGAGATATGGACTGATAAACATCATAGCATATCATTTATGAAAATTTGGGGAAGTGAAGCGTTTGTAAAACGTTTAGCCTCTGACAAGCTTGGACCAAAATTAGATAGATGCTATTTTGTGGGATATCCAAGTGAGACTAGCGTATAGTTTTATAGTCCTTTCGAGAACAAAGTGTTTGTTGCTCGGGCCGCTGTATTTCTTGAGGGAGAACTACTTTCTAAGAAAATCAGTGGGAGGATAATACATCTCGATGAAGATCGAGATCCACATGATAACATTGAACCAGAGTTGGAATAAGATCAGGATGTACATCAAAATGTTGAAAGTAATCCTGTTTAGGAAACACATGTTATTCGTAGATCTAGTAAGATTCATCATGAGTCCGGGAGAAATTATGGATTTCTTTTAACTCAAGATGGTGATGTGATGCTTACGGATAAGAATAAGCCTCACACCTACCAAGATACTATGAACAGTCCAGACTCCGAGAGATGGCTGGAGGCCAAGAAATCCGCGATAAAATCCATGTATGAAAATAAAGTATTGACATTAGTTGATCCACTCGAAGGGGTAAAACCTATAGGGTGCAAGTGGGTTTTCAAGAAGAAAACTGAAATGGATGGTAAAGTACAGACCTATAAGGTGCGACTAGTGGCAAAAGGTTTCAAACAAATTCATGGTATAGACCATGATGAGACTTTTTTACTAGTTGCTATGGTCAAGTCCATCAGGATTTTGTTAGCAATAGTTGCTTACTTTGACTATGAGATTTGGCAAATGGATGTCAAAACTGCTTTCTTATATGGGAGCCTTGAAGAGGATGTATATATGATACAACCTGAGGGTTTTGTCGATCCAAAGTTTGCTAAGATAGTTTATAATTGCTTCTATCTATTTATAGATTGAAGCAAGCCTCAAGGAGAATGAATATTCATTTTGATAACATTCCTAGCCATGTGACATTCCTAGTATTATAGGTAGATGACATATAACAAATAAGGAATGGCATACCTTCTCTACAGGCTGTTAAGACTTGGTTGAGAAATAGTTTCTCGGTGAAAGACTTGGGCGATGCTACCTATATATTAGGGATCAAGATATATAGAGATAGATTGAAAAGATTAATCAACCTAGTCGAAGTACATACATTGATAAAATATTGCATCATTTTAGGATGTAAGAGATAATTAAAGGATATGTTTCGATGTCTCATGGGATAGTGATCTCAAAAGATAATTGTCCATGTATCATTAGGATGATAAGGGATGTTTGAGAAAGCTCCATATGCTTTAGCAATTAGATCTATAATGTGTACAATGATATGTATTTATCCTGATGTTTCGTATGCTTTGAGCATGACGATCAGATACCAGTCTAATCCAGGTGAGGGTCACTTGATAGTTTTCATTAATATTCTTAAGTACTTAAAGAGGACAAAGATTTATTTTTGGTGTATGGAGAAGATAGGGAACTAGTTGTAAAGGGTTACACTGATACTGGTTTTTGAACCTAATTTTTGGACAGACAAGGATGATTACGAGTTTATGTATGTTTTATGTTTTGTCTAAATATAATTGATGATAGCTTGAATAGTTCACAGCAAGAACATTGATGATTCTATGGAAGCCGAATATATTGATATTTTTTTGAAACAGCCATGGAGACTGTTTAGGCGTCCTTAGGCAATATCGCCTTATTGATGCGATTAATAATTTAGGATATATAAATGTAAAGTGTATAATAATGATAGTGTTGCAGACCTACTGACTAAGGCTTTGTCGTAGCAGAAGTACGATGGTCATACTAGTTCCATGAGTATTAGATACATGGGCGATTGGCTCTAGTGCAAGTGGGAGATTGTTAGTGTTTGTGCCCTAGAGACAACACTATGATATTTTAGTTTAAGACATTAGGATTATTAATGTTTATGTTCTATCGATTATTCTCTTTATAATTTATTAATTCTTAATTTACTGCGATATAAATGTTAGATTAATAAATATCCTTGGAAAATGATATGCAATTTCATATCTCTAAGTACGTGACTTAGAAATGAGATTATGAGAATAGTATTAATATACCTAAAGATCCCTAGTCGAGTATTATTATTAATGGACAATAATAATGCATTAAGACTGGTGTGTTTGTTGACTGATGATCACATCTCATTAATCATAGGTATAGTGATACTAAAGTCAAAAACACAGGCAGATGTATATGTACATGGTGCTGGACAGACCCAATGTGAGATTTTACATGTCTGTTGTGTCATAAATAATTCTCACAGTGAAAATGATGTAATGATCCTTAGACCTTAAGTCATTATATTTCTATACGAGAATTAATATACATTGATTCCATTAAAAGTTATCCTTGACCGAGTAATGATAAAAATGAACATTGGGTATATTATGAATCGTGCGAGAAATATGAATGATCTAGATGGGATTTAACCCTCCTATTTTAGGAGTGATATTATTGGCCTCTTGTGAGAGCTAGACTATGAAATGCGTGGCCACGCTCAAATGTTGATTTGATATGATAGTCTACTCATTGATCAAGGAAACTTGGATTAAACTATGATGAGAATGACACATTACATGCCTCTAGTTTAATATATTATATTTGGTTAAAGGGATTATATTACATTGTACATTATTCACAAAAGGTTTAATCTATCACCGATTCAATTATTATTACTTGGGTAGCAATGATATACTACTAGATGCCGCTCATTGTTTACGATTTTAAATTAGATTTAAATTTCGTTGCCAATGTAATAATAACCTATAGGGTCATACACTAAGAATGCTTGAAGGATTATTTAATTTAAATTGGATTTAAATTATATTAAAATAATTCGAATTATTTATAAAATTACTTAATTAATTAGATAAATATTGATATTCGAATTTACTAATATTAATAATGAAATTTATTTGTTAAATAATTAAGTGAGACTTAATTATAATACAAATAGGAATTTCGAATCAATAATAACTCCAAATTAGTTAAGAGTTATAATTCGTTTTTCTACTCTCTATAAAATATCTCTTGTGTGGTTGTTTTTTGGGTGCAAGACTTTTACTAAAACCCTAGCCACCAAGAGAGAAGATGGAGAAAGCAAGAAGAAATGGGTTTGTGCTAGTACCCATCCAATCCTTGAGTTCAAGCATTCGTGTGGATACCGATAGAGTGTAGATCGCGAGAGTGGGATGCGTAGTGATTGAACAAGCTTTGGATCTCCATTAGTCAACCAATTTGTAAAGCTTCTTAAGGTAAACAATCTGATTTACGGATTAAATATCTATTTTTCGCATGGATCCTGCGGTGGGTTTCGAAAATTCTGTTTTTTCACGTTTTTAATTATTGTTTCCGTTGTGTTTATGTGCTCGAAACCCAACAATATTCTTCCCCCCTTAAAAAGATTTTGTCCCCAGAATCTGACTTAACTAATGTTGTGCAAGACATGCATGTACTTTAATAAGACTAAGTCAAATTGACAACCCTAAGTAAGTTGTATTGTAATCTTAGTTTGTATTTGTACTTGTAACATCAAAAGTCTGTAAAAATGTAAAGGAGCAGACTGAAGTCTTTTTGTTTAAACAGTATCAAGCCTAAGGATTCTATCTAGAAGAAGATCATGCCTCAGAAGAATTATGAAGAAGCTTGGAGTTGAATAAATCTGTTTGGATAAAAATATTCTAAGTCAAAGATCTATACAAGTCACAGATTTAGTGTTATAGAGAAGTCACTCGAGAACTCCAAATGACATATCGAGAAGTCAGAAAAGCTTATAGAGAACTCACAGAGATATCGACAAGCAAATTGAAAACATGAAGAGTGGAGATATCGACAAGTCATTTCTTCACTAGAGAACTCAGAGTTATCGACAAGTCAACATTCATTAGAGAACTCTGAGTTATCGATAAGTCAAAATTCCACTAGAGAACTCAGAGATATCGATAAGCCAAAATTCACTAGAGAACACTGAGTTATCGACAAGTCAAATTTGACTAAAGAACTCTGAGTTATCGATAAGTCAATAAGTCACTAGAGAACTCAGAGATATCAATAAGTCAAAATGAAGATATGAAGACTAGAGATCTCGACAAGCCAAATTCTCTTATAGAGAACTCAGAGACCTCTACAAGTCAAATTAACTATGGAGTACTAGAGATCTTGATAAGCCAATATACTTATCGTAATGTCAAGTTCTCTATAGACCAAAAGGAGATCTCGAGGTAAAATCTCAAAGTACAAAGTTGCAGACCAGTTTAATATCCAAGATTTACAATCAACAAATAATCCAAACAGCTGGATTGACAAGTCTTCAAAAAGCAGCTTGAAGGATGTGCAAGATCAATGGTGAAGATTAACTAACAAAGGAAGATCAAAGTAAACACAGGATTCTAAGATATGCTAAGCCAGAAATAGAAGATACATTTTTCCTAAAATGGAAATGACCAGTGTCAGTTTACTAAAGTTTAATAGCATGTCTTATTATACACTGTGTAAACCAGCAGTTAACTAAATTATAAAGTTAACACTGGCCCTTTAGTCAGTAGTAATAATTTAGATAGAAAATCTTGTAACACTCTCAAGAAAAAGCTAAGCTCTTTATTGACAAATAGCCTAGAAATTTTGTAGCAAAACATTCTTAATTTTAATATAAAATTAAGTGAGTTTTGAAAGATCTATGTTCTTTATTATTGCATGTTTAATTTCTGCAGTAACACATTTCACTACAAGATTTAATTTACTTAGTTCAACCATAAAAAGCTCAAGAAAAGCATAAAAACAGTAAAACACATTCACCCCCTGTGTGTTATTCATTTCCTAACAAGTGTTATCAGAGAAAAATTTGAAAGTAAACAGATTCAAGATCTTGGAAGAATGAACACACAGAAAATCAGTAGCATCAAAATTCCTACCTTTGACAAAGCTAACTACACTCATTGGAAAAAGAAAATATTACTGTTTATCAGGATGACCAATCCACTCTATATTCAGATTTTCAAAAATGGGCCCTTCACTCCTATGGTTAGAGTTGAAGAATCAACAGATGGTGATATGGTCATTCCAGCTCATTATGCTCCAAAATACTATTCTGAGTACACTGAGCCTGAAAATGAGAAACTTTTCCTGGATAGTGGCTTGCAGCTGATATTGATAGAGTCACTTGACAATGTGATGTACAACAACATTGTCAACTATGACATTGCCAAGAAAATCTGGGAAAAGATTGAAATACTTTGTGAGGGAACTGAGGAAGTTAGATCTAATCAAAGAAGGATACTGATTTCACAATATGAGGGTTTCATGGCCATCCAAAAGAAAGTATCACTGATGTGTTTGAAAGGTTTAACAAGCTGATAAATGACTTGTAGCTCCATGACAAATACTATGAAGCTGAAGAGATGAACTTGAAGTTCATGCTTACTCTCCCTGATCATTTAGAACAGAAAATCTCAACAATCAGTGAAGTAGAGACTTGAACAGAATAACTCTGGAAGGCCTGTATGGAATCTTGAAAATATATGAACTAGAAATGATTCAAAGGAAATTATTAAGGTCTGGTCAAGGGCATGTTGTAGATGGTTCAAGTGCCCTAATTGTAAATGAAAACCAAACCTCTAATGATGAGCCAAGATCCCAAACTTCAGTTGCCTCAACAAGTGAGCAAAGAACTAATGATTCACAAGAACATGTTATTCTGGAACTGGAAGAAGATGAGTTCTACACCTTAGATGAACTTGATGAGCATGATCAGTCAATGGACTATCTGGCAAGAAAGTTCTCTAACATTAGAGTAAAGAAGCCAAGGTTCTTCAAGGGTAAAAGACAGTCTTTCAACAAAGACAACAGCTGGAAAGGAAAAGGGAAGTACACATCTGATAGCAAAAATGGTTACAAAACTGGATCTGTTGATAGATGAAAGATAAGGTGCTTTAACTGTGATAAACTAGGCCATTTTGCTACAGAATGCAGGAAACCCAAGAAAGCAAAGAAAGACAAAGCTTATCTTGAACTAGAAGCAAAGTATGAAGCTCTTCTGAAGAAACAACAAAACAAAACTTATATTGCAGAAGGAACAAGTTGGGATGATTCTGATAATGATGAAGATGAAGAAGTTGGAATTATGCTTTAATGGCCTTGGAGCAAGGAGAATCATCCTCATCAAAATCGCAGGTACCTACTCTCACTACAATTGATTTAAATATGAGTCAATATAAGGAAACTGTAGAAAAGATGAGCACATAAATGTTTCACATACATACAAGTATGATTGTCGTTAATAAAGAAGTTAGCAGAATGACAAAGATAAATGAGAAGCTTGAAAGTGAGAAACAAGAAGCTGAATTATTGTTGGTGGAGCTTGAAACTGTAAGACAAGAAAATGTATATCTGAAGAACAAGTTCAAGTTTTCAAGTGAAATTGAACCAGTGCTAAGGGAGAAGCTGGAAAAGAATGAAGTTAAACTGAAATCTTTCAAGAATGCATCTGAGTTAATTGGACAATACCATGAGAAAAAAAAATCCATGTGCAAACATTGTTATTGGTCTTGACTATGATGCCTTGAACAATAAAAAGAAAGATATAGGTGACAAAGGAAAAGCCACAGAAGATGAAAATGTTCCAGCAATGCTGAAAAAGGTTGTCTCGCCTATGTTCAAGGCATGTGAAGTAAATTTCAGAAACAACTCCATCTTCCAAAGTTGAAGAGAAGCTCATGAACAAACAAAGTTCCAAGATACCTGTCAAAGAGACCAAGACTGAAGATGCAATAAAGAAGAAGAAAAATAGAAATGGGAAAATTGGGAAAAACAAAAGCAATAATTTTGCTTATGTTCCAGATGCTCCAAGAAAGAAGTGTGAAAAATGTGGCTCTGTAAATCATCTAACTCACCTTTGCAAAAAGGTTGTTAGCAATCCAGTTGAAGAAGCCTGCAAATACAATGAAGCAGATGCAAATGATTCCTACTCATTTTATGACAAGTTTGACTGTATCCCTTGCAACTTGAAAGTGATGAAGAGTTGCCACAAACTGAGAGTAAATCTTAAAGAAATAAAAATTGGGTCTACATCAGATAGGGAAAATGCACAACATTCATTGAATTTTATTTTGTCTGAAATAACTCATTCCACTTCATCTAAATCAGTTAACAAGAAAAAAGTACCCAACACTGTTTGTGTTGCTAAACACACTTAAAACTCATTGTGTGCAGGGAAAAGTGAATAAGGTCATATGGATCATTGAAAGTGGGTGTTCCTGACATGTGACAGGTGATAAAGCCCTGCTATTACAGTTTGAGGAGAAGGTTGGCCCTTTGGTGACCTTTGGAGACAACAACAAAGGATTCACAATGGGATATGGCAAGATTGTTTCTGAAAATATTGTCATTGATGATGTAGCACTAGTAGCTGGTCTTGAAGTGAATCTTCTCAGTATTAGCCAATTTGTAGATAAAGGTTTTGAAGTTTTATTCAACAAAGAAGAATGCACTTTTATCAGCAAGAAAACTGGTGAAGTTGCTCTGAAAGGAGCAAGGAAAGGAAGCTTATTTATTGCATACTTGGACTCAACAAATAAGGATAGAATTTATTGCTTCTACACCAAGGCATCAGAAGAACAAAGCAAGTTATGGCATAAGAAGTTGTTTCACTTGAATTTCAAGGCAATTAACACTTTGGTCAAAAAGGAGTTAGTAAGAGACATGCCTAAACTGGAGTTTGCTCAAGTTGAAGTTTGTGAAGCTTGTCAAAAAGGAAAAATGAAAAGATCAAGTCACAAGTCAAAAACTGTGAATTTTATAAGTGTACCATTGCAACTTATTCACATGGACTTGTTTGGACCAGTAAATGTCTTATCAATTTTAAGGAACAAATATGCACTTGTGATGGTGGATGATTTCTCAAGATACACTTGGGTAGAGTTCATGCACTCTAAAGATGAAACTCCACACATCATCATTGAGCATATTAAGAAAATAGAAAAACAGGCTGAAGATCACAATTGTGTAAAAAGATTGAGAAGTGATAATGGAATAAAATTCAAAAATGCAACATTGAGTGAATTCTGCAAAAGCAAGGGCATTGTTCAAGAATTCCCAGCTGCTAGAACACCTCAACAAAATGGAGTAGTTGAAAGAAAGAACTGAACATTAGTTGAAGCTGCTAGAACAATGCTGCAAGATGCCAAGTTGCCAACAAGTTTATGGGAAGAGGCTGTTAACACTGCTTGTTACACTCAGAACATATACCTCATTAACAAGGCACATGGAAAATCACCTTACTCAATCATGTCTAAGAGAAAGCCTATTGTAAAGCATCTTCATGTGTTTGGAAGCAAGTGTTACATTTTGAAAGATAACTCTGAATATGTGGGAAAATTTGACTCAAAAGTTTTTGAAGCAATTTTTCAGGGATATTCATTGGAAAGAAATGCCTACAAGGTCTATGTGATAGATCAAAAGATGGTTATAGAAAACACCGATGTGACTTTTGATGATGAAAAGTGTCCAGGCTTAGAATGCCTTGATGAAAATGAAGCTGAAGCCCTTGCATTTGAAAACCTCAACATTAATAGTGATTTTGATGGTGAAGATGAAGTCAATGCACAACAGATGTTGAATGAAGAAATTACTGAACAGGAAAATTATGGGAATGGAAGCTCATCTCAAACACCTGAATTTGATAGCACAAACTCAGGGGGAGAAAGAGAAGAAGGATCTAGCAGTCATATGAAGAGAATGATGAAGGCACAAGTCAACAAACTCATACAAGGAAGTGGGATAGAAGTCACACTAGAGAAGTAAACATTGGTGATCCTACTGCCGGTGAGAGGACTACAAGTGCAGCTGCTAATGAGTGCCTACATGCATGCTTTTTGTCTCAAATAGAACCCAAGAAAACTGAAGAAGCTCTAATGGATCCTGATTGGATATCTGCAATGCAAGAGTAACTCAATCAGTTTGAAAGAAATAAAGTTTGGGAGTTAGTTCCTGCACCAAAGAATAGAAGTATTATTGGAACAAAATGGGTGTTCAGGAATAAGATGAATGAAAATGGTATAGTTACCAGAAACAAAGCAAGGTTGGTTACAAAAAGCTACTCACAAGAAGAAGAAATTGATTATGATGAAACTTTTGCTCCAGTTGCAAGACTTGAAGCAATAAGGATTTTTCTAGCATTTGCTGCACATTCAAGTTTTAAAGTGTATCAAATGGATGTTAAGAGTGCCTTCTTAAATGGTGAGCTAGAAGAAGAAGTTTATGTGCAATAGCCACCTGGCTTTGAGGATCCAAAATTTCCAAATTTTGTGTTCAAATTACTCAAGGCTCTATATAGACTAAAGCAGGCACCTGAAGCTTGGTATGATATATTGTCAAAATTCCTACTGAAACATGGTTTTACTAGAGTTACTATAGACAAGACTCTCTTCTACAAGAAATATGAGGAAGATATGATCCTAGTTCAGATCTATGTGGATGATATCATCTTTGGTTCTACTAATGAAAAGCTTTGCCAAAGATTTTTTAAGCTTATGCAGAGTGAATATGAAATGAGTATAATGGGGGAATTAAGTTACTTTCTTGGACTACAAGTCAGTCAAAGAAGTGATGGGATCTTCATCAGCCAAACTAAGTATGTCAATGACTTATTGAAAAAGTTTGGTATGTTGATTGTTCACCTGCTTCTATACCTATGTCTACAGCAACAAAATTGGATAAAGATAAAAAAGGCTGGAGTATAGATATTTCAAGCTATAAAGGAATGATTGGATCATTGCTTTACTTAACTGCAAGTAGACCAGATATCATGTTTGTAATATGTCTATGTGCAAGATTTCAAGCCAATCCAAAAAAATCACATTTGATGGTTGTAAAGAGGATTTTCAGATATTAGAAGGGGACTCCAAACTTGGGATTATGGTATCCTAAGGGAACTAGTTTTGAAGCTGTTGGTTACACATATACAGATTTTGTTGGATGCAGGGTTGAAAGAAAGAGTACTAGTGGAAGCTGTCAATTTCTTGGTCAAAGACTTGTATCCTGGTATAGCAAGAAACAATAATCTATATCAACTTCTACAGCAGAGGCTGAATACATAGCTGCAGGAAGTTGTTGTGCTCAAGTGCTTTGGATTAGAAATCAGCTAATGGACTATGGCCTAGTGTTACACAAAATTCCTATTATGTGTGATAATACTAGTGCTATATCTATAGTGGCTAATCCAGTTAATCATTCTAGGACAAAGCACATTGATGTAAGGTACCATTTTATTAGAGAATATTCTATAAATGGTACCATTGAGCTCATTTTTGTTCCAACGGAAAAATAATTAGCTGATATTTTTACTAAACCTTTGGATGAAGCAACTTTCACTAGACTTGTAGGTGAAATTGGAATGCCTAATTCTTCATCCTAAGGCAAGAACTCAGTTAATGTTTTGCATCAGATTATTTCCCTAGTAAATCAAAATTAATTTGAATTAATTGGAAATTAACTGAAATATGAATTATAAATATTTCAAAAATCTCTGCATATTTATTTTTCAAAACAAAATTTTAGCTTGAAATTTTTCAATTTCTAAGTAAACTGCTCAGCTGTTAATTTACATTCTCAATATGTGAAATTAACACGAGGCATAATTAAAGTGTTTAAAAGTATATAGAGAACCGAGTTCTCGATAAGTCTAACTGACTTATCTACAAGTCATTTTAAGACTTCTCGAGTGAGTTCTCGATAAGTCAATTCACTGACTTCTCGAGTGACTTCTCGATAAGCTTTATTATGACTTATCGATAAGTCCTTGTAGAGTTCTCTAGTAGTGTTAATTCACAGAGTTCTCTACAAGTATAATTTTTAGACTTCTCAATAACTCAAAACTGAAATAATTTAACTTAATAAGTTATTTTGGTAAAATACTTTTGGCAAATTTATTCTAGTTTTATTTTGAATTTATTGAAATAAAAGTTAGAATTAATTCAGTCCATTTTTGGACAAACTGGGTATTTATTTGACATCTCGATAAGTTAATTTTTAGTTCTCTATAATAGTAATTTAAAATGACTTCTCGATATGTTTTTCATTTATTAAAATGACTTCTCGATAGACTAATTCCAAATATCTATTTTTGAGTTCTCAACAAGTCATTTGTTTTTACTATAAATACCCAGACACCTAGATACATATGCATACTTACAACTTTCGAGAACTCAAGTGACCTAGCTTTTCAATCCAAAAACCGATTTCTCTCTCGTTTTCACTCCTTTCTCACAAATTTCTTTTACCCACTAAACTTCATAATCATATCAATGGCAGCCAATAATATTGTACCCTTCATCCCCAAGGAGACCAACTTTCTTGCATTTTTGGATGCAAACCAAGCACCTGGAGCATTTCAATGCTTTGTCAAGTTCCTTTCTGAGACCTACTTTGTAGGTGCTCTTACTCCTAATCCTGTATTGTATTTGGATGTGTTAGGGGATTTCTGGAACACAGCAACAATAAGGACGGTTGTGCATGAGAATCAAGCTGCAACTATAGTGATAAACTATATAATTAAGGGACAACATGTGGAGATTCTTGAGGATGATGTAAATAAGGCTTTGGGCATTCCTACTAACAAACTGGTGGAGACTCCAACTCAGGATGAGTTGCATGAATTCATGGACTTCATCAATTATTCTGTGAGGATTAATCTGGCCAGCATGAATAAGAAATATCTAAGGAGGGAATGGTCATTTCTGTTTGACTTTGTGATAAGGGCATTCACCTGCAGGAAGTCAGGGTTTGACAACATATCAAGTGTTGTCCAGAAGCTGGTCTACTCAACCTTCAACAAACAGATAAATGTAGGACATTACATACTGGAAGAGCTGAGCACTAGACTCATAATGCCATTAGAGTCAAGAGGTAAGGAGATTTTTCTGCCTAGATTTATTATATCAGTTTTAAATTATAAAGTTAATGACATACATATGCTAGAAGGTATAAACAGGAAACTAATTGGCAACTGTAAGCAAATATCCAAAATTTTATTTGGATCACTTCTTACTAAGAATAAGATTCCAGTAAGTCTTAAGTTAACACCTTTCATGATTGAAAGATTTAAAACTTACCCTTATTCTATGCCAGACATGAGATCTAGTGCAAGTCAACCTAGTGCAACAATGGTTCCTGAGCCTGTGGAAGCATAAACACAGGCACACCCACAGGAACCTACCCATGTTGAGCCTGTTCCTTCAAAACCTGTAGAAGCCAGGCAACCAACCACCTCATCTTCTCAAAAGGATGAGGTGAGTAAAAAGAAGAGAAAGGGGGTAACTTTAGCAGTTATAACTGAGAGTGGTGAGGACCAAACTGAAACTGAGTCACCCTTGGTCAAAAGATAAAAAAGAAGTAGGAAATATGAGCTGACCACTCAAGCTACCTCTGTATCCTCCCAACTGAATGCAATTGTAAAAATGGGGACTAAACAGACTCTAGATACATCCTCTCAACAGGGTGTGTCTATTGGAAAGAGCATCCACCCCAATGCACCTTGTACAGAGTCTGCACAGCCTGTACCTGAAGCAATTTAAGTGTATGGTAGGAGAAATAAGGATGGCACACACAGTGAGAGCACATCGTTTGAAGCTCCCTCATCCATTCAGGGGGAGCTGCCAACACTCACAGCTGAACAACAATCTCTCATATCTCAAATTTCTTCTCTACCAACAACACTTGAATTCAATTCTCAAGTGCAAGCTCACTCAAGTGACTTGGTTCAAGAAACCTTGCTCACCACCCAGACACTTCATTCAGATGGTGAGAGGCTACTAGATGGGATAGACCTTGATGACACCATCAAAACCATGGGAGATTCATCAGTTTTTACTGAAGATCCCATGAAGATACTAAATGCACCTTCATGTGCAAATCAGTCTTCACAGACTGTAAGGTTTGAGGGTAGTACTCCTGAGGGGGAGCTATCTAAATCCTCTCCAATTCAATTGGAGGTTCCTCATGAAGGAACAACTCTCCTCAAAACCCTAGAAGAAATTGTTTTTGCAGTTGATGCTAAGAGTACAATTGCCAATGATCCTGCTATGGGGGAGGCAAGTTTAACACTTTCAGGTGACAGTGTGGTCCAAGATACACAAGGGTTTGAGGCTGGTGTACATGACGGTAACCCAGTCAAATCCCCTCCAATTCAATTGGAGGTTCCCACTATAAGTGGAGGACAACACATTATCATAAACACAGAGCAATCTGTGAGTCAAACTGTGACTTTAGTCACAGGTGGTTCTGATCCCTCACAACAACCCTCAACCTCACAACCTCCACAACCACATCCTGTCTCTAACTGGCTCCAAGAAACTGCACCTCAGTCAAATCTTGAAGAATTCAGGGTAGATCAGCTTGCAGGCCTAGCACAAATCTCTCAACAATTGCTGACGTCTGACATGTCTAACTAGGACTATCAAGCAATCATGCTCTCCTATCAATCAGATGTCCAAGAATAACAGGACAAAATTGTTAATGAAGCTGAACAAGATGGCAACTGTGATGCTTGGCTGAACAAGGACTATAATCTGGAAATGGAAGATATTCTAGCTAGGTTCAGGGAAAACTATTTGACAATTCTGGGCAGCAATTCTAAGGCACTAACACCAAGTGAAGTCTATGATGCAGTCAATGAAGTTTCAAAGGCTCAACTCAAAGCTTTCCATCTCTTTGGAAAAGCTCTAGAACTGAAATTGATTGGTCATGAAGATAAAATTAGAAAGCTGGTACATGATAAAATGGATGAGATTATACCATCTCAAGTAAAGATCACTTCCAAGTTCAAGTATTTTGCTGATCAAATGTCCAGAATAGATATTGATACCATTGAAAAGGAAGTCAAAAATCTCAGACAATCCTTCATCTCTCTTCATACAGTGCTCCAACAACAAATCACTCATTCAAATGACACAAAGGTCAAGTTGGAGCAACTTTATCAAAACAAAAATGAGCCTTCAGCCTTGCTCATGGATGGTATCAAACAGGCTGTAGAAGCAACCTTTGGTTCCTCAATATCTACTAGCTCTTATCAGCCTGGATCCACTTCTACGAATCTGTAAATTCAGTCCCTCCAAAACCAAGTCTCATAATTACAGACTTCCAATGCCACTCTTACTGCACAAGTCCAAGAATTGACTTCTCTTGTCAAGAGTTAACAAACTGACATCCCGACCCTAGTGGACTCTCATAAGCACCTTCAAATACATAATTTTGTTGCTTTGGGGGCCATCATGGGGAAGCTCAATATTTCATTGCCTGCCTTACCTGAACAAATTAGGCCAGAAATTCCAACTCCCCTGCTCATGCCTGTTTTCAAGACTAAGGGGGAGATTGAGGCTAGGATTGCAAAATCTAAGGATGCTAAGACAGAATCTAAAGAGCCTGTTCAGATGGGATAACGCTCAGGTGCTCAAGTTGATGTTGGTAAAGAAAGACTATTAAGGGCTGCAAAAGGACCTAATCAAGATCAGGAATTCAATGACCTTCTTGCAGTACTAAGAGTATCCTTACAACACAACTATATGGCTTGCAAGAAAGCTTTGGGCAAGAACATCAATTTTATAAAAGCAGTGGTGGTGAAAGAAGATAACTTCCGAGAGAAAAGGATTGTCATGAACATCAATGGTGGTGGTGTGGACAGGTGTCTCCGGGTGACTCTTCCATATCTTCAAACCTTAAGAGCATCTGAATTGGATGTAATTATTGACAGAGTGAATCCAGTCATTCAAGAAGACACTCAACTACTCCAAGAGCTCAAAAAGACACAGATAACAGCTTTCCCATAAGCCTGTCTACATTCATACAAAGGAGTAGTTTATGTTTGTCCAACAATAAATCAAGCAAGGAATCTCATTGTTCCTAAACATTATGTTAGATCAAATATGAGGCTGATCATGACACTGCAATCTGACTTGAAGCATATAAAGAACAAGAAGCCCGAGGATGTTGAAATGATAAAAATCTTGCACAGGTATCTCTTGAATCCTGACACCATGTTTCCAAATACCCAGTACAATCTAAGGAAAGATGAGGATGATGATGAGCAGAAGGGTGACAAGCAAAATCCTTATGGCTCAAATCCAAGTCAAGCTTCCAAAGCAACTGGCAGTAAGGATGAGCAGAAGAAAGGGGAAGATAAAAAGGATGAGGAGAAGAAGAGAAGAAGTGAGATGAGGAGTAAAAAGAATCATGATAGCTCAGAACCACACCAAACCCTAAAAATCCAAACACAACCAGCTCAAACCTCAGCTCAACCTTCAACATAAACTATCTTAAACATCAAACCACCTCAAACCTAAAAGCCTAAATTTCTATTCAAGCAAACTGCTAATTCTTTCCTAAAAATTCCAATCACCACAAGCCAAAATCTCTAAAGAAAATCTTCGTCCTACCTTTTGTCAAACCATCACTTAAAACTCATTTCAAGATTGTTGGGAGAAAATCTAAGAAGGCCAAGTCTACTGGAAAAGTTGAAGTTACTGAAAGGGCCATCTGGAACTGCTTTAAGCAAAGTGACTTTCTACCTTTAAATTGGTGCATCTCAGATGAAGATTATTTCCAACATCTAGCTGAAGAAATAGTTAGAGTCTGGGTTGTATCTCTAAGGGAAGTTATAATTTATTTTGAAGATGGGTACTTCACCTTCCTTGGCTGTGATTTACTGGATTCTCTTTCTCTCACAGAAATTAAAAGAATGATAAGTTTGCTAAAGGACAAGGATACTGCTACAAGGGCATGGAGATCAATTCTAGCTGAATGGTTGATTACAAGGGAGGAAACAAGAAAAAGAAATGAGGCTGAATCTGAAGAGAGAAGGAGGAAGTATGATGAAGAAATAAATATGATCATAAAAAGATCTGAAGAGCTCAAGGCCAAAGGATTGAGCAGAATTTCTAAGGATGGGAAATTTCTAAATATTAAAGCTTCTGGATTCTCAAGATTTAGGATTGATTTACTAGATAGTGGTTATCCAAAGGTTGCAAGACAAAAACTTGTAGAAGCTCTAAGTGGAACACCTATTATAGAAGAACTGGAAATTCTTGATCACTTGAAGGATGTTCTTAGGGAAGAAGTAGATACAAAAACTGTCTTTACATGATACTTGTAACCATTAAACTTTATAAATCTCCTAATGTATAAAAGTTGTAATTTTATCAAGCTTTATGTATTGATTTCATTTTCCATTTTTTTTAAACTGGGGTTAGTCTTGTTAACATGCATGAATTTGTGTGAAGCAATCTTCTCACAAATTGGGGGAAATTGTTGTGCAAGACATGCCTGTACTTTAACAAGACTAAGTCAAATTGACAACCCTAAGTATGTTGTATTGTAATCTTAGTTTGCAATAATACTTGTAACATCTAAAGTGTGTAAAAATGTACAGGAGCAGACTTCAGTCTTTTTGTTTAAACAGTATCAAGCCTAAAGATTCTATCTGGAAGAAGATCAAGAAGATCATGCCTCAGAAGAATTATGAAGAAGCTTGGAGTTGAATAAATCTGTTTGGTTAAAAATATTCTAAGTCAAAGATCTCTACAAGTCACATATTTAGTGTTATAGAGAAGTCATTCGAGAACTCTAAATGACTTATCGAGAAGTCGGAAAAGCTTATAGAGAACTCACATAGATATCGATAAGCAAATTGAAAACATGAAGAGTGGAGATATCGACAAGTCATTTCTTCACTAGAGAACTCAGAGTTATCGACAAGTCAACATTCATTAGAGAACTCTGAGTTATCGATAAGTCAAAATTCCACTAGAGAATTCAGAGATATCGATAAGCCAAAATTCACTAGAGAATGCTGAGTTATCGACAAGTCAAATTTGACTAGAGAACTCTGAATTATAGATAAGTCAATAAGCTACTAGAGAACTCAGAAATATCGATAAGTCAAAGTGAAGATATGAAGACTAGAGATCTCGACAAGCCAAATTCTCTTATAGAGAACTCAGAGACCTCTACAAGTCAAATTAACTATGGAGTACTAGAGATCTCGATAAGTCAATATACTTATCGAGATGTCAAGTTCTCTATAGACCAAATGGAGATCTCGAGGTAAAATCTCAAAGTACAAGGTTGCAAACAGTTCAATATCCAAGATTTACAATCAACAAACAATCCAAACAACTGGATTGACAAATCTACAAAAATCAGCTTGAAGGATGTGCAAGATCAATGGTAAAGATTAACTGACAAAGGAAGATCAAAGTAACACATGATGCTAAGATATGCTATGCCAGAAATAGAAGATACACTTTTCCTAATATGGAAATGACAAGTGAAAGTTTACTAAAGTTTAATAGCATGTCTTATTATACATTGTGTAAACCAGCAGTTAACTAAATTATAAAGTTAACACTGGTCCTTTAGTTAGTAGTAACTATTTAGATAAAAAATCTTGTAACACTCTCAAGAAGAAGCTAAGCTTTTTATTGACAAAGAGCCTAGAAATTTTGTAGCAAAACATTCTTAATTTTAATATAAAATTAAGTGAGTTTTGAAAGATCTATGTTCTTTATTATTGCATGTTTAATTTCTGCTGTTACACATTTCACTATAAGATTCAATTTACTTTGTTCAACCATAAAAAGCTCAAGAAAAGCATAAAAATAGTAAAACACATTCATCCCCCACTGTGTTATTCATTTCCTAACAACTAAATAAATGAGGATATTTATCAAACATTACTACTAAAAAAAGTGCATTAGACATCGCCTTTTAGACATCGGTTTCAAATGACACCGATGTTAAAATGGCTCTTTTACATCATCTGTACAAGAACCGATGTCTTTTAGTAAAGTATGCATCGATTAATCCTTTAACCGATGTCTAAGACTCATGTTTAAAAGTGCGGTCCTCCCATTCTCTCCCCCCGCCTTAGCCAATTTTTTTGTCAAATAACTTCCCGCTTTTCTAAAATCCTCAATCTGTCTTCCCCCCTTTTCCTCAATCCTCAAATTAAAAAAAAATACATTTAAGACAGAAATATAAAAAACAAATAAAAACATTCATTCTCCCCCTTTTCAGATAAAAACAGGTAAACTATCTCCCCTTTTCTTCCCCGATAACTTCTTCTCCCCCTTTTCAAACTTTCGATTTCTTTCAATCAAAATTTATTCTTTACCTTTGTTTCTCTCTTTTTTCGATTTAACCTAACTTATTTCCCTTTTTTCTCCTTTTGTTTAGTTCGATTAAGCATGGATTTCAGGGATTAAAGGTTGGAGCTTTTAATTTTAGGGATTAAAGGTTCAATTTACAACTTGGAGTTCATTTGGGTTCGAGTCTGGGTTCGATTGGTTCGAGTTTTGGTTTGAATTGGTTTGATTTTGGTTTCAAATCATTGTTTTCTAATGTACTTGCTTTCGATTTTTTGTTCGATTGAGTTTTTATACTTGCATGTTGGTTTTTTGTTGTTCTTTGTTTTTATACTTACATGTTGCTTTCGAATTTTTGTTCTTTGTTTTTATACTTACATGTTGTTTTTTGTTGGAGTTTGGATTTATTATGCACAACTGTTATTTTAAATGTTTTATACAGGATGAAAGTTAAAGTTGTAATTTGAATGCTTGTAATTTGATTACTCACTGAAAGTTAATTTTTTGTTCGATTAAGAATGCACGTTGTTTGTATTTTGTATAATGTTTGCAATTTGTTATACTTGAATGTTTTGAATGATTCATTACAGTGTATTCTTACCTCATTATAGTGTAATTAACCATTTATGGTAGCATATTTTTACATTTTTAGGCAGTTAAATTAATGTATGTTATCATAACATGAGCTTATATATATATATATGAAACCCGTATTTAATTATATTTTCGTAATGACAATTAGGTAGGTCCTGTATAGATGGAACAACATATGGATAAAACATGGATCGGGCTACCCTAAACAGCCCGGTGGCACTTAATGTGGATATTGTGTTATGTGATATATGAAAGATATCATTGAAGACAAAGAAATGAATTCCTTTAAATTGGTAAGATTTAATTATTTGATTTTTGGTACTGAACAGCGAAATGAATTGTTAAGTACCTATTTTTTTACTTTAACAATTTGTTTACTATTGTTTTTTCTTTTTGTTAAATGTGCACAGTGGGCCAGCAAGAATCGGAAATCCTACAGCAGGAAGGATCTTGATGTTGTTCGTATGGAGACTCTTGGATACATCGAAGGATTCATGTAGCTAGCTGCTTTGCTTCTCTAACTTTCATGAAATGAAACTGATGCTTATTAACTATGTCATAAAATTTGTAAACTTACCATGACTGTTGTTGATATTATGGTCATATAATTATGGTACTTTAAGGTTGTACGCGCGTAGCGCAGGCTGTTGATGATATGCTGATAGTTTTTGGTAATGAAATAATTTGGTACTTTAAGGTTGCTATATGGATTTTGTGTTAGATCTAGATAGTATTGTTTTGGTTTGATCTTGTGTTGGCTTGCTGGTGATTTGGATAACTTAGGTAGGCAGTTTTGTATGTTTTGGTTTAGAAGCCATTTGGTTTTTTTGCCATTAGGTATGTTATGGGTGCATATAAAACAAATAGTACTTGTCTAATTTTTAGGCATATAGACATCAGTTTCTGCACACATTCTTAAAAACTGTTGTTAAAATGCTACATAGACATCAGTTCTTAAACAAATCTGCAAAGCATCTGATGTAATTTAAACAAATACATCGGCACATTTTTAAAAACTGATGTCAAAGAAGGAGAAAGTTTAATACCTTTTACATCGGCTACAAAATGATGAGGCGGGCATAGACAGACTACGGTTACCATAAGGAAACCGATGTTAAAAAGGTACAACACATCGGGCCAGAATCTATAACCGATGTCAGAAAGGGGCTTTTACATCGATTTCTTTCAAAAGCGATGTTAAAACCAAAATTGACATCTGTTCTATTTTTATAAATGATGTAGATGCTGATTTATACTTTGTAAATTAATAGTTAAGTTTCATAATTAGATCATATAAAAGCTATTTAGAAAAAATTGTAATGCAGTTTCTGTTTAAAAATAGAGAATATACATCGGGTTTTAAGCTGAAACCGATGTTAAAGGAGCTCCCAGACATCAGTTTATAATCGATGTCATATAGGGGTACCTTTCTCTACACCTGCATAGATATCGGTCAGGAAAACTTTTAACATCGATTTTTGGCCGATGTCTATTAACTGTTTTCTAGTAGTGCATGTCTGACTCTAACTCCCAAGTAGACTCTTCTACTCGAGGATTTCTCCAAAGTACTTTCACTATGGGGATTGACTTATTCCTAAGGACTCGCTATTTACGATCTAAAATCTGGATTGGTTGTTCTACATAGGATAAATCTGGCTGAAGCTTAATCGGTTCATACTCTATAACTTGATTCAAATCAGGAATATATGGCTTCAACATAGATACGTGGAACACATTATAAATATGTTGCAACTGCGGTGGCAACACTATCTCGTAAGCGACTTTCCCTATTCTCTTCAAAACCTCAAATGGTCCTATAAATCTGGGGCTAAGCTTATCTTTCTGACCAAATGGCACTAATCCTTTCCAGGGTGATACTTTTAGCAATACCAGTGACCCTACCTCGAAGTTCATATCTTTTCGATGCAAATCCACATCCTTTCTCTGTCTATCCTGGGCTGCTTCTAACCTTTTCCAAATCAATGCCACTGCATCTTTAGTCTGTTGCACCAGCTCATGACCTAACACTCTCTTTTCTCCTACTTCATTCCAATACAATAGAGATCTACACTTACGTCCATACAAAGCTTCGTAAGGCGGCATTCCAATGATGGCATGATAACTGTTATTGTACGAGAACTCAATCAGAGGTAAGTGTTCATCCCAATTTCCTTTAAAATCCAAAGCACAAACTCTTAACATATCTTCAATGGTATGGATTGTTCTCTCACTTTGACCGTTTGTCTGAGGATGTTGGGCAGTACTCATATTCAGCTTGATTTCTAGGCATTTTTGGAACTTGGTCCAAAACCATGAATTAAATCTTGGGTCTCAATCTAACACGATGGATACAGAAACTCCATGATTGGTCACTATTTCATCCAAATACAACTTAACTATCTTTTCCAAAGAATACCTTTTGTTGATTGGGAGGAAATGTGCTGACTTTGTCAATCTGTCAATGATTACTCAAATAGCGTCGTGATTAGCTCTCGTCTTCGGCAAACCCACTACAAAATCCATTTCAACATATTTCATTCTTCAGTTCTTTCACATTGGGAATCCAAATTTTGGTAGAAAATCTAAGCATGCCTTGGTTATCCTTTTGGGTGCATAGTTCTTCTCCTGTCAGATTATCCAATTCTTGTTCCATAACTCCCTCTTGACATCTTTTAATCTTATCCATCAATGTTAGTTGAAAGGTAATCTCATACAGTTGCTCCTTACTTTCTCTTGGTATTCGAACTTCAATTTCCATCATTTCCAAGTCTCGTGCTAGCTCCTCTGCAATCTGAACCATATTCATCCTCACTTTTCTGCTCAAGGCATCAACCACCACATTGGCCTTACCTGGGTGATAGTTAATGGAACAATCGTAATCCTTGATTAACTCCAGCCATCTTCTCCGTCTCATGTTCAAATCCTTCTGAGTGAATATATACTTTAAACTCTTGTGATCCATGTAAATATCACACTTTTCTCCATACGAATAATGTCTCCATAATTTCAATGCAAATACTATAGCTTCCAACTCAAGATCATGGACTGGATGCTTCTGCTCATGAGGCTTTAGTTGTTTGGAGGCATAAGCGATGACTTTATCGTGTTACATCAGTACATAACCTAAACATTTCAAAGAAGCGTCGCTATAAATCACAAAGTTTCCCGTCTCATCGGGCATTGCTAGTACTGGAGCTGACACTAGTCTCTTCTTCAGTTCCTGGAAGCTTTCTTCACACTTCTCTGTCTAAATGAATTTATCATCCTTCCTAGTTAGCTTGGTTAACGGAGATGCGATCTTAGAGAAATCCTTTACGAATCTTCGGTAATATCCTGCTAGCCCAAAAAAACTTCTTACTTCTGTCGGAGTCCTTGGTTGCTCCCATTTGGATACGGCTTCAATCTTTACAGGGTCTACCTTGATACCTTCCTTGCTTAACACATGTCCAAGAAACTATACCTCTGAAAACCAAAACTTACACTTGAAAAACTTTGTATACAATTGTTTTTCTCTCAACCTTTGAAGGGAAATTCTTAGATGTGTTGCGTGATCTTGCGATGTTTTTGAATAGATGAGGATGTCATCAATAAATACAATAACAAACTTATCCAAGTACTCCTTATACACCCGGTTCATTAAATCCATAAAAGCCGCTGGTACATTGGTCAATCCAAACGATGTTACTAAGAACTCATAATGGCCATACTTTGTTCTGAATGCAGTTTTGGGTATATCTTCAGGCTTGATCTTCAGTTGGTGGTAGCCAAATCTTAAGTCAATCTTTGAAAAATAGCATGCTCCTTTAAGCTGATCAAACAAATCGTCGATTCGTGGCAAAGGATACTTGTTCTTTATCGTCAACTTGTTCGGCTCCCTATAATCAATTAGGGATGGCAATCGAGTCGGATCGGGTCGGGTATTGCAGAATCCATATCCAAACCCGAAAAATTTATCCATACCCGAACCCGACCCGAACCCGAAAAATACCCGAAAATGAATACCTGAACCCGATCCATCGGATTTCGGATCGGATTCGGGTATACCCGAAATCCGAAATTTTTTTGAATTGGATATTCATACCCGTAACCCGAACCCGAAACCGAACCTGAAATCGGAAAAATTGTATAATTATTGATATTGCAAGTGCTTGGGATCGAATACGCGACTTGTAAAGAAAGAGTTTTAATGTGTCATCTTCAACCACTACACCACATCATTAATTGTGTTATTATAAGTATAACTAATATTTAAAAAATCAACTCAATTGATACCCAGTTTTTTAGATTTATTACTAAAAGATATTTTGTTAACCTTATAAACTTTATCACCTGTTTAAATGATTGAATAATTATATTTAATTAAACTTTATATTTAGTTAATTTTTAACATAAATATAAAAATAAATGTTAAAATTATATAATAATATGTAATATATATATATTATTAAAATATATGTCTATATATTATAATGTGTAATATATAAAATTATAATATTATATATATAATTAATATATATATAATATATATATATATAATAATTCGGGTTTTTTTTCGGATTTCGGGTTCAGATCGGGTTCGGATAGAGTTTCGGATTTCAGATCGGGTTTCGGATCGGTATACCTAATACCCAAATCCAAATCCAAAAATTTTTGGGTTTAAAAATTAAATCCATATCCAAATCCAAATCCAAAAAATTGGGTTCAGTAAATCCAAAGTTTCGGGTTTCGGATCGGGTATCCGTTAGATCGGATTATTTTGCCATCCCTATAATCAATGCATAACCTCATGCTTCCATCCTTCTTCTTTACGAATAACACTGGAGCACCCCCACGGAGAAACACTTGGTCGGATAACTCCTTTATCCAACAGTTCCTGAAGTTTCTTGGCCAATTCCTTCATTTTCACTAGAGCCATTCGATATGGAGCCTTAGAAACTAGTTCGGCTACTAGTATCAAATCAATGGAGAACTCTATCTCTCGATCAAGTGGTAATCCTGGAAATTCTTCCGGAAAGAGGTCGGGATATTCTCTTACTATAGGAATCTTATCCAAAGTAGGGGTCTCTTTCTTAGTGTCCACCATATGAGCCAAATATGCTTCATATCCTTGCCGCAATAATTTCTTTGCTTGCAGTACTAAAAAAAACTTCTTGTCCTGCTTATGCCCTTGATAACTTATCCTTACATTATCTGTGGTATACATAACAACTCTTTTTTTTGAAGTCAATATTTACCTTATACAGAGACAACCAATCCATGCCTAAAATAAAATCGAGTTCTCCTAACTCAAAAGGTATCAGGTTGGCAGGAAAAGAAGGTCCTGAAATCTCTGTGGAGCACTTAGGACAAAATTGGCTTATATACACTTTATCCTTATTAGCCACCTCTATGGTCAAAGGTTCATCTAAGTCTTCCAATATTAATTGCATTTTATTCACACAGTTCATGGATATAAAAGATTTGCACGCTCTCGAATCAAATAAAACGTTAACATGTACATAATTAAGAGAAAAAATACCTGCAACTACATCGTAATCCTGAGTTGGAGATTTCTTAGTCATCTTAAAGGTTCTAGCTCTAGCGGTACTTGTTGCTGGTCCTTGGGATGCACTTCTTCCTATACTGCCCTGGGTAATTGATCTGCAATTCATAACAATATGCCCCACTTTGCCGTAGCTGAAACAGGTTACTCCTTGGTTCTCGGATTTGCACTCAGTGGAATAATGACCCTTCTGGCCACACTTAAAACAATTAACGTTCTCTTTGCACTGACCACTGTGCTTCTTTCCGCATGTCTTGTAGTCGATCAATGGCTTGTTGAACTTTGTCAGAGTAGAACTAACTGAGGTAGTACTGGGCCTAGCTTGCGGGAAATTTTGTCTCCTGAACTTCCTGTCTTTATTCTTTCCAAACCAGCGCTGAAACTTCTGGCTTACTCCTTCTTGTTCCGACCTTGCATGTCCACCTTCAAACTTTCTCTTCTTTTCACCTTTCTCCTTAGCAGCTAACCTCTGGTCACTTTCTATTACTAAGGCAGCCTGAACTACCGAAGTATACGTCTTGAGTTGTAAGGCTACAACTCCACTCCTAATCTCTGTCTTCAATACTTGTTAAAACTGCTTCGCTCTCTGAGCTTCCGAACTCACATACTCTGGTGCTATACGAGCCAACTCCGTGAATTTGGCTTCGTACTCTGTGACACTTCTGTCCCCTTGCTTCAACTCTAAAAACTCCATCTCCATCTGACTCTGGAAACAATCCAAAAAATATTTGTCCAAGAACAGTTCTGTAAATTGGGTCAAGGGAATAAGACCTTCTCCTTCTAACGCTCGTGTAGACTCCCACCAATAATTTGAGTCATTTTTCAGAAAATAACTAGCATAATTTGTCTTTAAATCCTCACTCACCTTGGTGAGTGCAAAAG
This sequence comes from Apium graveolens, assembly GCF_009905375.1. NCBI lineage: Eukaryota > Viridiplantae > Streptophyta > Magnoliopsida > Apiales > Apiaceae > Apium > Apium graveolens. The sequence goes on along the minus strand of NC_133650.1, from coordinate 238,169,072 downwards.
CCTTCTTCATTTCCTTCAACCAGATCCTGGCAGTAACAAGATCTACTTCATCTTAAATTCTGGGGGTTTCACAGCCTGGAAAGACTTAAAACTAACAGCTTGGTTTGTCCCCCTCATCTGATGCTGCTGTTGGATTTGTTTTTGTTGTTGTTGTTGTTGTTGTATGATTTGTTGTTGTTGTTGTTGTTATTGCTGCCGCTGAAATTGTTGTTGCTGCTGCTGGAATTGTTATTGATGTTGGGCCAACTGAGTAGATTGCTGACGCAACAAATCTATCAATTCACTCATGGAGGGATCCCCAGCAGATCCATTGTTGGGTTGAGAATTCTTCTTTAGTGGCATTCTCCTGAAACATAGCAGTCATTTATAAGAAAAATGGATTGCTCCAACAGTTTATACATTTATACATACGTATCAGGAGAGTGTTGCCACTAAGACAATATCCTCATCCTCGGTTAATTGGATCCATCCTGAGTGAATGATCATATTCTAGAAATACCAGCAACAGAAGCAACAATAATAGTAACAACAATAATAAACAACGCACAAGTATATATATGAAAACTGAACAACATAATAGAGCAGCTACTATATAACAGCCAACATAAATCCAACTGATACAACTGATATCCAACCAAAAACCATCCGTGTACACAATAAAATTGGCTGTCATAACAGCCCCCGCCTATTACAAACTAAAACAACATAATGTACATATATAAAGGAAACAACTACAGAACTCCTGAAAATTAACTCTGAGCTCTGTCTATCACCGCTGCCCCTCTGCTCTAACCACTGCCACTACCGCTGTCACCAATAGAGCCTAACTCGAACACCAGCCAGTTAACCAGGTCCTTTTACTGAATGGCCCTGAACTCTGAGCTAATAAAAGGGTCCATATACCTAGCTCTCTCAATAGCAATTCGAGTCAAAGATGTCACTCGGGCCTGAATATCTGGTGAAGGCACATGAATGCCCTGAAAAGGTCCAACTGGCACTCAATCGAGGTACGCAGCCAACTCCGGGCTCTGCTCTCTAATGAAAGACATGTTCACCGTCCGGTGAACATGATAGGGAATCTGGGAGGAAGCACCTGTAAGAGCAGATGGAGGGACTGGAGGTCTAGAGGAAGAAGAACGGGGACCACATCCTGGTGGAAAGTCCCTACCAGCATATACTGACCTTTGTACCCAAAGAAGACGGGCACTAGGTCCTGACGTATCCCTCGGTACAAATAAGGGCACTGGTGGGGGAGGCAAAAAAGTCTCCTCAACTACCACCTCTGAGGTCCTCTCTGAGTCGGAACTGTCTGAGTCTGACCTGTTCTCCCGGGATGGAGAACTGGAAATCACTATGAGCCACTGTCAACTAGATAAATATACAGAAAAGACACAACAAGGTTAAGGCAGTTCTATCAAAACATCACTAGGTGCCAGGGTAACGCCGGTAGAACCCTCGACTGACTCTAAGGTTTGCTCATCTACATGAGTTGCTGACTCACACCTGAAGACACAGTTTCTATACGTTTTTGACTCAATCCCTAACCTGAATCAGGGACTTGAACCTGTAGCTCTGATACCAACTGTAAAGGCCTCAACCCCGGGGGTCAGGAGTTGACGTCACTAAACACAACAAACCACACTATAAACTACAAAATTATTATTATTATTATTATATTAACACGACCCCAAACCAAGATCCAATTTAGGTTCAAGTATGATTCAAGTTATTTATTATTACAAACCATTTATTCAAAAAGTCTGACCCTCTAAACTTATTCAACAACTTATCAGACCACACATGGTCTGATACTAACTACCTCTGAGGAGCCAGGTCCATGAGGGGCTGAGACACAGTTCTGCCAAGGTCTGAGTGGTCTTCTAGGCATCTGCGATATATATATATATATATATATATATATATATATATATATATATATATATATATATATATATATATATATATATATATATATATATATATATATAAAACAGGTTGCAAGGGTGAGCATATAATCGCTCAGCAGTACCAACATATGAATATCAAGATAAAAACGGTAAATTATACAATTATAGGAACAGAACTATAAATCAACATGAAATCCGTAATCTGTAAATCATTTCGAGTAATAATAAATAAAGAAACTGGATATCATTGACTAGCATGCTCTTAATAAAACAAACGTAGTTGTGTGCTGTGTAAGTACCAGAGTCCAATTTTACCATAATATTCACATTTGTTGTTCAACTGTATATCACTTATTCCCTTATGGGAATCACAAAGCCAAATCAGATACGTAACGGATATGTAAAGACAGCTGATCAGGCTATCAACACCAGACGGCTCCAACTGCCATCCCATACACCTATTCCGGAACTCAGAGCCTAGCTAGGTCTCTGACCTGCTGGACTAATCAGTTATGTAATGCGCGCAACCGAGTTAGCCTCTAACGCAACCTCACTAGGCCACTCTGGCCCCTATGTATCTCATATCTGATCGTTTTATCCAGTTTTCAAAACACTTGTACCTATCCCATTTTAAAAATCATTCATTTGGCAACACACGTAAAATCTGGTTCACAAATCGTTTCGTACGGGATAGGTACCTTTCAAAGTTACTTTTCCCCAAAACAGGTTTAAAACAGTTATATATAATTACAAGGGATACGTAACTTAAAACGTTTTTGTTCCTATACGAGAATAAAATAATAGTTTACTCATATGTACTGAACCATAAAAGAATGGTCAGGGGTACTTGCCTTGCAACGCTTTCGGAAACCCTAAGTAGCTTTTATGCTGACTTCGGTCCTGGCGAGACTCGACTGGGATCTACAGTAACAGAATACCCTAATTAGTTATACTAACATGCTTGATATCCTCGAACCCTAATAACTCAATTCGTTATCACGACTCGTATAATGATTATACACATAATTACGTAATCAGTATTCACATAAGGGTAAAATGTTTTGTATTATAAAGTACGCTTCTCGTATTTCAAAATAATTTTAGAAAAATTTTGACAGCGACTCTTCTGTTTATAAGCCTACCCGTCGAAACATCATCGACGTCAAACCTACAATCACGATCCGTAATACAAATCCCAACACGACTTTTAAAATAACAAATCATTTTCGTTTCGAAATATAGTTTTACGAGTTATTTTATTTATTTATAAATTTAGGACTCAGAATCAATTCATCACCGTCCACCGTCCGCTCGTAAAAATTTATCACGGACGGTGGCAAAATTTTGAGGGCACCCGATTATTCGGGTTCTAACACAAAACTTTCACTGAATAGTTCGATTAAAATCAATCGCACGAAATTATTTATATCATGAATCGTAGTCATAATTCCCTGCATTAATAAAATAATACGAATTAATCAGATTACTGAACCAAAACACAACCAACAGAACAAGGCTACACGCGCACAACACGCCACAACAGGACCACAACAAAGCAACCGAGAACACATGACGGTCGGAAAACGGCTGGAAAACAACAGCCACACCCAACTCACCCACACAAACGCATACACACAGAAAAACACATGCACACACAAACTCACACACACAATCACATACAAATATATACATACGAAATTAGACTGGAAAGGTACGAAACCAACCGGAAAAAGAACGACCAGGAAACCAAACGACGAACCACCGCGAGAGGTAGAAGAATAGAGAAGAAAAACGGAAGAAAATGGGAGATAGAGCAGGGAGAGAGAGTGACAGAGTAGAGTGAGAGAGGACGAGAGAGGAGAGATTGAGAGACTGTAGATATTGATATTTACAAGAACAAGTGACTCACCCCTCCCTGTTACTCAATTACATGGCACGTGTCCAGTTTAGTGGATACGTGTCATTTTCTGACTGACTGCAAGCTGATTCACATTGTTTTAATCGATTTTAATGGTACAATATGCGAATAAATATTACTCAAAACCGTACCAAAATAATCTTAAAATTTTATAAATATCCCGAAACTAGTAAAATATAAATTTCATAATTTTTAAAACATTTTTGAAGTGCAACTTATACCCGCATTTAACGATTAAACGAATCAATGAAATTAATCCCAAAAATTTCAGAAATAATTTTAAAATTCTCAAAATATTATAAACTTAATAAAATATGAGTTTCGTAATTTTTGAAGAATCCCAGAATTAAATACGAATTTTATAAATAAATGCAATCAGAAAGTCATTTAAAGATAAATAATTAATGAAATATTGATTTCTCAATTTTATAAAATCCCAAAAATAATTATTGAAATTATGAAGTCATAAAAACTATTTTAGAGATAATCCAAATATTTATAAAAATAAACCTGCCATAAAATCACTTTTAAAAGCGAAACAAAACAATACAACTCAATAATTAATTACACATTTCAATGCTATATACCAATAAATCACACATAAATAATAAGAACCAACGCACAACTATTAGATTAATAAATGTTCTTGGAATATGATATGCAATTTCATATCTCTAAGTACGTGACTTAGAAATGAGATTATGAGAATATTATCAATATTCCTAAAGGTCCCTAGTCGAGTATTATTATTAATAGACAATAATAATGCATTAAGACTGGTGTGTTTGTTGACTGATGATCACTTCTCATTGATCATAGGTATAGTGATACTAAAGTCAAAAACACAGGCAGATGTATATGTACATGGTGCTGGACAGACCCAATGTGAGATTCTACATGTCTGTTATGTCATAAGTAATTCTCACAGTGATAATGATGTAATGGTCCTCAGACCTGAAGTCATTATATTTCTATACGAGAATTAATATACATTGATTTCATTAAAAGTTATCCTTGACCGGGTAATGATAAAAATGGACATTGGGTATATTATGAATCGTATGAGAAATATGAATGATCTAGATGGTATTTGACCCTCCTATTTTAGGAGTGATATTATTGGTCTCTTGTGTGAGCTAGACTATGAAATGCGTGGTCACGCTCAAATGTTGATTTGATATGATAGTCTACTCATTGATCAAGGAAACTTGGATTAAACTATGATGAGAATGACACATTACATGCCTCTAGTTTAATCTATAATATTTGGTTAAAGAGATTATATTACGTTGTACATTATTCACAAAAGGTTTAATCGATCACCGATTCAATTATTATTACTTGGGTAGCAATGATGTATTTCTAGATGCCGCTCATTGTTTACGATTTTAAATTAGATATAAAATTCGTTGCCAACGTAATAATAACCTATGGGGTCACACACTAAGAATGCTTGAAGGATTATCTAATTTAAATTGGATTTAAATTATATTAAAGTAATGACTTAATTAATTAGATAAATATTGATATTCGAATTTACTAATATTAATTATGAAATTTATTTGTTAAATAATTAAGTGAGACTTAATTATAATACAAACAGGAATTTCGAATTAATAATAACTCCTAATTAGTTAAGAGTTATAATTCGTTTTTCTACTCTCTATATAATATCTCTTGTGTGGCTGTTTTTTTGGGTGCAAGACTTTTACTAAAACCCTAGCCACCAAGAGAGAAGATGGAGAGAGTAAGAAGAAACGGGTTTGTGGTAGTACACATTTAATCTTTAATTTCAAGCAATTGTGTGGATACCGATATAGTGTAGATCGCGAGAGCGGTATGTGTGGTGATTGGACAAACTTTGGATTTCCATTGGTCAACCAATTTGTAAAGCTTCTTAAGGTAAACAATCTGGTCTACGGATTAAATATCTATTTTTCGCATGGATCATGTGGTGGGTTTCGAAAATTCAGTTTTTTCACATTTTTAATTACTGTTTCCGTTGCGTTTATGTGCTCGAAACCCAACAATGGCATCAAAGCTACTTGCGAAGAGTTTTAATTCGTTTATGTGTTTACTAGTTTTATGATGATAACATGTATACAATATTCCATGACTATTATGTATGCGATTTTGTATATTTTACATGTTGTTATGTTTATATATGCGTATATATATATGTTTTGAATATATGATATTAATAAGAGTTGTGTAATCATATGATGATTATATAATATATATATATATATATACTGATATATGTTGGATTTTAATCGCAGCGGGGGCATGGCAAAACACTTTTACACATATAAAATCCAAATAAAAGCATACAGATCATGAATAAAAATTCGAGGGATCGAATCTAACCTTTAAAATAATTCGGAGACAACGATTAGAGATCCTTAGCAGTTGCTCCTCAAGTGTGAAGCACTCCACCAGTATCCACCAAGAAAACGATGTTAAGGAGGAGGAAGGAGGTGGAGAGAATTGGGTTTTCCAAACTTTTTGGGTTTTTGGGGTTCAAATAAAAATAGGGTCTATAATAGTGTATTTATAGGCAAAATTTTTAGCTGAAATTTTCCCATAAATATTATTATTATTATCCCATTTATTATTCTCATTAATAATTAAAACACCTTTTAATTATTAATCCTTTTTCTAAACACTTTAGAAATAATTCTTTCTCTTGATTTAATTTCCAAAAATTAAATCCTTAATTAATAATATTAAGAACTTTTCTTAATTAATTTATAATCAATTAAATCTCATTTAATCAATTATTAAATTTGCCAATAAATTATTTATTTCACAAATAAATAATTATTAGCCATTATTAATTAATTCCTCCACCATTAAATCATTCTCTTTTTATGGTGTGACCCTGTAGGTTCAATATTAAGCCGGTAGTAGAAATAAATAATAATAAAACTATTTTATCATTATTTATATAAATTCTCTAATTTATTAAATATGATTAATTAATTAATCACATTTATTCTACATCGTGAGGGATACTTCTCAGCATATCGCGACTATCCGGATAATATGAATTCACTGCTTAGAATACCAAGAACCTATTCAGTGAATAGTTACCGTACAATAAACTCCTTCTACCCTACAATGTCCCGATTAAATACAAGGCATGGATCTCGTGTCAAGCCTATCTAATTTAATCACTTGCTTACCATTTACTATGCGTAGTTCTATGCAAATTAGAAACTCCTTTCTAATTTCATTCACTCTGGCCAGAGATTCCTGAACTAGCATAAGTGGATCAGCCTTGAACATTCGCTTCCTTCACTGGAAGGGGTAGATCCTATATTGATCATACACTATCTTCGTGTACAAATTCCTATACCCAGTAGAGCCCTAATAATTGTCCCTGGAGACTAAGAACTAAACCAAAGCATAGTTCAGTGTACACAAGATGACTATGATGACCTCAAGTCTAAGGATACTTGTACAACTATCACTATGTGAACAACTGCTGACACGTGAGTGAACTCCATCAGTTGTTCAGTTATGCGAGTCATGTTCAGTGAACTTATTCTATAATAAGCACCTACATACTAGCTATAGTGTCACCACACAAATGTCTATGAGAACAGACATCCTTCATAATGAAGCAAGCATAGTATGTACCGATCTTTGCGGATTATTAATTACCAGTTAGTAATCCTATGACTAGGAACTATTTAAGTTTAGAGTTATCATCTTTTTAGGTCTCACTATTATGATCTCATCATAATCCATAAAAAGCTTTACTCTAAACTATGGTATATCTTATTTAAACACTTAAATAGATAAAGCCCGTAATAAAAACAAAACAAGTCTTTTATTAATATCAATGAAATCAAAACAGATTACATAAAAGTTATTCCTAAATCCTCATACATGATTGGACTTAGGACATATTCCTGTCAATCTCCCACTTGTACTAAAGCCAATCACTCTGGTATCTAATACTCATCTTGTCTTTATGACGATCAAAGTGACTTTCATAAAGTAGCTTTGTGAGTGGGTCTGCTATGTTGTTATGTGTGTCAACTCTAATTCAATACAATATAAGAAATGTTACCGCGCTCCCACTAACCCTTTTGTAGACGCATGGTTCATCTACGTTTTTGATAAAATCAAACTCTTTGATTGTCTCATCAAAACGAATGTTCCATCTTTCGAGAGGCCTGCTTTAAACCACATATGGTTCGCAGCAGCTTACACACTAGGTTTTCATTTCTCTTGGAAAGAAAACCATCTGGCTAATTGCCAGGTCTCATAGTCATAGTAAGCAGCAATCGCAAGCAAAATCCGAACTGATTTTAACAGGGCTACAGGTAAAAGGTTTCATCAAAGTCAATCCATTACCTTTGTTTGAATCCTTTTGCCACAAGCCTGGCCTTATAGGTCTCCACCTGGCCATCTGCTATAATCTATCTTTTGTATACCGTATACATAGATTCCATTCTGGATTTCATGGCACTATGCCATTTCTCTGAGTCAACACTACTCTTAGCCTCATTATAGGTCACAGGATCGTCATCATCAATGATCGACAACTCATTGTCATTCTCAATGACAAGGCCATATTACCTCTCAGGTTGGCGAGATACTCTCCCTGATCTATGAATGGGCTATTCCACAAAAGGTTGTTCAGTCAGAACAGGTGTTTCCACTTGAACCGTAGTAGTTTGTGCTTCTTGAACTTCATCAAGTTCAATTTTGCTCCCACCATTTCCTTCAAGGATAAACTCCTTTTCCAAGAAGGTAGCATGTCTGGAGACAAACACCCGATGATCGGTGTAAAAGTAATACCCTAAAATCTCTTTAGGATATCCCACAAAACTACATTTTACGGATCGAGATTCCAGCTTATCTGGGTCAACTTTCTTGACATAAGCTGGACATCCCCAAATCTTAACGTGTTTAAGACTCGGTTTCCTTTCTTTCCATATCTCATACGAAGTTTGAGGAACAGATTTGGAAAGCACCTTATTCAGTAAATATGCTGAGGTTTCCAATGCATAACCCCATAGGAATACTGGAAGATTTGCATAGCTCATCATGGACCGAACTATGTCTAACAAAGTTCGATTTCTCCTTTTAGATACCAATCTGGAGGCGTCCACTGGGAGACTATACCATTTACTTTGAGATAATCTAGAAACACTCCATTAAAGTATTCACCACCTCGATCTGATCGAAGAGTTATAATACTATGTTTGGTTATTTCTCCACTTCATACTTATATTCTTTGAACCTTTCAAAGGCCTCAGACTTGTGTTTCATCAAACACATATCCGAATCCAGATCTATCATCTATAAAAGTAATGAAGTATGAAAATCCACCCATGGCTTGCGTAGACATTGGTCCACATACATCTGTGTGTACCATTCCTAGCAAATTTACAGTCTTCTCTCCATGTCTACTAAATGGAGACTGCAATGCCACTATAAAGTGAGATTTTCATCATCCCTTTTCTTTTATTAGTTTGTTCAATCTGAAGCAAATTATGTCACATAAATACAGACCATTATTTAAACACCACGTCCATAAAGAATATTATTTCTAAGAATAGAACATTCATTATTCTCAATAATAAATGAAAATCCAGCCAAGTCTAACATGGAATAATATTCCTCACAATTGAGGGAACAAAATAACAATTATTTAAAACAATAGTCTTGCCCGTAGGCATATGTAAATGAAATGATTCTACATCTTCAGCAGCAACTCTTGCTCCATTTCCCATCAGTAGAATTACCTCCTCTTCTTTAAGAGTCCTAATTCTCCTTGGTCCCTGCAACAAATTGCAGATGTCAGAACCATAGGCGATATCTAATACCCAAGTAGAAATTTGATTTAATGACATATTCACTTCTATCATGAACATACCTGATTCAGAAGCGGTAGTCTCACTACCCTTCTTCTTCTTCAATTCTGCAAGGTAAACCTTGCAGTTCCTCTTCCAGTGCCCCACCTTGTTACAGTGAAAGCAAACAACTTTGCTCTTGGGGTCTTCAGCTTTTGGTGGAACCGGCTTTTCTTCACCTACTTTCTTCTTCTTGGAAGAGTTCCTCTTCCTTTTCTTAGGATTGGAACCTTCACCAATTAGAAGAACAGAACTCTTCTTAGGGGGGAAATTCGATTCCGCAGTCTTCAACATGTTGTGGAGTTCAGGCAGGCTGACATCTAACTTATTCATGTGAAAGTTCACAACAAACTGCGAGAACGAACTCGGAAGCGATTGCAAGACCAAGTCTTGGCTCAGCTCCCCATCCATGGCAAAACCAAGTTGTCCAAGACGTTCAATCAAATTGATCATCTTAAGTACATGGTCATTCACAGATGATCCCTCAGACATCCTACAACCGAACAGCTCCTTCGATATCTCATATCGAGCTGTCCTCCCTGCCACATCATACAACTCTTGTAGATGCATGAGGATAGTGTGAGCATCCATATGCTCATGTTGCTTCTGTAGCTCAATGTTCATGGAAGCTAGCATGATGCATTGAGCAAAATTTGCATCATCTATCCACTTACGATACACAACATGTTCATCATTATGTGCATCACTAGCAGGTTCAGTAGGCTTAGGTGAGTCAATCACGTATTCCAGCTTCTCAATCCTGAGAACAATTCTCACGTTTCGAAGCCAGTCAGCATAATTAGGACCAGTCAATTTGTGAGCATCCAGTATGCTCCTGAGTGATAGTGCAAAAGACATAACGTACAAAGTAAATCTGTAAATGATAAACACATAACAACACTTAGAAAATATTTGATTTCATTTTAAAAACACTATATGAATCGGGTCTTTATTCATAAGTGGCTCCCACTAGTTTACCTAATTTATTCACCCCCTACGTGAAAAATTAAGCATTCATAATGCTAGTGGGAATAGGGATCCTACATTCCATTACACAATCCCGGCTGTAGCACGAACCGCCATGCAATGTTCAATAGGCAGACAACTCTTGTCAATTACATCTTATGTTATTCCCTAATCAAACTTTAGCCTCTTGAATAATTGAGTCTCGGCTGTGGCACGACAAACTCAATATTCTAAGTCAAGTCTAACCCAACATTCCGTACAGTTGAATCAGTCCCCAAAGGCCCACGACTGTAGCACGTACCGACCTTTAGATTCTTATTCAATGTACACATCTCTATGTAATAGACAAGTATTTCTTATTTCGAAATCAAAGCTCTCGGCTGTAGCACGAACCGACAATGATTCAAAAATAAGAACTACTTTCTATCATGTTGGAAGGCTATGACCGACACAAGCCCGTTGTATCATTGGCCAACTACTACTTGATATTATTTAATTTTAGAGGGATTATATTACGTTACAATCATAATCATATTATAAAGAGATTCTTCCTTTTAAATTAAATATTTCAAATCAATAATCAATAATCAGATGATTCCCAGATCGGGCGGAGCATTGTCAAGAGGCGTCACTTAATAACCCTTTCTTACAGATAGAAATCTGTTGTTGACAGAATCATCCTTTCTCTCATATTGAAAATTCATATTCAGTTACGTGTTTTACAAACACAAGAATCTCATGATTGTATTTATAATATTGTTATTAAGGTTATGAAACAATTTCACTATACTAGGTTGTCTAACAAAAGCCTTATGTTCATTTAAGTTCACCTAAATCTATCATCGCATGATAAACTAAGCATATATCATATATATAAACATGAATAAACATCAAGGTAGGCATGTTACATCATCTATCATATAGGTCTAAGCATTATACATCTCTATGTATCACATGAAGCATTTCAAAGCAGTTAAAACAGTTAAAAACAGCTTTAAAACACTTCCGGAAATATAAACAGTTCAAAACTTTTATATAAACTAAAATTGATCACTCCATTAGATCTGTCTCGGAAAAACGAATCCAACGGTATATTGCACGCCCAAAACGGAGTTACGAAACTCCCAGAAAATCAATTTTAATATGGACAGTCGGGCTGTAACGCATTACAGGAACGCGTTACAATGCCTGTAACGCATTCCGGTGATGCGTTACAACCCTTTTAAGACATTAAAAGGTGTAACACATTCCGTGAATGCGCCACAGGTGTGTAACGCATTCCCGGAATGCGTGACACCCCCCCCTTTTTTTTTCTTTCTGCAGCAGCCGACAGCTTTCCTCGATCGCCGTGCAGCCGCCTGTTCTCTCTTTAACACAGCAGACAAACAGACAATACAGACACAGCAGATGTATATAAACATATATATATATACTATATATATATATTTACTTATATAATTACGAATTTAATTGCAAGAACTTCAAAAATTCATAATAAAACATCTATACATCCTAAAATTATGAAAAAAATACCCAGACGATCTACAACACTTGTAGAACCCAGATCAACATTCAAAATTATTCTGAGAAAAGATTTCTCATCAGACAAAATTAATCCATGATATAACTTGTAAAAATCATAATTAATTCATACAAGCACATAAAATTCTGAAATTTTTACCACAGATCTATATGCATACAACCTATGCTCTGATACCATTGTTGGATTTTAATCGCAGCGGGGGCATGGCAAAATACTTTTACACATATAAAATCCAAATAAAAACATACAGATCATGAATAAAAATTCGAGGGATCGAATCTAACCTTTAAAATAATTCGGAGACAGCGATCAGAGATCCTTAGCAGTTGCTCCTCAAGTGTGAAGCACTCCACCGGTATCCACCAAGAAAACGATGTTAAGGAGGAGGAAGGAGGTGGAGAGAATTGGGTTTTCCAAACTTTTTGGGTTTTTGGGGTTCAAATAAAAATAGGGTCTATAATAGTGTATTTATAGGCAAAATTTTCAGCTGAAATTTTTCCATAAATATTATTATTATTATCCCATTTATTATTTTCATTAATAATTAAAATACCTTTTAATTATTAATCATTTTTCTAAACACTTTAGAAATAATTCTCTCTCTTGATTTAATTTCCAAAAATTAAATCCTTAATTAATAATATTAAGAACTTTTCTTAATTAATTTATAATCAATTAAATCTCATTTAATCAATTATTAAATTTGCCAATTAATTATTTATTTCACAAATAAATAATTATTAGCCATTATTAATTAATTCCTCCACCATTAAATCATTCTCTTTTTATGGTGTGACCCTGTAGGTTCAATATTAAGCCGGTATTAGAAATAAATAATAATAAAACTATTTTATCATTATTTATATAAATTCTCTAATTTATTAAATATGATTAATTAATCACATTTATTCTACATCGTGAGGGATACTTCTCAGCATATCGCGACTATCCGGATAATATGAATTCACTGCTTAGAATACCAAGAACCTATTCAGTGAATAGTTACCGTACAATAAACTCCTTCTACCCTACAATGTCCCGATTAAATATAAGGCATGGATCTCGTATCAAGCCTATCTAATTTAATCACTTGCTTACCATTTACTATGCGTAGTTCTATGCAAATTAGAAACTCATTTCTAATTTCATTCACTCTGGCCAGAGATTCCTGAACTAGCATAAGTGGATCAGCCTTGAACATTCGCTTCCTTCACTGGAAGGGGTAGATCCTATATTGATCATACACTATCTTCGTGTACAAATTCCTATACCCAGTAAAGCCCTAATAATTATCCCTGTTGACTAAGAACTAAACCAAAGCATAGTTCAGTGTACACAAGATGACTATGATGACCTCAAGTCTAAGGATACTTGTACAACTATCACTATGTGTGAACTTATTCTATAATAAGCACCTACATACTAGCTATAGTGTCACCACACAAATGTCTATGAGAACAGACATCCTTCATAATGAAGCAAACATAGTATGTACCGATCTTTGCGGATTATTAATTACCAGTTAGTAATCCTATGACCAGGAACTATTTAAGTTTAGAGTTGTTAGGTCCCAATGTGTTTGTAGAAGGGGGGGGTTGAATACAAACAGTACCAAATAATCGAATAAATGCGGAATAAAAAAAGGTGAAATAAAATTCAAGTTAAATAAAAATATTATTAAACTTGAAAGGTGTTACAATAACTGTATCGATTACAAGGTATTAATCTCAAATCAATTATCACAAATCTAGAATAAATTCGACATGAACTTTTTCTATTTTTACAATAATTAGAATCAAATGCTAAACGCGATTTGAGATTAAGTTCTAGGGATTTTGATCCGCTAGATTGTTACACAAGAACAAGAGAATGATTTCTAGTTGATTGGATTTAACTTTGCAATCTAGAAATTGATCTTGAATTAAGCAGATAAAAAATTGAATGTTTCAGAGGCGGCTGCTTTTTCTTTCTGTTTGTTCTTGGCTTCTATTTTTTTCTGGATTATTGAGTTGCTGCTGCTCTGCTTCTTTTTAATCAACAGCCGAATAGAATTGAACTGGCATGACAATCCTATAGCTGGCAAGACTTTCGGTAGGACAATGGATTGAACTAGCAAGACAATCTGAATGAACTAGCATGACAATCAGAATGAACTAGCAAGACAATCATCCTCCTAGTGTAACTTTCGGTGAGACTATTGAAAATGGCCTAGCATGACAATCGGTATGACAATCCTGATTGTCATGCTAGTTCATTTTCAATTGTCTTGCTGATTTAATGCAGATTTTAATCCAATTAAAATTCTGAAAATCATTAATATTAATTCAGAATTAATTAATCAATTAATTCAATTAATCAATAAATTAATCTTTGCAGATATAATTTATTTTCTTAATTAAATTATATGACTTAATTAATTAATAGAGAATTAAAACTAATCTTAAGCAGCAACCATTCTTCTGAAAATCTTCTGATAATCACAGTCAATTATGAATCAATTCCACCACTTCAACGTTGACACTCGATGTACTGTCTGGTTCATGAGTGACTAACTTCCGTGACATTTCTTCATGTCTTGACTTTGACACTTTGATTTTCTTCAGATTAAATCCTTGTAATTAATTGATACCCTGACGAGATCTCTGTCACTTGATTAAATCCACGATCTTGATTTATATCACTGAGGCATGATCAACTTCTTGAACTTCTTCCAGTGAATTAACTCCTCAAGTCTGTAGATGAACCTTGTTTCTGAATCCTTTGACAGATATTACTTTGCGAGATCTCTCTGACGGTAGATCCACTATTTACTTATTACATTCTTATTTGAGTTGAGTTGAATCCTCAAATATACAAATAGGCTATGACATATGACTTACAATCTCCCCCTATTTGTTTGTTAGACAATAACATACAAATACCTAGAGGATAACTCAACTAACAAATAAGAAAAAGATATAAACATACATGCAAAGTAAATAGCAGAAAAGTTCTGGATGAGATTTAACATTTTCCAGATTCCAAGTAGATGTTCCTCTAGACTGAACATATCTTCAAGTAGTTCCATCTTCATTTGTACAACCACATTTCCTGTTGAGAAGCCCATATCTCTTGCTTCTCCCCCTATGAGAATCAACTGATTAAAGAAGATCACCTTCGTTTTACCACCTCTCCCGTACAATAGGATCCGCAGATAAAAACCAATGGTACTCCCCTAACAGCTTCTTCCCTTACTAGGAAATCACCTTGTGTTTACCACCTCTCCCGTACAATAGGATCCGTAGTTACAAACAACAATGGTGTGGTGTAGTGTACATTTTTAGGATCTTTTTCTTCCTCCCTGCTATTTCTGCCCCTTAGTTGAGGAATCCTCCAAACTATTACTTAAGCTTTTATCTCCCCCTTAAAGAAGGAATGTATGCCGTCGTCTGAAGGAGTTCTCATATTTCACTTGGTTGGAAAAGAAATAACAAGTAGTTTATCTTTCTTCCTCACTGTGAGTGTGTGATTGTGTTTTAGTGTACCTCACATGTGTTTCACTCTTCTCTCCACTCGTGTTTACACTCATTCTCACAAGTGTATCACTCTTCTCTCATAGCTCCATAATCCAGCTGTACCTGCAAGGAAAATCACCTTAGCCATCCTTAAGGAGGTCACAGGTGGTGCAATGGGAGTTCACAAATCCCCATCCCTGTTAAACTCGTCAGATGAATCTGAGTCATAATCTATAAGTTGCTAGTTTCCCTTTGAGGGTTCCAGATTTGAATTCTGGGAAGGTAAACAATGATCCAAAGAATTTAGCATAAAGATCAAGGTTCCCTTCTAATGTCTGTGAAGACATTTCCTTGTGACTCATCAGGTAATATCTGAATCATTGTCAACAAGTTGCCGATCTGCACCTATGTCAGATCCACTATCCGCAGATGCATCCAGGGGATTTAAGCCTGGGGAGGTAGACACTGACCACTGACATATGGCTTTTGGATCAGTATCCTCTCCTAACACCTATAAAGGCAATTGGTCCATTAACGAACCTTGAACAATCGAATCTGACCTTAAAATGGTCGAAACTCTTGTTTCCGTCAACTCATCCTTTGTGTGTGTAACCTCTCCTTGTGCATCAAGAATTGTTATGTTTGAAGTGGTGACACTACATCGGATACCTTGGCCGACAAGCAAATTTCAATAGACGCATCCTGTTGAGAGAATGAATCTAGTAACTGTTTTTGTGCCTTTTCAGCCATTACATCTTTTTGAGAAGATGTATGGGGGCTAGCAGTTGTCTCGGTTTAAATACTACTCATCTATGTAGGAGACAGAGCTACTGGGTTGACTACAGAACCTTCCTTATGTGGTGCACTAAGGCACTATCTCCCTCATGCTCATTCATACTACATTTAGTGGTAAGAGAGTGTTGGTTGGTTCTGTTTTTGTGTTTGTCTTTACAGTCTGGGATAGACGTTGTGGGTTTTCAACCTCATGACTGTCAATGAAAGAAAGTCATTGGAGACTGAACCTGTAACACAGAACATATGGTAATAGAGAGAAAATGATTTACAATAGTGATTTCAAATGATTTTACATGAAATAAGAAATCACTAATGTAGAAAGAAGTTTGATTTTGTTTTTCAATATGAATGAGTTTTTTATAAAATATTGATCACTTAGGGTAAAGTCTAAGTAATTCTCATTCATATCAAAAGCTTACAAATATCTGCAACATAATGTTAACAACATATCATTGATCGATACTTGTCAAGTACTTTAGATACTAACTGTTATGTTGCATAAACAATATACCACTGCACATATAAAACAATATGATTGTGCCTAGTGATAAGATAGTTATAAATATGACGACTCTACTTATTCATATAAAACTGTAACTGCAGTTAGAGTGCCATACCATGTCCTTGACGATTGCTTGAGCAGTATACTAGTTCATACCAACCTGAAGTGAGATTGTGAAGAAGAGATTGCATAGTCCAATAGATCTGCAGCTGCAAAGTCCATGAACTGTGGTGCACTGACTTCCTCTTTTAACTCACCAATCAGGAGTACACTTGTACACATCTTACTAGAGTACAATTCCAAGTGTAATGTGCAGCAGGTGCCTGATATGTCGTAATATTCTCAAGTCTCGTCACTGGTGCTATATGTTGGATACTGCTTCCTGATAATAACCTAGCACAATATACAAAATTACAATGATAACATTCCCAGCTTGCAAACAGCCATATCCCTCGGATAAACCTTTGCTGTTATCTCCAAAGGTAATCAGGGGGCCAGCTTTCTCAATCCTCATTTGATAGCAGGGCTCTATCTCCGGTCATATGTCTTGATGATCCACTGTCAAGAATCCACACTACCGGTTACACCTGTATACTGCCCTGCACTTCAAATGGATTAGACCTTCTTCGGAACCCAAACTTGGTTGGGCCCGGCATACTTGTAGAATTGTCCTTTGTCATGCAAAACAACATTTTTAATTTTAACGATCTCAATATTCTCAATGACTGAACATTTGACCTTGTAAACAGCCTTAACAAATTTCTGTTTAAGCTTAGGCATAAATGTCTCCTTTCTAGCCTTAGAAGGACTAGCAGTCTTAGACCTATCATGCTTCTTGTTATTCACATGCTGACGAGGAATAGTCTTATCATTAGACACATGCTTACCATTAAAATAAGCATACATCATATTAAAAGCACAAGACATACAATAAGCAACACCACATGCTTTATGAGAGTGATTAACAGCAGGTAATTTATGCATGGTAGACATGGCATTATTGTTATCCAACTCATGTGTGTCTGAGTTATTCTCAGTAGCTTTCACAACTTTGACTGGAACTTTCGACTCACTTGACTTGGAAACAATCTTCTCATAAGCATGATTCTCAGCACGTATTTCTTCTTGAATAACAGAAGAGGTCGCATCAAATGGTTCAGTAATTGATGCTTTATAGAGGGGTTCATCAACACCCTTAAGCACATGTGGTACTTCCCTCCCTTTAGCACAGACATGAGGAGGAGAGTTTATGCCTAATTCTCCAATAGCAACATTGTAATCATAACCTATTCCAGATGTTTGATTAACAGCTTACTTACTGTAGAACTCTTTAGCCTTCGAACAAGAATTGAAGTAGGCTCTAACCTTAGTCTCAAGACCGGTGATCTTGTCTTTGAGAATAGTTTTGAGTTTTCTATAACAGCCAACTCTATTCTCTAGAAAAGATACCTGTTCTTTTAATTTGTCTTGATTAATGTGCACAAGTCTTAATTCATTGACCTCTTTCTCAAGGTCTGTGATCTGTAAACTTAACAGTTCATTATCACGACGTGCACACTCTAAGTTACCTCTTAGATGATAAACCATTTCAGCATCAGAAAGTTTTACCTCTATTCTTGACGATGAAGCTTTTCCATCAATAGCCATAAGAGCAAGATTTCCTTCTTCTTCATCTTCACTATCAGTATCATCCCAGCTTCTTCCCTTTGCCAGATAAGCCCTTTCAGAGTTCTTTCTTACTTGCTTTGGCTTCCTACATTCCGTGGCAAAGTGTCCCAACTCATTGCAGTTATAGCATCTAATGGTGCTCCGATCAACCATCCCTGTTTTGTACCCACCAATGCTGGTGTTAGAGGATGAAGATCCACCTTTCTGGAATTTGTTGTATTTGGACTTGTACTTAAGCTTGAGATTCCTCCTGAATCTGACATGGGAGAATCTCTTGACAATTTGGGCCATTGATTCATCTTCTAATTGCTCCAGCTCTTCCAAGGAATAAAAATCATCACTTGATTGATTTGTAGTAGGAGGATCATATTCTGCTACTAACTCATTTTCCTCACCCTTGGAAAACTGTACCATTCTTTCTAACTGTTGAGATTGTTGTTGTTGTTGACCTTCAGCTACAAGTGCATTAGATGTGCTGACCATTCTATCCTTCCCGTAGACTTCCTTCTGTTGAATCTGCTCCAACTCATAAGTTTTTAACACTCCATAGAGCCTGTCCAAAGAAATCTCACTCAGATCTCTAGCTTCTCTAATGGCAGTGATTCTATGTTCAAGATGAGCTGGCAGTGTTAAAAGGAACTTTTTGTTGACCTCCCTGATTGAATAATACTTTCCATTGATGTTCAGGTTGTTGATCAACGCATTGTACCTCTCAAACACTTCAGTAATTCCTTCTCCTGGATTTGATTTGAAATGTTCATATTCAGAGGTTAGGATTTCCAACTTGTTCTCCCTAACTTCCTCTGTGCCTTCATTAATTACCTCAATAGTTTCCCACATGTGTTTAGAATTTTTACAGTTCATCACATGTCTGTTCATCAAGGGATCAAGGGAATCAATTAATATTAATTGAAGGCTGACATCCAAGGAGGCTTCTTCCTTCTCAGCAGGAGTAAAATCTTCGGGCTCTTTTGGATAGGTTCTAGCTTTAGTAGTCACCACACCATCTATTATTACCTCTGGTTCAATAACCATCGGAGTTTTTATACCCTTCTTTAACAAGTTTGAATATTTGGGATTTGCAACTTGTAAAAATAATAGCATCTTCTTCTTCCACATAATATAATTCTCTTTATCAAATTGTGGAATTTTAACGGTTCCAACTTTATGTGAAGTCATTATGAATTTTTGAATAAATAAAAATTCAAGGAGTTGAAAAATCACAAAAGTCTAGGATCTTGATTTGTTCGTTAATCAGAAGGCTCTGATATCAATTGTTAGGTCCCAATGTGTTTGTAGAAGGGGGGGTTGAATACAAACAGTACCAAATAATCGAATAAATGCGAAATAAAAAAAGGTGAAACAAAATTCAAGTTAAATAAAAATATTATTAAACTTGAAAGGTGTTACAATAACTGTATCGATTACAAGGTATTAATCTCAAATCAATTATCACAAATCTAGAATAAATTCGACATGAACTTTTTCTATTTTTGCAATAATTAGAATCAAATGCTAAACGCGATTTGAGATTAAGTTCTAGGGATTTTGATCCGCTAGATTGTTACACAAGAACAAGAGAATGATTTCTAGTTGATTGGATTTAACTTTGCAATCTAGAAATTGATCTTGAATTAAGCAGATAAAAAATTGAATATTTCAGAGGCGGCTGCTTTTTCTTTCTGTTTGTTCTTGGCTTCTATTTTTTTCTGGATTATTGAGTTGCTGCTGCTCTGCTTCTTTTTAATCAACAGCCGAATAGAATTGAACTGGCATGACAATCCTATAGCTGGCAAGACTTTCGGTAGGACAATGGATTGAACTAGCAAGACAATCTGAATGAACTAGCATGACAATCAGAATGAACTAGCAAGACAATCATCCTCCTAGTGTAACTTTCGGTGAGACTATTAAAAATGGCCTAGCATGACAATCGGTATGACAATCCTGATTGTCATGCTAGTTCATTTTCAATTGTCTTGCTGATTTAATGCAGATTTTAATCCAATTAAAATTCTGAAAATTATTAATATTAATTCAGAATTAATTAATCAATTAATTCAATTAATCAATAAATTAATCTTTGCAGATATAATTTATTTTCTTAATTAAATTATATGACTTAATTAATTAATAGAGAATTAAAACTAATCTTAAGCAGCAACCATTCTTCTGAAAATCTTCTGATAATCACAGTCAATTATGAATCAATTCCACCACTTCAACGTTGACACTCGATGTACTGTCTGGTTCATGAGTGACGAACTTCCGTGACATTTCTTCATGTCTTGACTTTGACACTTTGATTTTCTTCAGATTAAATCCTTGTAATTAATTGATACCCTGACGAGATCTCTGTCACTTGATTAAATCCACGATCTTGATTTATATCACTGAGGCATGATCAACTTCTTGAACTTCTTCCAGTGAATTAACTCCTCAAGTCTGTAGATGAACCTTGTTTCTGAATCCTTTGACAGATATTACTTTGCGAGATCTCTCTGACGGTAGATCCACTATTTACTTATTACATTCTTATTTGAGTTGAGTTGAATCCTCAAATATACAAATAGGCTATGACATATGACTTACAAGAGTTATCATCTTTTTAGGTCTCACTATTATGATCTCATCATAATCCATAAAAAGCTTTACTCTAAACTATGGTATATCTTATTTAAACACTTAAATAGATAAAACCCGTAATAAAAACAAAACAAGTCTTTTATTAATATCAATGAAATCAAAACAGATTACACAAAAGTTATTCCTAAATCCTCATACATGATTGGACTTATGACATATTCCTTTCAATATATACACGTTTTGTGTTTGTTCTTATTATATGAATCGTATTTGATACAATTCTGAATCAGATGCAGCGGGTTTGCTGAAATATGTGTCTGGTGTCCTATTTTGGCAAACGAATACGCTATTTCATATGGAATCGAGCGTCTGAAGGCGTTTGACGTCGTTTAGACCCTGTAATATGCGATTTAATGTTATTAGATTTAATTTCGAATTTTCTGATTTTCTGATTTTTGCTATATTTGGTTTTTATGATTAGATCAAGATGGGTATGATATGTTAAGATCATATTATATATTTTAACATGTTCTTATGTGTTAATTGAGCATGGTGGATGGTTACGGCTTATGACCTTAGGTTAATGATTTTGGTTTTTTAAATACGGCTTGCATGTCGTTTGATCTTGTAATTATTAAATCTCGAATGTAACTCGAGTTCTTATTGTAAGTACATTAGATTAGTTTTTATTTTTCATTCGTGTAATGTACATGAAGACATGAAGATTTGAACATCAAGGAATGGTAATCTCACATGGAGGCCATCCAAGGAAGCAATACAAGAAATAAGACATGTAATATTTAGCCTATATTTATTTCTTACCTTAGATTGACCTAAATTTTTGTCATTAGCTTGATGAAGATCACATAGGATAAAGCCATAGCCAACCACGTTTATTTATTGCACTTTACATATATATGAGCATATGATGAATGTATGTGTAGAGTAGTTTATAAAGATGCATGCTTAATTAGATTAATGATGTATGTATTAGATACGACACCCATGCCATACTTTCTAAACAAGATAAAATCTGTAATGACTTAAGATTTTAAAATGAACAAACGATTATGAGATTCTCGTGTTTATGAAACACGGAATAAAATACAAATTTTCATAGTTCGATTAAAATTAATCGCACAAAATTATTTATATCACGAATCGTAGTCATAAGTCCCTACAATTAATAAAATAATATGAATTAATTCAGATTACTGAACCAATACACAACCAACAGAACAAAGCTACACGCGCGCAACGCACTACAACAGGACCGCAACAAAGCAACCGAGAACACAGGGCGGCCGAAAAATGATCAGAAAACCACAGTCACACCCAACTCACCCACAGAGACGGACACACACACAAACACAAACACACACACAAACTCACACACACAATAACATACAAATATATACATACGGAATTAAACTGGAATTCACATACAGAATGAAAACATTTTTTATACCCTTTTGTTTTTTGATTTCTTTGATTTTAAGCATAAATTTAGAGTCCAGAATTTAATGTGGAAATTGATTTTTTATTCAACTTATCCACACAATAAATATGAATGAATAAAATGTATTCTTATTTGTACTAGCAGCTTTAAATTTGCTCTACTTTAAGATTTATTTTTTAACTTATTGAAATTGTAAAAAAATAATTTTAATCATTAGTCATGTTGGAATATCTTACATGTTTATATTTTTAGTGCTGTGAAATATATTAAGAGCTTAAGTATCCAAAGTTAATTATCTAAAGTGAAGTTGATTTTCAATACAAACTACTTTTGTAATTTGTTAATTCTATCATTACAAAAATAACATTTAACTTGATGTACAAAATTCCAATGAATTTACACAATTTTTTTGAATTTAATTTGAAAAATCATTTTCTCAAATATTAATATTTTATTAAAATTGTTGTATACGATCAATTAATATTTGATTGCATTTTAACATTTAAGTTAACAAAATAAGATTTAATTGGAAGCATTTAACTTATTCTTTCAAATCTTAAAAATTAAGTTCTCACTTTATAATTTTAGAAAAAAGTTGTTTTTTCTTAATTTTTTTTATAAGTTTTTGTGTGATAAATATTTTTTTTTCTAAATTTTGTAATTACTTAACAATTAAAAGGGAGAAATGTATTGCAACCTTAAAATAAATGAAGTATATTTATTTGCACTATTAATGAAGTATCTTTTTTGCACTATATTTTATTCTGATCTTAGAAAATCATTTTGAGATGAATTTCACAATCTTTAGTCTAAATAAAATATACTTATTAAATGAAATAAGAAGTCGAATATCATCAACAAATATAAAAATTCTGCATTTTCTTTAAAAAAAACCTAATTTTTAATTTATACAATGTCAATTTATCAAATTGACATTGATGTAGTCTCTTTTAATGGTAATACATGTTATCATAAACTATAAAATAAAAATAAAATTTTTTTTTTCAAAGAACTAACATTTTGTACTGATATTTTAATTCAAACTTAAGCAATATTGTTATAAGGGTATAATACTAAAACATAAATATAAGTCTTAACAATACGTGGATACTTTATTTTATTATTATACATATTTTTAAACAAAAAAATATTTGCTATTTAAAATATTCATCTCCCAAATTTGACAATAAATGTGAAAGTAAAATTTAAATTAGTATTGTATATGAACGAAAATTCTGTGTTCAAATTTACTATTAACCTATTATTTTACAATTATACAAGTTAATTTTTTTTTAAAATTAAATGGGTTTACTTACATTTTATGGTCATAAATATTTAATTTACATTTATTATTATAAGATTTAGGGCTGAGTTCTATGGAGTCCACCTTTTTATCGGAGTCCTCGGAGTCCATCTACGTTCTGCAAATAAAATATATTATAAAACGTGTTATTTTGCAAAACATGTTACACAAATAGCATAACTTCAACAAAATCATGCAAATCTCATATATTTACGGTACAATATGTATGTTCTGCAATATGTTCTGCAACATGAATATTTATGTTCTGCAAACTAAACATGTTTTGTAGAATATATATTTTTGCAATGTTCTGCTTGTAAAATGTATGCAATCTACAAGATTTTTGATAGAATAGTGATGTTTGTCGAAAAATAATATGTTTTGCAATATTTTAAGCTATATTTTACTTGCAGAACATATATGCACTCCGAGCACTCCAATTAAAGGTGGACTCCGTAGAACTTTACTCTATAGATTTATATATTTTAGTTAATATTATAGATCTGTAATACATTACAGGTTAAAAGTTAAAACTAATCTAATATTTGTTTGATATTAATTTTGTATTCCGTGCTTGGACTATATAACTAGTTTATTTAAAAATAAGCCGAACTAAATTAAATAAATAAATATTTATGTGATTGGAAGTTATTAACAATAGAACCGAACTCAAACCAAACTAGTAACATCAACTAACCATTACAACCCCTCCCTCAATCATTTGTCCTAATTCTAACTGCTCCGGCGATTGTCTTTTCCGGCGATTTTATCTTCTTGATTTTCCGGCGGTTCAAAGGTCTCTCTTTTCCCTCTTTATTCTTAAATTCTTAATTATATGTTAAAATTGTTTACTTTCTCTAATTTAGGGTTTCAATTTTTCATACAACATTAATACACACACAATTGTACAGTACTTGCTAGATGTAATAAACACTTGCAAGTTTTAATATTTTTATGTATGTATGCGTATATGTGTGTATAGTGTAGTTGAAACTATAAATCTTTGTACAACTGAGCATAAATTGTAGTAAATATTAGATTAAAAACATGTATTACTGTATGTTTTACATATTTTAAAGTTTAGTTACGATTTTTTTTAAGGGTATAGCTACTGTGTAATACACTACGTGGTAGGATCTGATGTTATGTAATATTAAACGTGGCAAGTTTTTATTTTTTTCAGCATTGATATTGTGGTAGATAGTTGTCGACAACAGGCTGCCTACTTACAATTTGAATGCGGAAAGAAGAAGAATTGTGTGGAGATCAGTGGTAACGAAGGAGAAGATAAAGACGGAGTGACTTTGATTTTCAGATACTTCTTCTTCATCTTTTATTAAGGAAGAAGGATTGTGTGAAAATCAGTGATAACGGAAAAGGAGATAGAGAAGTATTCTTCTTTATCTGTTGATAAATGGCTACTTCGCAGCATCGATGTGTATTCGGTACTTGTTTCCATCTAATTTCTGAGCGATTATTACTTTATAATATTTATATTTACAAGTTTATTATGAAAATGGCTACAGAGCATCTTGGTAATTTGTTCAAATCTTATCCAAAATTTACAATTTCTGAAGCCTCAGTTCAGAATTTTATTTTTTGACAGTTGGGAATATACCGTATGATGCTACTGAAGAACAACTTATTCGTATATGTGAGGAGGTTGGTCCTGTTGTTTCATTCAGGTCGGTTTTTAATCAAATAGGAGACTATATTTGCATGTTTTTTTTTGATCCAGTTAACTTTGATACAGACTAGTTTGACGAAGAGAGTCTTCAGACCTGCTTCCTGTTGTAGAAATTAAATTTTTTCATTTAGATATAATTGAATATAATGTTTGAGAATAGAATACCATCATTTAAATAAAAAAAGAGGTCCTTATTTGACCTCAGTCAAATATATTAAGAACCCTCGCTTAAGGTGGGGAGAAACCCGCGCTAAGTACTTAATTAGTTATAGTAGTGAAAATGAGGCATGACTTGCTGTGTCTATCTATGCTATTATCACGTTCTTGAGAAACCCTTGCAGCCTTGAGATGCCAATTTCTTGCACAAAGTTGTGCGATACGACAAGAAGCCAAAATTGTTTATCAGATGTGCTATAATCTAATGATCTATCTTTTAAGACATATCTCAAAGCTTTTAAATATAGTTTCTAAGATTCTAGAATCACTTATCTCTTTGAACTGTTTCAAAATCTCCATGGCATGTTTTTTTGACAAATGAAGGTTGTTTTATATTTGTTACTGCACAGCGGAAAACCCTTATTATCTCTTACTTAATATAGACCTTGTTTACTGTTATAAGAATATTGTAAGCTCCATCTTTCTTAGACCAATGATAAGCTTCTAGCTTATCATAAGGAAGCTGCAATCGTCAATCACGAGTGCTTAAAATGTTTTATATTGTATATATTAATTACACATAGACTATTTTTTTGTCTGATAAGGTACAACGACATAATGCATAGGTAAGTTTAATTAGTAGTAGATTTAGCTGAATGGCTAAAAGAATATTTGCAATCTAGTCAGTGATGGCGCATTGTAGCTCTGGGTGGTGATTAGCTGTTTCATGGACACTTCTTCTTACATTGCCATTTCCTTCGGAAGAAAAACTTTTGATTATTCATAATTAATTTTGGCTACGATCTAAATTATATCTTTAGCAGAAGTCTAAACTTTCTTTTACTCTCTCAGATTAGTTATTGATAGAGAAACTGGGAAGCCAAAAGGTTATGGCTTCTGTGAATACAAGGATGAAGAGACAGCTTTAAGTGCCCGCCGAAATCTTCAGAGTTATGAGATCAATGGCAGGCAATTACGAGTTGATTTTGCTGAAAACGATAAGAATATGGATAAAAGCCGAGAGCAGGTACACAATTCTATGTCTTAGAAAGCCGTTTCTCTGGCTCGTAATGGTCAACGTCTTGTTCTAAATTCTTTCGAACATAAAATTCTCTATTTTCTTACTTATTGCATTTAAATTGCTATCTTACTTCTTTAGACTAAATGTAGATTTTGATTTGAAAAATTAATAAAAGATGTTCATTTTAATCGTCAAAAGTACAATATAGTTTCATAAATATGTCCTGAAATAGCTAGAGTATCTGATTTAAGAGCACACATGATGCTAGTAAGTATATTGCGACTCCAAGCCTTATTGGATAACCGATTAGTATGATCCACAAGGCACAACTTAAGCAACACTCCAAAGTACATTCACTACTTTGACATGGACATGAAGAGTTTATCACTGATTGTTATATAGGAAGATATTTTTCCAAGATGATAACAATTTAAATAAATTGACGAGCTTTCAACTGTTCAAATGTGCTTCCAGCTATACATCTCATTTTTAATTTAACTTTTGGGGAAAAAATGTTTTGGCGAAAATACCTTTGTATAATTTCTAGGAAATACAATCAGTTTGCTACAGTTCTTTCTACTATCAATTACTAAATGTATACAATGTTTTTACAGTTACCATAACGATGTCATGCTAAGTTAAACATTTAAAGAATACTATAAAAGACGACAAAAACCTACTCTTTTTTGTAGAAAAATCAAAGATAGAGTGATTAGGTTACAAAGGGTCTTAAATTGTCAATATAAAAATTTGTCAATTTACTCGGATAATTATGGTAAGAAAAATGTATTGAGGGTGAGACAAATTTAGACCTCAAACATGATTCTTTTTAATAAATTATGCAACTTCAGTGTTAGGCCTTGCTTTCCATGTCCATGTTGCCCCCTACCCTGATCCCACACATGCACACGAACAGTGGACATGCGCGGGCGCGCACACACAGGGACGATGTTTTCTTTTGAAATTAACCTTTTTTTGTCAAAAAATAATTGTTGGTTTTAATTTGAGATTTTCTACCCAAGAAGCTTTAAGTAATCACTGCAAAATCCAACTTCACGATTGTAAATATGTAAAAGAATATTTGTTATTTAAGTCAGATTTCAGTCAATTTGACCAAGAATTCTAGCCAGGCCATTCTTTTTCTGACAGAGGGAATCATGTGTCTGTATAATTATATGCATGGGAACTTTTGAGAAACTTTCCAAAGCAACTATATCCTTCATGCCCGACATCCATTTTATGTGAAAACTAGATATATGTGTAGGTCAGTTGAACCCACAAGAACCTACATAAATCTGCTGATGACTTGTTGCAAGTTTTGCATGATTTACATATTTTTTTTGGTAAACAACAATCTAAAATTACCCAAGCATTCGGATCAACACTTTGCAGGATCTAAATGAATACAATTACCTTAAATCTGTAATGGATATAATTTGTGTTATTTTTTATCTGCAACCTGAACTGTTCTGGCTATAAACTCAATCAGTAAATCTTTATTCTTTGTTTAACATTATTCTAAAATGTTAAGTAGTTGGACATTTCTTACTCGAGTGTGTCAGCATTTATTGGCCACAATATCACCTGCCTCGAAGCTTTTCTACTTTCACTTATTAATTTGTATTTGTTTGATTAACAATTACATCTAAAACTAATCTATCCGTTGTTGTACCAAAATGTCGAGGTGCTTGCACTTACATGTTATGCTATTTGTTTTGATCTCCTGTGCAAAGTCACTTTTATCTATGAAATGTCTTTATTTGAGTTGATGTCAGTAGCTGGATGATTGTTGTTTTGCAGGGTCATGGTGGACCTGGAATGAATACAAATATAGGCGGTCGGTTTATTCTTAATCTTCTTTTAGATGTTTAGTTATTCCTTACTCTCCTCAAGGAACTTCGCTTAGCTCATTTGTGCGGAACACTTGATACACGCAAATAGTTGTTTATACTTATATATTGCTTCACCACAGATACTCAAAAGCAAGTTGGGGCCCAAGCACCGCGGCCAGGTTCTGGTCTCCACCAGCCAATTGGTCTTCCAGTAGCTATTGCTGCTGCAAACGTCATGGCTGGAGCCCTTGGTGGAGCTCAGATTGCAACCAAGCAGACTCAAACCGGATTGGAAAATCAGCCAGGATTTGGTAGTGATCCTTTGACCATGCACCTGTCCAAAATGTCAAGAAACCAGCTAATTGACATCATATCCGAGCTGAAGGTTCGTGTTTCAAGTAAAGCTCAAATGATCCGGAGGTAATTTGTATTCAGAATATGCTTCATTCCTTGATGACAGGTACTAGCTACAGAAAACAAGGAACAAGCACGTCAACTACTACTTGTAACCCCATTGTTGCCTAAAGCAATCTTCCAGGTGATCTTTAAACATTTATAGTGAATTCGCGTCTCCTAAAATTCACAATTACAAAATTGACATTAGCACACCTTTGGTCGAATAAGTTTAGAGTTTTAAATTGTGCACTTTGGTGCAGTAAATTTAGAGTTTTAAATTGTGCACTTTGGTCCAGCAACTCTAAATCCTGTGCGCTTTGCAGCCCTGGACAGTTTTTGGGAAATAAAATTATGGCTCGAATAAAGCTCTCTTGAACTCCATTAAACATCAATAAACTCTTTCCTTCAGCTAAAACAGTAGGCGGTCGTTTGGTAGCCATTCTAATTCCCAGGAACTTGAACTTCTTAGGAAGTAGGGATAATTTAAATTTTTTGGTTGACATTTGCATGGGAAATAAAAATGCCTTGAAAGCGTGGGTTCCTACATAATATTGAAAGTTGCTTACCTACCTTTCCCTTGGTAACTTACACTTTCCATGAATTATATCTTGCATATCAACCAATCAAGACTTTGTACTTACTAGTTCCTAGGAATTTAATTAAGGAATTAACTACCTAGGAAATGTAACTTCCCATGAAAGTCTATTAAAATATAAACTCTAAATGTAGTACTGATCAAAACACTTGGATTCAGTAAGCTATGAGCCTATGATCTATAATTTATCCTACAAAAGAAGATAAGACGAAACCCCACAAGTTTCTGTGCATTCTTCAAGTCTTATAGCTCCATTGGGATCTTTAAACCCTCAACTTTTAGTTGCACAGGGAAAAAATATTTCTGTTTGTGCCTATAATATCTGTATTTGAATATTGTGACAATATGTAGCAGCACTATATTTTAAAAAGATGAGTTTCTTCTTGCAGGCGCAGTTGATGCTAGGAGTTGTAACCCCACAAATGGTTTGTTGCCTTTAATTGTGTATCTTCATATATTTTATAGCCGAGTTGATGAAATATTTTTAGAAATTGACAATGTTTTTACATTTATATAGTTGCAAATGCCAAATATTCGTCAAGCTTCTTTTTCATCTGGACAAAGTCAGCAGTCAGGAGTCCAAACTCTTCCTAGCTTCCCTCCTCTTGTACAGAATAACCTGCATTCTGATTTGATGCTCAAGTCACAAGAAGGTGCAGTCCCTGCTGGACTTCCAAATCCACTGGTTCAAATAAATTATACTCTCCCCTCAACACAGCCTCGAGTTCAGCTTCCAATCTCAAGCCAGAGCAATTATCAGCAACAAGGTCCCGCACCAGTGTTACCTGGAGCATCAACAGTTATACCAGTTAACTCCCAGAATGTAATGAAGATGTCTGTAAGGCCACAGATACAGGTGGCACCTTCCCCTTATGCAAAACAGCAAGCGCAACCTTATTTGTTTCAACATCCAAGCCAGGCTGCGCCTGCAAAATTGGGGAATAATAATCAGTTGGTACTTCCTCAAGGACCCCGTGAGCCATTTTTGGTATGTCCACCGTTATTACTTTTTAGATCAATGGTTGTATATTAGACCCTCCGATTGTCAATTTTTGGTAGTTACATCTGTTGGATCAAAAATTAAACGAAAATCAGTTTCATATCAGTGTGCAGAATAAGGAGCATCTTTGTTATTTATCTTTTTAAAACGCTCTCCGACCATATTATTACTATTTTGCTACTTTCGCCTCAAAAAAAAATTCTCTGCCAGTGCTTCATTGTTGATTTATATCAGGCCTGGGTGGGATATGTCACCCAGAGTTTACATGTCAAATTACGTTCTTGCTTTACAAATTATAAATTGACTATCAGTGCTACTTTTACTACTGAACCATAAGTATTGCGTTACTTGTGAATTCTCGACTTCATGTACATCTATTACCTAACTCAATGTCACTCCATTGTTTAGAAACCATTGCCTGAAACCTGCAGTTCATGTTTAACTATAATGCACACTTCTTATGTGCCTGATTTGGTATTTTACGTTTGAAGCTTCAGTCTCGTATTTAGAGTATAACTGGTTAAGGATTACTCATGTTCTAATTCTGATGTTCTCTTGTTATTGAAGTCAGATTTAGTTTATCATCAATGAAATACGTTCGACTATTAAATTTTGATAAATGAAACAAATGAAGCTCTCTCTTCATCTTTTTATCCACTTTAATTGATTGTCTCACTTGAATCTCATTAGATGTTCCCACCCACATCTGACAGTAACTATACTCACATTTACACCACAAACATAATCCAAACATGATAACTATTTCCTTTTTTCTTTGCTGTGCTTGCCTTTTGGATCAGTAGGCAAGAGCAAAGGCATATGCTAATTTTTGAAAGGCCATCTTTTCCAGAGTAGTTCTAGCTTTAATTGCTTTTGGTATCAAATGTATTAGCGAATGTATGCTAATTACTAACTGATTGTTAAGAGCAGGCAAGACCAAAATGCTCTTACTTTCTTACTAATATTCCAAAATTAGTGTTAAAGCATATATCATCTACTCACCCATGTGTATATATGTAATGTGAGGTTTTGTTCTTGTTTAAACTAAATGGAGTCAAGATCTTTTAGTTGAAGAGAATTATTTTCGAGCACAGAGGTGTCATGTAGTTCGGAAGCAACATAGAAGACATTGGACAACAGTCACCGGAAATTATAATATATCTGGAAGCAACCTTTAGTATTATCTTTCAAATTATAATTATGTTTTAGAATATTTTTTTGACTAAGCCAATTTGGCTAGTCGTCACTTGTCATTATGAAAATGAATTCAAGCTTTGTAATTTAAAATCTCAATGATTTCTTCTTTATTTTTGAACGAGCTGTATATAGTAACTTAGTTTTCATATCAGCTTTTAAGCTGTATCCGATATAATAGCAAGAGTATATTGTTAAAGACATGTAAAAATGCGTCATGTTGTTTCTGCTAAGGTTGAATATCCTGTTAACCATATTTGACAGTATATATGTCCGCTTTGGGTATAGTGTGTAGCTTTTATATCTATGGTAAACATAGAGATTCGTCAAATTGGAATAATTGCTACTAGAAAATATGGCCTTTTGAGTTTTGTTGCTTAAGAATTATTTGGTTTCTTGAAATTATCTGTTTAGGTGTTGAAACTATGTTCAATGAATGTTCTTTCTGTTAGCAGTCTAGCTCCTTGAACGTGGGCCGCAATCCAAATTACACAAGTGCAGAATATGATAGACCTCCCCAACTTCACAACAATTCGGATAGGGACAACTATCAGCATTTACCTCGAGGGTTATCGGAAAAGGCGACCATGATCTATGATGATCAAGATACAGTCCACCGTCCTTCAAAACTCTTAAAAATGAATGATGGAAGGTCTACCTCCGTTTCTGCAAATGTCAATATGTCGACTTCTGTAGCTGGGCCATCTCAAGTTTCTGGAATGAGCCATCCTAAAACAGAAGAAGCCTCGACTTCTGAAAAACAAACTTCTCAGGTAACTTCTGGTTTTGTTCGATTCAGGAAAAAGTATAAATTTTTTAGCAAGTGCCATCAATAATAATATTTATTTATATTGTACACAATGATAATTGCGGAATTGTGATCTTAAGCCTCTTTGATTGTATAGGACCAGGCCCCCTTTAACTTGAAAATTGGACATTGCAGAGTTTATAATTTACTGTTCCTTTGTTAAATGTTGATAACATGATTAAGGCATGGAGGACAAGCTGAGTCTTTTCAGTTAATCTATGTGAATTGTGTTTGATGATATCTGGATTTTTGTTTTGTTCGGACAGATATAGTTGAAAAGGTAAAAAGTCAAATGTCCAACACTTTTTAATACAAAAGGTACCCCTTTTGAGGATAGAGCTAATGCTTGATATAGTGTCGTAGAGAAACCAGGGACTTGGACAACGCTATGTGGAAGTATACATGACAATTTATTGTTAATTTTTATCCATTCCGTTTTAGTAACAACTAGCACGCTCTATTTTACTGATGAGTTATCACTTAGTAGTTGATGCAATATATGAATGAAGATCAGATTTCATGATTTCATTATATGTTTTGAATTCTGTACTCATTCTGAGTTTATTGCTTTGTTTTTACTTGTCATGATTAGTGATAATTCTAATGGATACAGAGTCGTATATGGTACTAACATACTTGTAATCGGTAGTAACTGACAGACAAGTAAACAATTGATTCTTAGCCAAGGAGGAGAAGGAGGCTATGACTAAATTAGAAGTGTTTTTATCACTAGATTAACTCCAGTAAGCTCATCCTAAATTGTTTTTCTTCTGGATCCATAAGAAGATATCTCTTTTGATTGTATAATAGACACATGCCTCTTAAGCATTAAACTCAATACCACTGAGAGAATTCTCTGAGTTTCTGACATTTGGTTTTGAGGTCTTTTAAAATGATACTGCTCACCATTGTAGATGAGGTACACATGTCATGTACTAACCATCGTTAAACATAGATCTTTCTGAAATTTTAAGGTTTCGTTTAACATAGTTTAATAAGATACTCTAGCTGAAGATCCTATCAACGATTTCAGTTGCTCATCAACTATAATTTTTACCTTTGAACTCACTTCAATGCAAGTTGTTTTTTGGTTATTCACCACCGAGTTAAGTCTTTTGGTTTAAAATTGGGGTTTCTAGGACTTTCAAAAAGATATTGCTTACGGCTTTACCACAGTAGATATAGGCATTTACTAACCACTGTTCATAGGGTAAATATGTCATGCACTAACCATCGTTGGACATGGATCTTCCTGAAATTTTATATTCTCGTTTAACATAGTTTAATAGGATACTCTAGCTGAAGATTCCATCAACAATTTGATTTTCTCACCCACTATAATTTTCACCTTTGAACTCACTTTAATGCAAGTTTATTTATTGGTTATCCAAAAATACCACCGAGTAAATTCTTTTGGTTTAACATTTGGTTTTTAAGGACTTTTAAGAAGATATTGCTTTACCTTTACGGCTTTACCACAGTAGATATAGGTATTTACTAACCACAACTATACACTATATTTTCCTAAATCCCAAGTTCCCAATCTAAAGTGGTCTTGAAGTACTGTAGTTGGAGATTCTATCAAGTATGAACTATGAACAATTTGTGGTGGAAAACATTTATTAACTTCACATTTGAACAAGAAACAACTCACTTCAAGTTAAAAATCTCAATCAAATGTTTTCATTTGGTTGTTAAATATTTGGTTCTGCATCACTGCCGGTGCCAATATCTTCGTGTATAATATTTTCCCTTCACAATCATCAATATTTGCGCCACCTCGCCTCCTAATATTAGTCTAATCACATGGCCTATTGAATCTTGATCTTTGAACATCCCAGAAAAAGGGATAGATACTGAAAACTTCACTCTGCATCCTTAAAGTTCATGAACCAAACTTGATCTTTCAAACATTCTTATAAAACTAATTAAAGAGATGCTCAGAAACTAAGCATAAGATATAAATGTGATGTATGTATGTGAGATATTAGGATAAGCTAAAATAATTCTTAGAAGTCCTTGTTTATGAAATATGTCAAAATGTACTTTACTATTACTGTTGCTATTAGATTTTAGTTTGGATGAACAAGACAATGCGATTTGGTTGTTCTTACCTTTACTAGTTGTAATATTTGTTTAGCTGTCTTTTCTGCTCGATTAGGATTAGATGTATATTAGTCAATAAGATTTTATTAGATGATATATTACCAACAAAAGTATTTATTTTAATGCTTATCTTAGTTTACATCTTTTTTTTGTCAAGTATCTTAGTTTACATCTTTATTATGTACAAATAGGTGCATTAATGTTTCAATGCGGAGCCAGCCTTCAGTTCTTGTTAAATGTTTTTTAGCTTTAGTCACACTTGTGAGTCGCGGCATTTTAAAAACTACTAACGTATTAGTACCAAGAGCGATATCTTGAGAGACATGGCAATTGTTGTAAGATTTGATAACACTTATTATGAAAACTCACCCTTAACACTACACAAGGATAAAATAAAAAGCAAATTATTGCTGAACTTTATTTGTTGCAATTGCATCTGTTCCCACCTATATTCTTTGCAACCAGCAACACCAGTGTTAGACCCGGGGATACTCAGCTCGGTCTTTCTATATAAAATTGATCAAATTTGAACAAGTCTTGCAAAAGTTATTAAAGTACTTTTTAAACCAATCCAACATTAATAATTTAGGTTTGAGCATGTTGGTAAATTTCTTTTATTAAACTATTGTAGATTAGTGAAGCTTGTGTCAACATCGAGAATTAATTATATTTGTGTGTGAGGCTTCTTAGCCTAGAATACACCTAGAACTAGTTATATTCCTTCTGATTGGGTTTGCGTCTCTTTTGCTGTTGCAGCTACCCCCAGAGTTGGAGTCTGCCTTACTGCAACAAGTGTTAAGTCTGACACCAGAGCAGCTAAGTTCTTTGCCACCAGATCAACAGCAACAAGTCATTCAGCTCCAACAGATGCTGCGGCTTAGCTGAGAAAATTAGAGCAATTCTGATCAACTGTTCCTGAAACTTGTCAATTTTCACGGTACATTCTGACGATAGGCAGGATAACTACAGCCTTTAGGTAGAGGATGCATATCTTCTTGTTGGTGAGTATCTGTGTAAATTGAGCAGGATTTTCTAGCAATTTCTTGGTACAGAACATTCTAAGGGGTTCTGTATCATTGATTTGTAGTACACATTATGAAGTACGATCAGCTCGATTGATCATTACATCCTTGTGAGAAAAAGGGGGAAAGAGAAAGGGAAAGTCAACAGTAAAAACACTCAGAAGAATACTAGGTTGATTTCTTACAACTGTATACCATGATATTTATGAGCAATGTATAGGCGCCTCAATTTTGACCAATGATTTCAATGTAATTGTCTCCTAATAGCGCGTGATTGTCTCTTTACTTTTTAATTCATTTGCCTGAAATTTAAGGTTGTGCTGGAATAAAGCTTCAGACTTCTTTCATCTTTCTAAGATCAATTCAGTACCACCTATACTTGCTGCAAGTTTACTGTATTGCCAAATTGTGGCTAGGATTGGAAATAATCATTGTTCACTTTGCCTGGAGAATTTATTTCCATTTCATTTTCATTTCTAAGGCATTAAATATGAGTATTTGATAGAAAATCTTGGCCAACTAGCTTTTTTTCTTAATATGCCGTACTTTTTCAAAGAGGGCAGGGCATTTAAAATGTGACGCAGGGAGTATGTCAACTATAATCTTAATAGTTGCCGGTGAAGATTTTATAAAATTACCTTAAATACCCTTCAAAATATTTCTTTCTCATTCATCTTATACCTGTTTTCGTAATTTTGTAAATAGAAATTATTATGTCAGCTGACATTATTATATCTTAATTACCTTCTTAATTCCTAATTGGTAATATTTTAAATAGCTTTAATTAGGTCCCATAATTAAGGTATAATCAATATCAAATTTGACATTTTATGCCTACTTTCATAATTTCTTAATTATAAAATATTATGTCCATCGGCAAATCCTCAAATACAAATCAATATTAGAATACAAATTACAAACGAATGAGATCCATATGTTTAATCACTTTCCCCCTTCGTTTTTAATTTTATTTTTCCCGTTAGTTGGTTAACTTTCTTTAAAAAATAATTTCACCGTATTTTTATTCATCTCTCACTCATCGATTTGCATAGCATATTTGCTATATTTTGACGACAAATCAGTATTTAAATTTATCCGAATCAGTATATTGAAATCAGTAACAATTTCAGAACCATTACTTTTAGTGATTCTCGTAGACATAATTAGTGATTTATCGTCGAAACATATCAAATATGGTATTCATACTGATTGTTGAATGATATAGAAAAATATAGTGAAGTTAAATTTTAAAAAGAGTTCTTGACGGGAAAAATTCAATTAAAAATGGAGGGAATTATGTGTAATTGTGTGTGGGAGGTGTAGTTTGTAGTTTGTATTTTAATTTAGTTTGTATTGGACTAAGACTCTATATCCATTTACACGGAACAATCATATTTCATAATTTTTTTTGCACCGCTATAATCATGCACCATAATCACGTCTATAATATTTAATTATTTCCTTAATTAGTGAAAATATTAGATAACTATATATTTAATCTCGTAAACATATCAACATAATATAAATGAGTATTAATATCCATTTAGATTTATCTAAATTTAAACTAATTTTTTTATGAGAATAAAGATCGTAAGGTTAATCTTACAATACTTTTTCTAAAATCACCACAAATAGATATAAGCTAGTAACCTAATCATTTATTATTAAATATTTACTTACCATATACTCCTTCCGTCCCTTTCAATTGTTTACCTTTTTTAGAGAGTGTTCGACACGCATTTTAAACTGCATATTACGTATAATTATGTAATTTCTTTTTACAATTTTGTTTTTCTGAATAAAAATTAAAACATTTAACTTTTATTTAGAAAAAGAAGATTGTAAAAATAAGTTACATAACTATATTTTTTATGTACCTTAAAATATTCAGAAATGTAAACAATTGGAAGAGAGTGAATGAGTATTTTGCATTGTTTTGAAACTAGAAAAGCAAGCAAATAGATAAAAAATATAATACACCCAAATCAATCATTAGCTTAAGAATAGCAATAAGTTATTAAATATAATATTTAAATTAGGAAAGGTTAAAGAAGTATAATAGCAGTGTTTAGATAATTTAAAATTTCTAATTCTAAATAATTGTAGGATACTTTGTGCCATACATATAATATACAGGTTTAAATAATAAAACCCTGGAATGGTGAGAGAGATAGAAAAATAAAGGAGGAAAACAGAGGGAGAGAAGGCCTAGGAGTGCTCAAGAACAGTCATGGGCATCTAGGAGTCCGATGCTAGAACAAAGTTGAAGTACATAATCGCCATTAACATAATTAAGGTACGTGTCTGAATTATATTTATTTATTATTAATATTTAAGTAATTATTAGTGCAAGCATATAGTATATGTATGAATCTTGCTCGGCTTAAATCACGTACATCAAACTACTTGGTGTAGAAGTAAAAAAAACAAAGAAACTAGTTATAGAACTACATGATTTTAATCATTGTATTTATGTATGAACTTGTTCTTTTGATAAATTATAAAATTATGTACTAAAACTACAATGCTAAGTAAGTGTATGCAGCACTAGCTAGCAACCACTCGCATGTGATCAATATGGTCATTGAAAATAAAATTGATAGTCATGAAGTAAGTACTTGTAATCATAAGCATAAATTCCAAAGTCCAGGCGCACATAGACATATTTTATTAATAACAAATTTTAATTATAATTTTGTATTCAGATCCGGAGCTTGGGATTTAGAGTGTTAGTTGCAAATATTGTTAGAGGCTTTGACAGGGCATGGTTATTATTATTGAGGTACAAATTTCTACCTCTTTTTATTCGGCGCTATTCTTATTATCATTAAATATGTTTTACTCATCCGATTATTATTCATCCCAAATGTTATAACTCCTTAAAATTATTTAAAAACCTATTTTAAAATATCTCAAAATCTATTTCATCCGCGGTTTTCAAAATACAAATCTCAATTAATCTTTTTAAAATATTCGAATATAACTTTCCGTTCTTTTTCAGAATTATCTGTCTCAATTTTGTTTCAAAAAAATTAAAATATTCGTTTAGTTCTGTTCTGAAATATTTAAATACTTGTTTCATTTCTGTTTAAAATATTTGCATATATGTTTATGTGATTTTAGAAATTATTCGTGTAACAAATTTGCTTAGAATATTTGATATATCTGTATCAGGTGATTTTAAATTTTGAGAAACTAATTTATTTGGACCCTTAGTGATATAGGGTATACCGAGTTTACCAGCTGTAGGGGTAATACAACCATGTCATTGCGGCACCAATGACATGACACTTCCGTGACAGTGTGATTGGTCACGGCGTATCCTTCTATTAGCTTTTGGCCATTTGATATTTGTTCAGGATACGTGGGTGCACCCAGAGTTTGATCTGTGATTTTATTTATGGTGACGTTGTATATGCCGTACACGTTATCCATTCTATTGCACACATTAGGTACCCTATAATGTTTGTATTTGTATCTGTTCCGATCTCGGTATGGAATATCGTAACGACTCGTTGACTCAACCATATTTATTTTACAAATTTTCCGTTATTATAAATTGTCAAATATTTATATTCGTTATACTGTTTTATAAATTTTATTCAAATTCATACTGGACATTTGGCTTATGTCGTATTTTTTTTCTGGCAAGTGCTTAGGGAGACCTGGGACTGCCTATACTTTCTTAATTAGGCTCTATACTACTACCGTTATTTAGATTTAAATATTTATAGAGATTATCTTAGTGCTCTGCTTGGAGGTTTATGAATTATAAGTAATATCTCTTTTTTTTAGAAATGGGGTGTTATAAAGATGGTATCAGAACCTAGTTTTTTCTTGTAGAAAACCTATTTAGGGTTGACATGTGAGGTTGGGTAAAACATTACAAAAGTTTATATATGTTTAAAATTCCATTAGAACACGTTCGTTTTAGACATATTCGACATTGTGATTTTGTAGACTAATTTTGTGTATCATTTCCTTGTGAACTTTTTTTTTTTTGAAGAAAATGCTAACTTTCACTAAGCAACATCGTGCAAAAGAGTCTCCAACAACAAATCTGGAGGAGACGTTAATATGTTTGGGCAATCTAGCGAACAAGGTAAACGAGCCATCAAGTGGGCTACTTTATTCGCCTGCCTTTTAACAAATTGAATTGAAAACCCTGATCTAGCCAGTAAAGTCGTGCGACAATCTTCCAAAATATGGTCAACTTCCAAATGATTTTCCTGGGAATGATTAATAGCTTGTATACAGAGGAGAGAGTCTGATTCTATACAGACCACCTGATTCGACATCGAACACAACCAATGCAAACCTTCCTGAATAGCCAGAGCTTCTGCTTCTAAAACTGTGCTCACCATCTGTAAACAGATGGCCTTTCCTCCCACAAAAATTCCATGATGGTCACGAAGAACAAGACCTACGGTAAACAAGTCTGATCCCAGCTTTATAGATGCATCAACATTCAACTTCAGACAACCCTCACGAGGAGGTTTCCATTTTTGAAGTGACTTGTTACTAGCCCTAACACTGAGCACCTGATTTTGGGCTTTAAGATGCTTTGCCTTCTTCCAATCTGAGATAGACTTAGAACTCCAGTCTATAGCCACCCGTCTTGTAACCACCTTGTTATCCCATACCCTTCTGTTTCTAAAAAACCAGATTCCCCACAAAACCTTGGCCACCACTTCAATTTCCTCCCTCGAAGCACTACTAATCTTTTGTATAAGCCAGTTAGGGACAAAATCCACCGTCTGCATATCGTAAGTTAAACCTGCATAATGCCAACAACTAGAAGCAAACGGACAATCGAAAAAAACATGCCCAGGTGTTCAATATCTGCCATACACATAGGGCAAGTTATTGGTAGCCGCACTCCCTTTGCACTCAATCTTCTTCGAACAGGGATGTTATTTCTACAAAATCTCCACAAGAAAATTTTGATCTTGTGAGGAAGATTCAGTCTCCACAACTTGCTCCAACCATTAGATTGATAGACACTACCAGGTCCTATATTGGAATCATGCCAAAGCTGATAACCTGTCTTCACTGTATATTGACCATTTGTCATTCGAGACCATGCTAAACGATCAACTGCAGGATTTTGTGGGATACGCACTGCCAAGATCAGACGAGCATCGTCCTCTGTAAAAAAGGACTTAACTTTATCCGCCTCCCAACTCCTATCATCTGTTCTGAAAAAACTTGATACCTGCACTTGATTATAGCCATAGTCTATACTTTGAGACACACAAAAATCATCCTTATTCTACAACCATGGGTCCCTTATTGCATTGATGTCCCTACCGTCTCCAAGAATCCATCTATATCCCTTACAAACGCTTCTCCTTGCTGTCATGATCCCCGACCATATGTAGCTAGATCCTGGACTCACAGAGGCATGAAGAAAATGAGAATCTGGGTAATAATGTGCTTTGTAAACACGAGCAACCAATGAATGAGGCTTTTTTATAAAATTCCAACAGTGTTTCCCCAATAGTGCTATATTGAAACCATAAAGATTCCTAAAACCCATACCACCTCTACTCTTCGATGAACTCATAGAATCCCAAGAGAGCCAACTTATTCCTCGTCTATCACTAGAGCTAGTACACCACCAATACTTATTTAACATCCTCTCAAGCTCCTGACATAGAGATTTTGGAAGCAAAAAACACGACATGCAATACGAGGGAATAGACTGAGCCACGTTTCTAATCAGAATTGATTTACCTGTTTGAGAAATAACTTTCGACTTCCAACCTTGTAATCTTTTACATACTTTATCTTTGACAAAACCAAACACCCTTTTCTTTGAACGACCTACAAAAGAAGGGAGGCCTAAGTATTTTCCATCCTGAAGCTCATTCGATACTCCTAAAATCCCAGCTAAAGTTCCCCTCTCAGACTGTGGGACATTTGAACTAAACAAAATTGCAGACTTCTGAAAATTCACAGATTGACCCGACAGAGCCTCATAATCGTTCAAGAGAGACTTGACAACAGTGGTTTCAG
Organism: Apium graveolens; assembly: GCF_009905375.1. Lineage (NCBI taxonomy): Eukaryota > Viridiplantae > Streptophyta > Magnoliopsida > Apiales > Apiaceae > Apium > Apium graveolens. The sequence goes on along the minus strand of NC_133650.1, from coordinate 238,127,226 downwards.
CAAGATTGGCACAAAAGAACAGAAAACTGTCATCTGCAAAAAGCAGATGAGTAATAATTGGAGCTGTATTGCTAACCTGAGACCCATGAATGTTGCCCTCCATAGCAGCTTTATCAAGAGAGTTAGACAGACCTTCCACACACAAGAGAAACAAATACGGGGACAAAGGGTCCCCCTGTCGTAGACCCCGTGATGGATATACAGGACCTACAGAAGTGCCATTGAAACAAAAATCATATGACACCGTGGTTACACAAAGCATGATCCACTGAATCCATTTTCTGCAAAAACCCATGGCCTGCATTCAAGCTTTCAAAAATGACCAGTTTACCCTGTCGTAGGCTTTAGAAATGTCCAGTTTCAAAGCAATCTCCCCATCCCTGCCTCGACTCTTCCTACGCATATGGTGAACAACTTCAAAAGCTACTAACACATTGTCGGCTATACTCCTTCCCGGTACAAAGGCTGATTTGTTTTCTGATATAACATTTGGTAATAGAACTTTCAATCGATTTGAGAGCACCTTCGCTAAGACCTTATATAGAACGTTACATAAAGCAATTGGTCGTAAGTCCTTCATAAAACGAGCATTTTCCTTTTTAGGAATGAGAACCACATTGGTCTCATTAAGGTTTGATGGAAAAGAGACTGAGTCTAACCAGCACTTGCAACTCTCGTAAACTTCTCGCCCCAATATAGACCAAAATTGCTGGAAAAAAGCAGGGTTTAATCCATCAGGACCCGAGGCTTTATCCGGGTGCATCTGCTTGATAGCAACTGAAAATTCTTCGAAAGTCATCTCAGCCACTAACATGTGATTTTGCTCCTCTGTTATACGCCTTTCAGATTCATCCAGCTGAAGTATCTCAGAATTATGCCCACTAGTGAACACTGCAGTGTAATAATCCTTTACCACTTGACACATATCTTCATGATTACTTACTTCCTCCCCTGAATCCGTCTCAAGATCGGAAGATAATTAGCTTTCTTTCTAGCTGATGCACTCGCGTGAAAAAACTTTGTATTAGCGTCTCCCTCTGTAAGCCAGAAATTTTTAGCCCTCTGCTTCTAATACACTTCCTCGTGGCATAACAAATCATTTAACTTTTCCTTCTCCATAAAATAATTACTGATTCCATCCTCATCTACACGATCAACCAGAAGCCTTATCACCTATTTCTGACGTCTGATCTTATCTCGGAACTTGTGGAAAAAGTTCCTCCCCCAGCGAGCCATGAAGCTTGAGGCAGAAACAAGCTTTGGAATTATATTAACAGTGGGCAGTTCAAGCCAAAAATCTGAAACCTCCTTACGAAAATTCGGTTCCTGGAGCCATGTGTTCTCGAACTTAAAACGAAACTGCTTCTTTGAAAAGGATGTACTGAGCAAGTCTAGAAAAATTGGATCATGGTCAGATACCGACACATGGTAGACTAGCAACTTGCAGAGAGGAAAAAGATTCCACCACTGTTGAGTAGCAAAAGCTCTATCCAATCTCTCCCGAACCCAATCGCTTTTCCCATGACTCTTTTCCCATGTGTATTTACCACCACTAAGATCAAGCTCCAAAAGAAAACAGTCATCAATTGCAGCTCTAAAACCATCCATTAAACTTTGAGGATGAGGCAGATTACCCCAATATCCGACGAATAAAGTAAATCATTGAAATCACCTATGATGCATCAAGGAATTTGAGAAACTCCTGCTAACCTGCGAATTAGATCCCAAGAGTGTTTACGACGTTCTCTCTCCGGAAAGCCATAAAAACAAGATAGCCTCCAGATAGCTGCATTATTTTCAATAAAATTAACATCAACATGGTTTTGAGAATATCCTACCACTTCACAAGCCACATTGTATTTCCAAAAAATCGCCAAACCACCACTACGACCTACTCTATCAACTGAAAAACACTGAGAGAAGCCATACTTAACACGAAGCTCCTCGATTTTATTTGTAAAAGAAATAGTCTCTGAAAGAAATAAGAAATCGGGATTACGTGACTTTAACAGGTCACTAAGAACACGAATTGTTCGAGGGCTCCCTAACCCCCGACAATTCCAACTGAGGATATTCATTTGGGCTGGCTAGCTTGCTTTGCAAGCTGAGCCAAAAATTCAGGAGAAGAATCTGCACAATCACCTTTAGAAAGATTAGATTCTGATAATAAAATCATGTTGTCACCTTCAGTTTCCATATACTCAGTGTTATCCAGCCCACGTCTTCTTTTTCTTTCCTCCACATTAAGCCCATTTAGCTCCCCAATATCAGGCCCAATAAGTGAGTTGGTTTTTATGTTTGCCACCAACACATTTGAAAACTCAATCTGTTGAGATTTCTCCGCACCAATATGAGCCTTTCCCCTAAAATCTCGCCCTTGATTACCTCCCCTCATCCTATCTGCAGAAACTGATTCCGAGAAGTGCTGATTGTAGTTAGCATTCCCTGAATTTACGTCCCATTCAACGTCATGTTCATCTGTGAGCCACCTACTCCGTTCTTGCCCCCGCCGCCTTGCGTGGTGGAGCTCTGAGCCAGTTCCCCCACTCCTTGACAATTTCACTTGAACTCCTATCCGTCTTTTTGTTACAAAACCTCCCAGTGTGAGTTACCATGCCACAAATGAAACATAACTCGCCCAATCTTTCATATTTGCATTGCACAATGCATTCATAACCATTCTTTCGACATATCTTCTTCTTCCTTTTTAGTGGCTTTCTGACATCCACTAAAATCTTTGGCCTCATGCATTCACGCCATATGCTTGAGTTATTGTTGGGATCATACATAACAAACATACCAAAAAAATCACCAAGCTGTTTACCAACTTGTTCAGTCATGAGGCTCCCAGGTAAACCATACAACTGAATCCAGAATGGAATGTTATACAAAGATACCTCCAAAGGATCCTCTCCCGTACCTATTGTATTAGTGATTAACATAGCTCCATCAAAAGACCAATGACCACCATTCAATACCCACTGCATATCATCTATATGATAAAACTGGAACAGGAAAAGACCAGATTTCAGATCCTTAATGTTGATGCCCTTTGCTGGCCTCCACACGTCCGCTAGCTTCGATTTCATGGCCTTTGAGTTGACATTCTTCTCCGTCAAGAAGCGTCCAACAAGACAAAGTTCAAACTTGTTTATATTGTCCTCCACCCCCTCGTCAAAAACCAATTCCTCATTCTCCTCGTCCTCGATATCCATCCCTTCCATTTGCCTATTGATAGCCTCCATACCTCAGAAAAGAAAACACTCTTACAGATCTTAACAAAGAAAAGAAGAGAAAAACACAGCTCTCACAATTACATGGAGAGAAAGGAAAATAAAACATACATTAATTCAGATTATCTGTTAATATACCACTTGAGTTATATAACAGTGAGTTATGTAACCGTGCTCAGATAAATTAAGATAATTAAACTCAAATGATTAGATAAAATAAATCATGTTATCCTCTGGAATGCTAGTAAATCGGGAAAGAATTTTATTACAAAATTATTATCCTATTGTTCACTTCCTTGTGAACTTTATTCGTATTTATATTTGATATTCTGGATTGTTTTTTTAACTTAAAACTGTAGTCTTACTTGATCGTGTATCAACCCATAATTTGTTTTCCTGTTCTGAATCTTAGAGTTCTTCTTGATCAAGTCTTTTTACAAGTTTCCCTGCTCTTGAAGAAAATTTAATTATATATTTATCTGATATCGTGAGTATTTAAATAGTCTATGGTATAGCTAATAGGAGATAATTCGAATTCGATAAAAGGGTATATGTAATACCCCTATTTTCAGAAAATAGTTATACTTAAATATTCAACTAAACTCCAAATTTAATCCATAATAAGAATAAGTTTCTAGTTTTTCATAAAATTCTAAAATCTGAGACAAAAATAAAATCATCTAAGCTGAAAATAAAGCAAATCCTAGGAGACGCAGCTCCAATACAAATATAATCACTAAAATATTATTCCAAAGTAAGCTTAAATCAAGTCCACCTTTAAGATGCCCCAAAAGCTAAGCACCTGAAATTTGTGAGTAATGAGCCAAGAGCCCAGCAAGAAAACAATTTCACACTAGTGGATCAAGTATCATAATTTTATAAAATAAAAATCATTTTCCAAAATTCATATGACATAAGATATAAAATTCCACAGCTCACTAAGGTCACAAATACCCGATGACATAGTATCAAAAGTTCATAATTTCTGTCAATAATGCGCCCCTTACTAAGGTATCATAGAGTGTGCGCTCCCGAAGACATCATAAGTAGCACTCCCTAGTAAGGTATCAAAGTCTAGTTCCAGAACTATACGCAATTACTAACTGGTTCAAAAGTCAGAGCTCACCGGAAATTCTTATTTCTAAAACAGGGTACTTGATCTATAAATTTTAAAACAAAAGCAGTGCAAAAATATTTAAAAGATTTTAAAATAAAATAAAGTGTGAAGAGTTAACTTACCTTAATAGCAATATCTCCCAAATTATGTCGCCAAAATGAACCTAGACATACACACGTACATACTTAATATAATAATTCAAATGTTAATTTGTGTATGCCACTAAGCTAGCAAAACTTTAACTTTATAAAACTTAACCCACAATAACAATTAAATGTCACTACAAGTAACAAAATAAATTCATATTGACATATAAATACGACCATTCTCATATAATAGTTCAAAATAGTATACCGACCAATAAAAAAACTCTAACACTTAAAAATATTATATATAATAATAATAATAATAATAATAATAATAATAATAAATCAAGTCTATGTAAACTATTAAATTCAGAATAAAATAGATGTACTTTTAATATTTACTATCTATATATATAAATAAAATAGGTAACATATGCTTAGGATTATGCAAGTGGACAAAATATCAATATTGGTTTATAAAATTTTCATAACCTTACGTGTGAAAATATCATTATACAAAATAAGTATAACCAATTTAATAAATGAGCATATATTTAATTGGTGCACTAATCTAAATGCATATCTAAATCAAACATATATTTAACATATAACACATGAATTATTATGCATGCACAAAACACATAATTATAAATATAAATTCATGCATTAAATATTTACAAAAAAATGGTGATTGTTAACTAAAATATTTAATAATAAACATCAAACTAAATGATTAAATTAAGTAAACTATAGTGTTATACACATAACCATGAAACTAAATAATAAAATAAACTAATAATAAGTGAATTAGAGTAAGTTTAAAAAAATGTAATTTAATTATATATATATAGAAGTATGCAGTAAACATGTAAAACATAAGTAAAAACATGAGAAATAGAACGTACGTGAAAAGAGAAGATGTTATAAATAGATAAATGATATGCTAATAGCCTATTTATACACAAGTTGGTTCTACTAATACTCCGATTCAATGGGTTAGATTTAAACAAATATTATCTCTTTGTTAATATGTAGTGTTTGACTGAGTTTTTCGAGTACACATAACACGTACTAATAAATATACACAACATAACTACACTTATTTTAAATTCTAGTCATAAAATAAATATATATTAAATTAAAATTATGTACATATAAATTAAAATATTGTTTTTAACCTTACTTAAATATTTTGGATAACTAGAAATGTTTATTTTTAATATAAAAATACGAGTCTTTATATTTAATAACAAATCTATATAATAAAATATTTTTTTTATCTAACAAAATAATTAAAATGGGAAAAAAGTGTATATACATATAATTACAAAAATCATGGTTATTACAGTATAACATTGATCTTATCCCAGGTAAAGTTGGGTAATTTAATAATTTGCAAAATTGAAGTAAATGTTGTGAAATAGTTAACAGGAAAAGTGAATGACATGTAAAGATACGACAAAAAAATAGTTATTGTAATTATTAGCTAAAAGGAGTATAAGGAACTGCATCGAATTTACTAGATGGATTTTTTTTTTCATTTTACGATTTTGAATTATGTTAGGAACTATTTAATGAGAATTATCTAATTATTTACGAGTTATATTTGTTCTCTAAAGTGTTATTAGGTTTATCACTACTATAAACGGTAAAGTTAAATTGATATAAATTGTATATGTGTTTAGGTTTGAAAAATAGTTACAGGGTTTATATAAGAAATTTTTGAAATTTATTGTGATTATAAAGTACATATCTTTAAAATTTTATTTAGAGTAAATTAAATAATGATGAGAATATCATGCATGGCATATTAAGGTTCGTTAAATTGTTATTTTTAAAAGGATTGTAGAGACGTTATTAAACTAAAACGGTTATTCAGATATTGCTGTTCGTAGCTAATTTCAAGGATGTATATCCCTCATTAAATTTTACAATTTGTTATTTTTGTAAATTGGTTTGCTGAATATTATAAAGCATTTAATTTTAAATTTTGTTAGAGTGCATGGTAATTATCACTATTCATTTTATTTTATTTTGTTAAAATAATATTTGTAGTCATAGTTTTGGGAATTGTTTATGTACCATAGTTTATCTATTTTTTTTGCATAATTTAGTGCAACTTTTTACGTTTATTTTAATTACTATTATTTGTGTCAATACATTGATTTATAAGATTATGATACTTTTAGAAGTAGATTTTTAAATGAAATATTACTAATTTTACTGTGCTCCTGCAATTAAGTTTTTTTTCCTCGAGCCAAGTATTCGAGCTTAGAATATTTTATCAAACTTAATATGTTGAGTTATTAGGTTGGCTTGATTAATATTTTTTTTTCACATTTTGTGGTAGTGTGACTTTTTGTTTAAGATACTTGTAGTATGTGTATATGTTCAAAATAATTTCTCTTTCACGTAGTTTATTACATTCAAGTATGAATAATAATTGTACCAGTTATATCTATCATGTATCTTTTTTATCATATATTATATAGTACAGTTTTTCATTATTATTTATTTATTAAATAAAATTTAGATCTTATTCTAATTTAATTATCAAACGAGAATTACTTTGAAATATTTTGCAAAATGTTATAATGATATATGTAATACTCCTTTATTTTCAGTACTAACTCCAAAGTCAATATCATTATGTACCTATATACAACTCTTTATTATTATTATTATCATCAAGATTTAAAAAAAAAATCATTATGCTATCTTTAAGCATAAATTAATTAGGTAGTGTTAATCTAATTCATTTGATTTTTGGTTTACTCTCTCGTAGCTCAGGAAGTTGTTGTGCTTTGTGTGTATATACAATCATTTTATTAGGTTGGGAGAACTCTAAGGGGATCTTTATTAATGTTTTTAGTTATAGTAACAGTGGGCAGTGTTTGATTGTCCATGTTTTGTATGGTCCTGAATTTACCCTTTTTTAGGTACTTGAATTATATTATTTAATAATATTTCTTACAGTTATCATCATTAGATACTTATTATTATATTGATAGGGAATAAGAGACCCGGTTAGGACTCAACCTGGATATAAAGGATACCAGGTTCGATCGATGGGCCGAGGCCCCCCTCTCTCACAGAATAATCAAATGAAGAGACCACGCCTGGGTCCATCCCATGACCCGGACCCGGATCCATCTACATACCCGGATCCGGATCAGGGCTAAAACCACCATGAGGGGGGTCCCAGCAAACACATTCACATCTCGCAACCCGCCAAGCAAGGGTACGTGGGCACGTGACTATGACAGATATCAACAACCAACACACCAGACAAACACATCGCGTGTCAGAGGCCGTTAGGACACTCTGAAGGTGGTCCTCCCCTGGACACGTGTAAGCAATCCACCCAAGCCAGGCGTCCTCTGGTCCCAAGATCCAACGGCCCAGATTTAGAGGTAACTACCCCTAAACCCTACCTTGAGGCTATATATACCCCCAAGGCTGAAGGGTTTAGGGGTTGGAAAATATTCACTCTTGCACACTCACACACTCTCATATATTCATAAACACACAGCAGCCATCACATATACAGATCCATACACACACACACACAGCAGCCTCTACATTACATATATACATACCTTCGTCTTCTTCAAGGCCCTGTTCTTATTCTCACACCGGAGGCGCCGTGGGAGTCAAACCCCCCTTCCGGTGTTGTTTTGCAGGCGCCCAACCAGCAGCTACACCTCACCCACGCACAGAAGGTCCAGGAACGCCGTCGGACGGAGCCACCCGCTCACCGGAGTTATCATTTGGCGCTAGAAGGAGGGGGCTCCATCCTTGGGTCTCGGTTCCCCTGGATTCATCTTCATCAGCAAACTCTTGATAGAGTCCACTTCCAAACCTGTAAGAACATAAACAGCCAAACCCTTTCTTGAATATGAATTTTCATTTTAGCCACGTTTGTGTGAGCTTGTTGCTTTAGGCCACGTTTGTGTGAACCCGCTCTTGTTTGTTAAGTTTTGGTTATTTAGGGTTTGATAATCTTGATAGTCTTGAAGCCTGGGGTTTGGTAGTCTTGGTAATTTTAAAACCCGGAACTGTTTTAGCTTGTATATTTTCTTTTGTGTTCAAGAGCCTACTGTTCTTGTTTAGTATTATTGTTAACAAAACCCAGGAACTTTGCTTGCTGTTATTCTGGAAATTTTTTGTAATCTTCAAAAAAGCAACCTCAGATCCACATTTGTAGCCTCAAATCTTGGTCAGTTGTTTGTACAATTGTGGTAATGGCAAGAGCAGGAAAAAGTACAGCTGGTAGGCCCTCCGCCAGTACCCACATTCAGGATCAAGACCCCTCTCAAGCCCAAGAACCTGGAGGAGACAGAGAGACCTTCCAGGAGCAACCACTGACGCAGCATACCCCGGTAAGGGATGCCAGAAATGTCATAGAGCTCAATCAGTACAAGTACACCAATGTTCCAGTTGCAGAGGAGCATATGGCTAACTTAACAAGCCACGAACTTGCTGAAGCAATCAGGTTCTACAGAGATGAACAAGCCCAGGCTCAGATGGAATTTGAACAAGATGACGAGCAAGAAGAGTCCGGGGACTCTCAGCAATCCAGGAGATCTGTCTTCGACCGAATTGGGGCAAAGGTAAAGAAAAATCAAAAGGAGCCTAGTAAAAAGGAGACAGAAGCAACCAGAAAGAAAAAGTTCGAAGAAATCAGAGAAAAGATAAGAAAGGAAGAAGAAGAAAAGCTGGAGCAAAAAATTCAGAAAAGAATGCAACTGGAGGAGGAGAGGCTCCTAGCTAAAACAAGAGGCAAAAGAACTCGGAGGGACCCTACCCCCGAACTTATTTCTGATGACGAAGAGGAGGGTCAGAAAGATCTCAAGGACATGATTTACGAGCTCCAGAGCCAACAAAACACATGAAATGCACATGTGCCACCTCGAGACAATCCGCCAGTATGATAACGAAGCACTCTCAGCCTATATGCGGAGGTTCCAGGAAGCCATCAACAAAGTTTCGAATCTCGATGAAAGGGAGGCTCTAAGCATATTTCGAAGAAACCTGGATCCAGAACACAACGAGAGGTATATTGTGGAGTTGATAAACAAAGAGCCCCAAAGCCTGGCCGCGGCTTATTCTATGGTAGCCCGGTTCATAAAAGAAACAGACGTTCTCCAGGCGATGAGAATGACTCAGAATGGAGGAAACAGGAACAAATCTTCTGATGACCGACCGAAAGGGGGTTACCATCAGGAGAAAAAGTTCAAATAAAACAACCAAATCCATCAAACAAATGTTGTACAAAACACCCCAATATTCCAAAGATTGGGCCCTAAAACAGAATCCAAAAGTGATCCCGGTCCATCTAGGCAGGCAAGGGAGCCTAGGCAAGAGCCAGAGTGGACACTACTAAACAGGACCCGGGAAGAGATACTGAAAGAAATCAAGGGAAAACTATTCTACTATCCTCCAAAGCCAATGCAGACTCCGCCAGAGAGCAGGCCTTACAACAGGCAGTGCGACTATTGTGAAACCCATGGACACAAGACTGAAAATTGTCTCTCTTTAAAATACTTCATTGAAGATCAAGTCAAGAAAGGCAACCTGAATCAATACATCTCAAGGGAGAAAAATCAGAGAGAAGAAAGGCAAAGAAAAGGTAAGAATGTGATAAATGTGGTCCTGGGAGGTTCACACTCTCCCCCTAGGAGCCCGAGCTCAGGAGATGAGGTATTCTCCATTCAATCCTACCCGGAGATGATCATCTCATTCAACAACAAGGATTATGAAGGAGTCAACCCGAATCACAACGAAGCCTTGGTCGTAACACTTGATATCTTTGACAACGAAGTAAGAAGGATGTTGATCGATAATGGATCCTCAGTAAACATACTCTTCAAGCACACCGTGGACAGGATAAAGCTTGGGAGCGTACGCTCCAATGAATGCCAAAAGGACCCTCTGTATGGGTTCGGGAACAACTTGGTCCCGATCCAGGGAACTTTATACTTTCCAGTTTTATTCGGATCGGGCTCAAGCCAAGTTACCCATGTGATAAAGTTCTACGTGATCAATACCCTTTCATCCTACAACGGCATAATCGGGCGCTCGGCCTTGACCAGGATCCAAGCAATCACCTCCATATCACATTTGAAAATCAAATTCCCAACTCCAACCGGAGTAGGAGAAATCAAGGGAGACTATGAGGTAGCTAAAAGATGTTATATCCAGGCTCTGGTAATGGCTGAAACTCATCAAGACAACAAGAGAAAGGTTGTGGTGCTCCGGAAACAACAAAGTATTAAGAAACATCGCCCCCACCCAAGGGACGACGCGAGAAAAGAAGTTCAGGTTATAGAATCCCTCCCAGATATGAAAGCAACCAAACCAACCTCAGAAGAGCAAAAAAGCAACCAAGTCACAGAAGGGATTGAATTAAGCCTAGGCCTTGGCCAAACCAACCCTACTGTGCAAGCAACCAACCCAGAAAAAATTGGAGAAAGAAACAATAAAGATATGACAGCCCATGCTCAGATTTATATGAAAAAGAATACAGAGGCTCGGATCCAGAAGATGGTATCAAATACGGATCAATCCAAGATAGAGGCCGCTGTTGAAATAGAAACAATTCTGATCAATACAAGCGATCCTTCCAAAAAGATAAAGATAGGATCCGGGCTCGAGGCTAATTTCAGAAAAGACCTGGTATCGCTACTCCAAGGGTACTCTGATATATTCGCTTGGACCCCGAAAGACATGCCCGGGTTGGATGAATCCATAGCGATGCATAGCTTGGACGTCAACTCAGAGAGGAAGCCAGTCAAGCAAAAGAGAAGAAATTTTACCCCAGAAAGGCAGAAAGCAATCGATGAAGAAATTGAGAAACTACTGAAAGCTGGAATAATAGGCGAAGTCAAGTACCCGGAATGGCTGGCAAATATAGTGATGGTGAAAAAAGCAAACGGAAAATGGAGAATGTGTATCGATTACACAGACCTGAACAGGGCATGCCCCAAAGACCCCTACCCCTTGCCAAACATTGATCAATTGATCAATGCGACTTCTGGGCACGTGATGCTAAGTTTCATGGACGCCTACTCGGGGTACAACCAGATCAAGATGAATCCCAGAGACATTCTAAAGACAGCCTTCATCACCCACAGGGTGGTCTATGCCTATGTAATGCTGCCGTTCAGATTGACTAATGCGGGAACAACATATCAAAGGGCAATGAATAAAATCTTCAAGGACCAGATTGAAAGGAACTTGGAATCCTATGTGGAAGACATGATTGCAAAATCCACAAGCATCCCCGGGCACATAGGAGACCTAAGAGAATGCTTCGACAACTTGAGAAAATACTCACTCAGGCTCAATCCAGAAAAATGTACATTCGGAGTAGGGGCATGAAAATTCCTTGGGTTCATGATAAGCAACCGAGGGATTGAGGCCAACCCAGAAAAGATAAAGGCAATCCAAGAGATGAAGGCCCCCAGAACACAAAAAGATGTGCAGAAGCTAGCAGGGTCACTAGCTGCACTCAGAAGATTCATCTCCAAGCTAGCTGAAAAATGCCTACCCTTCTTTGACCTGTTAAAAGGAGCAACCAACAAGAGAGAAGTTAATTGGAGCCCGGAATGCCAAAGCGCATTTGAAGAAATAAAAAGGTACCTTTCTCAACCCCCTGTGTTAACCAAAGCTCAACCCGGGGAACCCCTATCCCTTTACCTGTCAGCAGGGGCCCTGGCAGTTGGAGCAGCCTTGATCAGGGAAGAGAATGGCAAACAACAACCAGTTTATTACGTGAGCCAAGTGTTAAAAAATGCAGAAACCCGGTACCCGAGGCTAGAAAAGTTTGCTTTTACCTTAGTCACAGCATCCAGGAAGCTCAGACACTACTTCCAGGGAAGGGAGATACGAGTTGTAACCAATCAACCGTTAAGGAAGATAATACACAAGCCAGATGTCTCAGGGAGGTTGGTAAATTGGGCAGTTGAGCTAAGTCAGTTCAATCTGAGTTTCATTCCTAGGACAGCAATCAAAGCCCAGGCTCTAGCTGATTTCATCATAGAATGCAATTTCCCAGAAGAAGAGCCCGTGCCCATGAGCATTGACCCCGAGAGAAACACAGATCAAGAAACAGAAGCCTGGGCCCTCAAAGTTGATGGTTCTTCAACAAACGAAAGATCAGGAGCCGGGCTCATCCTAAAGAGCCCAGGAGGATTCACAATCCAAACAGCAATCTCCTTTGACTTTTCAGCGACAAACAACCAGGAAGAATACGAGGCCTTGATCACAGGATTGAAGCTAGCAAGAACACTCAGGATACAGGATCTTAAAATCTACAGCGACTCCCAGAACGTGGTAAAGTAAACAAACAGCGAGTACATAGCCAAGGATCCAGTTCTAGCCAAATACCAGGCTCTGGTCCAAAGCTACCTCGCCTCCATACCAAAAATCCAAGTCATCCAAATATGCAGAGAGGAGATTTCAGAAGCTGATGCACTATCTAAACTTGTTCAAAATTCATCAGACCTGGATTGCTCCGTCTACTTCGAGGAATTGCAGAAACCGAGCACAGAATCTGAAGAAGTCATGGAAATAGATAACGACCCAAATTGGATGATTCCATTTATTAACTACCTAGAGAAGGGAGAGCTCCCGGAGGATAAAGGGAAGGCTCAAAGGTTAAAGGCAAAAGCTTCAAAATTCTTCATTGAAGAGGGTATACTCTATCGCCGGACCTTCTCCTCCCTGATCCTCAAGTGCATAGGCCCAGGAGAGGCACATTACTGCCTCATGGAAGTTCACGAAGGAATATGCGGGGACCACATGTCCGCAAATGTACTAGCTCACAAAATCATAAGGCAGGGGTACTACTGGCCCACTATTCACCAAGATGCAATAGACTTTGTGAAAAGATGCAAGGAATGCCAACTCTTCAGCAACGTGACACGGATGAGCCCAGTCCTACCTTCTTCAGTCTTGTCACCAATCCCATTTGCTGCATGGGGCATTGATATCATGGGACCCTTTCCCAGGGCCAGAGGAGACCTCAGGTACTTGCTAGTCTCAATTGATTATATGACAAAATGGGTAGAGGCAAAGGCAATGAGAACAATAAACCAATAAGACTGCATCAAGTTCATGGACAACATATTGATGAGGTTTGGGATCCCGAGAGTACTGGTCTCAGATAATGGTCCGCAGTTCGTTGGTTCAGAATTTGAATCCTACCTTCAAAAAAGGGGCATCCGGCACAAGAAGTCATCATTAGCCTACCTTCAAGGAAACGGCCAAGTTGAGGTAATAAATCGAATACTTCTCAGGGGGATAGAGAAGAGACTCAGGGAAAGCAAAACCAAATGGCCAGAAGAACTGCTTAATGTACTCTGGGCATACAGAACAAGCCCAAGAACAAGCACATGAGAAACACCCTTCAAGCTGGCCTATGGAACTGAAGCCATGCTACCAATTGAAGTAGGATCCCCCTCCCATCGAGCAATCAACTTTGATGAGATAGCAAATGAGGAGGGGCTTAGAACGAATATTGAGCTAATTGATGAAGTCCGAGACCAAGCAGTGGCAAGAATGGAAAAGTATAAGCAGAAAACAAGAGAACACTTCAGCAAAAAGTCCCGGGTCAAAAACTTTCAAGTTGGAGACCTGGTCCTTCGAGACACGGAAGCTTCAGACCCCACCAACACTGGGAAGCTAATGCCAAAGTGGGAAGGCCCATACAAAGTCAAGGAAATTCTAAGGCCAGGAACATACAAGCTCATGAACATGGATGAGTCTGAGATACCAAATACATGGCATGGACTCAGGCTCAGAAAGTTTTACCAGTAGAAAAAGCAACCAAAAGCAACCAGATGTTGTAGCCTATGGCAAGCAACCAATCTATGATCCTATATTTTGTATGAAAAGATTTACAAATCAATGAAAAGAATTTTCCTTTCTTAGAAAGTTATTACTTTTAAATTACCAGTTATGGAAGCAACCACTATTTGCTTAGAAAATTTCCAAGTAAATGGAGCAATCACCAATCCGGATTAGACATACCCGGATTGAAAACAAATTTAAAAGCAAAAATTAACCCGGATAAACATCCAAATCCGGGTTACAAACAACCATTATGTACTTAGGTAACCCTCCAAGTACATAAATCAAAAAAGCAAACACCAACCTGGATAAGCATTCACATCCGGGTTGCAAGCAACCATTATGTACTTACATTTTCCAAGTACATACAACAAAAAAGCAAACATCAACCCGGGTGGGTTTTATACCCGGATCGAAAGCAAATTAGAAACAACAATCATTTACTTACATTTTCTAAGTACATTAAGCATAAAATTAAGTATCAACCTGGATAAGCCGTCAGATCCGGATTGCAAGCAACCATTATGTACTTACATCAACCCGGATACGGTTCCATACCCGGACCAACCCTGATATAAGCCCAATCCGGGTTAGGGGCAATAGCCACATCCCGGATCATGATCATTTGCTCATAAAAGAAAAAAAAACAACAACAGATGGAAGAAAAGCAAGTATTTTCTAAAACGTAAGAAAAGTTCAAAGCAAGATCCGGATTGCCATCAACCCGGAACAAATCCAAATATTACAAATAGTTCAAATCAAAGTACGAGAATGGGAAATCCTAGAAAATGAAATTACAAGGGCTGGGCCAGAGAAGCTTTGCAAAGCTGGTCCGGATCTAGAGGAAGCTGGGACTCGGGCCGTTATAGGGTTTCGGTTCCCCCTGGCCCTGCTCCACCGCGGCCTTTGCAGCAAGGAACTCCTGGATAAAGCTCTCCCAGGAAGGCAAGGGGTCAGTCTTAATGTGGCGCTCGGCAACAACCCAGGACCTGCGCACTTCGGGAACCCCAACCTGAGCAACCTCGAAGTCATAAACATCACTAGCCTTGAATTCAGCAATGATAGCCTCCTTGTTCAAACTCTCTTTAGCAGCAAGCTCGGCCTTGAGTCTCTCCACTTCTTTGGCCAACCCCTCAGCTCGGGCCTCGGAATCCTTCAGCTTCTCATTCAATCCGGACTCCACCACACGGAATCCCTCCCGGGCCTCCTCCAGCTCTCCCTTCAAGATATCGGAACGTATCTTCTCGGATTTAGTCGGGTTGTTGGCCTCCTTGAGCTCAGTGAAAGCAACGTCGGAGCAAATGGATATTGCACTCCCAAGCTGAGAAACAAAAAAAAATATATTTATGAGTAAAGCACAAAATGAATTAGGGGGCATAATCCGGAACTAAGAGCATAAAAATTCAAAAATCACCTGCCCCCATTAACCTATGACCCTCTTCAAGGCAGCCGCCATGCTGTAACCCTCAACCTCCTCCTAGTCATCTTCGGAGGGGATACTGGACATGAACCCGGCCAGGTCAATAAGGCTCTTTGTCCCTATCCGGATAGGAACCCCATCCGGGCCCTTCCCTTCCGAATCGCATATGACCCGGTCGGCAACAACAGCTTTCCCGCGGGGAGGCTTTCCCGGGGCAGACTTCCTCTTTTTTGAAGGGGGTTCATCCTCTGAAATCTCTTGGACGTCCGGACCCTCGGCCAAGGGTGAACTAGCTGGATCAGCAACATTCCGGGGGGCAGAAGACTCGGCTCCGCCCTCTGCGTCGGCGGACCCGGATCCAGTCCCAGGAGCCCCTTTCGTTGTCTTGTAGGCCAACCCAAGGGAGTTAAAAGCTGCTGCATAAGCTGAAGAAGACATTATGGCCCGGGATGCAGGGTTGTAATACGACAAACCTGAAAAATGGGAAAGGAAAACTGTCAGCACAGGATTGATACAAATGCAAAGACTACCAAATCCGGAAATAAAATACTGCAGTAAGCCCGGACCATGGGAAGACATTTTATGCAAATTAGCTACAAGTAAAAAACCAAAATATACGTTGAACCGGATCATCAACGATCAAAAATAGGCGTTGATCCGGATCAAAAATTACAAGTTACAAGGAAAAGGAAGGTAATCCGGATCTCCAAGCGGGGATGGGGACCCGGATAAAAAAAACATATTAAACAAGAACTTACAACCAAGTTGGAACATGAGTTTATGGTTCATAAAGGTATCCCGGGTTGGCTGGAACCCGAGACTACCACAAAATTTCCTAATTTGGTCTACAGCCTTCCCCTCTAAGATCTCCGGGTTGAATTTCTTCTTAACTTCCCCAGCTGTGAAGTAAGGGAGATACTCCAGATCGTACCCCTTCAACATCAATATCTCCCCATTCCAATGTTTCAAAGAGGTCTGGTGCATAACCGGTTTGGACCTACCCGGACCAAATCCACACTCTGCTGCCCGGAACCTCAGCTCATAAAAAGGCTTCTGGCTTGATCTAGAAAGATAAAAAATCTGGTGGAACAACTTGAAGGTAGGCATGAGCCCGGCCTTGTTACAACAAGCTATGAACCAGGTCATAGACTTGATTCCGTTCGGAGTTATCTGCATGGGGGATATCCTGTAGACATACTTACACAGGTGCTTAAGAAAAATATGGCAGCGGGGGCTCCACCCGGACCTTAAATGCTCCAGCCAGACCGGAACAAAACCGTCAGCAGGACGATGGAAAATCCTCTCATGCGCCTCGGGCCACCTCCAAGCGATATCAGGAGTAAATTGAAAAGCAGCCCGGATTGCCTTGTCCATATCACCCGGGTCAGCTTCAGCATAAAAATCCTTCAGCTGGTAATGATCCCGGTTAATCCCAAACGAAGCAAAAGCTGCCTCCAGGGCGCCCTGATCATAAACGCCCGGGTGGCCATCCTCGTGCCTCTCATATCTGACCCGGGTGTAGTAAATGCTATCTTCAAACCCGGGTGGCTTCCTAACGAAGTGATACTTAATATCGGACCAACGTCCGTCCGGAGTGAAGATAACCGAGTTCTCCGGAAGCCTCTTGAACCGGAAGCTCGTAATCGTTCCCACAGACCCGGACCCCTTTCTCACCATCTCGCCCCGAATCTGTTCCCTACCAGATGAATCCGGATCACTCTCCTCGTCAGAAAAGTTGGGGTAGCAGTTATAGACTTTCCTAACCCGCTCCTTGGTCCGGACCATATACCTATTAAAATGAAGGTCAGTTAGCCTGGACCCTACAGATTTTATTTATTTTGCTAAGCGGTCCGGATCAGGTACGTTATGTTAGCTTTCCATAACCTAATGATCCGGACCCCCAATGCAAGTCCAACCCGGAAAAACATCAAAGATCCGGATCATGTTAACTACAACAAAAAACCAAACAACCATGGACCCGGATCTTGGTGGCAAATACCCAGATCCGGATCCATAACAACCAAAAACTTAAAATTACCCATACCCGGATAAAAAGCAACCAAAAACAGCTCAAAAAACCTAAGTCATATAATTCTACCCATAAACCTCCCCCAGATCCTATACCCTCGACCCGGATCAAAATCAAAACCCTTACCCCCAAACAGTCAACCCAAGAATCAAACAACAAAATCAGTCATTTTTACCTATACACACATATATTTTAACCAAGAACACGAAGAACACCATCAAAAAACCCAGAAAAATCAAACCCAAAAACCCCATTTTCGCATAAAAATAAAACAGAAACACCCAGAAAATATACAGATCTACAAATACCTAAACGGAAATATACAAACCCTCTACAAAAACGGACCAAAAACACATAAATATATCGATCAATTCGAAGCATGCGAAAACTAGAAGGGAAATATGAAAAATCGAAAGTACAGAACAATGAGAGGGCAGTAGCGGCTTACAGATTTGTCGAGTGAAAGAGCAAGTAGAGGCGGAAAGGCGGCGGAAAAATCAGGCAACAAACACTCCAAGGCTTCAAAGAACTCCAAGCGAATTGAAAAAGAAAGAATGCTGTGACTGTTGGTCTTCTTTTTTGATGAAAAAATAAAGAATAAGTGGAAGAAGTGAGCAGCCTTTTATAGGCCAAAAAAAGTAACAGCCCCTGCCACGTGGCAGGGTGTGGTTGGCTAGAAAACGGTTACAAAAAGAAAAAACCCCTTGATATACATTTAAAACCCATAATCATTATGGGCCGAGTTTCTAGGGAAAAACTGCCTAAAAATTCAAATTTGTGGGAAGGAATAAACTGAAAGACGTTACAACTTCTCGACTTTTCAAATTCCACGGCCCGCTACCCGGATCAAGAGCCCTAATCCGGGTCATTGTCAGACAGATACATATTTGGAAGAGAAAATTAATCAATTCGGATATCTCCCTACCACACCAGATCCGGATTGGGGGGCAACCAGGAGCAGAAATTTTTCTGAAGCAACTATTCTACCTTAATCCGGATTGGCATCCACTACACCAGATCCGGATTGGGGGGCAACCAGGAGCGGAAATTTTTCTGAAGCAACTATTCTACCTTAATCCGGATTGGCATCCACTACACCAGATCCGGATTGGGGGGCAACCAGGAGCGCAAATTTTTCTGAAGCAACTATTCTACCTTAATCCGGATTGGCATCCACTACACCAGATCCGGATTGGGGGGCAACCAGGAGCGGAAATTTTTCCCCTAAAGCAAATATGCAATCCTACTCTACTCCCTCATCCAGAAAATCTGCATAAGGGAGTGTGGGGCAAATGATAGGGTATAAGAGACCCGGCTAGGACTCAACCTGGACCCAAAGGATACCAGACTCGATCGATGGGTCGAGGCCCCCCTCTCTCACAGAATAATCAAATGGAGAGACCACGCCCGGGTCCATCCTATGACCCGGACCCGGATCCATCTACATACCCGGATCCGGATCAGGGCTAAAATCACCATGAGAGGGGTCCCAGCAAACACATTCACATCCCGCAACCCGCCAAGCAAGGGTACGTGGGCACGTGACTATGACAGCTATCAACAACCAACACACCAGACAAGTACGGCGCGTGTCAGAGGCCGTTAGGACACTCTGAAGGTGGTCCTCCCTTGTACACGTGTAAGCAATCCACCCAAGTCAGGCGTCCTCTGGTCCCAAGATCCAACGGCCCAGATTTAGAGGTAACTACCCCTAAACCCTACCTTGGGGCTATATATACCCCCAAGGCTGAAGGGTTTAGGGGTTGGAAAATATTCACTCTTGCACACTCACACACTCTCATATATTCATAAACACACAGCAGCCATCACATATACAGATCCATACACACACACAACAACCTATACATTACATATATACATACCTTCGTCTTCTTCAAGGCCCTGTTCTTATTCTCACACCGGAGGCGCCGTGGGAGTCAAACCCCCCTTCCGGTGTTGTTTTGCAGGCGCCCAACCAGCAGCTACACCTCACCCACGCACAGAAGGTCCAGGAACGTCGTCGGACGGAGCCGCCCGCTCACCGGAGTTATCATATATTATGTTAATTTATTTTTAAAGTTAATTAAGTTATTATACTCTTGCTCGATATTTTCTTCAAAATGATAGTAATATATTATTGTGATGAATACTAGCATATGGTTATATAAATTGGTTTTAAAATTTAGCAAAGTACTATGAACGGTATATTCGATTCTGAATATGTTAAAGTTGACTTAGTAACTATATTCGGTACTAAATCTATGTTCTCTCCCTGTTTAAATAATAAATTCTCGTTAAAATTATTGTCATACAAAATTGTGATCATTTTTCTTCTCACTAGTACTGTTTAACACATGACTTGGTTGTATTGGTAAAATTTTTGGCAACATTGTTTAGATGAAAAGCAACGTCAAATTTAAGTTAATGAGAAGAGTCTTAGATACTTGTAATTCAAATTTAAGATAATTTGTTAGAGGCGACTTGCAATATTGAAGAATTATGATAACAAAAAAATTATAGTTAGACAATGACATTAATGTTACACGTGTGAGTGTTGGTTCATCTATATAATAAATAGATTTTTTTTTACTTACCAGGAAGAGAAATTTATCCCATTTTTTAGTAAGAATGGTAAGCGGGATATTGTTAGGCTTAATAGTGTGTTTGTGTTGATAAGTTAGGGATGCAAAGTTTACATCAATTTATTTAAACGATTTTTTTTAACGGGTATGAAGTACAAAACTAAATTATAGTAGAGCTTCCATGCATTATAAGTCCAGACATCATGTTTTAGAGTAGCTTTTAAGTTTAATAATTTTATATCTAGGCACGTTGAATCTAACAATAGTTAGAAAAGCGACATGTGTTTGCTGTAATTAAGATATTATATGGTAGGATGCATGGAGCTTGTAAGAATTTTTATCCATCAACTAGAAAGAATTTTCTTTTTGAAGAAAACTTAAAAGAGGTTAGAACACGTTAAATATAGGTAATGTGAAAAAAAAACTGAAAATTTGAACCTTTAGATATTTATGAAAGAGCAGGAAGTCTCTCGTCTATTGTCATTAATACACACATTATTTTATTATTTTACTTAATTTTGAGTATTACTTATTTCACAAATATCGCAATGTTTGATTGGAAAATATATTTCTTGTAACTAGAAAGAAAATATTTTCTTTATCAAAGTTTTATGGAGAGACTATTTTGAGAGAGAGAGATTACATTGAAATTAAAAAATTTGTTCTCCAAAAATAGTAGTGTTTATTCAATTTATGTATTCAGTGTTTGGTTTTCTTTGATTCCGGGCACAAAATCCTTTTTAAGGGGTATATATGTAATATATGTGAAATTTATATATTTTTGAGATAATAATAATAATAATAATAATTTAATTAAAATTGGAATAAGAATAAGTTATTAAATATAATATTTAAATTAGGAAAGGATAAAGAAGTATAATAACAATGTTTTGATAATTTAAAATTAAAATTTCTAATTTTAAATAATTATAGGATACTTTGTGCTATACATATAATATACACGATTTAAGTGATAAAATCCTAGAATGGTGGGAGAGATAAAAAAATAGAGGAAAACAGATGGGCGTAGGAGTGCTCAAGAACCGCATGGCATCTAGGAGTCCGATGCTAGAACAAAGTTGAAGTACATAATTGCCATTAACGTTCATCACACGCCTATTTATATGTGTCTGAATTATATTTATTTATTATTAATATTTAAGTAATTATTAGTGCAAGCATATAGTATATGTATGAATCTTGCTCGTCTTAAATCACGTACATCAAACTACTTGGTGTAGAAGTAAAAAAAACAAAGAAACTAGTTATAGAACTACATGATTTTAATCATTGTATTTATGTATGAACTTGTTCTTTTGATAAATTATAAAATTATGTACTAAAACTACAATGCTAAGTAAGTGTGTGCAGCACTAGCTAGCAACCACTCGCATGTGATCAATATGGTCATTGAAAATAAAATTGGTAACCATGAAGTAAGCACTTGTAATCATAAATATAAATTCCAAATTCCAGGAGCACATAGACATATTTTATTAATAACAAATTTTAATTATAATTTTGTATTCAGATCCGGAGCTTGGGATTTAGAGTGTTAGTTGCAAATATTGTCAGAGGCTTTGAGAGGCCGTGGTTATTATTATGGAGGTACAGATTTCTATCTCTTTTTATTCGGCGCTACTCTTATTATCATTAAATATGTTTTACTCGTTCGATTCTTTATTTTGTTCACCCCGTTATTATTCATCCCAAATGTTTTGACTCGTTAAAATTATTTTAAAACCTATTTAAAAATATCTGAAAATCTATTTCATCCGTGGTTTTCAAAATACAAATCTCAATTAATCTTTTTAAAATATTAGAATATAACTTTATGTTCTTTTTCAGAATTATTTGTCTCAGTTTTGTTTCAAAAAAATTAAAATATCCGTTTAGTTCTGTTCTGAAATGTTTAAAATACTTGTCTCATTTCTGTTTAAAATATTTGCATATATGTTTCTGTGATTTTAGAAATTACTCGTGTTACAAATTTGCTTAGAACAATTGATATATCTGCATCAGGTGATTTTAAATTTTCCGAAACTATTTTATTTGGACCCTTAGTGATATAGGGTATACCGAGTTAAACAGCTGTAGGGGTACTACAACCATGTCATTGCGGCACCAGTGACATGACACTTTCGTGACAGTGTGATTGGTCACGGCGTATCCTTCTGTTAGCTCTTGGGTGGAGCTTTTGGCCATTTGATATTTGTTCAGGATACGTGGGTACACCCAGAGTTTGATTTGTGATTTGATTTATAGGGACGTTGCATATGCCGTACACGTTATCCATTCTGTTGCACGCATGAGGTACCCTATGATGCGTGTATTTGTATCTGTTCTGATCTCGGTATGAAATATTGTAACCCCTCGTTGACTCGGCCATATTTATTTTAAAAATTTCCGTTATAATAAATTGTCAAATATATATTCGTTTTACTGTTTTATATATTTTATTCAAATCCGTACTAGGCATTTGACTCATGCAGTATTCTTTTTCTGGCTGGTGCTTAGGGAGACCTGAGACTGTGTGATGGAGAGCTACCCTATATTTTCTTAATTAGGCTCTATACTACTACCGTTATTTAAATTTAAATAATTATTAGAGATTATCTTAGTGCTCTACTTGGAGGTTTATGAATTATAAGTGATATCTCTTTTTTTAGAAAGGGGGTGTTACACGTATTAATGAGTTAGGAGAGAAAAAAATGAAGGCATAATTATTGTAAGGAAAAAGCAGACATTCTAATTCCAATCTATTGTCAATATTATTAGTTTGTAGCATAATTCAATATATTATTTACTTCACAAATTGTATATGAAGGCGACTATAAGAAAAGTGTGAGGTAAAATGAAAATTTATATAAATGAGAGCAAAAAAATTTGATAAAACTTGAACACAGTGATAATGAGGCTAAAGGGAGTGATTATGAGGTTAGATGGTAATATGTAGGTGATTCTTGAAAGAGATTTTAAGTACAATTAAAAGGTAGAAAGGTCAAAAAATGTTAAGAATGTGATAAAAAAACAAAAAAGTATTTACATGTAGACTCAATATGTAGTTTAAAGGTACAAAATATAACTTATAGAAAGGTCTTAATATAGTTGGTACGATTTGGTGTATTTAGTTGTTTGAAAGTTTAGGTTTATGTATATTCTTAAACAAAACTATCAAATATATACAATGTTGTTTGATATTTCTTTAAATTGTTATATAGGCAAGCCTGTATTATATTTTATTGTACGTCGAGAATAAAGTTAAAAGTGCACATGAAGTTGCATATGGTAATTGTGACGCCCTCAAACTCGGGGTTATGAATGAGGACCCACAATACCACTAATACCAATATAATGACAACATAAATATAATAAATCTCGAAACTAACATGATCTAATAGGATAAAATATGAGACAAGATTACAGCTACCATCCAGAATAATATTATTACAACCCAAAATATAATTAAAACCAAATTATCCGATTCCGACTTGGAATTGACAGATAACCCAAAAGTATCTGATTCAACTAATACATTTTCCACCATCTTATTGTCGCTTGCTCACACAACATCTACCTGATCTGACATTTGAAATCCCACAACATAAAGGGATCCCGACATCTGAACAAGTATCCCAAAGCCTACCGGCGCTGAAGAGAAACAATAATAACAACTACTACGGCCTCTACCGGATGTCCCGTCTGATCACACACTGAAACTACACATGGCGATCCAGAATCTCCCTCAACACAGACATCATCCAACGCATAATCTTATGAACTCTGCGGGCCTCGGCCTCAGCATCACTGTAAGAAGGTCCCTCCTCAAACCGTCTACGGGCAACCTGCTCCACCATCTCAATACGAACAAACCACTCGGGCTCTGGCACCAACATCTGCAACCTAGACTCTCGGCCAACTGGTCTACCAAAGACTTCAACTCAGATATGCGAGTAAACACAAAGTCACGGTCCCGAGCCAAATCATCACTAATATGGGCAGGTATAGGCACCACAGGCACTCTGTCTGGAGCTGGGGACTCAGGCATATGAGCTGGGGAATCCGTATAACGACTCGTATATTATTATTTAAATGTGTAATTATTAAATAATTAATAAATAAAATATGTGTATTGGTAGTTTCAACAGTGTATTGTGTGTTACTATTTTATGTGTGACTGTGGTTGTATAGGGATTATTTGTGTAATAAATAGTGAGTGGTATTGTTCTGTTCCACTTTAAAAAGTGGATTTAATTGCAGATTTATTTCCATAAATATTTGGATGATACTTAAAATTAGATTTATAATTTTATAATTTCAATATTTATTTTTAGGATTTTATAAAATTTAGAAATCAATATTTCGTCAATTATTTAACCTTGTATGACTTTCTGATTGCATTTATCTGTAAAATCCGTATTTAAATCCAGAATTCTTCAAAAATCATGAAATTCATATTTATTTAAGTTGGGAATATTCCGAGAATTTTAAAATTATTTTGAAAATTTTCGGGATTCGTTTCACCGCGCGTCGTTTCGTTATTTGTTAAAAAGCGGGTACAAAGAGCACCTTAAAAAGTGTTTTAAAAATATAAAAAAATTATGTCTTTGTAAACTTCGGGATATTTATGACATTTTGAAATTATCTTCGCAATTTTCTGGAATTATTTTTCGTACGCCCAAATTCGTAAATTTTAAGTTGTGGGGCGAATCGAACCGTAAAAACCTACGTAATTATCCTAAATGCTACGTGTTCACTTTATATTCAGCAGAGGACACGTGTTAGCAGGAGATTAAGGAAGATTTTTTTTATTATAACAAAACCCTCCTGTGTTTGCCCTGTTGGTCTTTTTACTCCATCTCGTTTTCTCTTTTCTTCGGTTCTCTGTTCCGGCGTTGTGCTTATTCCGGCTCATTCATCCGGTAAGCAGCCGTGCCCAGGTGGATTTGGTCTCTGTGATTGTGTGTTTATACATATATACGTATGTATATTGGTGTGCAATTGACTGTTGTCCCTGTGTTATCCTTATCTTTTTCCGTCGCCGCCTCATTCCTCCGATTCAGGCGAGGGGTGTGTGGCGCGTTGGGTTGGTGTGTTGCTGCACGCGTTGCGTGTCTGTGAGGCAGTATTCCTGTTGCTTCTGTTGTCGACTATATTGATTCAGTTAATCTGATTTTTTTTATTTTATTGTAAACATTTCGCAGGAACTTTAATTGATACTCTGTGATATAAATAATTCTGTGTGATTAGTTTTATTCGAAGAAATCGGTGAAATTCGTGTGGAAACCCGGAATTATTCGGGCACCGACGGATTTTACCGCCGTCCGCGATGAATTTCGACGAGCGGACGGTGGACCGTGATGAATTATTCTGAGTCCTAATATTTTGAAATAAATATAAAATATGTATAACAATTAATAACTGTAATGGAATTGATGTTTAGGAATTTATGACTTGTGATTGTTTTGTTGGTTCGAGATTGTTGGATTGCGTGTTTTAGGTTATGAATTTGAGTTGATTTGATTTTTGGATTGATTGTTGATTGAGACGTCGAATGGTATCGACGGGTAGTCCGATATACAAAGGGGATGCTGCCCGATTTCCTGAAAAGCTAACTACGGAAATACGGGAGCGTATCCAGTGATTATCGGGACGTCGAACGGATATATATAAATGCATATGTATTTTATACGAAACTTGATGGTGCGGTGTGATGCACTATTTTGCCAAAACCAATAACCTTAATTTCGTAAAATGGCGAGTATATGTATTTCCTGAAAATAAACACCGAACCGATTTTCGAGATTGTGAACCCTAATTATTGTGTGTGTTATTATAATATGAATAAGTACGAGTCAGGATTGTTATCGTTTGGGTAAGTTATTAGCGAGGATATGTCAAGCATACCTGGACGTCTAATGTAGGGTATTTCGACCCTGTAGGTTATAGTCGGGAACCTGAAAGTGGACGGTGGACTAAAGATAATCTAGTGGTCAGTCGACGAGCTCAGTAGAGTTTCAACAGAAATATCTGAGTGTCGAAGTTGAATCTAATGGGATCTAGTGGTTGGACGTTAGAACCTGAGCAACAGATTCGACTCAGGGTTGATCAGTAATAGTTGTAAAGCCTTGTAAGGCAAGTATTTCTAAATTTTTCTTCAAAATATATATTACCAATGTTTTAAACTGTGTGATAACATGTCGCTAGTATTCAAAATAACTCCTGTTTTATATTGCAAGAACTTTAAACCATTTAACCTTGAACCCTGATTTTCTTGATCTTGAGCCATAAACCTCATTCTTTGTAATCCGTCTTTTGTTGATCTTCAGACACCAAACCATACAAATATAATACTACTCCCCAAAGGTATAACTACCAAACACCAAACACTGAAATAGAATGATTTGAAAACACATAAACTTTTATACTCCAATCATTCTTTATAAGATCAGAGAACCATATCCTGAAAAATCATTACTGATCAAATACCTGATCATTTTACAAACCGGAAAAATCGTTTCTTATACATAACTTGATATACCCTTGTGATATCCATGAGTTCCTTACGTTTTTATGCAAATGTTTAATTATTATTGATTATAATCTTTTTTTATTGAATCATATTGCTATCATATTGAACTGCTTTAGGATTGGATAGTTTTTATATATGTGGACCAGATTCGTGGTCAGACCATACCAATGGTCAAATTAGGCCAATGTGTGCCTTGGATCCAGTAATTAGAGCAGTTCTGTGTGCTTGCTCGGGGTTAGTGCGTGACTGATCAACAGCCTAACCTTAGTTTTTAAAACTTAAAATGAATATCCAATTCTAATGATTAGTTAAAAAGAAACTTGATTCCTTTGAATCATCTCATTTGATTATTGTTTAACTTCAGTTATCGTTATCATGACTTGCTGAGCTAGTTAGCTCACCCTTGCGATTCTTTTATATATTTTACAGTTAAAAAGAATATGGATGATAGTGAAGTTCCTCAGTCCAAAGTGCGGGCTAAGGTTCCAGTCGAGTTGGATCAAGCTAGCAGAAGTTTCATGTGGTAAAGAGATAGTTAGTTTGTAAGAATGATTTTATTATCAATTATAAGTTAAATTAGTGGGGTTTTGGTATGATGTAATAAATTAAGGTTATGGCTTGTGTTCATACTTTAACCTGTTGCGATCCGTGATTTTGTAAAACAGGGTCATTATAAATAATATTTCTTATACAGGTTGATATATTGTGTTTGTGTTGTGGACCCCAAACTTCTGACCCGGGTTTGGAGGGCGCCACAAGTTGGTATCAGAGCTACAGGTTATAAGTCACTGAAACAAGCCTAGATTGTCGAGATTGGGTAGAGGGTTAGGAATAGGAATAGGAAATAGAAAGATAAGACGATGTGAGGTTGAGTGCGATGGTATAGTAGGTCTCCGGCACGGTTCATATTGCGATTCGGAATTCTCAGCTTGCGACGTGATTTCCGGACAATGGCAATGGCAGATCTTGATTTCCTGGTGTCATTTGATCATTTGGAGCTTTCCATTCGAGGATCGTCATCTTCTCTCAGATTGGATTTGCACCTTGTTCCTCCACCAGTATTAATGGTATTACCTTCTGTTATAACGGTTGTACTTCTTCAAGTTATTCTACGCTAATTTTCCACCTCTTGATACGAGATTACCTATTCAAGAACCTCCATCTGTTTATTCTTGTTTTACTGCACATTCGGTTGTGAGTGTATCTCTTTAGTTTACCCTACATCCTGTTCTATACCCCCAGTTTAGAACTTGTTCTATGAACCGATTGTACCTACGAGGATGGATTCGAGAGTTACAGTAAATAGTGAGCGCTTAAGATATAAATAAATATGAGACGAAGTTTAGAGAGGAGATTTAATTGTTTCAGAGGATAGTTGTTATTGGGTTAAAAGAAGCCATTAGTGACTAAGCCACCCGTGAATAAGTATGGGATGAATTAGATGAATTTTGAAAGAGTTAGAGAGAAAGGTATAAATCTGGAATTTTTGGTGGAATGAAATGATGGTGCTATGATAAATACGATATGTAAAGTAGTGCTGTGATGTGATACGAGTAAACTTTGTTCTATGAAATAGACTTGTTGACTATAGGATATCATGTTCTACTTAACTACTGCAACGATAATGTCGGAAGTATTACCAGTATGGGAGCCTTGATGTGAAGCTACAAATAAGATAATGTGCGACAACAATTGAAGTTTCGTCGATTATGGAAGGTAAAATGGACACGATTAAGGAGAAAAGGTAGATTAAAGTGAATGGACCTTTATATGATCGCTCCATTAATTTGGCACCTTGTTATAGGTCGGAAGGACAACAACCAACTCATATAGTAAGGACAACCAGGTTTATGATTTTCAAAATTTTAACAAGTGTTCGAAAAAGATTTTTTTTCCTTACAAAATTTCTAAAAGCTTTTTTTTTGAATAAAATAAGTTTTAAACCTTGGTTGTCAAATTACTACTTGAGTTTCTTGTTTGTTAAAAACCTGGATTTCCTGGAAGGATACTTACTTCAGACTTAGTATTGTTAATTTAAAGAACCAAGTAACCCGTGATTATGAAGAAGCTGATTATTCCTATCGGTAAGGTGTAAATGTTATTGACAAGGTTAATAACAGAATCCGCGTACAAAGTGATTATTCATCAAGTTGCAGAGACCATTAAAGTTTAAAATAATTTATCAATTTAAGAAGAGCCTGAGCGTGATCGAAGGAGATTGGGAAGATTTCCAGACTTTTCTAAAAGAAGAGAGATCGTTATGTTGAATGATTCGTGGTTATTCTGAATTAAGACAAGGAAACTCGAAGTTATCTGGTAGGAACGCCATTATGATCGAATTATTAAAGTATTATCTGTGTGGGTGCGATATTAAAGACGCAAGACGTGACAAGTAGAAATCTACCATAATGCTTAATTTGCAAAGGCATTTCAGTGTACCCTCTAAAGTTGTTATATGATGCAATTGGGATGTGATCGATCAAGCTCAAAGGACGAATACAAATGAAATATGGATGGTGACCAAGGGTATCGTTCTTGTCTTCAAATACTACAACGTATATTCCCTTTTTGATTTCTCGATAAGTATGAACTTCTTCTCTTAAATAAACTCTTTGCTATGATATCGAAAATGAGGATATTGAATTCCTTTCAAATTTAATTGTTTCCTTCAAGTCTTGCTCTCTGATTGGGACAGACAGTGTTATGGTGAGACACTTTGTCAGAATGACGAAGAGTCGGGTGGGACGCCACCTAATTATGTGCTGTATGCCACATGGTATGAAAGACTGGCCATCTTAAGTACCAATGTGGTTGTCTCATTCATATTCAAATCCTTGTTTCCTCTTTCTTTTCAACTCTAAATTTTGTTGGACTTTGAATCCTTCTAGTCGTTTCGTTGTACTGTCGTTCTTTGCAAGAAGTTTTCAAACAGAAATCAACGAATTATGGACCAAGCGGGCAAAGTTCCATCTACCTCTCACGCATGGACAACAAACAAGGGCATATGGCGAGAATTGCAAATCACTAACCAGTCAGGGATGCACTAAGAATCAAGGGAATCTACTCCAATTAGGATACGTCTTCGAGAACGAAAATATGCGACTTTTCTGTGAAATATGTTGTTTAGATTACGGACATGATAACATGGATGACGATGGTAAGTACCTTATGTGTTAAAGTATTAAAAGATGTGAGAGGAACTTAATTGTTTATCCCTCAAGGTTTTGTTGATGAAATGAATTACCCTGTTGAATTGATAAGATTATAGTTAAAAGGATTAGCAAGTCAAGAACATGTAGTTGTTAAATAAGTAAGTACCAATGGTGGAATTGAGGTTTCTGGCAATAAGTTGTGAAGAATTGGTATAATTTGAGATAAGAGGATTTGACATTATTCTAAGGAATGGATTAACTATAGTAATATGATGCCCAAACGAACAATCATAATGAAGAGATAGTCCTGAAGACGTTAAATGAGAATAGGATGAGGCATAAAGGAAAAAGGGAGGTAAAGAATTGGTTAATGATGATTACGATGATCAAGATGTGAGTATTATGGTAATTATGAGATAAATAAAAGTTAGAGGCAAACAAAATTGAAGATTTTATGATAATTAAAGAGTTTGAAGATATGTTTCCAGATAAGTTATCAACATTTCTTCCAGATAGAGAAATGAAGCTCGCGATTGACGTAGCACCTGAAACGAAGCCAGTGACCAAGGCCTTACATAAAATGGCACCAGTTACAAGGAGGAAGTTAGCAAAGCAGATGCAAGAGATTCTAGAAGAAGAAGCGATTAGGCCCAGTATATCCCATAAGGTGCACCGATATTAATTACTAATAAGAAAGATGGAAGTATGAGGTTATGCGTCGACTAGCGAAAGCTTAACAAGTTTACTATCAAGAGTAAGTATCTATTACCTTGAACTAATGATTTGTTTGATTAGACAAAGGAAGCAAAGTACTTTTGTAAGATCAATTTAAGATTTGGTATTTCACCAATTGAAGATTAAACCTATGGATATATCAAAGATAATTTTCAGAACTAAGTACTATTTCCGTATTGTCATTTGGATTACCCAATATACCCGTAATATTTGAACTCGATGGACACAAATCTTTAAGGAATATCTGAATAAGCTGTAGTGTAAAACTTAAAGTCAATGGAGGAGTCGGAGAAGAAAGAAGCTCTATGTAAAGTTTGCAAGGTGAAAGTTTTGATGATAAAAAGCATAAGTAATCAGTGAGGAAGAGACCAAAGGAGATCCAGTAGAAATTAAAGTTACTATAAATAAAGAAAGGCGAAAAGCACCAACAAAAGTAAGAAGTTTTACCATGGACCGGTTATACTGTAAATTTGCGCAAGAATTCTTTAAAGCTGCAATACCTTTGATGAAGCTAATCAAGAAAAGCAAGAAGTTTTGTAAAGTGGAGAAGGGTGAAGGAAAGTTTTGCAAAGTTAAATGAAGGAATGGTTACAACACCTGTGTTATCAATTTAAAGGTATCAAGGTGGTTTGATAATTTATAGAGATGCTTCTCATTAAGAAATCGGATGTGTGTTGATGCAGCACAATAAAACTATTATATATTCATTCAGACAACCGAAACCTTATGAGCAGAAGTATCCTACTCATAATGTGGGATTAACAGTAATAACATTCGCTTTGAAAGATTGGGAAGCATGATATGTATGGAGAAAGATGTAAGATCTATATGGACCATAAGAGGTTGAAGTATGTATTCACGAGGAAAAGCAAATATAGAGGCAAACAATAGAAAAAAAGAAAAAAAAGAGAGAAAACGAACATAGAAACGGTACCAAAAGAATTATCTATGGAATTTTAGAAGTTGGAATTGGAAGTCAGAGTTTATAATCCAAAAAGGAGCAAGGATGGATAGTATGACCTTTCAGTCGAAGTTGTTAAGAGAAAGATAAGGAGATGTCAATAGAAGATAATGGATCACGATGTTAGCAGTTAGTAAAAGGAAATTTATGCGCCCAGGAGAACGAGTACGATATCCCTAGGTTTTCTTCCAGCACTTGAATGCTACAAGTAAAAGGATTAAGAAATGAGATCCCACAGGGAATTTACAATATAAAGTATTTAATTTATTGAAGAAATGTCAAGATATACGGAAATTTAAAGAAAAATAGTAACAACCAGGTATAAGAAGGAACTTTCGAGATGGATTAGGAAGTGTTTGATATGTCAAAGAATTAAGGCAAAGTATTGGAGGCCTAGTAGATAAGGTAGACCCAAGGAGTGGTTTTACAAGAAGTGAATCGTGAAGGTTATCAGTGATGTTATGGAGAAAAGGAATGAAATTATGAGATTATGTACTGATTATCGGGAATATAACAAAACAATGAATAAGAAGTGAGACCCTATAAAGAATTGATTACTTATGAGACCTAATTCAAGAAGTGTGTTATGTATTGAGAATTAACTTAAGATCCGACCTGAGGACATAACAGAGATTATGATTAAACTAAGTTATGAGTATTGCAAGCTCTGGTGATATTATGTGAAATAACAAGTGTATCAGTTGTCTAATAAAGAATTAAGGAACATTTTGTATAAGGAGTACTCAGATAAGTGAATTATATTTATTAATAACATCTTCAGCTGTTCAGGAAACTATACGTTGAGTCTTCAAGAATGAAATTTTGACTAAGATTAACAAAGATTCTGAATTGATCCACAGGGTAACATATGTATTATACCGACAGAAAAGATTGGATGTAATTAAGACCACCGAGGAATTAATAGACGAATAGGAAAGAATGGAATATGAAGTTTAAATACTTAAACGGAAATTCAAAGTACGAAAGTGATTCAGGAACTGTAAGATATATTGAGAGATTAAGTTTTTTTTAAGAAAACACTGGAATGATTAATTATCATCGATGTCAACTTTGGAATGCTACTTTACCAAGCTTCATGTGAATACAAGTATAGGTCCCCATTTTTATTAAGATAAAGTGGAAGAAAGAAAGTTGTCAAATTCTAAGTAATTCAGCACACCAAGAGCGTAGTAATATTGATGGAAGCAGCTTGGAGTAGACAAAGAAAGAAGGCGAAATGGTATCGAGAAAGAATAGGAGTATAGAAATAGGACCAGTAGTGTTAATACAAGTTTCATCTTGAAAGAGACTGGATAAGTCTAAGTAGAAGAAACAGGTTAAGTCCTAAAATTAGTGAACCATTCGAGGTATTGATAAATATAGATAAAGTTGTTCATAAGTTGATGTTACCGTCACCACAATGTGTACATATGGTATGTCCAGCCTGTTAATATTAAAAACAATAAAAAATGATAAGTATCTGATTTGAATTAAGTAATTGATCAGAAGCCAATGAGGCTCTTGTCCAAGTTTGTTTTGCATAAAGTGATCAATCCAAACTCTTGATCGTTAAAGGTGAGTCATTGGAAATGAATATATATCTATAGTAAGTACGTTTGAAATCCTCGAGTAGAAGAGTCTACTTAGAAATTAGAGTCAGATATGCTTGACAAACATCCTCACTTGTGTAATTGGACCGGATTCTGAGGACAGAATCTTTTTAAGGGGGGAAGGATATAACGACTCGTATATTATTATTTAAATGTGTAATTATTAAATAATTAATAAATAAAATATGTGTATTGGTTTCAACAGTGTATTGTGTGTTACTATTTTATGTGTGACTGTGGTTGTATAGGGATTATTTGTTTAATAAATAGTGAGTGGTATTGTTCTGTTCCACTTTAAAAAGTGAATTTAATTGCAGATTTATTTCCATAAATATTTGGATGATACTTAAAATTATATTTATAATTTTATAATTTCAATATTTATTTTTAGGATTTTATAAAATTTAGAAATCAATATTTCGTCAATTATTTAACCTTGTATGACTTTCTGATTGCATTTATCTGTAAAATCCGTATTTAAATCCAGAATTCTTCAAAAATCATGAAATTCATATTTATTTAAGTTGGGAATATTCCGAGAATTTTAAAATTATTTTGAAAATTTTCGGGATTCGTTTCACCGCGCGTCGTTTCGTTATTTGTTAAAAAGCGGGTACAAAGAGCACCTTAAAAAGTGTTTTAAAAATATAAAAAAATTATGTCTTTGTAAACTTCGGGATATTTATGACATTTTGAAATTATCTTCGCAATTTTCTGGAATTATTTTTCGTACGCCCAAATTCGTAAATTTTAAGTTGTGGGGCGAATCGAACCGTAAAAACCTACGTAATTATCCTAAATGCTACGTGTTCACTTTATATTCAGCAGAGGACACGTGTTAGCAGGAGATTAAGGAAGATTTTTTTTATTATAACAAAACCCTCCTGTGTTTGCCCTGTTGGTCTTTTTACTCCATCTCGTTTTCTCTTTTCTTCGGTTCTCTGTTCCGGCGTTGTGCTTATTCCGGCTCATTCATCCGGTAAGCAGCCGTGCCCAGGTGGATTTGGTCTCTGTGATTGTGTGTTTATACATATATACGTATGTATATTGGTGTGCAATTGACTGTTGTCCCTGTGTTATCCTTATCTTTTTCCGTCGCCGCCTCCTTCCTCCGATTCAGGCGAGGGGTGTGTGGCGCGTTGGGTTGGTGTGTTGCTGCACGCGTTGCGTGTCTGTGCGGCAGTATTCCTGTTGCTTCTGTTGTCGACTATATTGATTTAGTTAATCTGATTTTTTTTATTTTATTGTAAACATTTCGCAGGAACTTTAATTGATACTCTGTGATATAAATAATTCTGTGCGATTAGTTTTATTCGAGGAAATCGGTGAAATTCGTGTGGAAACCCGGAATTATTCGGGCACCGACGGATTTTACCGCCGTCCGCGATGAATTTCGACGAGCGGACGGTGGACCGTGATGAATTATTCTGAGTCATAATATTTTGAAATAAATATAAAATATGGATAACAATTAATAACTGTAATGGAATTGATATTTAGGAATTTATGGCTTGTGAATATGTTGTTGGTTCGAGATTGTTGGATTGCGTGTTTGGTGTTATGAATTTGAGTTGATTTGATTTTTGGATTGATTGTTGATTGAGACGTCGAATGGTATCGACGGGTAGTCCGATATACAAAGGAGATGCTGCCCGATTTCCTGAAAAGCTAACTACGGAAATACGGGAGCGTATCCAGTGATTATCGGGACATCGAACGGATATATATAAATGCATATGTATTTTATACGAAACTTGATGGTGCGGTGTGATGCACTATTTTGCCAAAACCAATAACCTTAATTTCGTAAAATGGCGAGTATATGTATTTTCTGAAAATAAACACCGAACCGATTTTCGAGATTGTGAACCCTAATTATTGTGTGTGTTATTATAATATGAATAAGTACGAGTCAGGATTGTTATCGTTTGGGTAAGTTATTAGCGAGGATATGTCAAGCATACCTGGACGTCTAATGTAGGGTATTTCGACCCTGTAGGTTATAGTCGGGAACCTGAAAGTGGACGGTGGACTAAAGATAACCTAGTGGTCAGTCGACGAGCTCAGTAGAGTTTCAACAGAAAGATCTGAGTGTCGAAGTTGAATCCAATGGGATCTAGTGGTTGGACGTTAGAACCTGAGCAACAGATTCGACTCAGGGTTGATCAGTAATAGTTGTAAAGCCTTGTAAGGCAAGTATTTCTAAACTTTTCTTCAAAATATATATTACCAATGTTTTAAACTGTGTGATAACATGTCGCTAGTATTCAAAATAACTCCTGTTTTATATTGCAAGAACTTTAAACCATTTAACCTTGAACCCTGATTTTCTTGATCTTGAGCCATAAGCCTCATTCTTTGTAATCCGTCCTTTGTTGATCTTTAGACACCAAACCATACAAATATAATACTACTCCCCAAAGGTATAACTACCAAACACCAAACACTGAAAGAGAATGATTTGAAAACACATAAACTTTTATACTCCAATCATTCTTTATAACATCAGAGAACCATATCCTGAAAAATCATTACTGATCAAATACCTGATCATTTTACAAACCGGAAAAATCGTTTCTTATATATAACCTGATATACCCTTGTGATATCCATGAGTTCCTTACGTTTTTATGCAAATGTTTAATTATTATTGATTATGATCTTGTTTTATTGAATCATATTGCTATCATATTGAACTGCTTTAGGATTGGATAGTTTTTATATATGTGGACCAGATTCGTGGTCAGACCATACCAATGGTCAAATTAGGCCAATGTGTGCCTTGGATCCAGTAATTAGAGCAGTGCTGTGTGCTTGCTCGGGGTTAGTGCGTGACTGATCAGCAGCCTAACCTTAGTTTTTAAAACTTAAAATGAATATCCAATTCTAATGATTAGTTAAAAAGAAACTTGATTCCTTTGAATCATCTCATTTGATTATTGTTTAACTTCAGTTATCGTTATCATGACTTGCTGAGCTAGTTAGCTCACCCTTGCGATTCTTTTATATATTTTACAGTTAAAAAGAATATGGATGATAGTGAAGTTCCTCAGTCCAAAGTGCGGGCTAAGGTTCCAGTCGAGTTGGATCAAGCTAGCAGAAGTTTCATGCGGTAAAGAGATAGTTAGTTTGTAAGAATGATTTTAATATCAATTATAAGTTAAATTAGTGGGGTTTTGGTATGATGTAATAAATTAAGGTTGTGGCTTGTGTTCATACTTTAACCTGTTGCGATCCGTGGTTTTATGAAGCAGGGTCATTATAAATAATATTTCTTATACAGGTTGATATATTGTGTTTGTGTTGTGGACCCCAAACTTCTGACCCGGGTTTGGAGGGCGCCACAATCCGCCCTAACCTCTGGGAAATCAGGTACTAGTATCAGGGGAGAAACATGCATAGGAGCAACATTGTCCTCAGACGGATCCTCCTCTGGGTCTGAACTAATGTACTAGGGCTCTGTAGGTGATCCCGGTAACAAGCTATCCTCAGAATCAACATCACTACCACTACTAGGGTCCTGAGATAAAACATAATACATCAGCCAAGAAACATCATTAGGATTAAATAAAACCTCCAACTGACTCGATGCCCTAACTCTAATTATTATCTCGACCTATTTACTTTACTTAGAATATACCTAATAGTCTAACTCAACTCTATATGAGTCGAACACTCTCGCAATATTTAATAACTCGGGGGCTGGATCTTGTAGCTCTGATACCAACTTGTGATGCCCTCAAACTCGGGGTTAGGAATGAGGACCCACAATATCACTAATACCAATATAATGACATCATAAATATAATAAACCCCGTGTTAGGTCCAAAAGGTACATACAGAGTGGGGGGAGGGTGAATGTATGTTCTTCATTTTCTAAAATTAATTGCAGCGGAATATTAAATCTAAAACGACATAACCATACAAAGGGATTCATGGTAAATATTCTTTTTATTCTAAAGTATAATTACCTTGAGGTTTGCTTACAACTTCAAATTCAAAGATCCGAAGCAACAATTATAAAAAGAACCAATACAATGTTCTATCAATCTAGGGTTCTTTTTATCACTCTAAAAATCTATAGCTCCTTTACCAAATGATAATCAATACATACAAAGAGGCTACAAATAATGAGTGTAACAATTTGTAAGACTTTAATGAGGTGTGAATCAATTTGGTCAGCACTTCTTAAAATTCAAAGGGCTTGATAGATAGTATTATATTCTAATTGTCTAAGCAAATGAGACAGTCTCTTATGCAAATGGGACAATCCTTTTACAAATGAGACATGGTATGGGACAATATCTATTAACTACAGAATGAATATAACAGAAAAGACAATGCAATATGCTAAAAACTGAATAAGTAAAAACACCAGAAATTTTCACTTGGTTCGACCCCTACACCTAGTCTATGGCCTACATCCAAGTCCCTATACCAACTAGCATAAAGAATGTATTATACCAACTTTAATAAAGAACTTACAGTTTTTCCTTGATTAAAAAAATAGCACTTGAAAGAAACCCTTTCCTAAGCTACCTTGATACCTAGCCCACTACTATTCCTTAGCATTCTAGCTACCTTGCTATACTTTGAAATCAAGCTTGCCACAACCCGACACAAAGTTGATATGAATACACACAATAAATAACAATGAAAAATTATAACTCAAACTATATCTTGTTCGACTGGATTTGTATCTCAGATATAATGAACAAGAAGATATTTCAGATGAAAAAAGATTGACATGAAAGCATTAGAGGCAAATCTGAAATCATGAGTTATATTTATAGACAAGTTTTAACAGATTTTATTTTCAAACAAAAGGATAAGATAGATAAGATTTAAAACATAATTTTGTTTGAAAATATTTGAATAAATCTTGAAATTTAATCTGTTAGTTTGTTTGAAATAGATAAACCAGGTAAAGATAAGTCTTGAATGATTCAAACTTGGTTTATAAGATAGGGTTTGTTTGAGATAAGATGAACATATATTTATCCAGTCAAAATATGATTTACACAAAAACCTAACAAACCTAAACTTGCGATATAGCCTCCTGAAATGTCTGAACAAACTGCATTGCTTGACTCAGATAATATAATTGATTTATCATTCTGTTGCTGAAGAGAAAATATCATCAGAAACCTAGAAGATTAACATTTTCCCCCTTTTATGATGATGACAAAGAGAACATAAATGCTCCCCCTATCAAAAACACTTTAAGGGCCTGTAAAAAAAAGTTAGAGACAATAAAATATATTACAGTTTATAATATATGTGCAACAGATATGTAAATGAGACAATTACAGAATGAATGAGACACTAGATAAATATGCATGAAAGAAATAGTCTCAAACATTATATTACTAAGCATATAAACCCATTCATAAATCAAAATAACTTAGCTAACAACCCATCCATAAACCAGGATGTCCAGTTGTTATGTAACCACATCACATAAACAAATCCAGAATATATCAGTTAAACACATAAAGCACATCCATCTAAAGCATCATAAAAAAAAGTCTTAAAAACAAAATGATACAGTCTTAAAAACATAAAACTTCTCCCCCTTCATCATAAAAGGGACCTTAGTCGGAGTCATCATAACTATCAACTGGAGTCTTGCCTTTCCCTTTTCCTGAACCAGAGGGCTTCTCCTTGGACTGAGGATACACAGGAGCTTTCCTATACTTAGTAAAAAGCTTCTCGAAATCATCATGATCAGGTGCTTTGCCATCCCTTTCTTTCATCCATTTGAAAATCTTCGACTTATACTCCTCCCTGGTCATGCCAAACATAGATGGAGGCGAAACTGCTTGAAGTGGGAGAGGCGTTGTAATCTCTTCAAGCGTGCAATCGGCGATCCAATCTTTCTTCTAATACCAATACATCTTGGCTCTATCCTGTATAGCTGATAACTGTTGCGATAAAAACTTTGTTTCTAAACCAAGTTGAAAAAATAGTTTCATAAACTCCTTCTCCCAGGCTTTTGCCGTTGACACCATACCTTCTTGTAACGAACCGAACTCAAGGTCAATAGTCTTAGCAACTCTCTTGTCATGAGCATATAGAACAGACAACTTGGCATTAATACCATCAAGAGACTGACACACATGTTTGTTAAAAAGTTCGTATGATGCTCACATCATACTCATCTGACTAGTCAAAGAAGCTAAAGACTCTATGGACGCGAAATGCTGGTTCATGGATGCTAAGGCTTCAGAATTTTCATTGAGTTTGGCTAAGAGAGAATTCAATAAAACATTTATGTTCTGATCAAAAGGGCCTGATGCATAATTTGGTGATTTAGGAAGACCACCGAAGTTCTTATGAGTATCATCAAACATTAACTCATTAGAATCAGAAACTAAAATACCATTCAATGTCAAAACAGATAAATCAAACATAATCGAAATTTTATCAGAAGCAACAGTGGGGGTCAACACTTGAAAATACTTAAAAACGTGAGTTAAAAGACCAGGATAAGGTAAGTGCATAGATTCGTGTTTAGCACAATGACTCATGTTTGATATGATTAAAGAAGCCAAATTACAGGGAATTTTCTTTATAAAAACAGACAAAAGAATAGAGTCCTGAAAAGTTACTCTATCGCGACCACTTTTGCGAGAAGGACATTAGAATTAAACAGTCTAAACAACAATAAATAGACAGGAGTTAAGTCATTTACCAAGGGTTTAACAGAGACCGAGACAAAATTATCACCAAGTATTTCCTTAAGTTGTTCTTCATACTGAAGGCCTGGAATCTCTTCAAAAGCTTGGTGAGTCGTGAAAGGACAAGGACCTTGATCGGAAACACCCGTAAGCTTTGCCAATAAGTCCGCCTTGAAACACACCGGGCTTCCTTGAATCGAGGAGAAAATAATATTTTCTGATAAGACCGAAAAATTCGCATATAACTCCTTTACTAACTCAGGATAAATCTCTTCTGGAGGCAACATCAATGATGCACAACCGACGGCTTCAAATAACGCTGAAACTCCGACCCTATTGAGGAGTTCAAGGTCATAAAGTCTTTCCTTCAAAATTGGCTTTGACAAAACTTTCGAACTGCTAGCCTTTGCATGACGCTCAAAAGAGTTTTCAGAAGGTCCGCTTGTCACTTCAGATTCTATTATACCAACCCTGTGGCACTTTGAGCCTGAGGCTCCAGCAGTTGGGGTACGCTGAGCGGCAGATCTCGATTGGGTGAAGTGAGTGTATTGACGAGCCATGGTAAGAGAGAATGTAGAGGATTAAGAGAAAATGTATAAGATTTGTTTAGAGAAAAGGTGGAGGCGGTAAAGAAAATAAAGGGGTTAGAGAGAGATAATATATAGGAATAAGAAGATGAAGTGGTAGAAGATGAAACGAAGTGAAGAGTTAAGAGATGTATAGAAATCAGGAGTCATGCATGATAATCAATGAAAAGAAGTGATAAGACAGATCAAGAGATTTACCAAATCTCTTTGCATGTACACAGTAAAACACGTAAACATAATTAATTATAATTACAAAACTTAACACATACACAGTTAACACGCATATATAAATATACCTAGAAAAAATTAATATGTTAAACATAAAATATTCCGAATAAAAACTAAAACATGAAATCAAATTAAAAACACAAATATCACACATAAATTCACATAACAAGTTACAAAGAACACATACCTAATTCATGACGCATTATACAAAAACGATCTTTAGCTAAAGGCTTAGTGAAGATATCTGCATGCTGTTTCTCAGTAGATATGTAAATAAGCTCAATATTACCTTTAGAAACATTATCTCGTAGAAAATGGTTACGAACATCAATATGCATAGTACGAGAATGCATGATAAGATTTTTAGAGATATTAATTGCAGAGGTATTATCACAATAAATAGGAATATTTGAGTAAGAAATACCAAAATCCTGCAATGTTTGTTGCATCCATAAAATTTGAGCACAACAACTTCTAGCTGCAATATACTCTCCTTCAGCTGTAGAAAGAGCAACATAAGTTTTCTTTTTACTATGCCATGCAACCAAACAATCTCCTAAAAATTCACAAGCACCACTTGTGCTTTTTCTATCAACCTGTGACCCTGCATAGTCAGCATCTGAAAAACCGATTAAGTCAAAGGAAGAGGAGCTTGGATAAAATAATTCCAAGTCACTCGTACCCTAAAGATATTTAAAAATATGTTTAACGGCATTCAAATGAGATTCTTTAGGTTGAGATTAAAAATGAGCACACAAGCATACACTATACATAATGTCGGGTCGTGAGGCAGTTAAATATAACAAAGAACCAATCGTATCTCAAAATTTAGTGACATCTACATGTGTACCTTGTTCTTCCTTTATAAGCTTAACTGAAGTACTCATCATAGTTGATTTAGGTGAGACATGTTCAAGTGCAAACCTTTTGAGTAGATCCTTAATGTACTTGCCTTGGTGAATAAATATTCCTGCATTAGACTGATTAATTTGCAAACCTAGAAAGTACTGCAATTCACCCATCAAACTCATGTCAAATTCCTTATGCATGCAGCCAGAAAATCACTTACACAAAGATTTGTTAGTAGATCTAAATACAATGTCATTTACATAAACTTGAACTAAGAGAAAATGATCACGTTTATGAAAAATAAAAAGAGTAGGATCGAGTGTACCATGAGTAAAGCCATTGTTTATAGGAAACTGACTGAGACGTTCATACCAACAACGAGGTGACTGTCTCAATCCATAGACAGATTTCTTGAGCCTGTAAACATAGTTAGGATATTTTTCATGAATGAAACCTGGAGGCTGCTTTATGTATACTTCTTCCTTAAGATAGACATTTAGAAATGCGCTCTTGACATCCATATGATAAAGCATAAACTTTTTATGCGCTGCAAAAGCCATAAGTATCCGAATAGCTTCCAAACGAGCTACAGGGGCATATGTCTCATCATAATCGATTCCATCCTGCTGGTTGTATCCTTGAGCAACTAAATGAGCTTTATTTTGAATGATATTTCCATCTTCAACCTTCTTATTCTTGAAAACCCAACGAGTACCAATGATCTTGGCATCATGAGGAGGTGGGACAAGTTCCTATACATCACAACGCTCGAACTGATAGTTCTTCCTGCATTGCAACTGACCAATGCTCATCTGCAACAGCTTCTTAAGCATTATTAGGTTCGAACTCAGCAATAAAAGCACAAAAAACACATAAATTATGAAGTCTGCTTCGCGTAGAGATTTCTTGATCTAAATCAGTAAGAAGAATATCTGGTGGATGATTCTATACTGTTTTGGAAGACTTTGGAAGAAAAATATTACTCATTTCTTCTTCATTAGAATTGTCTGCCTGGAACTGAATAGGAGTTGTCTCATTTGAATGAGACGATCTCATTTCATCTTGAGAAGAATTATCCAGAGGAGTCACATATATCACATTTGAAACACTATCAAGAGTCTTTGGAGAGCCAGAAGATTCATCTGAAGCTTGAGTAGATCTTGAAGAATTATCAGAAAACTGAAATGGACCTGGAGAGTCTTGACTGCTTCATTTGTCAGAATGAGACTGACTCTTTTGAGAAAGAGACTGTCTCATTTGAGAATGAGATGATGGATCCGCAGTGTCTTCATCAATTTGAGATATATTCCTTGAAGATTTATTGAAAACAATATTGATGGATTCTTCTACTTTGTTCTTGACAGAATTATAGACACAATAAGCCTTGCTCGTTGTAGAATATCCCAAGAAAATTCCTTCCGTAGATTTTGCATCGAACTTGCCTCGGTTATTTTGAGTATCTAAAATAAAACACTTGGAACCAAATACTCGAAAATAACTAATGTTATGAGTCTTTTTCTTAAGCAATTCATAAGGAGTTTTAAGCAAAATAGGACAAATAAGTACTCTATTTAAA
The DNA here is from genome assembly GCF_009905375.1 of Apium graveolens. Lineage (NCBI taxonomy): Eukaryota > Viridiplantae > Streptophyta > Magnoliopsida > Apiales > Apiaceae > Apium > Apium graveolens. The sequence continues at coordinate 238,083,994 of NC_133650.1, read as the reverse complement.
ACATAACATGAAGTGTGTACCGCTTCAACTCAAAATTTTATTGAAAGCTTACTCTCATGCAGTAGAGTTCTAGCAGTTTCCTGTAAAGTCCTATTTTTGCGTTCCACTACACCGTTTCGTTGAGAAGTACGAGGAGCGGAGAATTTCTGAGTAATTCCTCTCGATTTGCAGAAGGTTATGAAATCCTTCTCGAATTCACCTCCATGGTCACTAAAGATAGTCTTGAGCTTATATGAATACTTAGTCTCAAGGTTAGTAATAAGATCCTTAAACTCAATAAAAGCTTCATCCTTAGTACGTAAGAATAATACCCATGTAAAATGTGAGTAATTATCAACTATAACAAATGCATAATTTTTACCTCCAAGACTTACATACCTTTCAGGACCAAAAAGATCTAGGTGAAGAAGCTGCAAAGGATCAGTTGTTGACACACGATTCTTAGCAATAAAAGATGTCTTTACCTGTTTTCCTAGCTGACATGCCGAGAAAGGTTCAGCCTTCTTGAATTTCAACTTGGGCATACCTCGTACCAGATCATGAGAAGATATCTTCCGAAGAAGATCCATGTGAACATGACCTAGATGTCGATGCCAAAGATTCTGCTGATCTTGAACAGTAGCATGACAGATTTCCTCCTGCTGTTCATCAAAATCTAACATGAAAATATTCCCTTTTCTTTTGGCAACTAAAGCAAACTCATTAGATTTAGTACCAATATAGCATACATCTTTATCAAACTTAACTTTATGACCAGCATCAGTAAGTTGACTTACACTAATAAGATTATATTTCAAGCCATCTACTAATCGAACATTAGATATAGCAAACCTGTCATTACCAATGGTGCCTTTTCCAATGATTCAGATGGTGTTAGAATCTCCAAGAGTAACTAAACCACCTTCCTTGGCAACTAGATATAGAAACTTGGATTTATCACCGGTCATATAACGTGAACAACCACTGTCGATGATCCATTTATTTCGAGGAACATGGGCCTTCAAGAAAACCAGCAAAAATTGTTTTATCTCTTAGGTACCCACTTAGCCTTGGGTCCTGGTTGGTTAGTATCACAAATCTTATATAAATGTCTATCTGATTTCTTAATCCACATCTGAACAATATTAATAGAAGTATTAGCAGATTTATATCTAGTAGACGATCTATAAGATGAGTTAGAAGAGTGGCTCTTGATACCACATAATCTGTATTTAGATGTAGTGTGGCCAGATTTTCCACAATCTCGACATTTTTTATAAGGCATCTTATACTTCATAGGAGCTCGCTTGTAACCACCTTGAAATGCACGTTTCTTGATTGATTCGCATCCTAAACCTCCTTTATCAAGAGAAGATTTTTTTCACCAAGAAGAGCATTCAGAGTTCCTTCACCATGAAAGCATTTTTCTAAATCCTTTTCAAGATGTGCTAGTTTTTGCTTTAAATAAGGGGTCAGGAACACTGTCTCTTTTGACAGTTTCTGGATCAACAGAAATTGACTCTTTCTTCAAAGCTTCAAGACAGACATCTTTCATCTCAATCTCATTTTTGAGATATTGATTTTCCTCAGTAAGTTTTGAAACCTTTTCAAGCAAAGATTTTGTTAGATATATTTGTGATGTCATGTCTAATATGATTTGTGTTTAGTTTTCAGATCTTACTTAAACAGGACAAATCAGTACTTAACTGGAAATCAGTACTTATACTGAAGTCAGAACTTAAGATATCAGAACTTAAGTTATCAGAACTTAAGTTATCAGGAGATAATATCAGGACTTAAGGAGACTTTCAGATAAGGAAGTTGACTGATTGAAAGGAAAGAAGATCAAGACAAATACAAGAAGAAATATGCATGAAGAAGGAATTCTATGAAGAATAAAATACTTGGTAGAAAAGATAACTGATTGATATATTTTAGGAAGCAGAATTATATTCAATATCAATTAGAATATTATCTTGTAACTGTGTAGTATATAAACACAGACATAGGGTTTACACTATATGTGTTATCATTATTGAAAATATTATTTATTGTAACCCTAGCAGCTCTCGTGATAATTTATTCATCACTGAGAGAGGACAGTTCCATATTGTAACAGAGTTTATTATGTTGAATAAATCTGTTTTCTATTACTTGAGTTCTTATATTCGATTTGATTGTAGTAAATACTGTATTCAACCCCCTTCTACAGTGTGTGTGACCTAACAAGTGATATCAGTGCAATCTGTTAACACACAAACAGAAAAGATCCAAAAACAATCATGTCTGAAGAAACACAAACTCCCACCAAGCCCACCAAAACTGAAGAACCTCCAAAGACTCAAATCCATAATCGATATGAGACTATTAGGGTTCCCATACTGAAACCATCTGAATATCCCATATGGAAGGTGATGATGTCTATGTTTCTGGAAGCTACAGATCCATAATACCTTGACAGAATCAATGATGGACCACATAAGCCAACCAAGCTCTCTGTTGTAGTTGAAGATCATCCAGCACAGACAGTTGCAAAGGAGAAAAGTGAATATACAGCTGAAGATATCTCATCTATTGCTAAGGATGCAAAGGTACGACATTTACTGTATAGTGCCATTGATAATGTCATGTCAAACAGGGTAATCAACTGCAAGACTGCAAAGGAGATATGAAATGCCTTGGAAATAAGATGTCAGGGAACTGATTCAATTAAGAAGAACAGGAGGACTATACTCACTCAAGAATATGAACACTTTGACTCAAAACCTGATGAGTCATTAACTGGATTATATGACAGATTTGTCAAACTCTTGAATAATCTGTCACTGGTGGACAAGGAATATGAACTTGAAGATTCAAATCTTAAATTCCTTTTAGCTCTTCCTGAAAGTTGGGATTTGAAGGCCACCACTATAAGAGACAACTATGTTCTTGATGAAACACCTCTTGATGAAATTTATGGGATGCTCAAGACTCATGAACTTGAGATGGAACAAAGAAGCAAGAGGAATGGAAGGAAGTCAAGGACATTTGCTCTTAAGGCTGAGGAGGATGTCCCCAAAGTAGCTGCCTCAAGAAAAGGCAAGGGAAAAGCTCTCATCACAAAGTCTGATACTGAGTCATCAAGTTCTGATAGTGATGATGACTAAGAAACTGATGATGAATCCTGATGAAGAGATGATGAAGCTGTGTGCTCTTATGGTGAAAGGAATCACAAGGATTATATACAGGAAATTCAGAAAGGGAAAGAAGTTTTCCAGGAAAGGTGCAAGTTCTGATAAGAAGGGTTTTAGAAAATCTGAAGGCAAAGGAGGAAAGTCTGACAGAGGAGATTACTCAAATGTCAAATGCTACGACTGTGGTGAGAAAGGCCACATATCTCCTGATTGCAAGAAAATGAAGAGTGACAAAGGCAAGGCTCTTGTCACAAAGAAGAAAAGCTGGACAGACACTTCAGATTCTGAAAGTGAGGTGAACTATGCCTTAATGGCAAATGCTGATAACAGTTTTGATGCTGCTGAGTTAAAGGTACCTCAAACTACTTATGCCTTTTATACTGATGATATTACTGAGTTGAGAAGATATCTTAAAACCATGTTCATTAGTTATAGAGATCAAACTTTAACATATGAAATATTAACTTCTGAAAATCTTGCTTATAAAAAGAGGAATGATTATTTAGAAAAAGAGTTAGTCATGTTCCATCAAACTCAGAAAGATAGAGATGATGCCTTTTATGTTAGGGATGAAGTACTTAAAATGAATGAATCTCTAAAAACTGAGTTAGAAAAGGAAAGAGAGATTATCAGGACTTGGACTAACTCTGGAAGAACAACTCAGAATTTGTTAAGTAGTGGAAACTGGAAAGAGGGTTTAGGTTATGGAGATGATAAGAATGATAAAGGGACTGTGGAAATTGAGCCTATAGTTGTTAAACAAAAGCCAAAGGTACATCCTGTTAAGTTTGTAGCTGTAAAGTCTGATACTGATAAATCAGAAGTAAAAGAGAAATTAACTTCTGACAAACCAAAACATGATAAGCCAACTGAAGTTAACATATGCTTAATAACTAAGAAGCTGCATAAGCATAAGATGAAAGATGTTAAGAATGTAAACAAGGTAAAGCCACCTAGGAAATATAGGAATGGAAAGGAAGGTGTGAATAGAAGCAATGATTATAAGCCTGTTCCTAATGCTCCTAGAAAGAAATGTTATAACTGTGGAAACTCTAACCATCTGGCTTCTTTTTGTAGGAAGAATAAGAACATAAACTCCTTACCTTCAAAATCAGGAGTTAAGAGTCAGTCTGTTAGATATAGGCCATAAAATCCTTGTTTTCATTGTGGTAGTTTATGGCATTCCATTAATACTTGTAAGGAATACATAGTTTGTACTATGATTATTATCAAATAAAACCTTCTTTAAAGAAAGTTAGCATTATTCCTTCTAGTGTAAGTTCTGATGCAAAGTCTGATAATGTAAATTCTCATAAGAAAACTGTTACCATAAACTCTGATGCTAAATCTGCTGTAAATGTTAACAAACTTAATAAGGCCAAAGGATCCAAGCAAGTCTGGGTCCTTAAAACTAATCATTAGTGGTCTTTATGATTGCAGGGCAACAAGAAAAATATCCTAGTTCTGGATAGTAAATGTTCAGGACATATGACTGGAAATAAAGCCCTGCTATCAGACTTTGTGGAGAAAGCTGACCCAGGTGTTTCTTAAGGAGATGGAAACATGGTAAAAACTCTGGGATATGGCAATATCAATCTTAGGAATGTCATCATTGAAAAAGTAGTTCTCTTCTCAGGACTTAAACACAATTTGCTGAGTGTTCGTCAAATCTGTGACAGAGGTTATCATGTGGATTTCTTTGAAGAACACTGTGAAGTTGTAAGCAAATCTACAGGCAAAGTTGTTCTGAAAGGATACAGGCATGGTAACATTTATGACGCCAAGATTTCAACAAGTACTGATGGTTCTGCAATCTGTCTGTTAAGTTGAGCATCAATTGAAGAAAACTGTAATTGGCACAAGAAACTCTCTCATTTAAATTTCAACAATATAAATGAACTAGTCAAGAAAGATCTTGTGAGAGGACTGCCAAAATTAGTATTTTCTCCTGATGGCCTTTGTGATTCATGTGAGAAGGCAAAACAAAGAAAATCTTCATTCAAGAGCAAGACTGAATTTTCAATTCTTGAGCCTTATCACCTACTACATGTTGATCTATTTGGTCCAGTGAATGTCATGTCTATTGCAAAGAAGAAATATGATAGGGTCATAGTGGATGAGTTCACCAGATACACATGGGTGTATTACTTGCACACCAAAAGTGAAACTGCATCTATCTTGATCGATCATGTCAAACAACTGGATAAATTGGTCAAAGACTCTGTGAAAATCATAAGAAGTGATAATGGCACCGAGTTCAAGAATTTGAGTATGGAAGAGTTCTGCAAAGACCAAGAAATAAAGCAGGAATTCTCTACTCCTGGAACTCCATAGCAAAATGAAGTTGTTGAAAGAAAGAATAGAACTCTTATTGAAGCTGCACGAACTATGTTTGATAAAGCAAAGTTACCAACCTCTTTTTGGGATGAAGCTGTGCAGACTGCTTGTTTCACTCAGAATGCAACACTCATTAACAAGCATAGAAAGACACCATATGAGATGGTGAAGAAAAAGAAGTCAAATCTGAAGTATTTTCATGTATTTGGATGCAAGTGTTTTGTTCTTAAGACTCATCGTGAACAACTATCCAAATTTGATCTAAAAGTTGATGAAGGAATTTTTGTTGGATATCCACTTTCCACAAAAGCCTTCAGAGTCTATAATTTAAGAACAAGGGTTGTCATGGAATCTATCAATATCTCTTTTGATGATAAGAAGATGATTGGACCTAAAGATTTCAATGATCATGATCAGCTGAGATTTGAAAATGAAGTTTTAAATTCTGATTCTGTAAATCCTGACAGTCTAAATCCTGATACTGCAAACTCTGATGGATTAAACTCTGATGTTATTGAAACTGTGGTGACTATGCCAAAGAAAGATGCACCTGTGCAGGGAGAGCATATTGAAGATCCAACCGCATCTCAAGAAGCATCAGAATCTACAACAGGCTCTTCAAGTTCTGATTCATCAAGTTCTGATGGGCTAAGTTCTGATAATTCTGGAAACTCATGTTCTGATATTTCTGGAAACTCAAATTCTGAAGGATCCAACTCAGAGAGCTTAATTTCAAGGGAGCATCAGAAAATGTTGATGGAGACAGCATAGATCATGGGCGAGCATCCAGTTCTAGAGATAACCTTCCATCTGTAAGGAAGTGGACTAAAGCACATACACCTGACTTAATTATTGGAAATCCTGATGTGGGTGTCAGAACTAGAACAGCTACATCAAATAAATGTCTCTATCATTCTTTTCTTTCTCAGACTGAACCAAAGAAAGTGGAAGAAGCTCTTCAAGATGCTGATTGGGTGCAAGCAATGCATGAAGAGTTAAATGAATTTGAAAGAAATAAAGTCTGGACCGTAGTGCCAAAACCAAAGAACCGATCTGTTGTTGGTACAAAGTGGGTGTTCAGAACAAAACTGATAGTGATGGCATAATTACAAGGAATAAAGCAAGGCTGGTTGCAAAAGGATACTCTCAACATGAGGGAATTGATTATGATGAAACATTTGCACCAGTTGCTAGATTGGAAGCCATAAGGATATTTTTGGCTTATGCTGCTCACGAAAAGTTTACAATCTTTCAAATGGATGTGAAAAGTGCTTTTCTTAATGGAGAATTGGAAGAGGAAGTATATGTTGAACAACCTCCAGGCTTTGTAGATCCCAAATTTCCTAATCATGTCTACAGGCTTGATAAAGCACTCTATGGTCTTAAGCAAGCTCCAAGAGCATCGTATGAGACATTAGCTCAGTTTCTTCTGGAAAGTGGATTTAACAGAGGGACAATTGACAAAACTTTATTCTATCTCAACCATGGAAATGACTTACTTTTGGTGCAGATATATGTTGATGATATCATTTTTGGTTCTACAAATGATAAACTTTGTAAGAAGTTTTCCAAGCTGATGCAGTCAAGATATCAAATGAGTATGATGGGAGAACTTAGTTATTTTATGGGTCTTCAAGTCAAGCAGAATAAAGAAGGAACTTTTATTTGTCAATCTAAGTACACCAGAAATTTGTTGAAGAAGTTTAGAATGCAAAATTGTTCAAGTGCACCCACTCCTATGGCCACTGCAACAAAATTGGATAAGGATACTGGTACATCAGTAGATATTACTGATTACAGAGGTATGATTGGCTCACTACTCTATCTAACTGCTAGTAGACCTGATATCATGTATGCTACCTGTCTTTTTGGAAGATTTCAAGCAGATCCAAGAGAACCTCACTTAACAGCTGTGAAAAGAATTTTCAAGTACCTTAAGGGTACAGCTGATCTGGGATTGTGGTATCCTAGAGAATCAGACTTTAAGCTAATAGGTTACACAGATGCAGATTTTGCAGGATGCAAAATTGACAGGAAAAGCACAAGTGGAAGCTGCCAATTTCTTGGAGGCAGATTGGTTTCTTGGTTTTGCAAGAAATAGAAGTCAATTTTCACATCAACTGTAGAAGCATAATACATTGCTGCAGGAAGCTGTTGTACATAGATTCTTTGGATGCAGAATCAGTTACTGGATTATGGGTTAGAATTTTCTAAAATCCCTATTTACCGTGATAATCAAAGTGCTATTGCTATGACAGGTAATCCAGTTCAACACTCAATGAGAAAGCACATCAGCATTAGGTACCACTTCATAAGGGAACATGTGGATGAAGGTACATTGGAATTGCATTTTGTTCCAACAGATCAACAACTAGCATATATCTTCACAAAACCACTGTGTGAAGCTACTTTTACAAGATTGATAAATGAACTTGAATGGTTTCAGGTTCTTTCTCTAAATCTGCCTAGTTTATGTTCTGATACATCAAACTTTATGATCAGTATTTACAGATATTACTATCTTTGTGTATTCTGTGCTTAAATTGAAATTTGCTTAAGTGCTGATTGTTGTCTGATGTGAATTTCTAAACTCTAATAGTGATATGGATGTTTCTGTGACTATTCAATCCAATGAGGATAACTGTGCTAGATGCTGACCTAGTAGTCTTTAAATACTAAAGATCCCATGTTTTAAGTAATTGTTTATGTGGAAATCTTTTAACACGAGCAAATTCTGATATTGAGCTTAGTTGAAGTTTACTTTGTGTATCTTATTACTAAGTCAAAAACTAGAATAGTGCTTCTTATCTGTTAAGTTCTGATGTTAGTAAATCTGATGGATGTACTAAGTGCTGATAAGCCTCACTTATCAAAAGAAAAGGAAAAGAAAAGGAATAAAAAAAATCAGGTACTCCTTTGAGATCTAGAGTAAAAATGTGGAAGGGAAGACCCAAGTGCATTGCTGTTATTAAGTAATATGCATTAGAAAAGCAAAATAAAATTTTCTTGGTGACTTTTCACATTCTCTGATTACTTGAGAAATACTCTGATAACAACATAAATTCTGATAAGCAGTCGTGACTCACTTACACTGAGAAGCCACTGTAAAAATGAATTTCAAAAGATGCATAAAATGAGCACAAAACAGTTGAGGTAGACTCATGCATGAACTCATTCTATAGTGGACTTCAGAATAGTGACTGATTTTGAGCAAAGTTCTTAGTTATGCCTTATTTCTAAGATGTACTGAATTGAATCAGACTTTACTCTTTGTCTGATATTTAGCTTAATGCACACACATACACTCCATATGAATGATGAAAATTACTGTGGTGATAAATGTTGTTTTAGATGAACAGTTTCAGTGTTAGTTGCATAAATTCTGAGGACAAGTTCTGATGGAAGTTCTGATGATTAAGTTATGTTGAACCCATATCAGTATTTGTGTGAAGAATTACAGGAATAAACATTCACTTTTCAAGTAAAGGAGCCATATTATGATGACTTTTAAATTCTGATAATAATCAAGTTCTGATGCTGACGTGGCGGTATTTATTTACTTGGTTTATTTTTGGTCATTACTTGAACGGTCATATTTTTACAGAATATTGGTTTATGTGATATAAATCAGTCATAATCATTATGGGTTTGTGGTTAACGTGTATATCCTGAAAAACTGCATATGCACGGTAATTATTGCTTATTTTACGTGCCCATTAATTTCTGCTCTAACCGTTTATTGACTGTTCACATGGTGCCAGGTGTAAAGTGTATCCCATGCTTCAAAAATACAACTGTTGAGTGGAGAGAGTGTATATATGAGAGATAAAATATTTTCTAATCTTTTACTTACTTTTCTATTCTAAATCTCTTTTACTTTCTTTCTCTCTCTCTCTCTCTCTCTCTCTCTCTTATTTTCTGAAGTTGTTTTTCTCTCAGGACTTTTCACAAACACTTTGCAAACATTCTCTTACTCACTTAATTTCTTACAGAGATGGCACCAAAAGACGTAATTTTTGATGGGGCTAAGTTTGTTCCTAATAACTTCTCCGCAATTCTTAGCAAGGCAGAAGCCCCATCAGAACTTCACTTCATTCAGGACTTTCTTACTAGTTCTGATATTGGGTACGCTTTGACCCAACCTGATGCCGTCTCTGGTACTCAAGTGCTGGAGTTCTGGAGAAGTGGAGTATATGATGATGGTGGTGCTCAAGGGTCCCCAAGTATTATTTTTTCATCAGGGGAGGATGAGCATGTCGTGACATTGGCCACGGTTCGACAAGCACTGTAGCTGCCTGAGAACTGTGTTTATTCTACTGTTGAGGAACCAGTTCTTCAAAACATGATGGCCAGTCTGGGGTATGAGAGGACATTGGAAAAGCTGGGTCAGTTGAAGAGATCTTACATACGGAGGGAATGGAGTTTCTTCTTTGACTGCATAACCAAGGCTTTTGCAAACAAATGTTCTAATTTCGATGCAATCCCCATATTCAACCAACAAATCGGGTATGCTCTCATTAACCAAACTGATTTTGATTATGCAAGTGCTGTCTTAGGTTTCATTGGGGATACAATGACAGAAGACAGAAATACTGTTTACTTTGCTAGATTATGTCAGCTTATTTATAGTTTTTGTTGTGATGATAAGTCCCAATTAGCTAGTGAATTAATTTCATCATTCAAACTAGCTAAAAGAGCTTTTAATGACTTATTATCTACTGATAATACGAAGGCTGTGTTAAGACCCCTCCAAGTTCCTTTATCTGTCAAAAAAGCCTTAATAACCTATGATCCAGTTAAATACACTGAACTATATCCTGATGTCCAACCATCAGAACCTCAACCATCAACACATACCACCTCCACACAACCACCTCAAACTTCGGAACCACAACCATCAGCACATCCAGTGAAGCCTTCATCTTCAAGACCAAAGAGGGCAAAGAATGTACCTCAGTCTCAGCAGAAGAGGAGGAGAATTATTCTGAGAGAAGAGTTAGATACTGAGGAACAGGTTCCTATTTCAAAACCTGTTGTTGTAGAAGCTGAGAAGGTCTCTTCTCAGAAAGATACTGTAACTGGGAGTTCTAGGCCTCTCAAAAGGCTTAGAAAGCTAAATCCTGATGATAAAGCTCCTAAAGTGTCTCCACCCTTGAAGAAAATGAAAAAGCAAAGAGCTCACAGGGACACAGTTGAGACAGATTCAGAAGATGAGGAAGCAGCTAAGGAAGGGGGTCAGGAATCTCTGATCCCAACAGAACCAATTGTTATTGAATCACTTCCTTCTACACAACCAGAAACTGCTCAAGACAGAGTGCCTACACCTCCCGTGTCACCTATAATTGAACAAGTACATACTGAAGACCCAGGTACAAGTGCTAAAATTGATATTCATAACTTGATTGTGCCTGAGGTTCTGTACTTGGAATCTCCAGCAACTCAACTCACTCCACCAACAACACCAATTCAAGATGCTGATTTCAATGAAGATGTTCCAACTACACCAATTCTGAATCTGGATGATGAGAATCAGACTTTAGGTGGGCATCAAGATTTGGCTGTTGATCAGAACTTAGCTGCAGATCAGAATTTAGAGGATGATGTTGAAACCTCGATTGCCTCATATACTGCTATTCTATCAGAGGATGCTGATACTGCTGGATCTATAAGTTCTGATGCTGATAATGCTGAAACTACTGGTGAAACTGCTACTAATCTAGATGCTGATGCAGCTGGTCCATCAGGACATGCACCTCAACAAACAGTTAATAAAGCTGATTTAGTCAAGAAGTTTGTTAGAGGGGAAACACCAATACCTTGGAATGAAACTCCTAGAGGAAAGGAGTGGACTAAGGACTGTAACACAGTTAGTTTTATTCCTTCTGAAAAGATTCTTGCTGAGCATCTGGAAAAAGCTGATGAAATGCTGATAAATGATGATTTCAAGGCACATCTGAGAGTTACTGCATTGAGTACTAGGCACCTTCAAGGTCAACACTCAACAACTCATGCCAAGGTGAATAAAATTCAAGAAACCCTGATCCAGCAAGATATGAATGTGAAACTTGAAAAGAACAGATTTTTCAAGCCTGCCTTTGACATAATTGCCTACATTGAGAAAACTCAGGAGAAACAACAAACTCAGATTGCTGAAATTCTAAAGAATCAAGCCTCTCATCAAACTCAACTCAATGAGATCCAATCCTCAGTGGAATTTCTTGTCTCTCTTCTTTTACCTGCTGATGCCAAAAAGGGGGAGAAAGTGATTAAGTCCAAATGCAAATCTATTCAGACACTGAAGGGAAAGGATGATGGAAAAGATGACCAGGGAAACTCTGGAATGGGTAGAGGTCATGGTCAAGGCAAAGGTGGAAAAGGTTCTTCATCAAAGACAACTGAAATTTCTACACAAAGAACAAGTTCTGATACTGGGAGAAGAATAAGTTCTGATACTGGTAAAAAGGATAAGTTCTGGTGAACATTTGGAACTTGATGAAGAAATTTCAAAGAAATTATTTCTTAAAGAAAATCCAGGAATGGACTTTAAGAGTCTAAAGGAAGAAGAAGCTAGACTCAAAGCAGAAAGTGTCAAGAAAAAATCTAAAGCTTCTGTTGTTGAAAAGAAACTTCCAAAGCTTAAGGGTATTGTGATAAAAGAAAGAACAAATTCTGAGGCAACCAAAGCTAAATCACAAGTGGAAGTAGATCTAAGGTCCAAGGGCAAAGAAAAAGTTGATGAACCTGTAAAGGTTTATATGCCAGTCATGGATGGAGAAATAATTGATGAAGAAGATGCTAGTCTTACTCTGATGAAAAAGAATATTTCTCAAACAACCTCTGACATGGCTCATGTTGTTCAGAGTCAAGATTTAGTAAGTTCTGATATGACAGTGAAGCAAGCAACCTCTGACGTAGCTCAAGTTGACTTGATATCAGAAGTTAAGAAAAAGGAAACCTCTGACATTGCTCATGTTAAACCTTCAAAGATACTCCTACCAGGATTCACCAAAGCTCAACAGACTCAACCTTTGAAGATTACAACAAGTGGTTTTGAAGCAAGAGTTGTTATATGAAAGGAAGCAAGAGATAAATCTGGATTGGGTAGTTCTGATGAAAGAAGAGTACACAAGACTACCAATGATCCAACTTCCTTAAGTGAACCAGGAATAGGAGCAACTCCTGAAAGATTGAATCAACTTGAATCTGTACAAATGGTTTACCATTCTGTTTTGAAAGAACATATCTTGTTATATTTTATGACAGATGGAAAGTTATCACATATCAGGCAGAATGCTATTCCACTGAAGTATTTTGAAGAACTGGAACATGTTCTATTCCTACTTCAAGTGAAAAATAGATTAACAGATGGTGCTGCAGGTTATTTAAAGTCACAAATTCAAAGACAGAAGAAGCTTTACTCTTTAAAGTCTGACAACCCATATTTTCCCAAGTACAGAGATCACAAAGGTGATATTGTTGAAATGAAGCCTAACACTGCTAAGATCATAACTACTTTTCTGGGTTATAAGGCTGTGGAATTCAATCTAGAGTCTGACAAGGCATATCTGATCAGACTTGATTAGGACATAAGGAAAGCTAAAATAAATGATCTCAGAGCAGCTATTTTTCAAACTGGTGAAGATATAGCTGAATTAGAAAATGCTAAAAGGAGGATGGTTAATGAACTTGAATATGCTGAGAGATGTCTTTTGAAGAATTATCTCAGAACAACTCCTGACATCATAGAGATCAGAAATTGAAGCCAAGTCGAAGATCTACAAATGCTTAAATTCTGAAGTGTATACAGACTGAAGCTGATATCAGATCTTAAGGATGGTAAAGCTGAAAGGACTGTAAGTTATAGTTATCTAGTCAAATTCTCATGCATTTGTACTTAATGTTTTTGACATCATCAAATATCTGTTAAACTTGTATATTATGCTAATTTACAAGTTGGGGGAGATTGTTAGATATATTTGTGATGTCATGTCTAATATAATTTGTGTTTAGTTTTCAGATCTTACTTAAACAGGACAAATTAGTACTTAACTGGAAATCGGTACTTATACTGAAGTCAAAACTTAAGATATCAGAACTTAAGTTATCAGAACTTAAGTTATCAGGAGATATTTATCAGGAGATAATATCAGGACTTAAGGAGACTTTCAGATAAGGAAGACGGCTGATTGAAAGGAAAGAAGATCAAGACAAATACAAGAAGATATATGCATGAAAAAGGAATTCTATGAAGAATAGAATACTTGGAAGAAAAGATAACTGATTGATATATTTTAGGAAGCAGAATTATATTCAATATCAATTAGAAGATTATCTTGTAACTGTGTAGTATATAAACACTGACATAGGGTTTACACTATATGTGTTATCATTATCGAAAATATTATTCATTGTAACCCTAGCAGCTCTCGTGATAATTTATTCATCACTGAGAGAGGACAGTTCCATATTGTAATAGAGTTTATTGTGTTAAAATAAAATCTGTTTTCTGTTACTTGAGTTCTTATATTCGATTTGATTGTAGTAAACACTGTATTCAACCCCCTTCTACAGTGTGTGTGACCTAACAGATTTATTTTCTGCTGCCAAGGTTTCATCCTTCACGGGATCATCCATTTCACTAAGAACTTCACTTAATGCTTGTTTTAAATAAGCATTCTCTTCTCTTAGCTTCTTAACCTGGACCAGCAAGTTCAACATAGATGAAGATATATTTGAATTATATTTTATATTCTATACCTCATCATTGTCGCCGGAGCTGTCCTCGAGTCCTTCAAAGCAGAGTTGAGCAACTTCATCGTTTAAATTAATTTCAACATCAGAATGATCATCACTCCAAGTGATTGATGCCTTCTTTTTGTTCTTCAGCTTGTAACAATCCTTTTTAAAGTGCCCTTTCTTTCCACATTCAAAACATGTGTCCTTGCTTTGATTTTTTTATTCTCCTTGCTAGGATTAGATTTGAAATCCTTCTTTGGAAACTGTGAGTTCATAGGTCGTTTAGAGGCATTCCGTTTGGAAAGAAATTTATGAAACTTCTTGGTCAAAAGAGCAATCTCATCATCAGAATCATCAGGAGACTTATCAGCTTCGGCATTGAGTGCACGAGTCTTTTTACGAGGAGCTTCACCTTCTTCATCATATCTTCATAGCTGATTTTTGAACTCTTCCAATTCACTGAAGAGTGTTAAAGTGTCCATAGTTGAAAGAAATGTTGAATCCTGCAGAATTGTATCCTTTGGAGAAAACTTCTTTGACATTACCCTGAGGATTTTCCTGTTGATCTCAGATTGAGGAATGATCCTTTCCAAAAGTGAGATAGAGTTCATAAGTTTCATGAATCTTCCTTGAGCATCCCGTAAGAATTCATCTCTTTCCAACCTGAAACCTTCATAATCACTCATTAGCATACTTAATTTGACTTCACGTACCTTAGAAGTGCCTTCGTGGCTGACTTTGATCGTATCCCAGATCTGTTTAGCAGTAGTACACGCTGATACTTTTCGTAACTCGGTAGCTACCATGCCATTAGGAAGCGAGTTCATAGCTTTAGCATTAGAATTCATTGCATTCACTTCTTCAGGAGAGAGATCCTTGAGGAATTTGGGCTTGCCATCTTTCATAGGGATTGTGAAACCATTCTCAACAGCATCCCATTCAAAAGCATCACGCTGAAGAAATATCATCATCCGGAATTTCCAGTCATTGTAGTTTTCAGCACCTTGGAGCAGTGGTGGATAGTTATTTAAATACCTATCTGGTTGAGCCATTGATCGCTAGCAAAATAAACACTAAAAAGAGAATTAAATGCACCTGCTCTGATACCAATTGAATTTCAAAGGGCTCGATCGATAATATTATTAGCTAATTCTCTAAGCAAATGAGACAGTCTCTTATAAAAATGGGACAGTCCTTTTACAAATGAGACATGGTATGGGACAGTCTCTATTAACTGCAGAATGAATATAACAGAAAAGATATGTTGGATATATTCGAGATGTCATGTCTAATATGTTTCATGTTTAGTTTTCAGATCTTAACAAACAGGAAATATCAGTTCTTACTGGAATCAGGACTTACTGGAAGTCAGGACTTAAGGATATCAGAACTTAGATTATCAGAAGATAATATCAGAAGATGGATATCATAACTTAAGTACTGGAGGACTAACAATTAAGGAAGGAAGCTGATTTACAGGAAAGAAGATCGAGACTAATACAGAAGAAGATATGCATGGAAAGAGTTAGAGGACTAGAAGAATTATATAAGATATCTGATTGATATATTTTAGGAGACAGAATTATATTCCATATCAATTAGAAGTTATCTTGTAACTGTGTGTCTATATAAACACAGACATAGGTTTACACTATATGTGTTACGATCATCGAGAAGATCATACATTATAACCTAGCAGCTCTCGTGATATTTGTTCATCACTGAGAGAGAACAGTTCCATTGTAACAGAGTTTATTATATCGAATACATCTGTTTTCTGTTACTTGTGTTCTAAATCGATTTGATTGTATTCTACACTGTATTCAACCCCCTTCTACAGTGTTGTGTGACCTAACAAGTGGTATCAGAACCTATCTGTTAACACACATACAGTAAAGATCCAAAACAATCATGTCTGAAGAAGCTGGAAAATCCAAACAAGCCCGCCAAAACTGAAGAAACTCCAAAGACTATCAGGGTTCCCATGCTGAGACCTTCTGAGTATCCCATATGGAAAGTGAAGATAGCTATGTTTCCGGAAGCTAAAGATCCAGAATACCTTGACAGAATTTATGAAGAACCGCATAAGCCAACCAAGCTCTCTGTTGTAGTTGCAGATCAGCCAGCAAAGACCATACCAAAGGAGAAAAGTGAATACACAGCTGAAGATATCTCATCTATTGCCAATGATGCAAAGGTAAGGCATTTTTTGTATAGTGCCATTGATAATGTCATGTCAAACATGGTAATTCAATGCAAGTCTGCAAATGAGATATGGGATGCTTTGGAAATAAGATTTCAGGGAACTGATGCAATCAAGAAAAACAGGAGGACTATACTCACTCAAGAGTATGAGCACTTTGACTCAAAAAGTGATGAGTCATTAACTGACTTATATGACAGGTTTGTCAAACTCTTGAATGATCTGTCACTGGTGGACAAGGAATATGATATTGAAGATTCAAATCTAAAATTCCTTTTAGCTCTTCCTGAAAGTTTGGATTTGAAAGCTACTATTATAAGAGACAACTATACTCTTGATGAAACTACTCTTGATGAAATTTATGGTATGCTCAAGACTTATGAACTTGAGATGGATCAAAAAAGCAAGAGACATGGGAGAAAGTCAAAGACAATTGGTCTTAAGGCTGAGGAGGAATCTTCCAAAGTGGCTGTCTCAAAGAAAGGCAAAGGAAAGCCTCTCATCATAAAATCTGATTCGGAATCATCAAGTTCTGATGATGATGATTCAGAAACTGAAAGTCTAACTGAAGTAGATGCTGATGAAGAGATGATGAAATTGTGTGCTCTTATGGTGAAGGGTATCACAAAGATAGCCTACAGGAAATTCAGAAGGGGAAAGAAGTTTTCCAGGAAAGGTAGAAGTTCTGATAAGAAGGGTGTTAGATATATTTGATAATGTCATGGCTAATATGTTTTATGTTTAGCTTTCAGATCTTACTTGAACAGGATAAATCGGTACTTAACTGTTGATCAGTACTTATACTGGAAGTCAGGACTTAAGGATATCAGTACTTATGTTATCAGGAGATAATCATCAGAAGATAGATATCAGAACTTAAGTGCTGAAGGGCGATCAGATAAGGACATTAGCTGATTAAAGGAAAGAAGATCAAGATAAACATAAAAAGAGATATGCATGAAGAAGGAATTCTGTAAAGAATGGAATACTTGGAAGAAAAGATATCTGATTGATATATTTTAGGAAGCAGAATTATATTCCATATCAATTAGCGATTATCTTGTAACTGTGTAGTATATAAACACAGACATAGGGTTTACACTATAAGTGTTATCATTATTAGAGAAGATTATTCATTGTAACCCTATCAGCTCTCGTGATATTTGTTCATCACTGAGAGGTAACAGTTCCATACTGTAACAGAGTTTATTGTTTCAATAAAGTTTGTTTTCTGTTACTTAAGTTCTTAAAGTTCGATTTGAGTGTACTATACACTGTATTCACCCCCTCTACAGTGTGTGTGTGACCTAACAATTGGTATCAGAGCCTATCTGTTAACATACATACAGTTAAAGATCCAAACACAATCATGTTAGACACAGAAACTCCAACTAAGCCTACCAAAACTGAGGAACCACCAAAGACACAAATTCAGAGTCGGTATGAGACCATCAGAGTTCCCATACTGAGACCATCTGAATATCCCATATGGAAGGTAAGGATGACCATGTTCCTGGAAGCAACAGATCTAGAATACCTTGATAGAATCAAGGAAGGCCCTCACAAACCAACCAAGCTCGCAGTTGCAGTTGCAGGTGAAGCAGCAAAGACCGTACCAAAGGAGAAGAGTGATTATACTGCTGAAGACATAGCATCAATTGCTAAGGATGCTAAGGTACGACACTTACTGCATAGTGCCATTGATAATGTAATGTCAAACAGGGTAATCAACTGCAAGACTGCTAAGGAGATATGGGATGCTCTGGAAATAAGGTGTCAGGGAACTGACACAATTAAGAAGAACAGGAAGATAATACTCACTCAAGAGTATGAACACTTTGACTCAAAGACTAATGAGTCATTGAATGATTTATATGATAGATTTGTCAAACTTTTGAATGATTTGTCATTGGTTGATAAAGAGTATTATCTTGAAGATTCAAACCTTAAGTTCCTGTTAGCTCTTCCTGAATACTGGGATTTGAAGGCAACGACAATAAGAGACAACTACAATCTTGATGAAACAACTCTTGACGAAATCTATGGAATGCTCAAGACTCATCAGCTGGAGATGGAACAAAGAAGCAAGAGGAAAGGAGGAAAGTCAAGGACAGTTGCTCTTAAGGCTGAAGAAGAATTCCCCAAAGCTGCTTCCTCAAAGAAAGACAAGGGTAAAGCTCTTTTCACAAAGTCTGATACTGAGTCATCAAGTTCTGAGAGTGATGATGACTCAGATTCTGAAAGCTTGCCTGAGACTGATGCTGATGAGGAGATGATGAAGCTGTGTGCTCTTATGGTGAAAGGAATCACAAAGATTGCATACAGGAAGTTCAGGAAGGGAAAGAAGTTTTCCAGGAAAGGCATAAGTTCTGATAAGAAGAATTTCAGAAGATCTGAAGGCAGAGGAGGAAAGTCTGACAGAGGAGATTACACCAATGTTAAATGCTATAACTGTGGTGAGAAAGGCCACATATCTCCTGATAGCAAGAAGGTAAAGGGTGACAAAGGCAAGGCTCTTGTCACAAAGCAGAAAAGCTGGACAGACACCTCAGACTCTGAAAGTGAGGAAAACTATGCATTAAGGACAGTAGCTGATTAAAGGAAAGAAGATCAAGATAAACATAAGAAGAGATATGCATGAAGAAGGAATTCTGTAAAGAATGGAATACTTGGAAGAAAAATATCTGATTGATATATTTTAGGAAGCAGAATTATATTCCATATCAATTAGCGATTATCTTGTAACTGTGTAGTATATAAACACAGACATAGGGTTTACACTATAAGTGTTATCATTATTAGAGAAGATTATTCATTGTAACCCTAGCAGCTCTCGTGATATTTGTTCATCACTGAGAGGTAACAGTTCCATACTGTAACAAAGTTTATTGTTTCAATAAAGTTTGTTTTCTGTTACTTAAGTTCTTAAAGTTCGATTTGAGTGTACTATACACTGTATTCACCCCCTCTATAGTGTGTGTGTGACCTAACAAAGGGCTTCAGAAAATTTGAAGGAAAAGGAGGAAAGTCTAACAGAGGAGATTACTCAAATGTCAAATGCTACAACTATGGTGAGAAAGGCCACATATTTCCTGACTGCAAGAAAGGAAAGAGTGATAAAAGCAAGGCTCTTGTCACAAAGAAGAAAAGCTGGACAGACACTTTAGATTCTGAAGATGAGGAGAACTATGCCTTGATGACAAATGCTGATAGCAGTTCTGATGCTGCTGAGTTAAAGGGCAACATGAAGAACATCCTAGTTATGGATAGTGGATGTTCATGACATATGATTTGAAATAAAGCCCTTCTATCAGACTTTATGGAGAAAGCTGGCCCAGGAGTTTCTTATGAATATGGCAATATTAGAAAAACTCTGGGATATGGCAAGATCAATCTTAGGAATGTCATCATTAAATCAGTAGCTCTAGTCTCAGGACTTAAACACAATCTGTTGAGTATAAGTCAAATCTGTGACAGAGGTTATCATGTTGATTTCTTTGAAGAACACTGTGAAGTTATAGGTAATTCTACAGGCAAAGTGGTTCTTAAAGGTTACATGCATGGTAACATTTATGAAGCCAGGCTTTCAACAAGTACTGATGGTTCTGCTATCTGTCTGTTGAGTAGAGCATCAATTGAAGAAAGCTGGAATTGGCACAAGAAACTCTCTCATTTAAATTTCAACAATATAAATGAGCTTGTAAAGAAAGATCTCGTGAGAGGACTGCCAAAAATAGTATTTACTCCTGATGGCCTTTGTGATTCATGTCAGAAGGCAAAACAAAGAAAATTTTCTTTCAAGAGCAAAACTGAGTCATCAATTCTTGAGCCTTATCACCTACTGCATGTTGATCTATTTGGTCCAGTCAATGTCATGTCTATTGCAAAAAAAAAATATGCTATGGTTATAGTGGATGAGTTCACAAGGTACACTTGGGTGTACTTCTTGCACAAGAAGAATAAAACTGCATTTACTCTAACTGATCATGTCAGACAGCTGGATAAGTTGGTCAAAGATTCTGTTAAAATAATAAGGAGTGATAATGGCACTAAGTTCAAGAATTTGATTATGGAAGAGTTCTGCAAAGAGTATGGAATCAAGCAGGAATTTTCTGCACCTAGAACTCTACAGCAAAATGGAGTTATAGAAAGAAAGAACAGGACTCTGATTGAAGCTGCACGAACTATGCTTGATGAAGCAAAGCTGCAAATCTATTTTTGGGCTGAAGCTGTGCAGACTGCTTGTTTTACACAAAATGCTACACTCATGAACCAGCATGGAAAAACACCATATAAGATGGTGAAGAAAAAGAATCCAAATCTGAAATACTTTCATGTATTTGGTTGCAAGTGTTTTGTTTCTTAAGACTCATCCTGAACAGCTGTCAAAATTTGATCTAAAAGCTTGTGAAGGAATCTTTGTTGGATATCCACTTTCCACAAAAGCCTTCAGAGTCTACAATTTAAGAACAAGGGTTGTCATGGAATCTATCAATGTCTTTTTTGATGATAAGAAGATTACTGGACTTGAAGATTTCAATGATCATGATCAGCTGAGATTTGAGAATAAAGATTTAAACTCTGATTCTGGAAATTCTGATGACTTAAATCCTGATCCTGTAAGTTCTGCTGGATTAAGTTCTGATGTCATTGAAACTGTGGTAACAACTCCAAAGGAAAATGCACCTATCCAGGGGGAGCAAGCTGAAGATCCTACCACATTTCAAGACTCTCGAGAAGCATCAGAACCTGTCACTGACTCTTTAAGTTCTGATTCATCTAGTTCTGATGAGCCAAGTACTGATAATTCTGGAAGCTCTGATTCTTCAACTCCTGAAAAATCAAACTCAAATTCTGAAGTCTCAGAATGCATAACTACAGGGGGGGCATCAGAAAATGCTGATGGAGACAGCATGGATCATGGGGGAGGATCTAGTTCTAGAGATCAACTTCCATCTGCAAGGAAATGGACTAAAGCACACACACCTGATTTGATCATTGGAGATCCTGAAGCATGTGTCAGAACTAGAACTACAACTTCAAATGAATGTCTCTATCATTCTTTTCTATCTCAGACTGAACCAAAGAAAGTGGAAGAAGCTCTTTAAGATGCTGTTTGGGTGCAAGCAATGTAGAAAGAGTTAAATGAATTTGAAAGAAATAAAGTTTGGACCCTAATGCCAAGACCAAAGAACAGATCTGTTGTAGGCACAAAATGGGTATTCAGAAATAAAACTGACGGGGATGGCATAATTACAAGGAATAAAGCAAGACTGGTTGCTAAAGGCTACTCTCAACAAGAGGGTATTGATTATGATGAAATATTTACACCAGTTGCTAGATCAGAAGCCATGTCCTGATGACTGTTAACTTCTGATATATGTTAAGTTCTGATATTAAATCCTGATGGAATCCTTGATGCTTACGTGGCATTATTCTTTACTTGACTTATTTGTGGTAAAATCTGAAACAATCATAGTTAAATCAGAATATATTTGGGTAAGATAAAAACAGTCATAATCATTTTGGGTTAGTGGTAAACGTGTATGTCTTGAAAAAATGCATGTACACGGTAATTATTGCCTATTTTATGTACCCATTAACTCCTGCTCTAACCATTTATTGACTATTCACACGTTGCCAGGTGTAAAGTGAAAGGAATATGTCCTAAGTCCAATCGTGTATTAGGATTTAGGAATAACTTTTATGTAATCTGTTTTGATTTCATTAATATTAATAAAAGACTTGTTTTGTTTTTATTACGGGCTCTATCTATTTAAGTGTTTAAATAAGATATACCATAGTTTAGAGTAAAGCTTTTTATGGATTATGATGAGATCATAATAGTGAGACCTAAAAAGATAATAAACTCTAAACTTAAATAGTTCCTGGTCATAGGATTACTAACTGGTAATTAATAATCCGCAAAGATCGGTACATACTATGCTTGCATCATTATGAAGGATGTCTGTTCTCATAGACATTTGTGTGGTGACACTATAGCTAGTATATAGGTGCTTATTATAGAATAAGTTCACTGAACATGACTCGCACAGCTGAACAACTGATGGAGTTCACTCACGTGTCAGCGGTTGTTCGCAGAGTGATAGTTGTACAAGTATCCTTAGACTTGAGGTCATCATAGTCATCTTGTGTACACTGAACTATGCTTTGGTTTAGTTCTTAGTCTCCGGGGACAATTATTAGGGCTCTTCTGGGTATAGGAATTTGTACACGAAGATAGTGTATGATCAATAAAGGATCTACCCCTTCCAGTGAAGGAAGCGAATGTTCAAGACTGATCCACTTATGCTAGTTCAGGAATCTCTGGCCAGAGTGAATGAAATTAGAAAGGAGTTTCTAATTTGCATAGAACTACGCATAGTAAATGGTAAGCAAGTGATTGAATTAGATAGGCTTGACACGAGATCCATGCCTTGTATTTAATTGGGACATTGTAGGGTAGAAGGAGTTTATTGTACGGTAACTATTCACTGAATAGGTTCTTGATATTCTAAGCAGTGAATTCATATTATCCGGATAGTCGCGATATGCTGAGAAGTATCCCTCACGATGTAGAATAAATGTGATTAATTAATTAATCATATTTAATAAATTAGAGAATTTATATATATAATGATAAAATAGTTTTATTATTATTTATTTCTACTACCGGCTTAATATTGAACCTACAGGGTCACACCATAAAAAGAGAATGATTTAATGGTGGAGGAATTAATTAATAATGGCTAAATAATTATTTATTTGTGAAATAAATAATTAATTGGCAAATTTAATAATTAATTAAATGAGATTTAATTGATTATAAATTAATTAAGAAAAGTTCTTAATATTATTAATTAAAGGATTTAATTTTTGGAAATTAAATCAAGAGAGAGAATTATTTCTAAAGTGTTTAGAAAAAGGATTAATAATATAAGGTGTTTTAATTATTAATGAAAATAATAAATGGGATAATAATAATATTATTTATGAGAAAATTTCAGCTGAAAATTTTGCCTATAAATACACTATTATAGACCCTATTTTATTCTAACCCCATCGAAACCCGAAAACCCAAAAAGTTTGGAAAACCCAATTCTCTCCACCTTCTTCCTCCTCCTTAACATCGTTTTCTTGGTGGATACCGGTGGAGTGCTTCACACTTGAGGAGCACCTGCTAAGGATCTCTGATCGTTGTCTCCGAATTATTTTAAAAGGTTAGATTGGATCCCTCGAATTTTTATTCACGATTTATATGCTTTTATTTGGATTTTGTATATGTAAAAGTGTTTTACCATGCCCCCGCTGCGATTAAAATCCAACAATGGTATCAGAGCACAGGTTGTATGCAAATAGATCTGCGGTAAAAATTTCAGAATTTTATGTGCTTGTATGAATTAATTATGATTTTTACAAGTTATATTATGGATTAATTTTGTCTGGTGAGAAATCGTTTCTCAGAATAATTTTGAATTTTGATTTGGGTTCTACAAGTGTTGTAGATCGTTTGGGTATTTTTTTAATAATTTTAGGATGTATAGATTTTTTATTATGAATTTTTGAAGTTGTTGCAATTAAATTCATAATTAAATTAAGTCATATATATATAAACAAATTGTTAGTATATATATATTATGTATGTAAAGCTGCTGTTTATCTGCTATGGTTGTTTTTGCTGCCACGGAAATAAGAAAAGCACAGACAGACATGGCAGAGTTGTCAGGTGGCTGGCAGACAAGGAACAGTCAGGTAAGCGGCACAGAATTCCGTGCGGAAAAGAAAAAAAAATGGCGACAGTTCACGCACAGGGGAAGGACCGCGCGTCGACCACGCGCGCGTGGGGCTTACGCGCTGGCGTGCCACGCGCGGCGCGTGGAAGACACGCGCTGGTGACGTCAGCATCAGGGTTCGGGCGCGTGGAGCGCGTGAGCGCGTGGGTGCGCGTGGTGGAAAGTCAGACACGCGCTGTCAGGCCCGTGTGCGCGTGCCCGCGCGTGGGAAATTTTGTTTAGGCGCGTGTGGGCGCGTTCCAGCTCAGAAATGGGCGATTTTGGTGCCGTTGGATTCGTCTTTTCGAGGCGCTTCTAATGGTATATTATATGATATTTTATGAAATTGTTTCGAACTGTTTATAGCTAACAGAAGTGTTTTAAAGCTGTTTTTTAACTGTTTTAATTGCTTTTAAATGCTTCATGTGATACATAGAGATGTATAATGCTTAGACTAATGTGCTAGATGATGTAACATGCCTACCTTGATGTTTATTCATGTTGATATATGTGATATATGCTTAGTTTATCATGCGATGATAGATTTAGGTGAACTTAAATAAACATAAGGCGTTTGTTAGACAACCTAGTATAGTGAAATTGTTTCATAACCTTAATAACAATATTATGAATACAATCATGAGATTCTTGTGTTTGTGAAACACGTAATTGAATATGAATTTTCGATATGAGAGAAAGGATGATTCTGTCAATAACAGATTTCTATCGGTAAGAAAGGGTTATTAAGTGACGCCTCTTGACAATGCTCCACCCAATCTGGGAATCATCTGATTATTGATTATTGATTTGAAATATTTAATTTAAAAGGAAGAATTTCTTTATAATATGATTATGATTGTAACGTAATATAATCCCTCTAAAATTAAATAATATCAAGTAGTAATTGGCCAATGATACAACGGGCTTGTGTCGGTCATAGCCTTCCAACATGATAGAAAAGTAGTTCTTATTTTTGAATCATTGTCATTTCGTGCCACAGCCGAGGGCTTTGATTTCGAAATAAGAAATACTTGTCTATTACATAGAGATGTGTACATTAAATAAGAATCTAAAGATCGTTACGTGCCACAGCCGTGGGCCTTTGGGGACTGATTCAATTGTACGGAATGTTGGGTTAGACTTGACTTAGAATATTGAGTTTGTCGTGCCACAGCCGTGACTCAATTATTTAAGAGGCTAAAGTTTGATTAGGGAATAACATAAGATGTAATTGACAAGAGTTGTCTGCCTATTGAACATTACATGGCGTTTCGTGCCACAGCCGGGGTTGTGTAATGGAATGTAGGATCCCTATTCCCACTAGCATTATGAATGCTTAATTTTTCACGTAGGGGGTTGAATAAATTAGGAAAACTAGTGGGAGCCACTTATGAATAAAGACCCGATTCATATAGTGTTTTGAAATGAAATCGAATATTTGCTAAGTGTTGTTATGTGTTTATCATTTACAGATTTACTTTGTATGTTATGTCTTCTGCACTATCACTCAGGAGCATACTAGATGCTCACAAATTGACTGGTCCTAATTATGCTGACTGGCTTCGAAACTTGAGAATTGTTCACAGGATTGAGAAGCTGGAATACGTGATTGACTCACCTAAGCCAACTGAACCTGCTAGTGATGTGCATAATGATGAACATGTTGTGTATCGTAAGTGGATAGATGATGCAAATGTTGCTCAATGCATCATGCTAGCTTCCATGAACATTGAGCTACAGAAGCAACATGAGCATATGGATGCTCACACTATCCTCATGCATCTACAAGAGTTGTATGATGTGGCAGGGAGGACAGCTCGATATGAGATATCGAAGGAGTTGTTCGGTTGTAGGATGTCTGAGGGATCATCTGTGAATGACCATGTACTTAAGATGATCAATTTGATTGAACGTCTTGGACAACTTGGTTTTGCCATGGATGGGGAGCTGAGCCAAGACTTGGTCTTGCAATCGCTTCCGAGTTCGTTCTCGCAGTTTGTTGTGAACTTTCACATGAATAAGTTGGATGTCAGCCTGCCTGAACTCCACAACATGTTGAAGACTGCGGAATCGAATTTTCCCCCTAAGAAGAGTTCTGTTCTTCTAATTGGTGAAGGTTCCAATCCTAAGAAAAGGAAGAGGAACTCTTCCAAGAAGAAGAAAGTAGGTGAGAAAACGCCGGTTCCACCAAAAGCTGAAGACCCCAAGAGCAAAGTTGTTTGCTTTCACTATAACAAGGTGGGGCACTGGAAGAGGAACTGCAAGGTTTACCTTGCAGAATTGAAGAAGAAGAAGGGTAGTGAGACTACCGCTTCTGATTCAGGTATGTTCATGATAGAAGTGAATATGTCATTAAATCAAATTTCTACTTGGGTATTAGATACCTCCTGTGGTTCTCAAATCTGCAATTTGTTGCAGGGACCAAGGAAAAGTAGGACTCTTGAGGAAGAGGAGGTGTTTCTACTGATGGGAAATGGAGCAAGAGTTGCTGCTGAAGATGTAGAATCATTTCATTTACATATGCCTACGGGCAAGACTATTATTTTTAAAATAATTGTTATTTTGTTCCCTCGATTGTGAGGAATATTATTCCATGTTAGACTTGGCTGGATTTTCATTTATTATTGAGAATAATGAATGTTCTATTCTTAGAGATAATATTCTTTATGGACGTGGTGCTTTAAATAATGGTCTGTATATATGTGACATAATTTACTTCAGATTGAACAAACTAATAAAAGAAAAGGGATGATGAAAATCTCACTTCAAAGTGGCATTGCAGTCTCCATTTAGTAGACATGGAGAGAGGGCTGCAAATTTGCTAGGAATGGTACACACAGATGTATGTGGACCAATGTCTAAGCAAGCCATGGGTGGATTTTCATACTTCATTACTTTCATAGATGATAGATCTAGATTCAGATATGTGTTTGATGAAACACAAGTCTGAGGCCTTTGAAAAGTTCAAAGAATAGAAGTATGAAGTGGAGAAACAACCAAACATAGTATTATAACTCTTCGATCAGATCGAGGTGGTGAATACTTTAATGGAGTGTTTCTAGATTATCTCAAAGTAAATGGTATAGTCTCCCAGTGGACTCCTCCAGATTGGTATCTGAAAGGAGAAATCGAACTTTGTTAGACATAGTTCGGTCCATGATGAGCTATGCAAATCTTCCAGTATTCCTATGGGGTTATGCATTGGAAACCTCAGCATATTTACTGAATATGGTGCCTTTCAAAATCTGTTCCTCAAACTTCGTATGAGATATGGAAAGAAAGGAAACCGAGTCTTAAACACATTAAGATTTGGGGATGTCCATCTTATGTCAAGAAAGTTGACCCATATAAGCTGGAATATCGATCCGGAAAATGTAATTTTGTGGGATATCCTAAAAAGACTTTAGGGTATTACTTTTGCACCAATCATCGGGTGTTTGTCTCCAGACATGCTACCTTCTTGAAAAAGGAGTTTATCCTTGAAGGAAATAGTGGGAGCAAAATTGAACTTGATGAAGTTCAAGAAGCACAAACTACTACGAATCAAGTGGAAACACCTGTTCTGACTGAACAACCTTTTATGGAATAGCCCATTCATAGATCAGGGAGAGTGTCTCGCCAACCTGAGAGGTAATATGGCCTTGTCATTGAGAATGACAATGAGTTATCAATCATTGATGATGACGAGCCTGTGACCTATAATGAGGCTATGAGTAGTGTTGACTCAGAGAAATGGTATAGTGCCATGAAATCCGGAATAGAATCTATGTATACGGTATACGAAAGAATGATTAGAGCAGATGGCCAGGTGGAGACCTTTAAGGCCAGGCTTGTGGCAAAAGGATTCAAACAAAGGCAATGGATTGACTTTGATGAAACTTTTTACCTGTAGCCCTGTTAAAATCAGTTCGGATTTTGCTTGCGAATGCTGCTTACTACGACTATGAAATCTGGCAGATGGCCAGATGGTTTTCTTTCCAAGGGAAATAAAACCTAGTGTGTAGTCTGCTGCGAACCATATGTGGTTTAAAGCAGGCTTCGCGAAAGATGGAACATTCGTTTTGATGAGACAATCAAAGAGTTTGATTTTATCAAAAACGAAGATGAACCATGGGTCTACAAAAGGGTTAGTGGGAGCGCGGTAACATTTCTTGTATTGTATTGAATTAGAGTTGACACACATAACAACATAGCAGACCCACTCACAAAGCTACTTTATGAAAGTCACTTTGATCGTCATAAAGACAAGATGGGTATTAGATACCAGAGTGATTGGCTTTAGTACAAGTGGGAGATTGAAAGGAATATGTCCTAAGTCCAATCGTGTATTAGGATTTAGGAATAAATTTTATGTAATCTGTTTTGATTTCATTAATATTAATAAAAGACTTGTTTTGTTTTTATTACGGGCTCTATCTATTTAAGTGTTTAAATAAGATATACCATAGTTTAGAGTAAAGCTTTTTATGGATTATGATGAGATCATAATAGTGAGACCTAAAAAGATGATAACTCTAAACTTAAATAGTTCCTGGTCATAGGATTACTAACTGGTAATTAATAATCCGCAAAGATCGGTACATACTATGCTTGCTTCATTATGAAGGATGTCTGTTCTCATAGACATTTATGTGGTGACACTATAGCTAGTATGTAGGTGCTTATTATAGAATAAGTTCACTGAACATGACTCGCACAGCTGAACAACTGATGGAGTTCACTCACGTGTCAGCGGTTGTTCGCAGAGTGATAGCTGTACAAGTATCCTTAGACTTGAGGTCATCATAGTCATCTTGTGTACACTGAACTATGCTTTGGTTTAGTTCTTAGTCTCCAGGGACAATTATTAGGGCTCTTCTGGGTATAGGAATTTGTACACGAAGATAGTGTATGATTAATAAAGGATCTACCCCTTCCAGTGAAGGAAGCGAATGTTCAAGGCTGATCCACTTATGCTAGTTCAGGAATCTCTGGCCAGAGTGAATGAAATTAGAAAGGAGTTTCTAATTTGCATAGAACTACACATAGTAAATGGTAAGCAAGTGATTGAATTAGATAGGCTTGACACGAGATCTGTAACACCCCCAGATCCGGGGTCGGGGATCCGGGTTGTCACGGTCTTTCTTTCCACAATATCACTTCACTTAATTAATAATAAATAACCTTATGCTGTGACCCCACACTAACACACACCACAACCCGTTATAGTCTCAGAGATGAAATTGAAATAAGTACAAGTCTTTGAATCCACAATTTAAAAGTTATTACAACCCAAAATGATTACTTGATAAATTTACAGTTAATTGCCATTATCTGCCACAAGTTATAATTATACATAATTGAATCTCAAAAGTAGATGGTCTGATCTACAATAGATCTACCTCTGCAGCTATAGCAGCTACAACATCAACGGGAAGACGCGGGACGCTTCCCACGCGCTTGCGCTGGGTCTGCTGGAGTCTGGCCATCTTTCCTAACTGTTGTTGTGTGATGAAGAAATAAAGCAAGGGTGAGCAGCAAGCCCACCAAAATAATATGTATAATGATTTACAATATATGAGCCTACTCATAATACTCATGAAAGTCTTGGTCAAAAGAAATGAACCAAGTTTGATATCTTAATGCGATGAAGTCGCAAAATATTCAGTATATATACATATATACTTTTCAAAATATTGGAAGTCCTCTTCCATGCATAATATACACAAAGTCCCAGTGTATAACTGTATAAAAAATATCGTTGCAAGGTGATCTCATATATCTAACCTTGTCTCAACGTTTTTCTGAAAATCTTTGTCATTCATAAGACAATTATTAATTAGATATAAGTTTAAAAGATGAGGTTACCAAATACCCCAATATACTTATATCTTTCCCAATACTACTTGAACTACCACCGTTCAAGTTATAATCAGTTTCAAAAGTTCATCACATAGATGAGACTACAAGACAAGATTTGAATAGATTCAATCTTTGAAATATTATTGAATGAAATAAAGTTACGAGATACTTTATTTAGTCCCGATATATATATATCCACATATATATATCTCTTAAACATTTCCTGGAACCTCTGTTATGTAAAGTATGAACAGAGTTTGAAACATCCAATGAATTTTGGAAAGGAAAAGAATTTTGGCATAAACCAGATATCTTGCTGATCAGGCAAAGATACCAATAAGTAACCTTTTCTACTGTAGATGGATGAATTCCTCACCGGTCATCACCCTGGCCGCATTAGGACCTCGCGCTAGACCGTTACCCGACCCCTCACGCGTTGATGGACTGCCACCCAGCCACTTACACAATAATAGACCGTACCCCGGCCTGTCGCTTATGCCGACTCAATTAGATGGGCTTACTTCCCGAACGTTGGGCAAGTAATCAATTCATTTACCAAAACTGCAACCTCGTTGCGAATATAAAATACACCACAGAGCCGGATTCCCCAGGTTTTGAGCGAGTATTTAAATCCCCTTAAAAGGAAGATCTTAAATATAAAAAAAAAAGAGTTTTGGGATCCACTCTGACTTTTTAAAAATCATTTTGAAGACTCGAAAACACTTTAAAGAGTGTTTGGAGTAAAGCTGATTTAATGAAGTAAATCAGTCCCCAGAATATTTAGAAAATGACCGAATATTATTATTTAAATAATATTCCCATAAAGAATAGTCTTTATAAAAATAATTGAAGTAGAAGTATTAAAATTTATACTTGAAACGAGTATTAAATAACCAAAGATATACTTATATGAAAGTATTATCTTTATTTGAATAATCGAAAATAAGTTTGATTATTAACACCTTATTCTTTAATAAAATAAAGAATAAATTTCAGCAAATAATCGGAGTCATAGATCCTCAAATGAATATTCAATAATATTCACTAATAATATAAAAGAGTCATAAGCCCTCGAATGAATATTCAAATAATATTCAATAAATAATATAAAAGAGTCATAAGCCCTCGAATGAATATTCAAATAATATTCAATAAATAATATAAAAGAGTCATAAGCCCTCGAATGAATATTCAAATAATATTCAATAAATAATATAAAAGAGTCATAAGCCCTCGAATGAATATTCAAATAATATTCAATAAATAATAAAGTTTAAAGTTATCGAATAAACCTTATTCGATTAATAGTTTGGAAAACTATAACCATATATATATATATATATATATATATATATATATATATATATATCCATATCCATATATATACAAAATCTACTCGGGATCCTCGACTCCCGGTTTTAGAAAATATTTTCACCTTTGGGTCCCTATACTAAGGGTATATGCAAGATACCGCTATCCTCTAGCATAGGTATTATCAACTGAACCAACAGATATATATTTCAAGAATATGAAACAGGCATGCATATATACCATATCACATGCTACAATATATCGCAAGAATTTGCTAAATAACCAACATGCATCTATCGCAAGATAATGCATATACAAGTGTATACATCACAACAACAGTATAACGGATAGAATACTTGCCTGAGCGACTGGGGTTACGAATGGCTCGGGACGAGTCTGGTAACCTATAAACAACAAGTAAGTTGGAATTAAACCAAAGTCACTTGTAAATCTATACTTTAACTAACTTAGACTCTAACGCTTGTTTTGCGCTCACTGATTCGCTTAAGTCACTCGGGTACCCGCGGCTCCACCATTTTTAATAATTTAACCTTTACGAGTTTTAAGGCGATTCCTTCGCGAGTGTCTTACTAACTGCCTAGCACACTTACCATAAATGTTTCATACATTAATTAACCCTTTTTGGTCTTTAACCTATGTTTCAAAGTAAGGCGAGGGGAAAAGTTTCGTTCGCGAAACGCCGTTACTTGAAACGGTCGTTTCTCCTAAACCGTGCATCGGAATCGAACGAACTACATATCAAAACGAAGCTCGTAACATGAGCTATCTAAATATGGCAGTGGTCATATTCTAGCAGGGGGTTCTCGGGTCCTAATGATATGAACAAAAGCAGTCTAAAGTAAATCGGACATTACGACGGCTATGTTTACGCGATTTCCCAATTTTAAACCAATTCAAAACAACCACAATTCAATCACATATCATTCATACAACCAACATCCATCCATACCATACTACAACAGCCCCAACAATTCAATATTTCCAATTCATACTTATTTCTCAATTATGAACTAAGAGTTTACTTAAGTTCATTAACTAATAACCAAGATTTCCAACTCCAAAAATATCACAAAATCAACCAATCTCTAAACACACAATAATCATGCCTCTCACCAACTAAACTACTCATAACAAGCTCTAAACATGATTACACACCCATTACACTAACCCATCATCTAAACATTAGGAAATCTAAACAACAAAACTTAAATCTAAGACCATGAAGAGTTATACCTTCCTTGAAGCTTTTAATCCATGAAAGGTCCTTGGAATGCCCATGGAAGCCTTAATCTAACCTCCTACAAGCTTGTTCTTTCAAAGAAATCAAGAACACAAAAATTAATTTCAAGAAAGTACTATTCACCATCTTCTTGAATGATTTATAGGAAATGCTAGGAAAGGATTTTGAAGCTAAGATTTCTAGGAAGTATGTAACTTAACTAGGAGAAGCTAGGATAATTACCTTGTAAAATAGCAAGTGGAGGAGCTTGGACTTCCCATTTCTTAAGAAAGAAGCCGAGAGCTTCATGAAGAAATGGAAGGTTTGGTGTTTTGTGATTTGTTTTGCTTGGTTGGTTGCTTTTTGTCTTGTTTTTTGGTTAATTCCCTTTGTAGCCTTGACTTTGTGTGGTTAATATTCCACCACATTTCCTTCCCTCTTATGTCATGCTTGCATCATCCTCATGATGTCATCCTCCCCTCCTTGTCCTCTTCTCATTGGTTGGGTGACATCATCCTCTCTAATCCCTTTCATTATCTTCCTAATTGTTTGCCTAATGACCGCTGATCTGTTATACGGTTCGCTTAACTTTCGTTTTCGTTTATCGTTTGAGGGATCATACCCGGGATCTTATTACTTAGGTTCCCTTAACCTTTCTCAATATATTATATTCCTTTTATGATCCTCTCCTATAATCCTTTAATTTAAATCCTTTTTATCTTGTTACCTTTTTCTCAATCTTTCCGTATCTAGTGTATTTCCGGGAAAAATCAACGTGTTCGGAATTGGATTCTGACGATCTTTACATACACTTATATACCACATAGAGTACTAATAATATCCCATAAGATCAATAACAGAACCCCTACATAGCGTGACATGAAAAGTTTTCTCGTTCAGCAAAAATACTATTCATAAGGGTTTCAAAATTTCTCAAAAATTGGGGTTATTACAAGATCCATGCCTTGTATTTAATCGGGACATTGTAGGGTAGAAGGAGTTTATTGTACGGTAACTATTCACTGAATAGGTTCTTGATATTCTAAGCAGTGAATTCATATTATCCGGATAGTCGCGATATGCTGAGAAGTATCCCTCACGATGTAGAATAAATGTGATTAATTAATTAATCATATTTAATAAATTAGAGAATTTATATATATAATGATAAAATAGTTTTATTATTATTTATTTCTACTACCGGCTTAATATTGAACCTACAAGGTCACACCATAAAAAGAGAATGATTTAATGATGGAGGAATTAATTAATAATGGCTAAATAATTATTTATTTGTGAAATAAATAATTAATTGGCAAATTTAATAATTGATTAAATGAGATTTCATTGATTATAAATTAATTAAGAAAAGTTCTTAATATTATTAATTAAAGGATTTAATTTTTGGAAATTAAATCAAGAGAGAGAATTATTTCTAAAGTGTTTAGAAAAAGGATTAATAATTAAAAGGTGTTTTAATTATTAATGAGAATAATAAATGGGATAATAATAATATTAATTATGGGAAAATTTTAGCTGAAAATTTTGCCTATAAATACACTATTATAGACCCTATTTTATTCTAACCCCATCGAAACCCGAAAACCCAAAAAGTTTGGAAAACCCAATTCTCTCCACCTTCTTCCTCCTCCTTAACATCGTTTTCTTGGTGGATACCGGTGGAGTGCTTCACACTTGAGGAGCAACTGCTAAGGATCTCTGATCGTTGTCTCCGAATTATTTTAAAAGGTTAGATTGGATCTCTCGAATTT
Source organism: Apium graveolens (assembly GCF_009905375.1). NCBI lineage: Eukaryota > Viridiplantae > Streptophyta > Magnoliopsida > Apiales > Apiaceae > Apium > Apium graveolens. The sequence continues at coordinate 238,049,627 of NC_133650.1, read as the reverse complement.
TTATTCACGATTTATATGCTTTTATTTGGATTTTGTATGTGTAAAAGTGTTTTATCATGCCCCCGCTGCGATTAAAATCCAACATAAAGTGTATCCCATGCTTCAAAAATATAACTGTTAAGTGGAGAGAGTATATATATGGGAGTTAAAAGATTTTCTAATCTTTTACTTACTTTTCTATTTTTAGTCTCTTTTATTCTTTCTCTTTCTAATATTCTCTGAAGCGTTTTCTTTCAGGACTTTTAACAAACACTTTGCAAACATCCTCTTTCTCACTTAATTTCTTACGGAGATGGCACCAAAAGACGTGATTTTCAATGGAGCTAAGTTTTTTCCTAACAACTACTCCGCCATTCTTAGCAAGGCTGAAGCTCCAGGAACTTCACTTCATTCAGGAATTTCTCGCTAATTCTGATATTGGGTACGCTCTGACCCAACCTGATGCAGTCTCTGGAACTCAAGTGCTGGAGTTCTAGAGAAGTGGAGTAAATGATGATGGTGGTGCTCAAGGGTCCCCAAGTATAATCTTTACAACAGGGGAGGATGAGCATGTCGTAACCTTGGCTACAGTACGCCAAGCACTGTAGTTGCCTGAAAACAGAGCCTATACAACTGTTGAGGAGCCCATTCTTCAAAATATGATGGCCAGTCTTGAAGGGTTTCGAGCACATAAACGCAACAGAAACAGTAATTAAAAACGTAAACAAAACAGAATTTTCGAAACCCACCGCAGGATCCATGCGAAAAACATATATTTAATTTGCAGATCAGATTGTTTACCTTAAGAAGCTTTACCAATTGGTTGACTAATGGAGATCCAAAGCATGTTCAATCACCACGTATCCCGCTCTCGCGATCTACGCTCTATCGGTATCCACAAGAATGCTTGAACTCAAGGATTGGATGTGTACTAGCACAAACTCGTTTCTTCTTGCTCTCTCCCTCTTCTCTCTTGGTGGCTAGGGTTTTAGTAAAAGTCATTTTCATACAAAATCAGCCACACAAGAGATATTATATAGAGAGTAGAAAAACGAATTATAACTCTTAACTAATTAGGAGTTATTATTAATACAAAAATCCTATTTGTATTATAATTAAGTCTCACTTAATTATTTAACAAATAAATTTCATAATTAATATTAGTAAATTCGAATATCAATATTTATCTAATTAATTAAGTCATACTTAATTAATATTATAAATAATTCGAATTACTTTAATATAATTTAAATCCAATTTAAATTAAATAATCCTTCAAGCATTCTTAGTGTATGACCCAATAGGTTATTATTACGTTGGCAACAAATTTTAAATCTAATTTAAAATCGTAAACAATGAGCGGCATCTAGTAATACATCATTGCTACCCAAGTAATAATAATTGAATCGGTGATCGATTAACCCTTTTGTGAATAATGTACAATGTAATATAATCCCTTTAACCAAATATTATAGATTAAACTAGAGGCATGTAATGTGTCATCCTCATCATAGTTTAATCCAAGTTTCCTTGATCAATGAGTAAACTATCATATCAAATCAACATTTGAGCGTGGCCACGCATTTCATAGTCTAGCTCACACAAGAGGCCAATAATATCACTCCTAAAATAGGAGGGTTAAATCCCATCTAGATTATTCATATTTCTCATACGATTCATAATATACCCATTGTCCACTTTTATCATTACCCGGTCAAGGATAACTTTTAATGGAATCAATATATATTAATTCTCGTATAGAAATATAATGACTTCAGGTCTAAGGACCATTACATCATTATCACTGTGAGAATTACTTATGACACAACAGACATGTAAAATCTCACATTGGGTCTGTCCAACACCATGTACATATACATCTGCCTGTGTTTTTTACTTTAGTATCACTATACTTATGATCAATGAGATGTGATCATCAGTCAAAAAACACACCAGTCTTAATGCATTATTATTGTCCCTTAATAATAATACTCGACTAGGGACCTTTAGGAATATTGATACTATTCTCATAATCTCATTTCTAAGTCACGTACTTAGAGATATAGAATTGCATATCATATTCCAAGGACATTTATTAATCTAACATTTATATCGCAGTAAATTAAGAATTAATAAATTATAAATAGAATAATCGATAGAACATAAACATTAATAATCCTAATGTCTTAAACTAAAACATCATAGTGTTGTCTCTAGGGCACAAACACTAACAAGTCTGGGGTATGAAAAGATATTGGCAAAGCTGGGTCAATTGAAGAGACCTTACATAAGGAGGGAATGGAGTTTCTTCTTTGACTGCATCACCAAGGATTTTGCCAACAAATGTTCTAACTTCGATGCAATCCCTATATTCAGTCAACAAATCGGGTATGCTCTCATTAATCAAACTGATTTTAATTATGCAAGTGATGTTTTAGGTTTCATTGGGGATAGGATGACAGAAGATAGGAATACTGTCTATTTTGCTAGATTCTGTCAGCTTATTTATAGTTTTTGTTGTGATGATAAGCCCCAATCAGCTAGTGAATTAATTCCATCATTCAGACTAGCTAAAAGAGCTTTTAATGACTTATTATCTACTGATAATAAGAAGGTTGTGTTAAGACCCCTCTGAGTTCCTTTATCTGTCAAACAGGCCTTAATAACCTATGATCCAGTTAAATACACTGCACTATATCCCGATGTCCAACCATCAGAACCTCAACCGTCAGCACCTACCACCTCTACACAAACACCTCAAACTTCTCAACCATCAGCACAAACAACCAGACCTTCATCTTCCAAACCTTTTAAGAGGACAAAGTCTATTCCTCAACCTCCATAAAAGAGAAGGAAGATGATTCTCAGAGATGATTCTGAGAGTGAAGAGGAAACAGTTGAAGCACGGGTTCATGCATCTGAACCTGTGATAAATGAAGCTGAGAATGTTACTTCTCAGAAAGAAACAACAACTCAAAGTTCTGATACTTTGAAAAGAAAGAAATCTGTAAGTTCTGTTGCTGCTGAAGCAACTCCTTCATTGGAAAGTCGATTGAAGAAAATGAAGGCTAGGAGGTCTTTGGCTAAGGCTCCATCAGAAGATACTGAAGAAGCTGAGGAAGGGGATTAGGAATCTCTGATCTCACAAGAACCAATTATCATTGAAGCCCTTCCAGCTCAAGCCAAAGACACTATTAATGATACATTTGTTACCCCTCCTGTCTCTCCTATTAAAGCTACAGATGATGCTAAAGAACAAACTGAAAAAACTGAAATAGATATTCATAATTTGAGTATACCTGAAGTTCTTTATCTGGAAGCTCCATCTACATAAAAAACACCAGCTCTGGAGATAAATTCTGATTCTCAGAATTTAGATGATGATATTCCTGAATCTCCAGTTGCTTCACACACTGTTGAGCTATCAGAACAACATGAGTCTTCCTCAAGTTCTAATAACAATGTTTCTGCTGAGCATCCAGTTCCTATTCTGGGCAAGGAAGAATTGGTGAAGAAATTTGTTAAAAAGGAAGCACCTATTCCTTGGGAGGATACTCACAGAGGTGTTGAGTGGACCAAGAAGTGGAATGCATCAGATTTTATTCCATGTTCTAAAGTTCTGACAGAGCATATTGCAAAAGCTGATGAGTTGCTCACAAATGCTGATTTTAAGACACAACTCAAGATCACAACTCTGTCTACAAAACATCTTCAAGGTCTACATACTTCTACTCATGAAAAGGTTGATACATTCAGAGAACAAGCTGATAAGCTCGATCTATAGCTCAAGCTTGACAAGAATAGGTATATCAGACCTATTTTTGAAAAAGTTGAAGCCATTAAGAAAACTCAAGAGAAGCAACATGCCCAAATTGTTGATTCTCAATTGGATGAAATCCAATCTTCAGTTGAACTTCTTCTTTCTCTCTTACTTCCTGATGATGTCAAAAAAAGGGAGAAGGTAGTTAAGTCCAAATGATCACCTACTTATGAACTGAAGAAAAAGGATGATAAAGGTGATGACCAGGGAAACTCTGAAAAGAGCAAAGGTTAAAGAAAAGTTCAAGGAAAATCTTCTATTCAGAACAAGTCAAGTTCTGATGCTATGAATGCTCAAAGATCAAGTGCTGATAAACAAAGTCTGATGTCAAGTTCTGATATTCTGATTCAGTCAGGATCTGAAGACTCTCAGAAGTTTTTGCAAACTCTGAAGTTAAAGGGGAAGCAAACTACTGTTTATTACAAATATCCTAAAATCCAGACACTTGATGAGGAGATAGCAAGAAGATTATTTCTGAAACACAATCCAGGAATGGATTTAGAAACTCTCAAGGAGGAAGAAGCTAGATTTGTTGCTGAGAAGACAAATCTTAAGTCTAAAGCTTCTGATGCAAAGAAACCTCCAAGGCCTAAGGAAAAAGGCATTATGATCAAGGAAAAGTCAAATTCTAAAAATTCAAAGTTCAAGACTAGATCACAAACTGAGAGTGATCCCAAAGACAAAGGGAAAGGAAAAGTTGATGAACCAACCAAACCACTGGACTTGAAAACTTCTCAAGATCTGATGAAACCAGTGTGCAAAATGGTTCAAGTAACTGATGATAATCTTGTTGAAGATGAAACTGTTCAAATTCTGAAAAAAAGAAAGATAATTGAAGAATCTAAAACAACCTCCGACACTGCTCAAGTTTTTGTTCAGAATAAAGGACAACAAGGTACAGAAGAAAAAGCAAATTCTGATCAAGCTATCAAGAGATCAACTACTGACAATGCTCAAGTTGATTTGAATAAAATGATAATTGCTGATAAGAAGAAGCTGTTATGGAAGAAAGCTACTCCAGTTGAACCAAAATCCAATCTCATGATTAATCAACTCGATACATTTGGGTTGAGAGCCAAGCAACCTAGAGATAGAGCTGGATTAGGTTCCGATGAAGAGAAGATTCGAACAGGAGTAGAGGTTACTCTAAGAGATCCTTTCATGTTGACAGACAAACCATATGAACAAATCAAACAAAGGCACCATGACAAGGTGTCGTCTGCTCAAATTGTGATAGATGCTCATAAAAAAGAGAATCTAAATGAGAAATTGATCTTATTTCTCAATGATGGAAGGACTTATAGACTAACTGATACTGATGTACTAAAGAAGTCTGTCAGAGAGCTTCAACAAATTTACTATCTTCTGGAAGTAAAATCTGATGTTACAAGAAGATGGTCAGAATACATTTTGAAGGCTATAAGAGATCTATTCAGAATCTCTGGTACAAAGACTTCTCATTACAGTCCAGTGGTTACTGAAGGTGATGGAAGAGAAATTCATATGCTGAAGAATTCTGCTAAGGTGGAAGTTATTTTGAAAGGAAGATGCTTATGTTATAATGAAAACTCTTCACATCCTAAGGTTATCAGACTTGGTGATGGACTTGAAAGAACATCCATTCAAGCTCTCAGAACAGCCATTTATCAAATTGGTGATAGTACAAAAGAAGAACTTGTTAGATATATTTGATAATGTCATGTCTAATATGATTTGTGTTTAGTTTTCAGATCTTACTTAAACAGGACAAATCAGTACTTAACTGGAAATCAGCACTTATACTGAAGTCAGAACTTAAGTTGTCCGAACTTAAGTTATCAGGAGATATTTATCAGAAGATAATATCAGGACTTAAGGAGACTTTCAGATAAGGAAGATGGTTGATTGAAAGGAAAGAAGATCAAGACATACGTAAGAAGAGATATGCATGAAGAAGGAATTCTATGAAGAATAGAATACTTGGAAGAAAAGATAACTGATTGATATATTTTAGGAAGCAGAATTATATTCTATATCAATTACCGATTATCTTGTAACTGTGTAGTATATAAACACAGACATAGGGTTTACACTATATATGTTATCATTATCGAGAATAATATTCATTGTAACCCTAGCAGCTCTCGTGATATTTGTTCATCACTGAGAGAGGACAGTTCCATATTGTAATAGAGTTTATTATATTGAATAAAGTCTGTTTTCTATTATTTGTATTCTTTAATTCGATTTGATTGTGCTAAACACTGTATTCAACCCCCTTCTACAGTGTGTGTGACCTAACAAGTGGTATCAGAGCCGATCTGTTAACATACAAACAGTTTAAGATCCAAAAACAATCATGTGTGAAGAAGAAACTCCAACCAAGCCTACCAAAACTGAAGAACCTCCAAAGACTCAAATCCATAGTCGATATGAGACTATTAGAGTTCCCATACTGAAACCATCTAAATATTCCATATGGAAGGTGAGGATGTCTATGTTTCTGGAAGCTACTGATCCAGAATACCTTGATAGAATCAATGAAGGGCCACACAAGCCAACCAAACTCTCTGTTGTAGTTGCAGGTCAACCAGCAAAGTCTGTACAAAAGGAGAAGAGTGATTATACTGCTAAAGATATCTCATCACTTGCTAAGGATGCTAAAGTACGACACTTGCTGCATAGTGCTATTGATAATGTAATGTCAAACAGAGTAATCAACTGCAAGACTGCAAAGGAGATATGGGATGCTTTGGAGATAAGATGCCAGGGAACCGAATCAATTAAGAAGAACAGGAAGACAATACTTACTCAAGAGTATGAACACTTTGACTCAAAGCCTGATGAGTCATTAACTGGTTTATATGACAGACTTATCAAACTCTTGAATGATTTGTCACTAGTCGACAAGGAATATGATCTTGAGGATTCAAATCTTAGATTCCTGTTAGCACTTCCTGAAAGATGGGATTTGAAGGCCACCACTATAAGAGACAACTATAATCTTGAAGAAACAACTCTTGATGAAATTTATGGGATACTCAAGACTCATAAACTTGAGATGGAACAAAGAAGCAAGAGGAAATGAGGAAAGTCAAGGATAGTTGCTCTTAAGGCTGAGGAGGAATCTCCCAAAGCAGCTACCTCAAGGAAAGGCAAGGGAAAAGCTCTCATCACAAAGTCTGATACTGGGTCATCAAGTTCTGATAGTGATGATGATTCAGAAACTGAAAGCTTGCCTGAGATGGATGCTGATGAAGAGATGATGAAGCTGTGTGCTCTTATGGTGAAAGGAATCACAAGAATTGCATACAGAAAATTCAGGAAGGGAAAGAAATTTTCCAGGAAAGGTGCAAGTTCTGATAAGAAGAGTTTCAGAAAATCTGAAGGCAAAAGAGGGAAATCTGATAGAGGAGATTACACAAATGTCAAATGCTACAACTGTGGTGATAAAGGCCACATATCTCCTGATTGCAAGAAATTGAAGAGTGACAAAGGCAAGGCTCTTGTCACAAAGAAGAAAAGCTGGACTGACACTTCAGATTCTGAAAGTGAGGAGAACTATGCCTTGATGGCAAATGCTGATAGCAGTTCTGATGCTGCTGAGTTAAAGGTACCTCAAACTACTTATGCCTTTCATACTGATGATATTAATGAGTTGAGAAGATATCTTAAAATTATGTTCATTAGTTATAGAGATCAAACTTTAACATGTGAAAGGTTAACTTATGAAAATCTTGCTTGTAAAAAGAGGAATGATTATTTAGAAAAAGAGTTAGACATGTTCCATCAAACTCAGAAAGATAGAGATGATGCTTTCTATGTTAGGGATGAAGTACTTAAAATGAATGAATCTCTAAAAACTGAGTTAGAAAAGGAAAGAGAGATTAGCAGAACTTGGACTAACTCTGGCAGAACAACTCAGAATTTGTTAAGTAGTGGAAACTGGAAAGAGGGCTAAGGTTATGGAGATGATAAAAATGATAAAGGAACTGTAGAAATTGAGCCTATAGTTGTTAAAGAAAAGCCAAAGTTGAAACCTGTTAAGTTTGTAGCTGTAAAGTCTGATACTGATAAATCATAAGTTAAAGAGAAATTAACCTCTGAAAAACCAAAACAGGGTAAGCCAGCCGAAGTAAACATCGGCTTAATGACAAAGAAGCAGCTTAAGCATAAGCTGAAAGATGTTAAGAATGTAAACAAGGTAAAGTCACCTAGGAAAAATAGGAATGGAAAGGAAGGTATGAATAAAAGTAATGATTACAAGCCTGTTCCTAATGCTCTTAAAAAAATGTCATAACTGTGGAAATTCTAACCATCTGGCTTCTTTTTGCAGGAAAAATAAGAACATAAACTCCTTACCTTCAAAGTCAGGAGTTAAGAGTCAGTATGTTAGATATAAGCCACAAAATCCTTGTTTTCATTGTGGTAGTTTATGGCATTCCATTTATTCTTGTAAGGAATATCATAGTTTATACTATGATTATTATAAAATAAAACCTTCTTTAAAGAAAGTTAGCATTGTTCCTTCTAGTGTAAGTTCTGATACAAAGTCTAATAGTGTAAATGCTGATAAGAAAAATGTTAACATAAACTCTGATGCTAAATCCGCTGCAAATGTTAACAAACTTAACAAGGCCAAAGGATCCAAGCAAGTCTGGGTCCTTAAAACTAATCATTAATGGTCTTTGTGATTGCAGGGCAACAGGAAAAACATCCTAGTTCTGGACAATGGATGTTCAGGACATATGATTGGAAATAAAGCCCTGCTATCAGACTTTGTGGAGAAAGCTGACCCAAGTGTTTCTTATGGTGATGGCAACATTGGAAAACCTTGGGATATGGTAATATCAATCTGGGGAATGTCATCATTGAAAAAGTAGCTCTGGTCTGAGGACTTAAACACAATCTGCTGAGTGTCAGTCAAATCTGTGGCAGAGGTTATCATATGGATTTCTTTGAAGAACACTGTGAAGTTGTAAGCAAATCTACAGACAAAGTTGTTGTGAAAGGATATAAGCATGGTAACATTTATGAAGCCAGGCTTTCAACAAGTACTGATGGTTCTGCAATCTGTCTGTTAAGTAGATCATCAATTGCAGAAAGCTGGAATTGGCACAAGAAACTCTCTCATTTAAATTTCAACAATATAAATGAACTAGTCAAGAAAGATCTTGTGAGAGGACTGCCAAAATCAGTATTTGCTCCTGATGGCCTTTGTGATTCATGTCAGAAGGCTAAAGAAAGAAAATCTTCATTCAAGAGCAAGACTGAATCATCAATTCTTGAGCCTTATCACCTACTACATGTTGATCTATTTGGTCCAGTGAATGTCATGTCTATTGCAAAGAAGAAATATGCTATGGTCATAGTGGATGTGTTCACCAAATACACATGTGTGTATTTCTTGCACACAAAAAGTGAAACTGCATCTATTTTGATTGATCATGTCAAGCAACTGGATAAATTGGTCAAAGATTATATGAAGATAATAAGAAGTGATAATGGCACTGAGTTCAAGAATTTAATCATGGAAGAGTTCTGCAAAGACAATGGAATGAAGCAGGAATTTTCTGCTCCTGGAACTCCACAACAAAATGGAGTTATTGAAAGAAAGAATAGAACTCTTATTGAAGCTGCATGAACTATGCTTGATGAAGCAAAGCTACCAACCTATTTTTGGGCTGAAGCTGTGCAGATTGCTTGTTTCACTCAGAATGCAACACTCATTAACAAGCATGGAAAGACACCATATGAGATGGTGAAGAAAAAGAAGCCAAATCTGAAGTATTTTCATGTATTTGGATGCAAGTGTTTTGTTCTTAAGACTCATCATGAACAGCTATCCAAATTTGATTTAAAAGCTGATGAAGGAATTTTTGTTGGATATCCACTTTCCACAAAAGCCTTCAGAGTCTACAATTTAAGAATAAGGGTTGTCATGGAATCTATCAATGTCTCCTTTGATGATAAGAAAATTACGGGACTTGAAGATTTCAATGATCATGATCAGCTGAGATTTGATAATGAAGTTTTAAATTCTGATACTGTAAATCCTGACAGTCTAAATCCTGATACTGCAAACTCTGATGGATTAAACTCTGATGTTATTGAAACTGTGGTGACTACGCGAAAGGAAGATGCACCTATGCAGGGGGAGCATACTGAAGATACAACCACATCTCAAGAAGCATTAGAACCTACAACTGGCTCTTCAAGTTCTGATTCATCAAGTTCTGATGAGCCAAGTTCTGATAGTTCTGGAAACTTAAATTCTGAAGGATCTAACTCAGAGAGCATAATTTCAGGGGGAGCATCAGAAAATGTTGATGAAGATAGCATGGATTATGGGGGAGCATCCAGTTCTAGAGAAAACCTTCCATCTGCAAGGAAGTGGACTAAATCACATAAACCTGACTTAATTATTGGAAATCCTGATGCAGGTGTCAGAACTAGAACATCTACATCAAATGAATGTCTTTATAATTATTTTCTTTCTCAAACTGAACCAACGAAAGTGGAAGAAGCTCTTCAAGATGCTGATTGGGTGCAAGCAATGCAGGAAGAGTTAAATGAATTTGAAAGAAATAAAGTATGGACCCTAGTGCCAAGACCAAAGAACAAATCTGTTGTTGGTACAAGGTGGGTGTTGTTAGGTCACACACACACTGTAGAGTGGGTGAATACAGTGTATAGTACTCTCAAATCGAACTTTAAGAACTTAAGTAACAGAAAACAAACTTTATTGAAACAATAAACTCTGTTACAGTATGGAACTGTTACCTCTCAGTGATGAACAAATATCACGAGAGCTGCTAGGGTTACAATAAATAATCTTCTCGAATATGATAACACTTATAGTATAAACCCTATATCTGTGTTTATATACTACACAGTTACAAGATAATCGCTAATTGATATGGAATATAATTCTGCTTCCTAAAATATATCAATCAGATATCTTTTCTTCCAAGTATTCCATTCTTTACAGAATTCCTTCTTCATGCATATCTCTTCTTATGTTTATCTTGATCTTATTTCCTTTAATTAGCTACTGTCCTTATCTGATCGTCCTTCAGCACTTAAGTTCTGATATCTATCTTCTGATGATTATCTCCTGATAACATACGTACTGATATCCTTAAGTCCTGACTTCCCGTATAAGTACTGATCAACAGTTAAGTACTGATTTATCCTGTTCAAGTAAGATCTGAAAGCTAAACATAAAACATATTAGCCATGACATTATCAAATATATCTAACTATCTCCCCCAACTTGTAAATTAACATAATATACAAGTTTAACAGATATTTGATGATGTCAAAAACATTAAGTACAAATGCATGAGAATTAGACTAGATAACTACAACTTACAGTCCTTAAAGCTTTTACCAATTTCAACTTCTGATAACAACTTCAGTCTGTATAAATACCAGAATTTAAGCAGTTGTAGATCTTCAACTTGGCTTCATCATTTTCTGATCTCTCTGATGTCAGGAGTTGTTCTGAGATAGTTCTTCAACAAACATTTCTCAGCATATCTGAGTTCATCAATCATTCTCCTTTTGACATCTTAAAGCTCTGCAGTATCTTCACCAGTTTGAAAGATTGCAGCTCTGAGATCATTGATCTTTGCTTTTCTCAACTCTTGATCTAGTCTTATGACATAAGCTTTGTCAGACTCTAGATTGAATTCAAGTCCCTTAATACCAAGATATGTTCTGATCTGTGCAGTATTAGGCTTCATATCAACAATATCACCATTGTGATCTCTGTACTTTGGAACATATATGCTGTCAGACTTAACAGAATAAAGCCTTTTCTGTCTCTGAATCTGTTCTTTTAAGTAGTTTGCAGCAGTCTCTGTTATTCTGTCATCCACTTGAAGTAAGAAAAGTACATGCTCCAATTCTTCAAAATACTTCAATGGAATGGCATTTTGTCTTATATGATAAACCCTACCATCTGTCATGAAATACAACATGATGTATTCTTTCAAATAGGTATGGTAAACCATCTGTACAGATTTTAGTTGATTCAATCTCTCAGGAGTTGCTCCAATACCCGGTTCACTCAAGGATGTTGGATCATTGGTAGTGTTGTGTACTCTTCTTTCATCAGCACTTCCCAATCCAGTTTTATCTCTAGCTTCCTTTCCAGTAACTACTCTTGCTTCAAAACCACTTGCAGTAGTCTTCAAAGATTGAGTTTGTTTTGCTTTAGTGAATCCTGGTAAGAGTGTCTTTGATCTATTTTCTGATATCAAATTAACTTGAGCTATGTCAGAGGTTACTTGCTTCTTCTGAATATCAGAACTTACAATTTCTTGACTCTGAACAACTTGAGCCATGTTAGAGGTTGTTTTAAGAACTTTTCTTGTAGTCAGAGCAAGATCATCCTTTTCATCAGTAATTTCTTCTTCCTCAGGAGGTACATAAACCTTGATAGGTTCACCAACCTTTTCTTTACCCTTGGATCTTGGATCTATCTGTGGTTGTGATCTAGCCAATGTTGCTTCAGTATGTGTCCTTTCTTCGATCACAATGCCTTTGAGTTTTGGAAGTGATTTTTTACCAGAAGCTTCAGATTTAGATGTGACTTCTCTGATTTAAGTCTGGCTTCTTCTTCCTTTAAACTTTCCAAGTCCATTCCTGGATTTTCTTGAAGAAATAACTGTCTTGACATTTCCTCATCAAGATCTAGAAGTTCATCAGAACTTATCCTTTTACCAGCAGCAGAACTTATTCTTTTCCCAGTATCAGAACTTGTCCTGTGACTAGCTTATCTTGATGTAAACCTTCTACCTTGACTATGACCGCTACCCATTCCAGAGTATCCTTGATCATCATTTCCATCATCCTTTCCTTACAGTGTCTTGTTAGTTTTGCATTTGGACTTAATTACCTTCTCCCCCTTTTTGGCATCAGCAGGTAGTAAAAGAGAGATAAGTAATTCCACTGAGGATTGGATTTCAGTAAGTTGAGATTGCTGAGAAGCTTGATTTGTCAGAATTTCATCAATCTGAGCTTGTTGTTTCTCTTGAGTTTGCTCAATATAAGCAATCCTGTCAATGGTAGGTTGAAAGAACTTTTTCTTATCAATTTTCCAAACTTGTTCCTGTTTGATAAAGTTCTCCTGAATCTTGTGTAGCTCTGCACGAGTAGTTGAATGAAGACCTTGTAGATACTTAGTACTCAATGCAGTGACTCTAAGCTGGGTTTTAAAATCATCAGAATTTAACATTTCATCAGCTTTAGTCAAGTGCTCAGCAAAATGTTTGTCAGTTGGAACACATGAAACTGAATTCCATTCCTTAGTCCACTCCTGACCTGCAGGAGTTTCACTCCAAGGTACTGGTGCTTCCCCGATAACAAACTTCTTTACCAGTTCAGACTTAGGAAGAGTCTGTTGAGGAGTATGTTCAGAAGGACCTGTTGCATCAGCATCTACAGTTGGAGCAGCATCACCAGTATCTCCAGCATTTGCAGCATCAGAACTTAAAGAATCAGTATCTTCTGATAAGACAACAGTGTGAGTAGCAATGGAGGTTTCGGCATCCTCTAATTGCTGATCTGATACTAAGTTCTGATCAACAGCCATATCCTGATGCTCACCTAAAGTCTGATCATCAGCATCTTGATGCAGAGAAGGTGTTGTTGATAACTCTGGAGTTTGAACAACATCAGTAACAGGTGTTGTGGAAGGATTAGTTGCTGTTGGAGCTTCTAAGAGAAATACTTCAGACACAACCAAGTGTTGAACATCAATATCAGCACTTATGCCTGGATCAACAAGAGACACAGATGGTGAGTTAGCCTTGTCAGATACAGCTTCCTGAGATGGAGTTGATGGAGAAGAAGTGACTGGAGCAAATTCCTTGTCTTGTGAGATCAGAGATTCCTGATCCCCTTTCTTAGCTGCTTCCTCTTCATCATCTGAAACTGGCCTTTGTGCCCTCTGTTTCTTGTACTTCCTTGTTGATTTGGATTCCTTGGGAGTTTCAGGAACTGTCATTCGTCTAAGCCTCTTGAGAAGCCTAGAACCCCCAATTTTAGAATCCTTCTGAGAAATCACTTTCTCAGCTTCAGTTACAATAGGTTCTCTAGCAGGAACCGGTTCCTCAGAATCAGATTCGTCTCTCAATGCAATCCTCCTTCTCTTTTGAGGTGTTTGAGGAACATTCTTTGTCCTCTTTGGCTTGGAAGATGAAGATTTCATAGTAGGTGCTGAAGATGAAGGTTGAGCAGTCTGTGAAGTGGAGAGATAGGATTTGAGATATGTTCTGAGGGTAGGTTGAGTAGTATGAGAGGTAGGTACTGAGGTTGATGGATTTTGGGTGTTTGGAGTTGGTTGGACATCAGAGTAAACAGATCTATAAGTATCAGGATCAGCATTTACTAGGATCTGTTTTACAGACTGAGGAATCTGTAATGGTCTAACCACTTTTTTTTTAGTATAAGCATTTACCAGGTCATTAAAGTATCATTTTGCAACCTTAAAAGGTGGGGTTTTGGTGCTGACTAAATGAGGTTCATCAGTACAATAAGTGTAAATAAGTTGACAGAATCTAGCAAAATAAACAACATCTCGATCCTCTGTCATCCTATCCCCAATAAAACCAATTATTCCAGTTGCAAAATCAAAATGAGTTTGATGAATAATAGCATACCCTATGTGCTGACTCAGAATTGGGATAGCATCAAAATTTGAACATTTGTTCCCAAAAGCTTTGATGATGCAATCAAAGAAGAAACTCCATTCTCTTCTGATATTAGCCCGTTTCAACTGTCCAAGTTTCATCAGACTCTTTTCATATCCCAATTCAGCCATTAACTCCCGAAGGGCTGAGTCCTCTGGAATTGAGAAAGTACAATCTTCTGGAAGATGTAAAGCCCTGCGTACTGTACCAGGAGTGACTACAAAGGATGAATCACCCACTTGGAAGATAATACTGGGAGTTCCACGTTGACCACCATCATCAAAAAGTCCAGTCCTCCAAAACCTCAGAACTTGTTGGCTTGAAAAGAATTCAGGCTTTGTTAATGCATACCCAACCTCACTATGTGCAAGAAGATCTTGCACAAAGTGCAATTCAGATGGAGCTTCAGTGTGATCAAGAACTGCAGCATAGTTGTTGGGGACAAACTTAGCTCCATCAATGATTAAATCCTTTGGTGCCATGTAAAAAAAATTGAGATTCAAGTATGCCTGTGAGGTGTTTGATATAATGTCTGTATGAAAAACCAACGTGAGAAATAAAGAGAAAGAGAGTAAAAGTAAGGAGAGAGATAAAATATGAAGAAAATAAAAGATTAAAGAAATCCTCTCTCTGTTGTACTTATACTCTGAACAAAAATGTTACCGTTGGACACCTGTCAGACATGCAGTAATAACGGACAGTTACTGGGCTCGAGAAAACAGGAATCATTACTTACCCATTTTCCTAGTTTCAAGAAAAAAAACCGTTCCATTTATCAAGAGAAACAATTTTAATTCAAAATTTAAACCGTTATCACTGATTGAATTATTTTTCACTGCATCATCAATATTCTGAAAATACATCACATGAAAATGACCAAGATAAATTAGATAAGTAAGTGCTGAAAACGAATCAGAACTTAATATAAAACAAAATTTATATAGTCATCAGAAAATCAAGCAGGATTTATCAACACAAGATAAAATAACTCAGAGACAAAATCTTGAAGTGAAAACAACTTTCATTAATATATCAAGACAATACATTCATGAAATGGAAATTACATCAATGCTTATACAAGATTTTCCCTAAGCTTCTAAACCTAACATCAACAGCCCTAGTCCTAGCTAAGAAGCCTGACAAAGCTGATGATGAAGAAAAACAGGAAGAAGACAAGATTAAGTCATCTTCTTCTTCCTGCTCTCGACAAACAGAATGGCGAGTTGGATGATTCGCTCTTGCTGGCGAAGACGATGAAGATGAAGTTCTCTTCGAACGGCCACCAGATCACGTTTGATAACCTCTGGAAATTGAATCCAGAGATTGTGAGGAATGTTGGTGATAGGGTATGGAGTTGGAATTCCATTCAAAAAGACATGAACAGTCTCATCACCATAATTGTAGAACCAGCCAAATTCAGCCATTTGTGATGATAAATGAAAACCGAGAGTGAGTTTGTGATAAAAGTGTGATGGGAAGACTGATGTGAAGTGGTTGCATATATAAGCAAGAGAATGCCAGGAGACGCAAAGAAATTGAATGCTGACAGGTAGAATTAATTCTACCTCGTCTCCCTAGACTGTGAAAAAGAATAACATTCATTGGAAAGAGGAAACATGGTTTAAAGCGCACAAGAAACAAGTAACATTGGACTGTTCAGGTACAAATACCATTAACCCTAACCATAGTGACTATTAATCTTCCACTTCAACATATTCAAGTTCGAACTGAGACTGTTACCAAATTTTATTCACAGATAAGCCAAGTAAAGGATTAGACTGTAATATCAGAACTTAGACTTATATTAGAACTTAACAGTCATCAGAACATAATTTCTTAACTCGAAAAAGGAATGCCCATCTTAGTAAATCCTCATACAAGTTCTGAGTTATAGACTTCAGAACTTAATCATTAGAACGTGTAACTAGAACTTGTCCTCAGAATTTGTGCAAAGTGACACAGTGACTGTTTATCTAGAATAACATAGACCACCACAGTAATTTTCATCATTCATATGGAGTGATTAGTGTGTGCATTAAGCTAAATAACAGTCAAAGAGTAAAGTCTGAGTCACTTCAGTACATCTTAGAAATAAGGCATAACTAAAATTTTGCTAAAGAGCTGTCATTGTCCTGAAACCTACTGATGAATGAGTTCATGCTTGAGTCCACCTCAACTGTTTTGTACTAATTTTATGCATCTTTTGAAATTCTATTTTACAGTGGCTTCTCAGTGTAAGTGAGTCACGACTGTTTATCAGAATTTATGCTATTATTAGAGTATTTCTCCAGTAATCATAGAGTGTGAAAAGTCACCAAGAAAATATTTTGCTTTTCTAATGCATATTTACTTAATACCAGCAATGCACTTGGGTCGTCCCTTCCACATTTTTACTCTAGATCTCAAAGGAGTACCTGATTTTATTCTTTGATCTTTTTGCTTTTTCTT
The DNA here is from genome assembly GCF_009905375.1 of Apium graveolens. Lineage (NCBI taxonomy): Eukaryota > Viridiplantae > Streptophyta > Magnoliopsida > Apiales > Apiaceae > Apium > Apium graveolens. The sequence continues at coordinate 238,032,701 of NC_133650.1, read as the reverse complement.
TTGATAAGTGAGGTTTATCAGCACTTAGTACATTCAGCAGTTTTACTAGTATCAGAACTTAACAGATGAGTAGCATTATTCTAATTTGTGACTTAGTAATAAGATATACAAAGTAAACTTAACTAAGCTCAATTATCAGAATTTGCTAGTGTCATAAGATTTCCACTGAAATAATTACTTCTTACATGGAATCATTTGTTTATTGAAGACTACTAGGTCAGTATTCAGCACAGTTATCCTCATAGAATTGAATAGGTACTAGAACAGACATATCACTTATCAGAGTTTAGAAACATATATCAGACAACAGTCAATACTTAAAGACATTTATCAATTAAGCACAGAATACACAATGATATTAATTCTGTAAATACTGAGCATAAAGTCTGATAACACAGAACAAGACTAAGCAGATTTAGAGAAAGAACCTGAAACCATTCCAAGTTCATTTACCAATCTTGTAAAAGTAGCTTCACACAGTGGTTTTGTGATGATATATGCTAGTTGTTGATCTGTGGGAACAAAATGCAATTCCACTGTACCTTCATCCACATGTTCCCTGATTAAGTGGTACCTGATGCTGATGTGCTTTGTCATAGAGTATTGAACTGGATTACCTGTCATAGCAATAGCACTTTGATTATCACAGTATATAGGGATTTTGAAATATGTTAACCCATATTCCAGTAACTGATTCTTCATCCAAAGAATCTGTGCACAACAGCTTCCTGCAGCAATATACTCTGCTTCTGCAGTTGATGTGGAAATTGACTTTTGTTTCTTGCTGTACCAAGAAACCAATTTGCCTCCAAGAAATTGGCAGCTTCCACTTGTGCTTTTCCTGTCAATTTTGCAACCTGCAAAATCTGCATCTGAGTAACCTATTAGTTTAAAATCTGATTCTCTAGGATACCATAATCCCAGAGCAGCTGTTCCTTTAAGATACTTAAAGATTCTTTTTACAGCTGTTAAGTGAGGTTCTCTTGGATCTGCTTGAAATCTTGCACAAAGACAGGTAGCATACATGATATCAGGTCTACTAGCAGTTAGATAAAGTAGAGAGCCAATCATACCTCTGTAGTCAGTAATATCTACTGATTTACCGGTATCCTTATCCAGTTTTGTTGCAGTGGCCATTGGAGTGGATGCACTTGAACAATCTTGCATTCCAAATTTCTTCAGCAAGTTTCTGGGGTACTTGGGTTGACAAATAAAAGTGCCTTCCTCATTCTGCTTGACTTGAAGGCCCAGAAAATAGCTAAGTTCCCCCATCATACTCATCTGATATCTTGACTGCATTAGTTTGGCAAACTTCTTGCAAAGTTTGTCATTTGTAGATCCAAAAATGATATCATCAACATAAATCTGGACCAGAAGTAAGTCCTTTCCATGGTTGAGGTAGAACAATGTTTTGTCTATTGTCCCTTTGTTGAATCCACTTTCCAGAAGAAACTGAGCTAAAGTCTCATACCATGCTCTAGGAGCTTGCTTAAGTCCATAAAGTGCTTTATCAAGCCTGTAGACATAATCTGGATGTTTGGTATCTACAAAACCTAGAGGTTGTTCAACATATACCTCCTCCTCCAATTCTCCATTGAGAAAAACACTTTTCACATCCATTTGAAAGACAGTAAACTTTTTGTGAGCAGCATAAGCCAAGAATATCCTTATGGCTTCTAACCTAGCAACTGGTGCAAATGTTTCATTATAATCAATTCCCTCCTGTTGAGAATATCCTTTTGCAACCAGCCTTGCCTTATTCCTTGTAATTATGCCATCACTGTCAGTTTTGTTTCTGAATACCCATTTTGTACCAACAACATATATATTCTTTGGTCTTGGCACTAGGGTCCAGACTGTGTTTCTTTCAAATTCATTCAACTCTTCCTGCATTGCTTGCACCCAATCAGCATCTTGAAGAGCTTCTTCCACTTTCTTTGGCTCATTCTGAGAGAGAAAAGAATTATAAAGACATTCATTTGAAGTACCTGTTCTAGTTCTGACACCTGCATCAGGATTTCCAATTATCAAATCAGGTGTATGTGATTTTGTCCACTTCCTTGCAGATGGAAGGTTTTCTCTAGAACTGGATGCTCCCCCATGATCCATGCTATCTTCATTTTCATTTTCTGATGCTCCCCCTGAAACTATGCTCTCTGAGTTGGATTCTTCAGTATTTAGATTTTCAGCACTATCAGAACTTGGCTTATCAGAACTTGACGAATCAGAACTTGAAGAGCCAGATGCATGTTCTGATGTCTCTTGAGATGTGGTAGGATCTTGAGTATGCTCCCCCTGCATAGGTGCATCTTGCTTTGACGTAGTCACCACAGTTTCAATAACATCAGAGTTTAATCCATCAGAGTTTACAGTATTAGGACTTAGACTGTCAGGATTTTCAGTATCAGAATTTGAGTCTTCATTTTCAAATCTCAGCTGATCATGGTCAATGAAATCTTCAAGACCAATAATCTTTTTGTCATCAAAAGAGACATTGATAGATTCCATGACCACTTTTGTTCTCAAATTATAGACTCTGAAGGCTTTTGTGGAAAGTGGATATCCAACAAAGATTCCTTCATCAGCTTTTAGATCAAACTTTGATAGCTGTTCAGGATGAGTCTTGAGAACAAAACACTTGCATCCAAATACATGAAAATATTTCAGATTTGGCTTCTTTTTCTTTACCATATCATATGGTGTTTTTCCATGCTTGTTAATGAGTGTTGCATTTTGAGTAAAACAAGCAGTCTGCACAGCTTCAGCCCAGAAATAGGTTGGAAGCTTTGCTTCTTCAAGCATTGTACGTGCAGCTTCAACGAGAGTTTTATTCTTCCTTTCAACAACTCCATTTTGCTGTGGAGTTCCAGGAGCAGAAAATTCCTGCTTTATTCCATGGCTTTTGCAGAACTCTTCCATGATCAAATTCTTGAACTCAGTGCCATTATCACTCCTTAAAACTTTCACAGAATCTTTGACCATTTTATCCAGATGTTTGATATGATCAATCAAGGTTGATGCAGTTTCACTTTTTGTATGCAAGAAATACACCCATGTGTATCTGGTGAACTCATCCACTATGACCAACACATAATTCTTCTTTGCAATAGACATGACATTTACTGGACCAAATAGATCAACATGTAGTAGATGATAAGGCTCAAGAATTGATGATTCAGTCTTGCTCTTGAATGAAGATTTCCTTTGTTTGGCTTTTTGACATGAATCACAAAGACCATCAGGAGCAAATATTGTGTTTGGCAATCCTCTCACAAGATCTTTCTTGACCAGTTCATTTATATTGTTGAAATTTAAATGAGAGAGTTTCTTATGCCAATTCCAGCTTTCTTCAATTGATGCTCTACTCATCAGACAGATTGCAGAACCATCAGTACTTGTTGAAAGCTTAGCTTCATAAATGTTACCACGCCTGAATCCTTTCAGAACAACTTTGCCTTTAGATTTACTCACAATTTCACAGTGTTCTTCAAAGAAATCAACATGATAACCTCTGTCACAAATTTGACTTATACTCAGTAGGTTGTGTTTAAGTCCTGAGACCAGAGCTACTTGTTTAATTATGACATTTCCAAGATTGATATTGCCATATCCCAATGTTTTTCCAATATTGCCATCTCCATAAGAAACACTTGGGCCAGCTTTCTCCACAAAGTCTGATAGCAGGGCCTTATTTCCAGTCATATGTCCTGAACATCCACTGTCCAGAACTAGAATATTTTTCCTGTTGCCCTGCAATCACAAAGACCACTAATTATTAGTTTTAAGGACCCAGACTTGCTTGGATCCTTTGGCCTTATTAAGTTTGTTAACATTTGCAGCGGATTTAGCTTCAGAGTTTATGTTAACATTTTTCTTATCAGACCTTACACTATCAGACTTTGTATCAGAATTTACACTAGAAGGAACAATGGAAACTTTCTTCAAAGAAGGTTTTATTTGATAATAAATATAGTACAAGCTATGATATTCCTTACAAGTATAAATGGAATGCCATAAACTACCACAATGAAAACAAGTATTTTGTGATTTGTATTTAACAGACTGACTCTTAACACCTGACTTTGAAGGTAAGGAGTTAATATTCTTATTCTTCCTGCAAAAAAAAGCCAGATGGTTAGAACTTCCACAGTTATGACATGTTTTCCTAGAAGCATCAGGAACAGGTTTATAATTATTGCTTTTATTCACACCTTCCTTTCCATTCCTATTTTTCCTAGGTGATTTTACCTTGTTTGCATTCTTAACATCTTTCAGCTTATGCTTAAGCTGCTTCTTTGTCATTAAGCCTATGTTCACTTCAACTGTCTTTTCCTGTTTTAGTTTGTCAGAAGTTAATTTCTTTGTAACTTCTGATTTTTCATTTTCAGACTTTACAGTTACAAACTTAACAGGTTTTAACTTTGGCTTTTGCTTATCAATAGACTTAATTTCTTCAGTTTCTTTATCATTCTTATCTTCTCCATAACCTAAACCCTCTTTCCAGTTTCCACTACTTAGCAAATTTTGAGTTGTTTTGCCAGAGTTAGTCCAAGTCCTGATAATCTCTCTTTCCTTTTCTAACTCAGTTTTTAAAGATTCATTTATTTTTAGCACTTCATTCCTAACATAAAAAGCATCATCTCTATCCTTCTGAGTTTGATGGAACATGACTAACTCTTTTTCTAAGAAATCATTTCTTTTCTTAAATGCAAGATTTTCAGAAGTTAATCTTTCACATGTTAAAGTTTGATCTCTATAACTAACAAACATGGTTTTAAGATATCTTCTCAACTCATTAATATCATCAGTATGAAAAGCATAAGTAGTCTGAGGTACCTTTGTTTCAGCAGCTTCAGAACTGCTCTCAACACTTTCTTTATCAGCATTTGCCATCAATGCATAGTTTTCCTCACTTTCAGAGTCTGAGGTGTCTGTCCAGCTTTTCTGCTTTGTGACAAGAGCCTTGCCTTTGTCACCCTTTACCTTCTTGCAATCAGGAGATATGTGGCCTTTCTCACCACAGTTATAGCATTTAACATTGGTGTAATCTCCTCTGTCAGACTTTCCTCCTCTGCCTTCAGATCTTCTGAAATTCTTCTTATCAGAACTTATGCCTTTCCTGGAAAACTTCTTTCCCTTCCCGAACTTCCTGTATGCAATCTTTGTGATTCCTTTCACCATAAGAGCACACAGCTTCATCATCTCCTCATCAGCATCAGTCTCAGGCAAGCTTTCAGAATCTGAGTCATCATCACTCTCAGAACTTGATGACTCAGTATCAGACTTTATAAAAAGAGCTTTACCCTTGTCTTTCTTTGAGGAAGCTGCTTTGGGGAATTCTTCTTCAGCCTTAAGAGCAACTGTCCTTGACTTTCCTCCTTTCCTCTTGCTTCTTCGTTCCATCTCCAGCTCATGAGTCTTGAGCATTCCATAGATTTCGTCAAGAGTTGTTTCATCAAGATTGTAGTTGTCTCTTATTGTCGTTGCCTTCAAATCCCAGCATTCAGGAAGAGCTAACAGGAACTTAAGGTTTGAATCTTCAAGATAATACTCTTTATCAACCAATGACAAATCATTCAAAAGTTTGACAAATCTATCATATAAATCATTCAATGACTCATTAGTCCTTGAGTCAAAGTGTTCATACTCTTGAGTGAGTATTGTCTTCCTGTTTTTCTTAATTGTGTCAGTTCCCTGACACCTTGTTTCCAGAGCATCCCATATCTCCTTAGCAGTCTTGCAGTTGATTACCCTGTTTGACATTACATTATCAATGGCACTATGCAGTAAGTGTCGTACCTTAGCATCTTTAGCAATTGATGTTATGTCTTCAGCAGTATAATCACTCTTCTCCTTTGGTACGGTCTTTGCTGCTTCACCTGCAACTGCAACAGCGAGCTTGGTTGGTTTGTGAGGGCCTTCCTTGATTCTATCAAGGTATTCTGGATCTGTTGCTTCCAGGAACATGGTCATCCTTACCTTCCATATGGGATATTCAGATGGTCTCAGTATGGGAACTCTGATGGTCTCATACCGACTCTGAATTTGTGTCTTTGGTGGTTCCTCAGTTTTGGTAGGCTTAGTTGGAGTTTCTGTGTCCGACATGATTGTGTTTGGATCTTTAACTGTATGTATGTTAACAGATAGGCTCTGATACCAATTGTTAGGTCACACACACACTGTAGAGGGGGTGAATACAGTGTATAGTACTCTCAAATTGAACTTTAAGAACTTAAGTAACAGAAAACAAACTTTATTGAAACAATAAACTCTGTTACAGTATGGAACTGTTACCTCTCAGTGATGAACAAATATCACGAGAGCTACTAGGGTTACAATAAATAATCTTCTCGAATATGATAACACTTATAGTGTAAACCATATGTCTGTGTTTATATACTACACAGTTATAAGATAATCGCTAATTGATATGGAATATAATTCTGCTTCCTAAAATATATCAATCAGATATCTTTTCTTCCAAGTATTCCATTCTTGACATAATTCCTTCTTCATGCATATCTCTTCTTATGTTTATCTTGATCTTCTTTCCTTTAATCAGCTACTGTCCTTATCAGATCGTCCTTCAGCACTTAAGTTCTGATATCTATCTTTTGATGATTATCTCCTGATAACATACGTACTGATATCCTTAAGTCCTGACTTCCAGTATAAGTACTGATCAACAGTTAAGTACTGATTTATCCTGTTCAAGTAAGATCTGAAAGCTAAACATAAAACATATTAGCCATGACATTATCAAATATATCTAACAGGTGTTCAGAAACAAAACTGATAGTGATGGCATAATTACAAGGAATAAAGCAAAGTTGGTTGCAAAAGGATATTCTTAACAGGAGGGAATTGATTATGATGAAACATTTGCACCAGTTGCTAGATTGGAAGCCATAAGGATATTTTTGGCTTATGCTGCTCACAAAAAGTTTACTGTCTTTCAAATGGATGTGAAAAGTGCTTTTCTCAATGGAGAATTAGAAGAAGAAGTATATGTTGAACAACCTCCAGGCTTTGTAGATTCCAAACTTCTAAATCATGTCTACAGGCTTGATAAAGCACTTTATGTCCTTAAGCAAGCTCCAAGAGTACGGTATGAGACTTTAGCTCAGTTTCTTCTGGAAAGTGGATTCAACAGAGGAACTATTGACAAAACACTGTTCTACCTCAACCATGGAAATGACTTACTTTTGGTGCAAATATATGTTGATGATATCATTTTTGGTTCTACAAATGACAGACTTTGCCAGAAGTTTGCCCAACTGATGTAGTCAAGATATCAAATGAGTATGATGGGGGAACTTAGCTATTTTCTGGGCCTTCAAGTCAAGCAGAATGAAGAAGGCACTTTTATCTGTCAATCTAAGTACACCAGAAATTTGCTGAAGAAATTTGGAATGCAAGATTGTTCAAGTGCATCCACTCCCATGGCCACTGCAACAAAATTGGATAAGGAAACTGGTACATCAGTAGATATTACTGATTATAGAGGTATGATTGGCTCACTACTCTATCTAACTGCTAGTAGACCTGATATCATGTATGCTACCTGTCTTTGTGCAAGATTTCAAGCAGATCCAAGAGAACCTCACTTAACATCTGTGAAAAGAATTTTCAAGTACCTTAAGGGTACAGCTGATCTGGGATTGTGGTATGCTAGGGAATCAGACTTTAAGCTAATAGGTTACTCAGATGCAGATTTTGCAGGATGCAAAATTGACAGGAAAAGCACAAGTGGAAGCTGCCAATTTCTTGGAGGCAGATTAGTTTCTTGGTTTAGCAAGAAATAAAAGTCAATTTCCACATCAACTGCAGAAGCAGAGTACATTGCTGCAGGAAGCTGTTGTGCACAGATTCTTTCGATGAAGAATCAGTTACTGGATTACGGGTTAACATATTTTAAAATCCCTATTTACTGTGATAATCAAAGTGCTATTGCTATGATAGGTAATCCAGGTCAACACTCAATGACAAAGCACATCAGCATTAGGTACCACTTCATAAGGGAAAATGTGGATGAAGGTACAGTGGAATTGCACTTTATTTCCAACAGATCGACAACTAGCAGATATCTTCACAAAACCACTGTGTGAAGCTACTTTTACAAGATTGGTAAATGAACTTGGAATGGTTTCAGGTTCTTTCTCTAAATCTGCTTAGTTTATGTTCTGATATATCAGATTTTATGATCAATATCTACAGAATTACTATCTTTATGTATTCTGTGTTAAATTGAAAATTGCTTAAGTGTTGATTGTTATTTGATGTGAATTTCTAAACTCTGATAGTGATATGAATGTTTCTGTGACTATTCAATCCAATGAGGATAACTGTGCTAGATGCTGACCTAGTAGTCTTTAATATACTAAAGTCCCATGTTTGAAGTAATTGTTTATGTGGAAATCTCTTAACACAAGCAAATTCTGATATTGAGCTTAGTTGAAGTTTACTTTGTGTATCTTATTACTAAGTCACAAACTAGAATAGTGCTTCTTATCTGTTAAGTTTTGATGTTAGTATATCTGATGGATGTACTAAGTGCTGATAAACCTCACTTATCAAAAGAAAAAAGAAAAGAAAAAGAAATAAATACCAGGTACTCCTTTGAGATCTAGAGTAAAAATGTGGAAGGGACGACCCACGTGCATTGCTGGTATTAAATAATATGCATCAGAAAAGCAAAATAAATATTTTTCTTGGTGACTTTTCACACTCTATGATTACTGGAGAAATACTCTGATAATAGCATAAATTCTGATAAGCAGTCGTGACTCACTTACACTGAGAAGCCACTGTAAAATGGAATTTCAAAAGATGCATAAAATGAGCACAAAACAGTTGAGGTGGACTCATGCATAAACTCATTCTAAAAGTAGACTTCAGAATCATAACAGATTTTGAGCAAAGTTCTTAGTTATGCCTTATTTCTAAGATGTACCGAAGTGAATCAGACTTTAATCTTTATCTGATATTTGGTTTACTGCACACACATACACTCCATATGAATGATGAAAATTACTATGGTGATAAATGTTCTTTTAGATGAACTGTTTAAGTGTCATATGCATAAATTCTGAGGACAAGTTCTAATGGAAGTTCTAATGATTAAATTATGATGAAACCATATAAGTACTTGTGTGAAGAATTACAGAAATAGGCATTCACCTTTGGAGTTAAGGAGTCATGTTCTGATAACTGATAAGTTCTGATATAAGTCTAAGTTCTGATATAAAATCCTGATTCTTTACTTGACTTATTTGTGATTAAATCTGAAACAGTCATATTTAAAATCAGAATATGTTTGGGTGAGTTTTTAACAGTCAACATAATTTGGGTTAGTGGTACTCGTAAATGGATAGTAATTTTTACTGGTTTCGTGTGCTCATTAACTCCTGTTTTAAGCTTCCAATGGCTGTCATTATTGCTCATCAGTCTAGGGAGTCGAGAGGTCATCATTTTTACTTGTCATTGTTGCCCAGTCCTCCCTTCCCTTGGTATTCCATTGGCTATTTAAACCAACACTTCATTCCAGCCAAAACATCCATCATTTTCTCACAAACTCACTCTCTTTTTATTCATTTCAACAAAATTGGCTAAGTTTGGTTGGTTTTACAACTATGGCACTGACACTGTGCATATTTTTCAAAATGGAATTCCGACTGCATATCCCATCAACAACATTCCGTATAATCTCTGGATTCAATTTCCAGAGATCATTAAGAATGACTTGTTGACTGTTCAAAGAAATCTTCATCTCCGTTATCTCCATCAGCAAGAACGGATCATCCGTCTTACAGTGCTTTTCGTCAGCAGCAGAAGGAGTTAGTCATTAGGCTTCTTAGCTTAGGACTAAAGCTGTTGATGTTAGGAATTTTAGACTAGGGTAATCTTGTAATTTTATGCATGTAATTTAAGTTTCATGAAGTGTATTAACTTGATATATTAATGAAATTTTACTTTATTGCAAGATTTTATCTCTGCGTCGTTTGATATTCTGATGACATTTTAAATCCTGATACTAACCATATTCTGATGACCTTTTTAGCTCTGATACAAATCAAGTTCTGATTCTGACGTGGCGGTATTTGTTTACTTGGTTTATTTTTGGTCATTCTCTCATTGGTCATATTTTTACAGAAAATTGGTAAAGCAGTAATAATCATTTATTTAGTGGGAACAGTTTTAAAATTTAAAATAAAACTGAACGTCCTTGATTAATGGGATTACTTGGTAAGTGGAACGGTTTTTCTCCTTGAAAAACTGCATGTCATAAGTAATGGTTACTGAATACCCATGCCCATTAATTATCTTTTACTGCTGCATGTCTGACAGGTGTCTCAACGGCTATTTTTTTTACCGTGTATAAGTAAAAGAGAGAAAAGATTGTAAAATCTTTTATTCACTTTCATACTTTATCTCTCTCTTTTTACTTTTATTCTCTCTCACATCTACTGACGATTTATCATACATATATTTTATCGAACACCTTACAGGCAACCTAATTTCTCACTTATTTCTGATGACACCCAAGGATTTGATTGTAGATGGAGCCAAGTTTGTACCTAACAACTATGCTGCAATCTTAAACAAGGCTGAAGCTCCATCTGATTTGCACTTTGTGCAAGATTTTCTAGCACATAGTGAGATTGGGTATGCTTTGACCTAACCTCAACATATTTCAAGCCAACAAGTTCTAACATTTTGGCGGACTGGGATTTTTGATGATGGTGGTGCTAATGGTACTCCAAGCATCGTTTTTGAAGTGAATGATGTTGAGCACGTGGTTACTCCTGGAGCAGTTCATAAAGCTCTCCAGTTACCAGAAGGCTGTACTTTTTCAACAGTGGAGGACCCTGTTCTACAGCAACTCATGGCCAATTTGGGTTATGAGAAGAGTTTGGGCAAGCTTGGAAAGTTGAAAAGGGAAAATATCAGGAAGGAATGGAGCTTTTTCTTCGATTGTATCACTAAGGAATTCGCCAATAAGTGCTCAAACTTTGATGCCATTCCAATTATGAGTCAGCAAATAGGGTATGCTCTTATTCATCAAAATCACTTTGATTTTGTAAGTGTTGTGCTAGGTTTCATAGGGGATAGGATGACAGAGGATAGGAATGTAGTATACTTTGCTAGATTTTGTCAGCTTATATATAATTTCTGTTGTGCTGATGAACCCCAACCTACCACTGATTTAATTCCACCCTTTAAGCTTTCCAAAAGGGCTTTTAATGACTTGTTAAATTCCGACCTTAAGCAGAAAGTGGTTAGACCGTTACAGATACCTCAGTCTGTAAAACAGATCCTGGTAAATGCTGATCCTCACACCTACAGATCTGTTTACCCTGATGTTCAACCCATCAACACATCCTAGCCACAACAACAATCATCAGAACATACCACACTTACACCTCAAACTTCTCAACCTCAACCTACTCAACCCTCAATCAGAACATATTTCAAACCTTCACAGACATCTCAACCTTCATCATTAGCACATCCTGTGAGGCCTTCATCTTCAAAGCCCAAGAGGACAAAGACTGTACCTCAGACACAACAGAAGAGAAGGAGGATTGTTTTGAGAGATGAGTCAGACAGTGAGGAACAGGTTCCAGTATCAGAACCTGTTGTTGAAGAAGCTGAGAAGGTCTCTTCTCAGAAGGATACTGGAATTGGGGGTTCTAAGCTTCTTAAAAGGCTTAGAAGGATGTATTCTGATGAAACTCCCAAGGTATCTCCACCTTCAAAAAGATACAAGAAACAGAGAGCTCACATGGACAGGGCTAAGCCAGTTTCAGAGGATGAGGAAGCAGCAGCTAAGGAAGGAGATCAGGAATCTCTGATCTCAAAGGAGCCAATTGTTGAAGCTACTGCATCTACATCACCATTGTCACCAATTCAGGAAACTGCTCAAGACAGAGTATCTACACCTCCTGTGTCTCCTGTAATTCATCCAGTACCTACTGAAGACCCAGGCATAAGTGCTGAGATTGATATTCACAACCTGGTTGTGCCTGAGGTTCTGTACTTAGAAGCTCCACCTCCTCAAATCACTCCACCACCAACACCACTTCTTGATGCTGATTTTAATCCAGAATTGCCTACAACACCTTCTCTGCATCTAGATACTGAAGATCAGATTTTAGGTGAGCATCAGAATATGGATGTTGATCAGAACTTAATTGAAGATCAGTCGTTAGAGGATGCTGTTGAAGCCTCCATAGCCCCTGATACTATTCTTTTATCAGAGGATGCTGCTGATGCTGATTCTATAAGTTCTGATGCTGCTAATGATGAAGTTACTGGTGAAGCTGCTGCTACAAATGTAGATGCTGATGCAGCTGGTCCATCAGGACATGCACCTCAACAACTGTTCATAAAGCTGAGATAGTCAAGAAGTTTGTTACAGGGGAAGCACCAGTACCTTGGAGTGAAACTCTTAGAGGACAGGAGTGGACTAAGGAGTGGAACACAGTTACCTTTGTTCCTTCTGAAAAGATTCTTGCCGAGCATCTTGCAAAAGCTGATGAAATGCTGATAAATGATGATTTCAAGACACAGCTACGAGTTACTGCATTGAGTACAAGGCACCTTCAAGGTTAACACTCAATCACTCATGACAAGGTGAATAAAATTCAAGAAAACTTGATCCATCAAGATATGAATCTGAAACTTGAAAAGAAAAGGTTTTTCCAACCTACCTTTGACAGAAAACTCTAGAGAAGCAACAGTCTCAGATTGATGAAATTTTGAAGAATCAAGCTTCTCATCAAAATCAACTCAATGAGATCCAATCCTCAGTGGAATTGCTTGTCTCTCTTCTATTACCTGCTGATGCCAAAAAGGGGGAGAAGGTAATTAAGTCCAAATGCAAACCTTTTAAGACACTGAAGGGAAAGGATGATGGAAAAGATGATCCGGGAAACTCTGTAATGGGTGGAGGTCATGGTCAAGGTAAAGGTCTTTCATCAAGTAGAACTGGAACTACAAGTCAAAGAACAAGTTTTGATACTGGGAGAAGAATAACTTCTGATACTGGTAAAAGGATAAGTTCTGATGAACATCTGGAACTTGATGAGGAAAATTCAAGACAATTATTTCTGAAAGAAAATCCCGGAATGGACTTTGAGAGTCTAAAGGAAGAAGAAGCTAGACTTAAGTTAGAAAAAGTCAACTCCAAATCTGAAGCTTCTGTTGTTGAAAAGAAACTTCCTAAGGCTAAAGGCATTATGATAAAAGAAAGGACAAATCCTGTGGCAACTAAGGCCAAATCACAATTGCAGATAGATCCAAGGTCTAAGGGAAAAGAAAAAGTTGGTGAACCTGTAAAGGTTTATGTGCCTCCTATGGATGAAGAAATATCTGTTGAAGATGCTAATCTTACTCTGGTTTCAAAGAAGATTTCTCAAACAACCTCTGATATGGCTCAAGTTGTTCAGAGTCAAGATAGAGTAAGTTCTGATAAGACACTGAAGCAAGCAACCTCTGACATAGCTCAAGTTAGCTTGATATCAGAAGATAAATTAAAGGAAACCTCTAACATTGCTCATGTTAAATCCTCAAGGTTACTCCTACCAGGATTCACTAAAGCCAAACAAACTCAATATTTGAAGACTGCAACAGGTGGTTTTGAAGCAAGAGTGGTTACAGGAAAGGAAGCAAGAGATAAATCTGGATTGGGTAGTGCTGATGAAAGAAGAGTGCAGAACACAACCAATGATCCAACTTCCTTAAGTGAACCAGGTGTTGGAGCAACTCCTGAAAGATTGAATCAGCTTGAATCTGTACAGATGGTTTACCATACCTTCTTGAAAGAACACATTTTGTTATATTTTATGACAGATGGAAGGGTTTACCATATTAGGGAAAATGCTATACCACTGAAGTATTTTGAGGAACTTGAACATGTTCTATTCCTACTTCAACTGAAGAACAGATTAACAGAAAGTGTTGTAAATTATTTGAAGACTCAAATTCAGAGACAGAAGAAGCTTTATTCTGTAAAGTCTGACAGCACATACTGTCCCAAGTACAGAGATCACAAAGGTGATATTGTCGAGATGAAGCCTAACTCTGCTAAGATTATAACTACCTTTCTGGGTCATAAGGCTGTAGAATTCAATCTTGAGTCTGAAAAGGCATATTTGATCAGACTAGATCAGGACATAAGAAAAGCTAGAATAAATGATCTCAGGGCTGCTCTCTTTCAAATTGGTGAAGATACAGTTGAATTGAAGAATGCTAAAAGGAGGATGATTGATGAACTTAAATATGCTGAGAGATGTTTGTTAAAGAACTATCTCAGAACAACTCCTGACATCAAAGAGATCAGTAATTGAAGCCAAGTCAAGATCTACAACTGCTCAAATTCTGATGTGTATACAAACTGAAGCTGTTATCAGAAGTTAAAGTTGGTAAAGCTTTAAGGACTGTAAGTTGTAGTTATCTAGTCGAATTCTCATGCATTTGTACTTAATGTTTTTGACATCATCAAATATCTGTTAAATTTGTATATTATGCTAATTTACAAGTTGGGGGAGATTGTTAGATATATTTGATAATGTCATGTCTAATATGATTTGTGTTTATTTTCAGATCTTACTTAAACAGGACAAATCAGTACTTAACTCGAAATCAACACTTATACTGAAGTCAGAACTTAAGTTGTCAGAACTTAAGTTATCAGAAGATATTTATCAAAAGATAATATCAGGACTTAAGGAGACTTTCAGATAAGGAAGGCGATTGATTGAAAGGAAAGAAGATCAAGACAAACGCAAGAAGAGATATGCATGAAGAAGGAATTCTATGAAGAATAGAATACTTGGAAGAAAAGATAACTGATTGATATATTTTAGGAAGTAGAATTATATTCCATATCAATTAGCGATTATCTTGTAACTGTGTAGTATATAAACACAGACATAGGGTTTACACTATATGTGTCATCATTATCGAGAATAATATTCATTGTAACCCTAGCAGCTCTCGTGATATTTGTTCATCACTGAGAGAGGACAGTTCCATATTGTAACAGAGTTTATTATATTGAATAAAGTCTGTTTTCTATTATTTATGTTCTTTAATTCGATTTGATTGTGCTAAACACTGTATTCAACCCCCTTCTACTGTGTGTGTGACCTAACAGAACTGATGCAGGTCAAAGCACAGTTTGCTAAATTTCTGAGGAAAGCTGAAGATAATCTAATAAATGATTTTGTTAAGAATCATTATGGATTAAGATTGATTCAGTATTGATGGTAAAGCTGGATGTTTTGTAAGTTGTAGTTAATAGTCTTATTAAACTCTTATTGCATTTGAACTTAAATGTTTTTGACATCATCAAATCTATTAACTTGTACATTCTTGCATAATTTACAAGTTGGGGGAGATTGTTGGATATATTTGAGATGTCATGTCTAATATGTTTCATGTTTAGTTTTCAGATCTTAACAAACAGGAAATATCGGTTCTTACTGGAATCAGGACTTACTGGAAGTCAGGACTTACTGGAAGTCAGGACTTAAGGATATCAGAACTTAGATTATCAGAAGATAATATCAGAAGATGGATATTAGAACTTAAGTACTGGAGGACTAACAGTTAAGGAAGGAAGCTGATTTACTGGAAAGAAGATCGAGACTAATACAGAAAAAGATATGCATGGAGAAAGTTAGAGGACTAGAAGAATTATATAAGATATCTGATTGATATATTTTAGGAGACATAATTATCTTCCATATCAATTAGAAGTTATCTTGTAACTGCGTGTCTATATAAACACAAACATAGGTTTACACTATATGTGTTATGATCATTGAGTAGATCATACATTGTAACCTAGCAGCTCTCGTGATATTTGTTCATCACTGAGAGAGAACAGTTCCATTGTAACAGAGTTTATTATATCGAATACATCTGTTTTCTGTTACTTATGTTCTAAATCGATTTGATTGTATTCTACATTGTATTCAACCCCCTTCTACAGTGTTGTGTGACCTAACAAGATAATGCAATATGCTGAAAATGGAATAAGTAAAAACACCAGAAGTTTTCACTTGGTTCGGCCCCTACACCTAGTCTATGGCCTACATCAAAGTCCCTATGCCAACCAGCATAGAGAATGTATAATATCAACTTTAATAAAGAACTTACAGTCTTTCCTTGATTACAAAAATAGCACTTGAAAGAACCCTTTCCCAAACTACCTTGCTACCTAGCCCACTGCTATTTCCTAGCCTTCTAGCTACCTTGCTATACTTTGAAATCAAGCTTGCCACAACCCGACACAAAGTTTATATAAATACACGCAATAAATAACAATGAAATAATATAACTCAAACTATATCTTGTTCGAATGGATTTGTATCTCGGATATAATTAACAAGAAGATGTTTCAGATGATAAAAGATTGACGTGAAAGCATTAGAGGCAAATCCAAAATCGTGAGTTGTATATATAGACAAGTTCTAAAAGATTTTATTTTCAAACAAAGGAATAAGATAAATAAGATTTAAAACAAAAGTTTGTATGAAAATATTTGAATAAATCTTGAAAACTAATCTATTAGTTTGTTTGAAATAGATAAACCAGGTAAAGATAAGTCTTGAATGATTCAAACTTGGTTTATAAGATAGGGTTTATTTGAGATAAGATGAAAAGATATTTATCCAGTCAAAACATGATTTACACAAAAACCTAACAAACCTAAACTTGCGATATAGCCTCCTGAAATGTCTAAACAAACTACATTGCTCGACTCGGATAATATAGTTGATTTATCATTCTGTTGCTGAAGAGAAAACATCATTAGAAACCTAGAAGATTAACACTTCTCTCCTTAATTTCAATAAATGAAATCAACCAACTCTCCAAGAAATAAATTCTGCAGAGCTTCGCTTGAATATTATGGAGAAGTGTTTTACAATCTGCTACAATTCTTGATTATATAAGAGGTAGATTGAAGGAGAGAGAAGGACTACGCGGAAGCATAGTAACCATATATTTTGAATTCACAACTTGCACATTTTTTACGTACGACCCTGTGCAGCCTTTGCCTTGTATTTATTTTGTGAAACAAAATGTTACTTGCGACTTGTACACTCACAGGAGGATTAATTCACTTAGCTTTTTGGAGAGAGCTCATTACTTGCGAATGTGAGCTCCTAGAGTATCAAGGGAGATCAAATTGCCTTAGAAACATTTTCATTAAACTTACTTGCGACCCATGTTAATATGAAAGGCTGCCTTTTTTTATTTGATCTGCACTTGTTTTCTTGTTTTTCAAATTGTTACTGATTACCAGGGTCCCACCATGTGCATTTCCAGAACAGGAAACCTGCCAATTGCTTGTGTATTTCTTTGTACACAAATTGTGTTGATGCATTTCTTTTGTTTAATAAATAAACAAATGACTGCATTTCCAGTATACAACAAAGCCATTTTCTTTATAAACCAAAGCGAGTGTTGTTCCTTTTCCTTTGCACAGCTGAGAGCCTAAGACATCCGGGAGAGAGTGAAGTCACGCGCCTTCTTGCTTGTGCAACAAAATGAATCACGACCTGCCACTTGCTTCTATAAGAAAAAATTATATTATTGTAAGGAATTTATATATTTATTCCTATAAATTTTCCTTCCTCATAAAGTGGTCTATAGGAAACTCGAGTTAAAAAACTTACCTGATTAATTTTAATGGATAATTAATTAAGGGGTAAATAAATTAGGTGAGATGGATGTGAAAGGAATATGTCTTAAGTCCAATCATGTATTAGGATTTAGGAATAACTTCCTGTGTAATCTGTTTTGATTTCATTGATATTAATAAAAGACTTGTTTTGTTTTTATTACGGGCTTTATCTATTTAAGTGTTTAAATAAGATATACCACAGTTTAGCGTAAAGCTTTTTATGGATTATGATGGATTAAATAAATTAGAGAATTTATATAAATAATGATAAAATAGTTTTATTATTATTTATTTCTACTATCAGCTTAATATTGAACCTACAGGGTCACACCATAAAAAGAGAATGATTTAATGGTGGATGAATTAATTAATAATGACTAATAATTATTTATTTGTGAAATAAATAATTAATTGGCAAATTTAATAATTGATTAAATGAGATTTAATTGATTATAAATTAATTAAGAAAAGTTCTTAATATTATTAATTAAGGATTTAATTTTTTGTAAATTAAATTAAGAGAGAGAATTATTTCTAAAGTGTTTAGAAAAAGGATTAATAATTAAAAGGTGTTTTAATTATTAATAAGAATAATAAATGGGTTAATAATAATAATATTTTATGGGAAAATTTCAGCTGAAAATTTTGCCTATAAATATACTATTATAAACCCTATTTTTATTTCTAACCCCAAAATTTTATAAAACCTAATTCTCTCCACCTCCTCCTCCTCCTTAACGTCGTTTTCTTGGTGGATACCGGTGGAGTGCTTCACGTTTGAGGAGCAGCTGCTAAGGATCTCCGATCGTTGCTTTTGGATCGCATATTAAAGGTTAGTAATCGATCCCTATATTTTTACCACGATTTATATGCTTTTATTTGGATTTTATATGTGTAAAAGTGTTTTACCATGCCTCCGCTGCGATTAAAATCCAACAGGATGGTCCTCTCTCTATCTATATATATATCCACCTTTTCCATCAAAAGTGTTGGACTTATGAAACTGCAAAGTAACACATAATTGATGTATATAGAAAAGAGAGAGAAACTCATACATCTCTATTGAAACACCTACATACAAGACCTTGTTGCTCTCAAATAATCATAGCCATGTCAACAGGTATGTATTCTACTTATCTGTGATGATCATATAGTTCGAGATCCGTAAATTCATGTTAGTATTCTTTTACGCTGCTTCTCGATTATAACATACAGTGTTATTAATTCTTACGTGATAGTCAGCGTTCATTTAATCTTTTCTTACATGTGGCATCAGAGCCAACAGTTACGAAACGTATGATTATTCCCATCAATATAAGTAGCATCCATACATGAATATAATGATATTTTCTGGGCTTATAATCATCATCAATTAGTATTCATCTAATTATTATGTGATTGCTATATATAATATGTATTGATCAGACTATTGCCTGGAGATATTATGTTGACTCCAGATTATGATTATAATCTCACATGGTAATGTTTGGTTATTGTGTTTGTTGAATTTTATGGATTATTTTGAGTACCACTCACAGGAGTACTTGGAATATTAAACTAATGAATAAATTTAAGTACTGCCCACAGGAGTATTTAAATTTTAAGCTTATGAAAGCTTTTGAGAACTACCCACAGGAGTGCTCAAAATTCTTAAACTGAAAGATTTATTTTATGTGTTACCTTAAGATTTAATTTTTGTATTTCTTTGCGCAGTCAATACACCTTCGGCTCTTAATTCTTACGCTACATCTATTGTTAAGCTTAATGGAACCAACTACTCAGAATGGAAAGAGCAAGTTGAATTCTCATTGGGAGTTCTTGAATTGGACATGGCTCTCCTAAGAGATAAACCAAGTCCACTTACCGAATCAAGCACTCCCGAAGAGAAAAAGGTCAATGATGATTGGGAAAGATCCAATAGATTGAGCACGATGTTTATGCGGATGGTGGTTGACACCAACATTAAGTCATCACTTCCTACCACTGATAATGCTAAGGAATACTTAAAGAATATTGAGGAAAGGTTCAAGACAACAGATAAATCCCTTGCGGGGAAGCTGATGACGGATCTTGTAACCATGAAGTTTGATGGTTCTCGCACCATAAATACTCATGTTATTGAAATGATCAACCTTGCTGCCAAACTTAAGAATTTGGGATTGGCAATGGATGATGCTTTCCTTGTCCAATTTATTCTGACTAGTTTGCCTCCGCAATATGAACCATTCAAGATTCATTATAACACTATTACGGAAAAGTGGAGTTTGAATGAATTGACTAATAAATTGGTTCAGGAGGAATCTAGGCAAGGATCACAAGGTATTAAGGTAGCTCAATTCACTCAAGGAACTGCTAAGCAGGCTGGGAAAAAGAACAATATTGCTCATAAAAGAACACCATTTAAGTCTGATGAGTCTGATCAACCATTAAAGAAGAAAAGGAAGGATAATCTTTGCAAATTTTGTAAGAAGCCTGGACATTTCCAGGTGGATTGCAATAAACGTAAGGCCTGGTTCGAAAAGAAAGGTAACCCAATGGGTTTTGTAAGTTATTTCGAATCAAAGCTAACTGATGTATCTTCCTCTACTTGGTGGATAGACACCGGTGCTAATGTTCATGTTTCGAATTCCATGCAGGGATTCAGTACAATCCAAATTACAAATCCAAGTGATCAGGATTTTATTTTTATGGGAAATAAAGACAAGGCTCCGGTAAAAGCTATTGGAACTTATCGTCTTAATTTATGTAGTGATTATGTATTGGACTTGTGTCAAACACTTTATGTACCGTCTATTTCCCGTAATCTTATTTCCGTAAGCGCACTTGATAAGGTTGGATATTCTTTTGAGTTTGGTAATGGAAATTTCAGCTTGTTTAAAAATTCTAGTTGTATTGGTTTCAGAATTTTGATTAATGGTTTTTACAAGCTAGAACTTAAAACTCCCAATGCTGAAATAAATTTTACCCTGCATGATAAAAAAACAAAACGTAGGTCCTCCAAAGATGACACTTACTTCGTGTGGCATAAAAGGCTGGGACATATATCCAGTGAAAGAATCAAATGATTACTTAAGGATGATATTCTTCCACAAATGTATTTTAATAATGTTCCAACATGTGTTGATTGTATAAAGGGAAAAACAACAAAGAACACAAAGAAAGGAGCCACAAGAAGTACCCAGCTTCTTGAAATAATACATACAGATATTTGCGGACCTTTTGATGTTCCGACTTTTGGAGGAGAAAAGTATGTCATCACATTTATCGATGATTATTCACGCTATTGTTATGTCTTTCTATTACATGAAAAATCTCAATCCGTGGATGCTATACAAGTATTCATCGCTGAGGCAGAAAGACAAACAAAAGAAAAGGTGAAAATCATTAGGTCAGATAGAGGTGGTGAATTTTATGGAAGGTATGATGAAACAGGGCAACACCCTGGACCTTTTACTAAACTTCTCCAGAAGCTTGGTATTATTGCTCAGTACACAACGCCTGGTTCTCCATGGCAGAATAGTGTAGCTGAAAGAAGGAATCGTACATATATGGAGATGGTTAGATCCATGATGAGTCACACTAATTTGCCAATGTTCTTGTGGATGGAAGCCTTACGTACCTCCGTTTATATCTTAAATAGGGTTCCAAGCAAAGCGGTTCCAAATACACCTTTTGAACTGTGGAAAGGCTGGAAACCTTGTTTAAGACATCTCCAAATTTGGGGTTGTCCGGCTGAGGCTAGAATATACAATTCACAAGAAAAGAAATTGGATTTTAGAACAGTGAGTGGATACTTTATTGGATATCCGGAAAATACAAAAGGATATCGAATTTACTGTCCTAACCATAGTACGAGAATAGTTGAAACTGATAATGCCAAGTTTTATGAGAATGATGAGACCAGTAGGAGCATAAAGCAAAGTGATGTGATCATTCAAGAAGTAATGGTATAGGTTCTATTACCTATTATTTTGAAAGATGTCAGGAATCCCTCTAGGAACGAACAAGGGAACACTGAGGAGATCCCAATGAATGATCAGCTCCCTGATGAGGTTTTCACAAATGAAAATAATAATAGAGATTCATCAGAAACAACATTAAGGAGATCTCGGAGACAAAGGAGATCGGCCATTTCTGATGATTTCTTGCTTTATCTCATAGAAGCTGATGAAGATAAGGATCCGGTTTCTTATGCTCAAGCCATTAAAGGCCCTGATTCTGAAAAATGGATTGATGCAATGAAGGATGAATTAAAATATATGAGTGATAATCAAGTCTTGGAAATTGTTCAACTCCCACCGGGTCATAAAGCAATTGCTTGTAAATGGGTATACAAAACCAAACGTGATTCTAAAGGTGATGTTGAACGATGTAAAGCTCGACTTGTGTTCAAAGGTTTTAATCAGAAAGAAGGCATCGATTATTTCGAGACTTTTTCTCCAGTTTCCAGAAAAGATTCTTTTATAATCATCATGGCAGTAGTAGCTCATTATGATCTCGAGTTGCATCAAATGGACGTCAAAACCACGTTCCTGAATGGAGACTTGGAAGAAGAAATATATATGTGTCAACCTGAAGGCTTCATAATTGAAGGGCAAGAACATATGGTCTGCAAACTTAGGAAATCAATATATGGACTAAGGCAAGCTTCCAGAGATTGGTATTTAAAATTTCATGAAACCGTTACAAATTTCGGTTTTATTGAAAATGTTGTTGATACCTGCATATATCTTAAATTCAGTGGGAGCGAATTCATATTTTTGATTCTATATGTTGATGACATACTATTGGCTTGTAGTGACCTTGGTTTGTTGCGAGAAACTAAAGATTATCTCTTAAAGAACTTTGAAATGAAAGATATGGGGGAGGCTTCCTATGTTCTAGGCATAGAGATTTTCCGTGATAGAACACAAGGAATTTTGGGCTTGTCTCAGAAGGCCTATATCGATAAAGTTCTTAAGAGATTTAACATGGATTCTTGTTCCGCTAGTCATGTTCCATTGCATAAAGGAGACAAACTTGTTCTTAAGCAATGTCCGAGGACACCTATGGAACGAGAGGAAATGCAGAATTATCCTTATGCATCCCTCGTGGGGAGCTTGATGTATGCACAGGTCTGTACCAGACTTGACATTAGCCATGCCGTTGGCGTGTTGGGAAGGTTTCAGAGTGACCCAGAGATCACTCATTGGAAAGCTACAAAGAAAGTTCTGAGATACCTAAAGGGGACAAAATCGTATGCTCACGTACAGAAAATCAAATCATCCACAGATGATTGGTTATGCTGATTCGGATTTTGCTGGATGTCCTGATACTAGGCTCTGCACTCTTGGCTATACATTTCTTTTGTGTGGAGGTGCCGTTTCATGGAAAAGTCAAAAATTTGAAATGATTTTCGGTTCCACCATGATGGCTGAATATGTGGCCTGTTATGAAGCTTCCATTCAAGGAACATGGCTGCGTAATTTTGTGTCACAGTTTGGAGACTTAAATTTTATCTTTAAACCATTATCGATCTGTTGTGACAATCAAGCTGTGATGTTCTTTTCTAAGCATGACAGGATTACTGATGGTTCAAAACAGATGGACCTAAAATACCTGTTGTTAAAGCAAGATGTTAAACAAAAGAAAATTGTCATTGAGTCCATATGCACTGACTTGCAAGTAACAGACATATTTACAGAAGGACTGCCAATTAAGACCTTTGAAAGGCATGCTGAAAGTTTAGGTCTCCTAGATAGTTCCTAAATTACTGATTATGTCGCTTGTTTTATGTATGTAAATGTGAAAGACAATTACCGAGCTCTTAATGTATAACATCTGAAGTTTTCTGTTTCTTCATTATAAAGGTGTACACACTCATGTTCAAGATAAATGAAATATTAGGTGACCATTAAGCCATTCTCATTATGACCTGGTTGTGAAAATTGCAGATGTGGTGGTACATGGAAGTAAGCGTGTTGTACAATAACATGTGCACGCCATGACTCATGCATCTGTTAATCTATCAACTAAGGACCTGAAGGATAACTAATGTCTCTGTGCACATTCATGACGTGTTTCCTATAAGACCAAGTGGGAGACTGTAAGAAAAATTTATATTATTGTAAGGAATTAATATATTTATTCCTATAAATTTTCCTTCCTCATAAAGTGGTCTATAGGAAACTCAAGAGTTGAAAAACTTACCTGATTAATTCTGATGGATAATTAATTAAGGGGTAAATAAATTAGGTGAGATGGATGGTCCTCTCTCTGTCTATATATATATCCACCTTTTCCATCAAAAGTGTTGGACTTATGAAAACTGCAAAGTAACACATAATTGATGTATATAGAAAAGAGAGAGAAACTCATACATATCCATTGAAGCACCTACATACAAGACCTTGTTGCACTCAAATAATCATAGCCATGTCAACAGGTATGTATTCTACTTACCTGTGATGATCATATAGTTCAAGATCCGTGAATTCATGTTAGTGTTCTTTTATGCTACTCCTCGATTATAACATACAGTGTTATTAATTCTTACGTGATAGTCAGCGTTCATTTAATCTTCTTATAGCTTCTTATACAGAGCTGCGAGCCCGAATGCATGCATGCAAATGCTTCTCTGACTGGTCGAAAAGAAATAAATAAAATGTTTGAAAAATAAATAAATAAATAAATGAATTAGATTTTCATTTAATTAATTAAAAATCAAATATTAATTTATTTTTCCAAAATCAAATGTTGATGTTAAAATTAATAAATAAATGAATTAATTTCCATTTATTCATTTAATAAAATCAGCCATAGATTAAAATAAATTCTCGGGTTATACTCCTCTGTGTCTACAGGCCTTCTAATCTCCGGGTTTTCGTACCTTAAATTATTTTCAGTCTTCTCGAGTACAAAAACCACTTAACAGTATTTCTAAAAATAATACTCCGTTTACTTTCACGGATCACTGACGTCTCGTGCACGAGTCTGGTTCATAGACGACTAGTTCCGCTCTCAGGCCTTCGTATTATACCCGTAAAAACCACTGTTAAGTCTTCTATCACATATAACCAACTACACCAAGAATCGTCGAGGTTTTCACACTGATTTTGATAACTACTTCGAATGACTCTAACCTTATTCCTCCGATGCCCGAACATATTAATGAATTTCATACGGATCACTGTTGACGTCTTATTCACTGCAGCTGACAAAACCTTTTGTGCATAGACCCAATTAAATAATCTGTACTGATCCTAGTGGAATATAGATTATTCCAAAGTCCTTGTTATATGTTGAGTTATCCAAACCGATATTGTTGAGTTATACATACAGATTCAATCTTGCTCAACACCCCGAAACTAACAGTATCTAACAGGATAAAGTATGAGACAAGATTGCAACTACCAACCAGAATAATATTATTACAACCCAAAATATAATTAAAACCAAATTATCCGATTCTGACTTGGAATCGACAAATTACCCAAAAGTATCTGATTCAGCTAATACATTTCCCACCATCTTATTGTTACTTGCTCACACAACATCTACCTGATCTGGCATCTGAAATCCCACAACAAGGTGGGGACCGCCAGGAATGCTCTTGCGAGTGCTGCGCCTAAGTCTGGCCATCTTCTTTCTTAACTGTCATGGTTAGATCAAAGCAAATAAATGAGCAAAAGAAGCTCATCAAGTAACTATATAAACGGTTCTAAAATTTCAACATAAGTAACAACATTTGAGGCATTCTATCTCGAAATAAAAACTAACTAGGTGACATCACTCTATCAAATTCTAGGAAAGGGTTCCAAAGGAGAGTTTCCAAGCTCTTAAGATTTAGATTCCGATAACCAATGGTTCTCAAGTTCAATCGACAGGGTTCTCAGAGACAGTTTTACACTTTGAGGGATATATCACTTTTAAGCTATAAGCTTCAATAAGTATTATGACAGGGTTCTCAGAGAGATTCTCGAGACTTTAAGAAAGATTCAACTCAAACTGTTCAATTTAAAATCAAAAGAAAAGCATAACTCTTATTGTAATATTTGTAAACATTTACTTTCATTATTTAACAATAAGAACCCTTGATTGGAATATCCATCTTTTAATTATAATACGGGTGATCAGCCCGTACTGATCTCCATCCAGTCATTAAGGTACCTATAGTATTATTTCAACCTTATATTAGACTAGCCCCACTAGTCTCTTATGTGACTGGACTAGTCCCACTAGCCTCTTGTGTCTCTATCCAATCCATCAGGAATTCATTTGGAAAACCTTTATGTTGGAAGTATAGAAGATTTGACTAAGTTCATTTTAACATTACCAAATATGTGAAATCATTTGGACTCAATCAAGTCGAAAGTCATTCTTAAGTTCATTTCAATAATTCAAGAAAAGTGAACAAATCGAAAGTAAACAAAGATTGCAAGTCAAGGATATTGATCAAATGTTAAACAAACTATAACAAGGCCGTGATCATAATAGTTCCAAAGAACAACGCATAAGAATGGCACAGTGATTATCAAGGAATCTAGGTTAACAAGATTTGATATACGAAAGGTTTGTTATGACTCTTTTTAGGGTCAAAGGATCATAGGTTAACAAAGTACGAGAACATGGTATAAGTAATTGGAACAAGTGACTACTATTATGGTTTATCACAAAGATCAATGACGAGTTTATCGCAAGGATCAAAAACAGGGTTATCACAAGGATCAATAACAATTTTACAAATACTCTTTATTCTATCAGTGCTTAGCATCAACAATCTCTCTATAAGAAATTCATAATAGAAGGCAGAGTTACTTGCCTCAAAAAGTTTTTCTGTATTACGGAACCTGAGCTACTACAGCCTAGGACTTCTTTTCCTTTTCTAGCCTGAATGCCTCCGCTTTCTAAATCTACAATTTAAATTAAAACCCTAATTAGAAACTTGATCGATTCCCGACATTTCTCAAAACGTCTAACTTCTACCACAAACATAATATTCGCTTATCTTATATACACATGCATAACACGTAGCACATAATATGATATACCTTTATACTCTCTATATCACCAACTATCTCGATATTTTACATTTAGCAAATAATCATGAATTCATATAATCTGACACCAAATCAAATCGAATATATACCTTATACAAACCTATTCACCTTCTTTTCGAGAATCGGGCATGACATAATTATAATTACGCTTACCCTTATAATACAATTAACCATAATAATCAAAATCGAGTATCCACAACACTTATCACGTAACGTACAATTTCGTTTTATATAATTCCAACTAACGACTTCACAAATCAGATCGAAACTATGACATGCAACTCCGTTTTCATAGATTACTACTCTAATATTCACTTAACCAACATGCAACCATTAAAATCAACATGCATGATCATGAATCAAGAACCGAACTTAATTCGATTAAAAAATAGTGAATAAAAGTCATACCAATCGAATTTATCAAATAATTCGAACCAAATGCCTTTAAAATCTAAAGTTTCATTTGGGTTTTTTTAAACCAAAAATGACATGCATCAACCTTTTTAGTATTCAATCACTAAACCTCGAACCAAATATCAAATCCAAATCATTTCCAAGAAATTAAATCTTAAAACCTTAAAAAAAACCTTAAACACACACATGCATGTAATAATACAAGTTTAAAACAAAGTGTTTGTGAAATTTTCGGACTCAAGTAACATCATTTTCCCCATCGGCTCACCGGAGGTTCACCGCCGATGGCGGCAAAGCATGGTGGTGCCCCGTTTCGGGGTTTCCAACCAAACCTCCACCAATAACTTGCTTTTAATCATCAATTACTCACATAATCATAGTAACATCAACAAAATCATGATTCAATTGATTATAACCTAAAACCGAAAAAAACCCAAAGGTGGGTTGTAAAGAAATCGAAAATCAACCACATGCTACCATATATAGACATAGAGGAAGCAAAGGCCTTCAAAATGATGGTCTCAGAATCGAAAACCACCCACACACGGTGGTGAACAGAGAGGAGAGAGAGAGAGAGAGAGAGAGAGAGAAATAGATTTTACCGAGATAAAAGAGAGAGTAGAGAGAGTTCGAGAAAGAGAGTGAGAGACATGAGGAAAGGAAAAGAAAAAGAGGGGAGGAGAGTATATATACACATGGCAAGGGTATAATGGTAATTTGGCAATTTAAATTTCTGAATTTTTAAGTAAAAACGATTTATAAATTATAAATAAACAGCAAACAGGGATTTTAATGGCGAAACTAATTTTTAAAATAAGATTCATGAAAATATCTATCCGTTAATATTTGAGCAAATAGTTTACTTTTATAGATTTTATAAATAAATCCCCAATATTAGAAATAAACTCTGAAAAATCACTGAAAAATATCATAAGATCAAATTAAATCCAACTATTATTTTTAAAAAGTGTCTGAGATTATTCTAGAGATAATAAAATAAATTTCCCACCTTGATCATATTTTAATAATTTTATAAAAATGTATCAGGATCAAATAATCCTTATTTTAATCAAATAAATCCTTTGAAAAAAATATTTTACAAACTTGCGAGTCACAGATTCACACACGTAACTTTAAAACAACATATATTCAGTCAATAATATCAAACGATTTTCTTACGGAAAACTCTATTGTACCGCGATTGGTGCATTGATCTTTGCGATTAATCATCTGCTTCCGGAAGAAATCGTATTTCACATTGGTATGCTCAAACACATTACTCCCATTTTTAATAACTGATTACGCGCATAACATTTACACGATAAATCAAAAAACAAAAATAACTTTTCAATTATAAACCCAAATTAGAGAAACACACAGAGGACTCCACATTTATCATAACTTATTATAATCCTCAATTTCTATTATCTTAATCCTTCTCATTTAATCCATCATTTGAATAACGGGTCCCTATCTACTCGACGGCCCGACAATCATAACTTAACCCTTTTTGCTGACTCATCAAACTGGAACGAGACTTTACCCATTCCTTATTAATATTTCACATAAATTCACATAAACCACAAATTCATATAACTTAATATTTTATACCCAAAATTTCACATAATCCACAATTATAACATGAAACTATATTTTATTCATATAAATATTTCACGAAAACTTCAGTCGTTACAATAGTCAGCTCCTCACATATAATGTCCTCATACAAAAAATCATATTATTAACAACCCACTTATATTGTGTACTTTGATAAAAAATTAAAAGTTAAAAAGATAGATGTTGGTTACATTGTGTCCGATTTTATTCTCGGGTAAATATAAATTTTTAGAGAACAGGGGTTTCGAATAATAGTAATGGTCTCTGTTAGGTCATACAACACTATAGAAGGGGGTTGAATATAATGTTTATATAATCAAATCGATTTCAACACAAGTATGTAATAAAGATCAAGTATATTCAAATAAACTATGTTACAATAGAACTGTTGTTCTCTCTCAGTGATGAACAATATCACTAAGTGCTGCTAGGTTACAATGTATAATCTTCTCGATAATGATAACACATATAATGTAAACCCTAATCTGTGTTTATATAGTACAAAGTTACAAGATATCTTCTAATTGATATGGAATATAATTCTGTCTCCTAAAATATATCAATCAGATATCTTCTACAAGTCTTCTAGTCCTCTAACTCTTCATGCATATCTTCTTTTGTTTTAGTCCAGATCTTCTCCTTTAAATCAGCCGCATTCCTTATCTGAAGTCTTCCCGCACTTAAGTCCTGATATATATCTTTTGACGCCTTAAGTTCTGATATTAAGTTCTGACTTCAGTAAGTTCTGATTTCCAATAAGTCTTGATAAGTCCAGTTATTAAGTTCTGAAAACTAAACACAAATTAGATTATACATGACATCTCAAATATATCTAACAATCTCCCCTAACTTGTAAATTATGAAAAATATACAAGTTAATAGATTTGATGATGTCAAAAATATTTAAGTATAAATGCAATGAGAGTTTAATTAGACAGCTAACTACAACTTACAGTCCTTGTAGCTTTTACCAATTTTACTAAATCAATCTGAATCCAAAGTGATTCTTGACAAAGTTTGATATCAGCTTTTCTTCTTTATTCCTCAGGACTTGAGCTAGTGTAGCTTTGACTTGCTTCAATTCTTCACCCTGACTTCCAATCTGGAAGATTACAGTCCTAAGTGCTGAGATGTGATTTCTTTCTAAACCATCACCAAGTCTGATTACTCTTGGATGGGAAGAGTCTTAATTGTAGCACAAACATTTCTCTTTCAGAATGACTTCAAGTTTAGTAAAATCCTTCTTCATTGGAATTTCACTTCCATCATCTTCAACTATATATAGAATGAATTCGGTAACCCTTGATCCAAAAATTCTTGCTTTATCCCTTATGGTCTTCATGATGAAATTTGACCATCTCCTGGTAATCTCAGACTTTATCTCTAAAAGATAATGCAAGATTTGAAGTTCTTTCAGAGATTTGTTCATCACATTTGATTCTGACATTTGATATGTTCTTCCATCTTCAAGAAATAGAATCGGATTTTCTTTGACATTATTTTTATCATGAGCATCCAGTACCACCTGAACAGATATAACCTTATCAAGGTGTTTCTATGTAACTTCTTCAAGAGGTTTGTCAGTCAATAAGAATGGATCTCTAGTAAGCACTTCAACTCCTGTCTTGATTTTGGCTTCACCAGAACCTAGTCCAGCTATGTCTCTTGCTTCTCTGGTTTTAAATCCAACAGTCATGAAATCAGATAACATCTGGCTTTTCTTAGGATCAGATGGATTAACATTCTTCCATAAGAGTTTTCTCTTATCAGTAACTGTCAATTTATTCAAATCAACTTGAGCACTGTCAGAGGTTGATGTCTTGATGACTTGATCAGAATTTGATGTTTATTCTGTAGCTTGCTGTTCTTCATTCTGAACAACTTGAGCGATGTCAGAGGTTGTCTTATATTCTTCAGTTATCTTCCTTCTCTTCAGAGTTTGAACAGTTTCATCTACTGCAGCAGCATCATCAAATACTTGAACCAGTTTGCATACAGGTTTCATCAGGATTTGAGAAATCTTCATCTCCTATGGCTTTGTTGGTTCATAAAATTTTCCTTTCCCCTTATCTTTGGGATCAGTTTCAACTTGTGATCTTGTCTTGGGTTTTAAAGCCTCATAATTTGACTTTTCCTTGATCACAATGCCTTTTGCCTTAGGCCTTGGAGGTTTCTTTGCATCAGAAGCTTTAGACTTAAGATTTGTCTTCTTAGCTGCAAATCTAGCTTCTTCCTCCTTGAGATTCTTTAAATCCATTCCAGGATTATGTTTGAGAAATAATCTTCTAGAAATTTCCTCATCAAGTGTCTGAATTTTAGGATCTTTTTAGTAGACAGTAGTCTACTTTCCCTTTAGCTTCAGAGTTTGTAAAAACTTCTGGGAGACTTTAGATCCTGACTGAATCAGGATATCAGAACTTGACATCAGACTTTTAGCATGCACAACATCAGAACTTGACTTCTTCTGTGACGAAGATTTGCTAACATTAGAAATTACTTTCTGTGAAGATTTTCCTTGACCTTGACTCCGACCTCTACTCTTATCAGAGTTTCCCTGGTCATCACCTTTATCATCCTTCTTCTTCAGTATTTGACTAGTTGAGCATTTGGACTTAACTACCTTCTCCCCTATTTGGCATCATCTGGTAGTAGGAGAGAGAGAAGAAGTTCTATTGAAGATTTAATTTCATTCAGTTGAGCTTGTTGATAGGCTTGATTCTTCGGGACCTCAGTAATTTGGGCCTGTTGCTTTTCTTGAACCTTCTCAATAGCTTCAACTTTCTCATGTATAGGTCTCATAAACCTCTTTTTGTCTAGCTTGATCTCCATATCCAGCTTATCAGTTTTTTCCAGAAGTTTTTCAACTTTTTCATGAGTTGTGGAGTGTAGACCTTGAAGATGTTTAGTACTTAGAGCTGTGACTTTGAGTTGTGTCTTGAAATCAGAGTTTGTTAACAACTCATCAGCTTTAGCAATATGCTATGTCAGAACTTTTGAGCTTGGAATGAAATCAGATTCATTCCACTTCTCGGTCCACTCAACCCCTCTGTGAGTTTCTTCCCAAGGAATATGAGCTTCTTTTTTAACAAACTTTTGAATCAATGCCTCCTTTCCAAGAATGGGAGCATTTACTGGAGCATTGTCTCCAGAACTTCCTAACATCTCCTCATCTTCTGATAACACCAGAGTTTGTGTAACTGAAGGAGATGCTGTAGCAGCTTCATCTAAATTCTGATCTTCAGGTTCCAGATCCAGAATTGGTGTAGATGGTAACTCAGCCCGTAAGGTTGGAGAATTAACAGTAGATGGTTGAGCTGCAGTTGGAGCTTCCAGATAGAGCACAGTTGGAATGTTCAGCCTGTGGATGTCAATTTCAGGACTTAATCCTGAATCTTCAACTGTTATTTCTTTAACTAGAGAGAAAGGAAGTGTAATCACTGTTTCTGGAACAGTGTCTTTAGCTTGAGGTGGGGATGGCAAAGCTTCAATTACAACACGTTCTGATGAGATAAGAGATTCCTGATCCCCTTCCTCAGCTTCTTGAGTATCCTCAGAATGAGGTTGTGCCAAATGCCTTCATGCTCTCTGTTTCTTTGATCTCGTGGATAGTGAAGGAGTTGCCTGAGCAGCATCAGAACTTATAGTTCTTTTCCTCTTCAAAATATCTGAACCCTCAGCTTCAGTCTTTTTCTGATGGGTTGACCCTTCAGCTTCTACTGTCACAGATTCTGATGCATGAACCTGGACTTGCTCCTCCTCTTCATCAGACTCATCCCTTAGTATCATCCTTCTTCTCCTTGGTGGAGATTAAGGAACTAATTTTGCTCTTGAAGGTTTGGGTCTTGATGTTGTAGTAGATGGTTGTGGGTGAGAGGATTGTGCTGGTTTAAAATATGTTCTGATGGTAGGTTGTGGTTGTGGTTGAGAAGTTTGAGATGTTTGTGTAGTGGTTGCAGGTGCTGAAGGAGGTCGGGATGGTTGTACATCAGGATATATGGCAATATAGGTGTTTGGATCAGAGCTTACTAAGACCTGTTTGATTGATTGAGGAATTTGGAGGGGTCTTAGTACAGTCTTCTTATTATTAGTAGATAATAAGTTAGTGAAAGCCCTTTTTGCAAGTTTAAAGGGTTCAATTTTCTCACTAAAATTCTAAGGTGCATCAGAATAACAGAAACTGTATATAAGCTGACATAATCTAGCAAAATAAACTGTGTTTCTATCTTCTGTCATCCTATCACCTATGAAACCTAAAACAACACTTGCATAATCAAAATATGTTTGATTCAAGAGAGCATACCCGATTTGCTGACTCATTATGGATATAGCATCAAAGTTGGAGCACTTGTTGGCAAAAGCTTTTATAATGCAGTCAAAGAAAAAACTCCACTCCCTCCTGATGTGGGGTCTCATCAATTGTCCCAGCTTTGCCAAAGACTTTTCATAGCCCAGATTTTCCATCATTTGCTGAAGGGCCGGCTCCTCAACTGATGAACTCAAAGTGCAGTCTTCTGGAAAATGTAGTGCTTGTCGAACAGTTGACAAAGTCACCACATGCTCATCCTCCCCTGTTGTAAATATGATGCTTTGGGACCCATTTGCACCACCATCATCATATACTCCTGACCTCCAAAACTCTAGAATTTGCTTCCCTGAGAGAGCCTGGAGTTGGGTCAGTGCATAGCCAATTCTACTTCGAGATAGAAAATCTTGGATGAAGTGAAGGTCTGATGGAGCCTTATCCTTGGAAAGAATAGCCATGTAGTTATTAGGAACAAACTTGGCTCTATCATAGATTAGATCTTTGGGTGCCATTTCTATAAAGAAATAAGTGAGAAAATGTTTGTTTGCAAGGTGTTTGATAAAATGCCTGTAAGAAAAATGGCTTCAGAGAATATTAGAGAGAGAATAAAAGAGATTAGAGAATAAGAAAAGTAGGTAAACGATTGTAAAATCTTTTAACTCCCATATATATACTCTCTCCACTCAACAGATCTTTTTGGAAGTAAAACATACACTTTACACCTGTCAGCCAGTAAATAGTTAAAGCAGTAGTTAGTGGGCACGAGAAATAAGCAGTAATTATTATGCACATGCAGTTGTCAAGGCAAACATATTTCCCACTAACCAAATGATTATGACTGTTTTTATCTCACTTAATTATTTTCTGATAAAATATTACCGTTATAGTAAGACCACAAATAAGTCAAGTAAATAAATAATGCCACGTAAGCATCAGAGTTTCCATCAGGATTTGCATCAGAACTTGACTATTATCATAACTTAACGGTCATCAGAATATGGCTTCTGTAATCAAAAAGTGAATGTCTGTTTATGTGATTCTTCATACAAATACTGACTTATTTTTTCAGAGTTTAATCATCAGAACTTTCATCAGAACTTGTCCTCGGAATTTATGCAAATAATACTTAACCGTTTGTCAGAAACAACTTGATCACCACAGTAATTTTCATCATACATATGGAGTGAGAGTGTAT
Organism: Apium graveolens; assembly: GCF_009905375.1. Taxonomy (NCBI): domain Eukaryota; kingdom Viridiplantae; phylum Streptophyta; class Magnoliopsida; order Apiales; family Apiaceae; genus Apium; species Apium graveolens. The sequence goes on along the minus strand of NC_133650.1, from coordinate 237,998,436 downwards.
GCATTTGCAAATGATCAGATAAAGATTAAAGTCTGATAAACTTTAGTATATCTTAGAAATAAGGCATAACTAAGAAAAGTGCTTAAAATTTGTCTTTAATTTTGAAGTCTACTGTAGAATAAATTTATGCAAGAGTCCACCTCAACTGTTTGTGCTCATTTTATGCATCTTTTGACATTCTTTTTATAATGGCTTCTCAGTGTAAGTGAGTCACAACTGCTATTAGAATTTATGCTATTATCAGAGTATTTCTCCAGTAATCAGAGAATGTGAAAAGTCACCAAGAAAAATTTATTTGCTTTTCTAATGCATATAACTTAATACCAGCAATGCACTTGGGTCTTCCCTTTTAGATATTTACTCTAGATCTCAAAGGAGTACCTAACTTCAATTTCTTTTTTTTCTTTTCTTCAGATAAGTGAGGCTTATCAAGCATGTAGTTCATCCTTAAGATTTACTAACATCAGAATTTGATAGATAAGAAGAAAAAATCTAGTTTGTGACTTAGTAATAAGATACACAAAGTAAATTTGACTAAGCTCAAAATCAGAATTTGCTTGTGTAATTGATTTCCACATAAACAACTAATTCAAACATGGGATTTCTAGTATGTTAAAGACTAATAGGTCAGCATCTAGCACAGTAATCCTCATTGGATTGAATAGTCACAGACCATTCAAAACACTATCAGAGTATACAGAATCACATCAGATAACAATCAGTATTTAATATATTACAGTTTAAGCACAGATTACATGGAGATAAGATAATCTGTAAATACTGATCATAAAGTCTGATGTATGAGAACAAAGACTAAGCAGATTTTGAGAAAGAACCTGAAACCATTCCAAGTTCATTTACCAGTCTTGTAAAAGTAGCTTCACATAGTGGTTTGGTGAAGATATCTGCTAGTTGTTGATCTGTTGGAACTAAAAGCAATTCCACTGTACCTTCCATCACATATTCCCTTATGAAATGGTACCTAATGTTGATGTGCTTTGTGATTGAGTGTTGAACTGGATTACCTGTCATAGAAATAGCACTTTGATTATCACAGTAAATGGGTATTTTAGAAAATTCTACCCCATAGTCCAGTAACTGATTCTTCATCCAAAGAATTTGTGCACAACAACTTCCGACAGCAATATATTCTGCTTCTGCAGTTGATGTGGAAATTGAGTTCTGTTTCTTGCTAAACCAAGAAACCAATCTGCCTCTAAGAAATTGGCAGCTTCCACTAGTATTTTTCCTGTCTATTTTGCATCCTGCAAAATCTGCATCTGAGTAACTTATTAGCTTAAAATCTGATTCTCTAGGATACCACAATCCTAGATCAGCTGTACCCTTGAGGTACTTGAAAATTCTTTTCACAACTATTAGATGAGGTTCTCTTGGATCAGCCTGAAATCTTGCACAAAGACAGGTAATATACATGATATCAGGTCTACTTGCAGTTAAATAGAGTAAAGAGCCAATCATACCTCTGTAGTTAGTAATACCTACTGGTGCTCCAGTATCTTTATCTAACTTGGTTGCAGTGGCCATGGGAGTGGATGCAGTTGAACAGTCTTGCATTCCAAATTTCTTGAGTAAATTTCTGGTGTACCTCGATTGATTTATGAAAGTACCTTCTTCATTTTGCTTGACTTGAAGTCCCAGAAAATAGCTACGTTCTTCCATCATACTCATTTGATTTCTTGACTGCATTAGCTTTGCAAACCTTCACAGAGTTTGGCATTTATAGAACCAAAGATGATATCATCAACATATATCTGTACCAAACGTAAGTCCTTTCCATGGTTGAAGGTAGAACAGTGTTTTATAAATTGTGCCTCTGTGAAATCCACTTTCCAGAAGGAATTGAGCTAGAGTCTCATACCATGCTCTAGGAGCTTGCTTAAGGCCATAAAGTGTTTTGTCAAGTTTGTAGACATGATTTGGAAATTTTGGATCTACAAATCCTGGAGGTTGTTCAACATATACCTCTTCTTCCAATTCTCCATTGAGAAAAGCACTTTTTACATCCATTTGAAAGACTTTAAACTTCTTGTGAGCAGCATAAGCCAAAAAAATTCTTATGGCTTCCAATCTAGCAACTGGTGCAAATGTTTCATCATAATCAATACCCTCCTGTTGAGAGTAACCTTTAGCAACCAGCGTTGCTTTGTTTCTTGTAATTATGCCATTACTGTCAGTTTTGTTTCTGAACACCCATTTTGTGCCAACAATTGATCTGTTCTTTGGTCTTGGCACTAGGGTCCATACTGTTGGGTTCCGAAGGCATAAAACGCAGCGGATAAACGTAAATAAAACAAAATTTTAAAACCCAAAAACAGGATCCATGTATAATTATGGGCAGATTATGGAGATAACGAATCATACCTTTCAAGAGCTTAACTTTCACGAACTCAACGGAGATCCTAGCTATCACGCTTTGTGTCTACCTCTCGGAGAAACACCTCTATGGTATCCACACGAGCACCTTCAAAAACGTCTCACGAACTTGACTACAGACTGGATGTACTAGCCTCCTTCTTGACGATCTGAATTGCCTCTGCCTCTCTTTGCTGCTAGGGTTTTCTCAAAAAACGTACTAACCTCTTTAACCTATCATTATGTATTTATAATGGCTGGTTTAAAAGGCCCATAACAACAAAGCCCAACCCTAATAGGTATTGGATTAAAGAATAAAAATGAATTTCTATTATTTAATTAATAACTAAGTCATACTTAATTATTATGGGCAAAAACATTCCTTTTAATTCGAATTTATATTATCTCAATTAAGTCTTACTTAATTATAATAAAATTCAAATAATCATCAATTAATTTAAATCCAAAATTTAAATTAACTATTCCATTAAGTGCTCTATTTGTGCGACCCTATAGGCTATTATTTAATTGGCAATAATTTTATTCTCTAATAAAATTATAAACAATGAGCGGTATCTAGTAATACATCATTGTTACCCAATTAAACAATAATTAAATCGTGATTAGATAAAACCTTTCGTGATTAATGTTTTTCGTGCAATATAATCCCTTTAACCATACATATTATAGATTAAACTCGAGGCATGTATTTAGTCATCCTCTTCAACATTTAATCCGGGTTAACTTGATCCATGAGTAGATTATCAAGACAAATCATTATTTGAGCATGGCCATGCTTTTATAATCTCACTCAATCAAGAGGCCAATAATATCTCTTCTAATTATAGGAGGGTTAAATCCTTTATCTATCATTCATATTTCTCATACGACTCATGATATACCCGATGTCCACTTTTATCATCACCCGATCAAAAGTAACTATTAATGTAGTCAAAGTATATTAATCCTCGTATAGAAATATAATGATTTCAAGTCAAAGGATCGTTACACCATTATCACTGTGAGTCTTTCTTATGACTTTATTAAACATGAAGAATCTCACCGTGGGTCTGTCCAGTACCATGTACTCTCACATGTACCAATGTATTGACTTTAGTATCCCCATACTTATAACCAATGAGATTTGGTTATCTTGTCAAACAACATACTAGTCTATCTATGTATTATTATTGTCCTATATAATAATACTCGACTAGGGACCTTTAAGAATATGATATATTATATAATCTCAAGTTCAAGTCATGTACTTAAACTATACAATTTGTATCATGATTCTAAGGACATTTATTATGCTAACAAAATATCGCAGTAATTAAGGTCATAATAAATATATTTATTGAATGATCAACTGACATAAAGATTTAAAAGAATAATGTATTGCCTCTAGGGCACCTACACTAACAATCTCCCACTTGCATTAGAGCCGATCACCCATATATCTAATACCCATGGAACTAGTGTGACCATAGTGCTTCTGCTGCGACAAGCCTTTGGTCAGTGGGTCTGCAATGTTATCATTTGTGTGCACTTTACATATGTGTATATCACCCCTTTCATTAATCTCTCGAATAAGGTGAAATCTCCTGAGTATATATTTAGCCCGGGAGTGTGATCTAGGTTCTTTAGCCTGTGCAATGGCTCCATTATTATCACAGTATAGATCAATGGGATCTACGATCGATGGAACCACTCCCAAATCAGAAATGAACTTTCGAATCCAAACGGCCTCCTTAGCTGCTTCACAAGCTGCAATGTACTCAGCCTCCATTGTAGAATCAGCTACTGTTTCTTGCTTTGAACTCTTCCAGCTTACAGCACCTCCGTTTAGACAAAACACAAAACCAGCCTGTGATACAGTATCATCTCTGTCTGTTTGGAAACTTACATCGGTGTAACCTTTTACAACTAGTTTCTCTTCTCCTCCATACACCAAGAATGAATCTTTAGTTCTTTTCAGGTACTTAAGAATATTCTTAACTGCCGTCCAGTGACCTTCACCCGGATTAGACTGGTATCTGCTCGTCATGCTCAAAGCATACGAGACATCTGGGCGAGTACATACCATTACATACATGATAGATCCAATTGCTGAAGCATATGGAACTTTATTCATGTGGTCCTTCTCATCCAATGATTTCGGACACTGGTCCTTAGAGATCGTTATCCCTTGAGACACGGGGACATATCCCCTTTTTGCATTTTGCATTCCAAAACGATGCAAAACCTTATCAATGTATGTGCTCTGACTTAGACCGATCATCCTTCTAGATCTTTCTATATAGATCCTCATTCCTAGAATGTAGGATGCCTCTCCTAAGTCTTTAATGGAGAAATTGATCCCTAACCAAGTCTTAACAGCCTTTAGAGAAGGTATGTCATTCCCCATTAGTAGTATATCATCAACATATAGTACTATGAATGCCACATAGCTCCCACCAACCTTCTTGTAAACACACGGTTCATCTTCATTTTGAACAAAGCCATACTCTGTGACTATTTCATCAAAACGGATATTCCATCTCCTAGAGGATTGCTTCAATCCATAAATGGATCGACGCAATTTACATACCTTGCCAGCATTCCTTGGATCGACAAAACCCTCAGGTTGTGTCATGTACACATCCTCTTCAAGGCTTCCATTAAGGAAGGCTGTTTTGACATCCATTTGCCAGGTTTCATAATCATGGAATGCTGCAATGGCAAGTAAAATCCTTATAGACTTGACCATAGCCACTGGTGAGAAAGTTTCATCATAGTCAATACCATGAATTTGTTTGAAACCTTTTGCAACCAGCCTAGCTTTATAGGTCTAAACATTTCCATCCATGCCCTTTTTCTTCTTAAAAACCCATTTACACCCTATGGGTTTTACCCCTTCAGGTGGATCAACCAAAGTCCATACTTGGTTTTCGTACATGGAATCTATCTCGGATTTCATGGCTTCAAGCCATCTCTTAGAGTCTGGACTGTTCATAGCATCTTGGTATGTGAGAGGCTCATCTTCATCTATGAGCATCAAATCACCACGCTGAGTCATGAGAAATCCATATCTCTCTGGCTCATGGCGAAATCTACCAGATCTACGAACAACCTGTGTTTGTTAAGCATTATCATTATTCTGCTCTTGTTCCACTTCAGGTTCAATGTTATTTTGCGGTTCTCGATCTTCATCGAGATCTATAGTTCTCCCACTGTTTCTTTTGGAAACAAAATCTATTTCCATGAAGACAGCATCTCAAGCAATAAACACTTTCTGCTCAGAAGGACTATAAAAATAATACGCCTTTGTTTCATTAGGGTATCCTACAAAAATACACTCTTCGGATTTAGGTCCAAGCTTGTTAGATTCTTGACGTTTCACAAACGCCTTACATCCCCAAACTTTCATAAAGTTCATGTCTGACCGTTTCTCCTTCCATATCTCATATGGAGTCTTTTGACCCTTCTTAGTAGGAACACGGTTAAGTGTGAAAGCCGCTGTTTCTAGAGTGTAACCCCAGTAACTAATTGGAAGATCTGCATGACTCATCATCGATCGCACCATGTCCAACAAGGTGCGATTTCTCCTCTCTGAAACTCCATTCCATTGAGGTGTTCCTGGCGGAGTGAGTTGTGATACAATACCACACTCTTTCAAATACTCTCTAAATTCGGTGCTTAAGTATTCACCCCCACGATCGGATCGTAAGATCTTAATACTTGCATCTCCGCCAATTTGCTTCTCTACTTCAACCTTGTATTCTTTAAATTTTTCAAAAGAATCGGATTTGTTCTTCATAAGATATACATATCCATATCTACTGAAATCATCAATAAATGTTATGAAGTAGTAGTAGCCTCCTCTAGCCATTACACGCATTGGGCCACATACATCACTATGTATTAGCTCCAGACATTTAGTGGCCCTTTGACCCTTACCAGTGAAAGGGGCTTTAGTCATCTTACCAAGCAAACAAGATTCGCATTCTTGGTATGATTCAAAATCAAACTTATCCAAGTATCCATCCTTATGTAATTTGGATATGCGTTTCTCATTTATGTGGCCTAGACGACAATGCCAGAGGTATGTTTGATTTGAGTCATTCATTTTAAGTCCTTTGTTTTCTATATTACAGATAGGGTTATCTAAATCAAGAACATATAAACCATTAAATAAACGCGCAACACCATAGGTTAAATCATTCAAAGCAAAAGAGCAATTGTTGTTCTTTATTGTAAACGAAAAACCTTTCTTGTCCAAACAAGAAACAGAAATAATGTTTCTGCGAATCGCAGGCACGTAAAAACAGTCTTCTAGTTCTAAAACAAGCCCAGAGGGCATAGATAAATAATAAGTCCCTACAGCTAAAGCAGCAACTTTTGCTCCATTGCCTACTCTTAGGTCCACTTCTCCCTTAGCCAAAGTTCTACTTCTCTGTAGGCCCTGCACATTTATACAAATGTGAGAAGCACATCCAGTATCAAATACCCAAGATGTAGAAATAGACAAATTGACTTCTATAACATAAATACCTGATCCAGAAATCTGAACTGCTTTCTTTTTCTTCAGATCCTCCAAGTAAATTGGACAGTTTCTCTTCCAGTGACCATCTTTCTTACAGTAGTGACATTCACCCTTGGCCACACCACCTTTAGGCTTTAAAGCCTGTTTGGGACCTGACTTTGGCTTGGGTGTAGAATCAGATCTAATCTTCTTCTTATCCTTCCATTTTCCCTTCCCTTTGGCCTTACCTTTATTTCCCACCATCAGTATGGGAGCAGGTTCAGCTGTCTTCATGTTGGTCTCATATGTTCTCAACATATGCAACAATTCAGTAGGTGTTTTGTCAAATTCATTCATATTGTAGTTCACAACAAACTGAGGGAATTTATTGTTCAAAGAATTCATGATTAGGTCAATACCAGTTTCCGGACCAATCGGGAAACCCAAAGTTTCAAGGTACTCAATGTAACCAATCATGTAATAACCCCAATTTTCGGAAAATTTTTGAAACCCTTATGAATAGTGTTTTTGCTGAATGAGAAAACTTTTCATGCCACACTAGGTAGGGGTTCTTTTATGGATATTCTGAGATTTTATTGGCACTCTATATGACATATAAGTGTATGTAAAGATCGTCAGAATCCAATTCCGAACACTTTGATTTTTCCCGGAAATCCACTAGATACGGAAAGAATTGAGTATAAGGTAACAGAATAAAAAGGATTTAAATTAAATGATTATAAGAGAGGATCATAAAAGGAATATAATGTATTGAGAAAGGTTAAGGAAACCCAAGTAATAAGATCCCGGGTATGATCCCTCAAACGATAAACGAAAACGAAAGTTAAGCGAACCGTATAACAGATCAGTGGTCATTAGGCAAACAATTAGGAAGTTAATCAAGGAGGTTAGGGATGATGAGTTCATCCAACCAATAAGAAGAGGGCAAGTAAGGGATGATGACATCATAAGCATGACATAAGCATGACATAAGGGGAAGGAGATGTGGTTGATTTAAAACCACACAAAGTCAAGGTTAGAAAGGTAATTACCCAAAAACAAAACAAAAACAACCAAGCTAGCCAAAACAAATCAAAGCAAACACAAAATTATTTCATTCCTTCAACATTGCTCTCGGCTTTTTCTTCTTTTCAAAGGAAGAAAAATCAAAAATCAAGTTCCAAGCATTGTTAAATCACAAGGTAATTATTTAAGGTTCCTTGTACATAGATATGGATATCCTATAAGTTTGAGCTTCTAATTCCTTCACAGTCTCTTCCAATAAATCAAGGAAGAAGATGGTGAATAGTAACCTTCAAGAAATAACTTTGGTTTTCTTGATTTTTTATGAAAGTTCAAGGTAGCTTAAGCATAGATCAAGGCTTCCATGGGCATTCCAAGGATCTTTCATTGATTAAAAGCTTCAAGGAAGGTATAACATCTCCAAACCCTAGCTTTACTTTGTATATTAGGATGATTTTGATAGTTATGGTAAAGAGTAGCTTGATGCTTGTTGGTTTAGAGTTTGGGTTGGAATGGTAGTGAATTGAAGGTTGAAATCTTATGGTTTGGTTAAAGGACTTAAGTATAGTTTAAATTCAAGTTTAAGAATAAGTTTAAATTGTTAATGTTGAGTTGATTGGGGCTGTTATGATGTAGTGAGGATGAATTTTGGTTGTATGGATGGATTGGGATTGATTGGTGGTTGAATTGGAATGGTATAAAATTGGGAAATCGCGTAAACATAGCCGTCGTAATGTCCGATTTACTTTAGACTGCTTTTGTTCATAACATTAGGACCCGAGAACTCCCTGCTAGGTTTTGACCATTGCCATGTTTAGATAGTTCATGTTACGAGCTTCATTTTGATATGTGGTTCGTTTGATTCCGATGTACGGTTTAGGAGAAACGGCCATTTTAAGTAACGACGTTTCGCGAACGAATCATTACCCCTCGCCTTACTTTGAAACATAGGTTAAAGACCTTAAATGACTAATTGAAGTATGAAACATTTATTTAAAGTGTGTTAGGCAGTTGGTAAGACATTCGTGAAAGAATCGCCTTAAAACTCGTAATGGTTAATTTATTAAAAATGGTGGAGCCGAGGGTACTCGAGCGACTTAAGAGAATTAGTAAGCGCAAAGCGAGCGTTAGAGTCTAAATTGGTTAAAGTATAGATTTATAAGTGACTTTGGTTTAATCCCAACTTATATGTTGTTTATAGGTTACCAAACTCGTCCCAAGACATTTATAACCCCCAGTCGCTCAGGTAAGTTTTCTACCCGTTATACTGTTGTTGTGATGTATATGTGTATATGCATTATCTTGTGATAAATGCATGATTGTTATTAGCAAATTCTTGCGATATATTGGAGCATGTGATATGGTATATATGCATGTCTGTTTCGTAATCTTGATATATATCTGTTGGTTCAAATGCTTATTAGTTGCATAATACCTTTGCTAGAGATAAGCGGTAATTTGCATATACCCTTAGTATAGGGGACCCAAAGGTGAACATATTTCTAAAACCGGGAGTCGATGCTTCCGAGTATAATATATATATATTTATATATATATGAATAGTTTTTAAAACTATGAATCAAATAAGGTTATTCGATAACTTTATTTTATTAATGAATATTATTTTAAATATTCATTCAAGGGCATATGACTCCGTTTATTTTATTAATGAATATTATTTTGAATATTCATTCGAGGATTTATGACTCTGATTCTTTATATAATTATTATTCTTTATTTTATTAAAGAATAATGTGTCGATAATCAAACTTATTTTTGATTATTCAAATAAAGATAGTACTTTCGTATAAGTATATCTTTGGTCATTTAATATTCATTGCAAGTATAAGTTTTAAAACTTCTACTTCAATTATTTTTATAAAGATTATTCTTTATGGGAATATTATTTAAATAATAATATTCAGATATTTTCTAATATATTGGGACTGATTTATCTTATTAAATCAGCATCACTCCAAACATTCTTAAAAATGTTTTGCGAGTCATCAAAATGATTTTAAAAGTTAGAGCGGATCCCAAAACTCATTTTTTATATTTAAGATCTTCCTTTCAAAGGGGATTTAAATATTCGCTCAAAACCTGAGGGATCCGGCTCTGTGGTATGTTTTATATTCGCAACAAGGTTGCTATTTTGATAAAAGAGTTTTGATTACTTACCCAATACTCGGGAAGTAGAATTCCTGGAACAAGTTAATCCATTAACAGGCATCGACGGTGAGTTTTCCTTTCCAACTAGATACGACTTCTTGGTGGAGCCGTATCAACAAGTTTCTACTTGGGGAAAGGGGGACGAGCTTTACGTTTCAGAGTCATGGATTTCATCTGAACTAGGAGTGGCGTAAGTGGTCAAGTGGCACCGGCCCAGCCTTATTATATTGGCCCAAATGGCCTGGAAGTTCCGCAAGATGGTACATTCCTTAGGAGTCCAGTGTTCGGTTGACAAGTAAATCCGACAAGTTCTCCTCTACATGTAGAAAATAGTGGGGTTGTACTACGACGACTGATCATCGTAAGTGGTCTTCCTGGCGCGATAAAACTCCCGTAATGAGTTCATCATCCAATTGGATATTTCTGCAACACTACCTAGAGCACTTCGATCGAAAGGCTACGGTTGGGCGATTGTTGAGTGTTGGCAGGGTCAAGTCTTCAAAATGATGTTTACATCAAATGAAGTATCTCGTAACTTCATTTTATTTTGATGATATTTTAAAGATTGATTCTATACAAGTTTTGTCTTGTAGTTTAATGTATGGGATGACTATTTATACATTGAACGGTGGTAGTTCAAGTAGTATTCGGAAAAGATATAAGTATATAGAAGTATCTTGTAACTTCATCTTTTAAACTTATATCTAGTAAATGATTATCTTATGCATGACAAAGATTTTCAGAAAAACGTTGAGACAAGGTTAGATATATGAGATCACCTTGCAACGATATTTTTATACAGTTATAAACTAGAACTCTGTGTATATTATGCATGGAAGAGGACTTCCAAGATTTTGAAAAGTATATATGTATATATACTGAATATTTTGCGACTTCATCGCATTAAGATATCAAACTTGGTTCATTTCTTTTGACCAAGACTTTCATGAGTACTATGAGAAGGCTCATATATTGTTAATCATTATACATATTATTTTGGTGGGCTTGCTGCTCACCCTTGCTTTCTTCTTTCATCACACAACATCAGATAGACAAGATGAACAAGATCAAGCTCCCAATTCGCGAGCGGATAGGAAACGTTCCGCAGTTTCCTATAGGCGTTGATGTCACTGTAGCTGAGGTAGGAACTACCAATAGGCTAGGCTTCAACTTTTGATGTACCAGATTTATGTATATTTATGAATTGTAATAATGGCAAAGAAATGTAAATTATTCAGAAACCCTTTTAAGGTGTATTGGCAGATAATTGTGGAATAAAATGACTTGTGATTACTTTTGGATATTCATCTCTGAGACTATAACTTGTGGTGTGTGTGTTTATTGTGGGATCACAGTACAGAGTAGTTGATTGTTTATTAAGATTGGGTGTTATTAAGGGAAATGGAACTCGTGACAACCCGGATCCCCGACCCCGGATTTCGGGGTGTTACAGAAATGGTATCAGAGCTAAGCGTTATAAATCTCAGAGATGATGTGACGTTAAGATAATAAGTTCACTAAGATGATAAGAACTCTTGCCAAGTTCATAGTCGGGCTACCTAACGTAGTGCTGACAGTTAAAACCCTTATGGGAACCCTTATAAATATCGTGATAGAAGCGTAGTTCGTTATCGTATATGGTAGCGGGACTCCGAACCCTAAGGTTGAGGAGCAACAACACGATGATGTTTTATTACTTATTGGAGATCAGATTATGGATCCGATAGAGCGTCCTAACGCGAGATCGGATGATGTTCATATTGAGGATGTAGCGGTTGAGGATGTTGTCCTAGAAGGGATTGTTGCTGAGAAGAATCCCATGGAGGATCCTGACAAGAATGAATAAAGGACCACTGAGGAATTGATGACTATGGTTAGGGAAACTACCAGAGGTAGGATTGGCCAGTTACTACCGGAGGTTCGTTCAAGTTCGTAAAGATAGTAGCCCCTTTAACGCGGCTTACTCGTAAGACTGAGAAGTTTGAATGGACGGAGAAATACGAGAACAACTTTCAAGAACTGAAGCAAAGATTGGTGATGGCCCCTATGATGGCGTTGCCAGATGGAAAAGGAGATTTTATGATGCGTAGTGACGCTTCGCATAAGGAATTAGGGTGCTTCTTATACAGCACAATAAGGTAATCGCGTACGCGTCAAGATAATTAAGGGAATATAAAGTTTGATATCCCCGCCCATGAGCTTAGGCTCGTGATAATAGTTTTACCCTAAAGATTTGAGGCAGTACTTGTATGGAGAGAAGTGCGAGATTCACAAACCATAAGTGCTGTAGTGCATTTTCACGCAGAAAGAGCTCAACATGCGCCAGAGGAGGTGGTTAGAGCTAATCAAGGATTACGATTAAGAAATTCTTTATCATCCAGGGAAAGCCAAAATGGTGGCTACTGCCCTTAGTATAAAGGAGAGACTCAAGATGATAATGTCTTTGGGGAGAATTTATAAGAGATTTTGAGAAAATGGAAATAGAAGTGAAGGTAACCGGAGCCGGTACCGAAAAGCTGTTTAAGATTGCAATACAGTCCGAATTATCGGAAAAGAACATATTGTGCCAGAAAAAGTGATGAAGGAAGGAAAAGAGCCAACAAATAGATAAGAGATTAACACCGAGAAAGATGATAAGGGAATAACGAGGCATTCCTACAGAATTTGGGTTCCAAATGTTCAAGAACTTAAAGATGAGATCTTAGATGAAAGCTAGTTTGAGGAATAAGATTTGGAGTAAACCCTGAACGTGATAGTCAGGGAGGTTGACATCAAGATAGAAGGAACCCATAACATAATGAAGTGGAAAACAAGGATTTTTAACGTATAAGATAACCCCGATTATGGGAGAAGATTGGAACATTTCATACTGAGAAAACAGAAGTTGAACAAGATAGGGAGAATCAGGATGGTACTCCTATTGGGCAATTCATGGACCTGCCTAAACAGAACTTATACTATTATCCCCAACCACCACCCTGAGGAAACAATGCGGTGAGAAATTATTTCAGGACCTTTAAGTCGCTAAGCTCTCAGAGTTCCAAGGAACAAGCTGACCCAGTCGAGGCAAGAGCCTGGCTAAAGGAAATATAGGAATCATTTGAGATTCTGAATGATTGACGAATCACAAAAGACTATTTTTGTCACTTACCCTCCTAAGAGAAGGGCCACCACTGGTGAAAGACCAAGAAAGGCACGGAGCCAGAGGTTAGAATAAACTGATTAAAGTTCAGTCAATTGTTTTCAGGAAAGTACTTCCCAAGGTTATGGAGATATTGTAAAAGCTTTAGAGCCAGAGCAAAGGCAGACGAGTATGATGAATTATGAATCTAAGTTGTAAAAGTTGTCAAGATTCGTTCTGAGGGCACGAATCCAGAATGACGGGATGTTTGAAATCAATACTTATGTTGTGTTGGTTCATGAAATAATGATAAGAGAAAGGAAAATAAAAAGAAACTGAAGTGGAAAGGAATATAAAGGGAATAGAGTTTGAGGTATGATAAGGGAGTTGGGTATGAGGAAACCCTAAAGATTCGTAGCAATAGAAATAGAAAAGTATGCATTCGTCAGGATGAGGGTGATTCACCATGAGTTAAAATTGATGGTTGAAGGCATAAGAGATATATATATTTTATCCCCTGTAAGTTGGGAGGATTCGAGGAAACCTTGAGATAATTTGAAGGATAAATAATGAGACGCGGATAGACTGAAGAGACAAGGAAGTAAGAAATTAGGAAAATTGGATGAAGGAAGTGACCTTCAAGAATGTGAAGTGTAAGACCGGTGGCTCGATACCCAGAAAGGGAGACACCCGGTATGAAAGATATCCCAACATTGAGATGACTGTTGAGATAAACAACAAAAGTAAATAAGGAATTATTAAGAAGAGGTTCACGTTGAACACGACCAATATCTTCCAGAACATCCTTGTTATCGTTACCAAATTAGGCAAGAAAAGCGGATAACCGTTGTTATCTTTTGGAGGCCATATTGATTGACCTCATTTTGAATACAGATGTTATTGTGAAATTAGGCATATACTATCGAGGTGGAAATGATTGAATAAGACACCCTTATCAGGGATATATGACTTGATTTATCCATGGAAGGATGCATGTACCTTTTTAAAGGTAGAATTAAGGATAGAACATCGGTAACTTAAAACGAATCCTAGGGGAATGCATAAAGGTTGGCATTTCACCCTTAATAGGGATAGTATGAGTTTTGACAGTATGAATTGGAAAGGATTAAGGTAATAACAACCTTTAAGTATCAGTGGGGAAATTTTTCAGATACATATAGACAATGGTTCTAGTATTAGTAAAGGGTATTTCGATATGCCCTGTATCTAGGGAATACAGGAGGAATGATTCAAGGATAACCTTAGAGGTTTTACAAGGAGAAAGGTAATATTCAAAATTCTCAAGAATAGAAATGTTGATAAAGGAAATATGACGTAATTATAATGATGCCAAGTGGGGCACGTGTTAAACCACGAGAAAGTATGGATCGAACCAGTAATGGTCGAAATTGTTCAGGGCAATTAGGGCCTAAGATAAAAGATGTTCTAAGTATGATTGAGAGTCAGTCGTGACAGTGATTAACCTCTAAAGACTGAGGTAATAACTTATGGAAAAAAAATGATGATATTTTTTTTTACTCGTCAGATTTTAAGGAAAACATCTTCACATAAACAGTGATTGAAATGAGGTAGAAAATTTATTTGGAGGTGGTTAAAATGACATTGACTGTAAGGAAATTTTACTATCAGGAAAGGCCAAAGAGGTGGCCGACAGTTTAAAGGTAAGAGGATAATTATAGGCGCTTGTGCCAAAAGAATACAGTGATGATGGTTAAAGCTGTGAAGGTTGTATTATGGTTTGGAAGATTGACATTCCTTCTGATGACTGTGCAATACCTAACCGTAATAGTAGTTGGTAAAGGTTTAATTCATGTAATCGCCATGAGTGGGCTATCCATCTCAGAAGGTACTATCTTGAGATAAGCCAGGACCATGTTTCAAAAAGGACTAGACGAACCTTTGAGTTAAGTCTTCTATTAAAGGCATATGATTAAGAATGGTATTAACCTGCTATCGTTGCTTTGATTGAAACTCTTCTGCAATTTTATCTGCTTCATGTCATGAAAGTACGTCAGAATTTGAAGTGTTCTTCATGAATTATTAATGGTGATTATGTTAACTCCTTAGGAGAATTCTATACGACATGTATGGACTCCGTATGGTTAGATATTAAGATTTCATGGAAAGTAAATGACGACAGTAGGTCACTGGTGTACCATAGTAATGCAGCAATGATTCTGCGAGTAATGAGCTGATTACAATCATGAGAGTTGTATTGGAATGGATGTTGAGATTGAGTACCACTAATCGGGTCGTAGTGGTGTATAAGTTATCATTGATAGATCAATTAAGTAGATTATCTACCTATTGAATACTTATTCTTTCTTATCAATAGAGAGTCGTATTACTATACGAGGAAGGTTGCGGTGCAAGCATAGAATTCTAGTAACGATGATGTATAGAATGAGATCCCAGATTCGATTCTCGATGTCGAGGGAGTTTCAAAGGTGATTGTGTATAAGCTCGAGGAAGAGCATGGGTCCATAGAATGATGGACGATTTAGCAAAAATATTTAAGCATGTGAAATGCGATGTGATAATAGTTGATGTTGATATATATACGTATATGATTTGTTCTCCTATGACAAACCTCTATAATTCAGAGGTAGATTCCAAGCCAGATATTTTGTGGCAGTATATTTTATATATATACAATTCTCTTCAATTCGTTCTTTTCTCTCCTTTTCATTTCTTATAAGCTGAGTAGAACAACCCTTCCAGAAGGGGAGGTATTGCCGAATGACTATCTATCTGTGTGATAGAAGCCTAGTAGGATACCATCTATTATTTAATTGCTTGTCAAGTACTAAAGGCTGGCCACCTTCTGTACTAACTATGCGATATAACAAGTGTTCATGATCATAGTGATCTCTCAATAAATTCTTTTACTTCTATATGAAGGACCAAGCTTTCGAAGATGGAAGCAGCTAAAGGAAGTAGTATCAGTACGGTGGTATTCCGATTCTAACGCGTTCGTGATACTAAGGTTGACGTGGTTATTAAAAGGTTATAGAACGCTAACGAACAAAAGTGTAACCAGTATAGTATTATGTACGGAAGATAGTAATGACTACAAACTGGAAAAGAATGGGTATTGAGAAGCAAAAGCTCTAATGCTAAAAGCTATAGTAAGAGTCTGTGCAATAGGCTTGAATGAATTTGGAATGATCACTTAACGCGGATGAGTTTTCTCACGATAATAGATCGTATGTCATTATCGAGTTGTCGCCTTATGAGATCCTTGAGGGAAGGCAATGTCGATCTCCCTTATGTTAGGATGAAGTTGTAGAGCGCAAGATGCTCAGACCCGCAGTAGTCCAAAGGACCAAGGATATAATAGATCTAATCAGAGGACGGCTGGTAGTAGCCCAAGATGGACATAAGAAGTATGTTGATTTGACATGAAAGGACAAAGAATAGGAAGTAGGGGACCTAGTGTTTTTAAAGGTATCCCCTTGGAAACCCTTGGAAAGGATTGATGAGATTCGGAAAGAAAGGAAAGTTAAGTCCACAATTTGTCGGACCCTTGGATATACTAAAACATATTGCGAAGTTAGCATACGAGTTAGCCCTACCCCCGAACCTGTAGCAAGTTCATAACGTGTTCCACGTATCAATGTTAAGGAAGTGTAATTCGGATTCCAGATAAATAGGGGCATATGAGCGCATAGACATGCAACCCGACGTAACCTATATGGAGCAACCAGGAAGGGTTATAGAGTGAAAAGGAACAAGTGCTTAGGAGAAGGGTTATCAAACTATTCAGAGTTTGATGGAAGAACCACAATGTGGGAAAATTTACTCGAGAGTTAGAAAGTGCAATGTTAAGAGAGTATCCCTATTCATTTTCTATCTGATTCCGGGACGGAATCCTTTTAAGAAGGGGAGACTGTAATAACCCCAATTTTTGGAAAATTTTTGAAACCCTTATGAATAGTGTTTTTGCTGAATGAGAAAACTTTTCATGCCACACTAGGTACGGGTTCTTTTATGGATATTCTGAGATTTTATTGGCACTCTATATGACATATAAGTGTATGTAAAGATCGTCAGAATCCAATTCCGAACACTTTGATTTTTCCCGGAAATCCACTAGATACGGAAAGAATTGAGTATAAGGTAACAGGATAAAAAGGATTTAAATTAAAGAATTATAAGAGAGGATCATAAAAGGAATATAATGTATTAAGAAAGGTTAAGGAAACCCAAGTAATAAGATCCCGGGTATGATCCCTCACACGATAAACGAAAACGAAAGTTAAGCGAACCGTATAACAGATCAGCGGTCATTAGGCAAACAATTAGGAAGTTAATCAAGGAGGTTAGGGATGATGAGTTCATCCAACCAATAAGAAGAGGGCAAGTAAGGGATGATGACATCATAAGCATGACATAAGCATGACATAAGGGGAAGGAGATGTGGTTGATTTAAAACCACACAAAGTCAAGGTTAGAAAGGTAATTACCCAAAAACAAAACAAAAACAACCAAGCTAGCCAAAACAAATCAAAGCAAACACAAAATTATTTCATTCCTTCAACATTGCTCTCGGCTTTTTCTTCTTTTCAAAGGAAGAAAAATCAAAAATCAAGTTCCAAGCATTGTTAAATCACAAGGTAATTATCTAAGGTTCCTTGTACATAGATATGGATATCCTATAAGTTTGAGCTTCTAATTCCTTCACAATCTCTTCCAATAAATCAAGGAAGAATATGGTGAATAGTAACCTTCAAGAAATAACTTTGGTTTTCTTGATTTTTTATGAAAGTTCAAGGTAGCTTAAGCATAGATCAAGGCTTCCATGGGCATTCCAAGGATCTTTCATTGATTAAAAGCTTCAAGGAAGGTATAACATCTCCAAACCCTAGCTTTACTTTGTATATTAGGATGATTTTGATAGTTATGGTAAAGAGTAGCTTGATGCTTGTTGGTTTAGAGTTTGGGTTTGAATGGTAGTGAATTGAAGGTTGAAATCTTATGGTTTGGTTAAAGGACTTAAGTATAGTTTAAATTCAAGTTTAAGAATAAGTATAAATTGTTAATGTTGAGTTGATTGGGGCTTTTATGATGTAGTGAGGATGAATTTTGGTTGTATGGATGGATTGGGATTGATTGGTGGTTGAATTGGAATGGTATAAAATTGGGAAATCGCGTAAACATAGTCGTCGTAATGTTCGATTTACTTTAGACTGCTTTTGTTCATAACATTAGGACCCGAGAACTCCCTGCTAGGTTTTGACCATTGCCATTTTTTGATAGTTCATGTTACGAGCTTCGTTTTGATATGTGGTTCGTTTGATTCCGATGTACGGTTTAGGAGAAACGGCCATTTTAAGTAACGACATTTCGCGAACGAATCATTACCCCTCGCCTTACTTTGAAACATAGGTTAAAGACCTTAAATGACTAATTGAAGTATGAAACATTTATTTAAAGTGTGTTAGGCAGTTGGTAAGACACTCGCGAAAGAATCGCCTTAAAACTCGTAATGGTTAATTTATTAAAAATGGTGGAGCCGAGGGTACTCGAGCAACTTAAGAGAATCAGTAAGCGCAAAGCGAGCGTTAGAGTCTAAATTGGTTAAAGTATAGATTTATAAGTGACTTTAGTTTAATCCCAACTTATATGTTGTTTATAAGTTACCAAACTCGTCCCAAGACATTTATAACCCCCAGTCGCTCAGGCAAGTTTTCTACCCGTTATACTGTTGTTGTGATGTATATGTGTATATGCATTATCTTGTGATAAATGCATGATTGTTATTAGCAAATTCTTGCAATATATTGGAGCATGTGATATGGTATATATGCATGTCTGTTTCGTAATCTTGATATATATCTGTTGGTTCAAATGCTTATTAGTTGCATAATACCTTTGCTAGAGATAAGCGGTAATTTGCATATACCCTTAGTATAGGGGACCCAAAGGTGAACATTTTTCTAAAACCGGGAGTCGATGCTTCCGAGTATAATATATATATATTTATATATATATGAATAGTTTTTAAAACTATGAATCAAATAAGGTTATTCGATAACTTTATTTTATTAATGAATATTATTTTAAATATTCATTCAAGGGCTTATGACTCCGTTTATTTTATTAATGAATATTATTTTGAATATTAATTCGAGGATTTATGACTCCGATTCTTTATATAATTATTATTCTTTATTTTATTAAAGAATAATGTGTCGATTATCAAACTTACTTCTGATTATTCAAATAAAGATAGTACTTTCGTATAAGTATATCTTTGGTCATTTAATATTCATTGCAAGTATAAGTTTTAAAACTTCTACTTCAATTATTTTTATAAAGATTATTCTTTATGGGAATATTATTTAAATAATAATATTCAGATATTTTCTAATATATTGGGACTGATTTATCTTATTAAATCAGCATCACTTCAAACATTCTTAAAAATGTTTTGCGAGTCTTCAAAATGATTTTAAAAGTTAGAGCGGATCCCAAAACTCATTTCTAATATTTAAGATCTTCCTTTCAAAGGGGATTTAAATATTCGCTCAAAACCTGAGGAATTCGGCTCTGTGGTATGTTTTATATTCGCAACACGGTTGCTATTTTGATAAAAGAGTTTTGATTACTTACCCAATACTCGGGAAGTAGAATTCTTGGAACAAGTTAATCCATTAACAGACATCGCCTGGGAAATATCGGTGAGTTTTCCTTTCCAACTAGATACGACTTCTTGGTGGAGCCGTATCAACAAGTTTCTACTTGGGGAAAGGGGGGACGAGCTTTACGTTTCAGAGTCATGGATTTCATCTGAACTAGGAGTGGCGTTAGTGGTCGAGTGGCACCGGCCCAGCCTTATTATATTGGCCCAAATGGCCTGGAAGTTCCGCAAGACGGTACATTCCTTAGGAGTCCAGTGTTCGGTTGACAAGTAAATCCGACAGGTTCTCCTCTACATGTAGAAAATGGTGGGGTTGTACTACTACGACTGATCATCGTAAGTGGTCTTCCTGGCGCGACAAAACTCCCGTAATGAGTTCATTATCCAATTGGATATTTCTGCAACACTACCCAGAGCACTTCGATAGAAAGGCTACGGTTGGGCGATTGTTGAGTGTTGGCAGGGTCAAGTCTTCAAAATGATATTTGCATCAAATGAAGTATCTCGTAACTTCATTTTATTTTGATGATATTTTAAAGATTGATTCTATACAAGTTTTTTCTTGTAGTTTAATCTATGGGATGACTATTTATACATTGAACGGTGGTAGTTCAAGTAGTATTCAGAAAAGATATAAGTATATTAAAGTATCTTGTAACTTCATCTTTTAAACTTATATCTAGTAAATGATTATCTTATGCATGACAAAGATTTTCAGAAAAACGTTGAGACAAGGTTAGATATATGAGATCACCTTGCAACGATATTTTTATACAGTTATAAACTGGAACTCTGTGTATATTATGCATGGAAGAGGACTTCCAAGATTTTGAAAAGTATATATGTATATATACTGAATATTTTGCAACTTCATCACATTAAGATATCAAACTTGGTTCATTTCTTTTGACCAAGACTTTCATGAGTACTATGAGAAGGCTCATATATTGTTAATCATTATACATATTATTTTGGTGGGCTTGCTGCTCACCCTTGCTTTCTTCTTTCATCACACAACTTCAGATAGACAAGATGAACAGGATCAAGCTCCCAATTCGCGAGTGGATAGGAAACGTTCCGCAGTTTCCTATAGGCGTTGATGTCACTGTAGCTGAGGTAGGAACTACCAATAGGCTAGGCTTCAACTTTTGATGTACCAGATTTATGTATATTTATGAATTGTAATAATGGCAAAGAAATGTAAATTATTCAGAAACCCTTTTAAGGTGTATTGGCAGATAATTATGGAATAAAATGACTTGTGATTACTTTTGGATATTCATCTCTGAGACTATAACTTGTGGTGTGTGTGTGTTTATTGTGGGATCACAGTACAGAGTAGTTGATTGTTTATTAAGATTGGGTGTTATTAAGGGAAATGGAACTCGTGACAACCCGGATCCCCGACCCCGGATTTGGGGGTGTTACAAATCATCTTCAGAACATGTGGGCCAACTGGTTCACTCGCCCCTTGTTTGCAATTAAAAAGTGACTTACTCGTGTTGAACCTTTCTTGACGAGTTTGGATTGCAAACATGCTTTGCAAGTGCTTATTGATAGTATATGCATCCATATGCACATGCTGTCTTTGAAGCTCAGCACTCATAGTTGCCAACATAAGACATGCAACATCATTTGCATCATTCTCATCCCTTGTGCGTGATGCTCGTTCATCAGCAGTAGCACCCTCAGGAAGGGGGCCTGGAGGAGGAATATCAATGACATGAAGCTTGCGCTCCTGCCTGAGGACAATCCTCAAATTCCTCTGCCAGTCTAGGAAGTTGTTTCCTCCTGTCAGCTTGTCCTTCTCAAGGACTGAACGTACGGATAGTGTGTTTGTGTTGTTTGCCATTACTCAGTATCTACAATAATAAAAGCGCAAAATAAACAATAGATTATCTGAGTTAAAATTTTATGTTCATATGATTATGATATATTCATAATATATCTCCCACTATTTTTTTTATCAAATTAATAGCCCTAACTATTAATTCGGAAAGTATATCCCATAAATCTTTCTAGTGATCCAAGATCCATATTTCGTCATGTTCTAAGTCAACCACTGGTATCCTTAAAACATGATTATTTAGGTAGACAACAGTTGTCAATTATATCATATATAATTCTTGGATAATTTGGTGAACAACAATTGATCTTATCTATCTAATAGATTTTTAACCAAACTCTATGCTTCTAAGTTCATAATAGTTGAATATAACCGTTTATATTCACCTTATTATGATGACTCGGTTAAGTTAGACCCAATGATACAACGTCCGAATATAACCGTTTATATTCGTCGCATTTCACCACGATAGATAGGAGTCCCCTACCACTGACAGCCCTTCCCCTTATCGATCTAGGATTTAATGAGTGTTCATTCATTGGAAAGCATCTGATTAAAACTTAATATTTTTACTTAGGGATTTTTAATTTAGAACGATCATGATCCCATCATAAGCGATTCCCAATTTTTCCTTGCATAAAATACTTCAAATCAATACTCGTCAATGGTTTGATTTCCAGGTAGTGGAGGAGTCACATCGGTCTCGCTTAAAACCCATAGCCTTACAAGTTCTATGAACCTGTTGTTGACAAAATCGCCCCATGTCAGAAATAAAGAAAATTCTTATTGTATTCCGTATTTCATAAACACGAGAATCTCATGATCGTTTGTTAATTTTAAATCTTGAGTCGTTACAGATTTTATCTTGTTTAAAGGCATGGCATGGGTGATGTATCTAATACATACATGCATCATTAATCTAATTAATACATGCATTTTCTACTCTACACATACTATTTATACATCATATGAAAAGTGCGTAAAGTAAACGTGCAATAGTTATGGCCCAATCCTATGTGATCTTTTCAGGCTAATGAAAAGATCAAGGTCAATTTATGGTGTAAAAATAACTATTACATATGTCTTCTCTATTGCTTCCATTATCTCCTTGGCCTCCATAGGATGCCTCCTCTTTCCCTTGTCCTTCTTGGATGTTACTTTAAGAATTATACTAATGAACTTACAAAAGAACTCGAGTTACATTCGAGATAAAATAACTACAAATAGAAAATGACATGCAAGTCGTATTTATTACAAACCAAAAGAATAAACCATTACAACTAAGGTCTTAAGGCCATAACTATGCACCATGCTCAAGTAACCATTAAAGAACATGATAGATCATATAAAGATGACATACTATTTATCACTTATCATGATCCAATCAAGAATAATAAATAAGTAAAGCATATGTCATAAGCACAAATTAAAAACGAAACCCTAAGCACGCGGATCGACCTCCGCAACGAGCCCCCCGATGGCGGAAATTTTTGCAAAATCAAGTATCAGAATACTAGCAAAACATGTATCAGAATACTATTCCAGAAGCATGTATCAGTATACACACGATCCATATCCCAGTTACCAAACACATGTATCAGTATACATATTTTAAGAGATCGCATACATATGAGTTATGGCAGATCTTAAACATACTAGTATTATCATATAGATCATTAACAGATTCATCATATCATTCATATAACATAACTGTTATCATGTCAGACTCATATAACATAACTGTTATCATGGCAGACTCATCACACATGCATACTTGTAAAAATACAGTAAACACGTAACCAAATCAGCCCCTTATACACGTAGCTCTGATGCCATTGTTGGGTTCCGAAGGCATAAAATGCAACGGATAAACGTAAATAAAACAAAATTTCGAAACCCAAAAACAGGATCCATGTATAATTATGGGCAGATTATAGAGATAACGAATCATACCTTTCAAGAGCTTAACTTTCACGAACTCAACGGAGATCCTAGCTATCACGCTTTGTGTCTACCTTTCGGAGAAACACCTCAATGGTATCCACACGAGCACCTTCAAGAACGTCTCACGAACTTGACTACAGAATGGATGTACTAGCCTCCTTCTTGATGATCTGAATTACCTCTGCCTCTCTTTGCTACTAGGGTTTTCTCAAAAAACGTACTAATCTCTTTAACCTATCATTATGTATTTATAATGGCTGGTTTAAAAGGCCCATAACAGCAAAGCCCAATCCTAGTAGGTATTGGATTAAATAATAAAAACAAATTTCTATTATTTAATTAATAACTAAGTCATACTTAATTATTATAGGCAAAAACATTCCTTTTGATTCGAATTTATATTATCTCAATTAAGTCTTACTTAATTATAATAAAATTCAAATAATCATCAATTAATTTAAATCCATAATTTAAATTAACTATTCCATTAAGTGATCTATTTGTGCGACCCTATAGGCTATTATTTAATTGGCAATAATTTTATTCTCTAATAAAATTATAAACAATGAGCGGTATCTAGTAATACATCATTGTTACCCAATTAAACAATAATTAAATCGTGATTAGATAAAACCTTTCGTGATTAATGTTTTTCATGTAATATAATCCCTTTAACCATACATATTATAGATTAAACTCGAGGCATGTATTTAGTCATCCTCTTCAACATTTAATCCGGGTTTACTTGATCCATGAGTAGATTATCAAGACAAATCATTATTTGAGCATGGCCATACTTTTATAATCTCACTCAATCAAGAGGCCAATAATATATCTCCTAATTATAGGAAGGTTAAATCCTTTATCTATCATTCATATTTCTCATACGACTCATGATATACCCGATGTCCACTTTTATCATCACCCGATCAAAAGTAACCATTAATGTAGTCAAAGTATATTAATCCTCGTATAGAAATATAATGATTCAAGTCAAAGGATCGTTACACCATTATCACTGTGAGTCTTTCTTATGACTTTATTAAACATGAAGAATCTCACTGTGGGTCTGTCCAGTACCATGTACTCTCACATGTACCCATGTATTGACTTTAGTATCCCCATACTTATAACCAACGAGATGTGGTTATCTTGTCAAACAACATACTAGTCTATCTATGTATTATTATTGTCCTATATAATAATACTCGACTAGGGACCTTTAAGAATATGATATATTATATAATCTCAAGTTCAAGTCATGTACTTAAACTATACAATTTGTATCATGATTCTAAGGACATTTATTATGCTAACAAAATATCGCAGTAATTAAGGTCATAATAAATACATTTATTGAATGATCAACTGACATAAAGATTTAAAAGAATAATGTATTGCCTCTAGGGCACCTACACTAACACATACTTTATTTCTTTCAAATTCATTTAACTCTTCCTGCATTGCTTGCACCCAATCAGCATCTTGAAGAGCTTCTTTCACTTTTTTTGGTTCAGTCTGAGATAGAAAGGAATGATAGAGACATTCATTTGATGTTACAGTTCTAGTTCTGACACCTGCTTCAGGATCTTTAATTATTAAGTCAGGTGTATGTGCTTTAGTCCACTTCTTTGCAGATGGAAGTTGTTCTCTAGAACTGGATCCTCCCCCATGATCCATGTTGTCTCCATCAGCATTTTCTGATGCTCCCTCTGTAGTTATGCTCTCTAAGACTTTAGAATTTGAGTTGGATCCTTCAGGATTTGAAGAATCAGAGTTTCCAGAATTATCAGAATTTGGCTCATCAGAACTTGATGAATCAGAACTTGAAGAGCCAGTGACAAGTTCTGATGCTTCTTGAGAGTCTTGAGTTGTGGTAGGATCTTCAGCTTGCTCCCCCTGAATAGGTGCATTTTTTCTAGGAGTAGTTACCACAGTTTCAATGGCATCATAATTGAACCCGTCAGAACTTATAAGATCAGGATTTAAGCCATAAGAATTTACAGAATCAGAATTTAAATCTTCATTTTCCAATCTCAGCTGATCATGATCATTGAAATCTTCAAGTCCAGTAATCTTTTTATCATCAAAAGATACATTGATAGATTCCATGACAACCCTTATTCTTAAATTGTAGACTCTGAAGGTTTTTGTGGAAAGTGGATATCCAACAAAAATTCCTTCATCAACTTTTAGATCAAATTTTGACAGATGTTCAGGATGAGTCTTATGAACAAAACACTTACATTCAAATACATGAAAGTATTTCATATTTGGCTTCTTTTTCTTCACCATCTCATATGATGTTTTTCCATGCTTGTTTATGAGTGTAGCATTCTGTGTAGAATAAGCAGTCTGCACAGCTTCAGCCCAAAAGTAGGTTGGCAGCTTTGCTTCATCAAGCATAGTTCGTGCAGCTTCAATGAGAATCCTGTTCTTTCTTTCTAAACTCCATTTTACTGTGGAGTTCCAGGTGCAGAAAATTCCTGCTTAATTCCATGCTCTTTGCAGAACTCTTCCATGATTGAATTCTTAAACTCATTGCCATTATCACTTCTTATTATTTTAACAGAATCTTTGACCAACTTATCCAGCTGTCTGACATGATCAGTTAGAGTAGATGCAGTTTCATTCTTCTTGTACAAGAAATACACCCAAGTGTATCTTGTGAACTCATCCACTATAACCATAACATATTTCGTCTTTGCAATTGACATGACATTGACTGGACCAAATAGATCAACATGCAGTAAGTGATAAGGCTCAAGAATTGAGGATTCAGTTTTGCTCTTGAATGAAGATTTTCTTTGTTTTGCCTTTTTGACATGAATCACAAAGGCCATCAGGAGCAAATAATGATTTTGGCAGTCCTCTCACAAGATCTTTCTTTACTAGCTCATTTATGTTGATAAAATTTAAATGAGAGAGTCTCTTGTGCCACTTCCAGCTTTCTTCAATTGATGCTCTACTTAACAGATAGATTGCAGAGCCATCGGAGTTTGTTGAAAGTCTGGCTTCATATATGTTACCATGCCTGTAACCTTTCAGAACTACTTTGCCTGTAGAATTACTTACAACTTCACACTGTTCTTCAAAGAAATCCACATGATAACCTATGTCACAGATTTGACTCACAGTTAGCAGATTGTGTTTAAGTCCCGAGACAAGAGCTACTGATTCAATGATGACATTCTCAAGATTGATATTGCCATATCCCGGAGTTTTTCCCATATTGCCATCTCGATAAGAAACTCCTGGGCCAACTTTCTCCACAAAGTCTGATAGCAGGGCTTTATTTCCAGTCATATGTCCTAAACATCCAGTGTCCAGAACTAGGATATTTTTCCTGTTGCCCTGCAATCACAAAAACCACTATTGGTTAGTTTTAAGGATCCAGACTTGCTTGGATCCTTTGTCCTTTTTAAGTTTGTTAGCATTTGCAGCGGATTTAATTTCAGAGTTTATGCTAACATTCTGTTTATCAGAATCAGACTTTGCATCAGACTTTACACTAGAAGGAATTACACTAACTTTCTTTAAAGAAGGTTTTATTTGATAATAATCATAGTACAAACTATGATATTCCTTACAAGTATAAATGGAATGCAATAAACTACCACAATGAAAACAAGGATTTTATGGTTTAAACCTAACAAACTGATTCTTAACTCCTGATCTAGGAGGTAAAGAGTTTATATCTTTA
The DNA here is from genome assembly GCF_009905375.1 of Apium graveolens. Taxonomy (NCBI): domain Eukaryota; kingdom Viridiplantae; phylum Streptophyta; class Magnoliopsida; order Apiales; family Apiaceae; genus Apium; species Apium graveolens. The sequence continues at coordinate 237,971,089 of NC_133650.1, read as the reverse complement.
TTTTTCCTGCAAAAAGAAGCAAGATGGTTAGAGTTTCCACAGTTATAACATTTCTTTCTAGGAGCATTAAGAACAGGCATATAATTATTGCTTTTATTCACACCTTCCTCCATATTCTTATTTTTTCTAGCTTCCTTGACCTTGTTCACATTTCTAATCTCTTTCAGCTTATGCTTAAGCTGCTTCTTAATCATTAAGCCTATGTTTACTTCAGCTGGTTTATCCTGTTTTAATTTGTCAGAAGTTGACTTTTCTTTTACTTCTGTCTTAGAATCTTTCATCTTTTCAGAATCAGACATAACAATTTTTGCTACAAATTTAACATGATTTACCTTTAGCTTAACAGTCTGTTTAACACAAATTGGCTCAATTTGCACAGTTCCTTTCTCACTTTTATCATCTCCATCACCTAAGTCCTCTTCCTAGTTTCCACTACTTAGTATATTCCGAGTTGTTCTTCCAGAGTTAGTCTAAGTTCTGATGATCTCTCTTTCCTTTTCTAAATCAGTTTTTAGAGATTCATTCAATTTTAGCACTTCATCTCTAACATACAAAGCTCATAATCGCGATAAAACGCACATTCTTTCTTAGTTTGATGAAGAAAAACTAACTCCTTTTCTAAATAGTCATTTTTGTTTTTAAGAGCAAGACTTTCAGATGTTATTCTTTCACATGTTAAAGTCTGATCTCTAAAACTAATGAACATGGTTTTAAGGTATAATCTCAACTCAGTAATATCATCAATATGAAAAGCAAAGGTTGTTTGAGGTACCTTCAATTCAGCAGTGTCAGTACTGCTATCAGCATTTGCCATCAAGGCATAATTCACCTCATCTTCAGAATCTGAAGTGTCTATCTAGCTCTTCTTCTTTGTGACAAGTGCCTTTACTTTATCACTTTTTCCTTTCTTGCAGTCAGAAGATATGTGGACTCTTTCACCACAATTGTAACGATTGACATTTGAGTTGTCTCCTCTGTCAGACTTTCCTCCTTTGCCTTTAGATTTTTTAAACCCTTTCTTATCAGAACTTCTACTTTTCCTGAAAAACTTCTTGCCCTTTCTGAATTTTTTGTAGGCTATCTTTGTGATACCCTTCACCATTAGAGCACACAGTTGCATCATCTCTGTATCAATATCAACTTCAGATAAACTTTCAGTTTCTGAATCATCATCATTAGAATATGATGACTCTTAATCAGACTTTATGATGAGAGCCTTTCCCTTGCCCCTCTTTGAGACAACCACTTTAGGAGATTCCTCCTCAGCTTTAAGAGCAACTGTCCTTGACTTTCTTCCATGCCTCTTACTCCTTTGATCCATCTCAAGTTCATGAGTCTTGAGCATACCATAAATTTCATCAAGAGTAGTTTCAGTAAGGTCATAGTTGTCTCTTATGGTAGTAGACTTCAAATCCCAATTTTCAGGAAGAGCTAAAAGGAATTTTATATTTGAATCTTCAGGATCATATTCCTTGTCCACCAGTGATAGATCATTCAAGAGTTTGGCAAACCTGTCATATAAATAAGTTAATGACTCATCAGCTTTTGAGTCAAAGTGCTCATACTCTTGAGTGAGTATAGTCCTCCTGTTCTTTTTGATTGCATCAGTTCCTTGGCATCTTGTCTCCAAAGCATCTCATATCTCCTTTGTAGTCTTGCATCCAATTATCCTGTTTGACATGACATTATCAATTGCACTATACATCAAATGCCTTACCCTTGCATCCTTGGCAATAGATGAGATATCTTCAGGTGTGTATTCACCTCTCTCCTTTGGTATGGTCATTGCTGGTTGATCAGCAACTGCAACAGAGAGCTTGGTAGGCTTATATGGTCCTTCATTAATTCTGTCAAGGTACTCTGGATCTGTAACTTCCAGAAATATAGCCATCTTCACTTTCCATATAGGATACTCAGATGCTCTCAGTATGGGAACCCTAATAGTTTCATATCGACTGTGGGTTTGAGTTTCTTGAGTTTTGGTGGGCTTAGTTGGAGCTTGTATTTCTTCAGACATGATTGTTTGTTTGGATCTTTACTGTATGTGTGTTAACATAAACGCTCTGATACCACTTGTTAGGTCACACAACACTATAGAAGGGGGTTGAATATAGTGTTTATACAATCAAATCGATTTCAACACAAGTATGTAACAAATATCAAGTATATTCAAATAAACTTTGTTACAATAGAACCGTTGTTCTCTCTCAGTGATGAACAATATCACTAAGAGCTGCTAGGTTATAATGTATAATCTTCTCGATAATGATAACACATATAGTGTAAACCCTAAGCTGTGTTTATATAGTACACAGTTACAAGATATCTTCTAATTGATATGGAATATAATTCTGTCTCCTAAAATATATCAATCAGATATCTTCTACAAGTCTTCTATTCCTCTAACTCTTCATGCATATCTTCTTTTGTTTAGTCCAAATCTTCTCCTGTAAATCAACCGTATTCCTTATCTGAAGTCTTCTCGCACTTAAGTCCTGATATATATCTTCTGACGCCTTAAGTTCTGATATTAGGTTCTGAATTCAGTAAGTTCTGATTTCCAATAAGTCCTGATAAGTCCAGTTGTTAAGTTCTGAAAACTAAACACAAATCAGATTAGACATGACATCTCAAATATATCTAACAGTCTCTTCATTAGCAAAACTATCAAAATTTTGATGAATAGTCGTCAATTTATTATAATATTTTTGAAATGAAGTGAAAAATTGATAGAAAATTACGAATTTTTTGATATAATATTCCGAATTTGACTTATAAGGTGCTATGTAATTATTTATCAAGGACTGTTTCAATTGCAATTTTTTTGGTTGAAAGTGAAACAACAAAGTTGTATAATATTATTAAAAATGTCATATATAAATAAATGATTAAAAAAGACCAAGAGTTTGGATGTAGATGATAATGTTGAGTGTTTTTGGAAGTGATAATTGGAATTTGAACCAAGAAGATATGAAATTATTCGTTTCTTTTAATGATAAATTTTAATCACTTGACCAGTGTTTTTAGCACTTATATTAGTATTTTAATATATTTATTTTAAGATGTAGCGATCTTGGTCATTAATAATTTTGTTACGATTTTAAATTTTGCAATAAAACCGTTTGTATTAGATTGGCCATACATGATACAAAATTATTTGTTGTTTGATGACGTGATATCGATGATAATGTATGACAATCTGTTTATTAACATATATTTACTATAATATGATATCTACTAATGGAAATGTATTTTTATAATTAGTTCGGGAGCTCAATATTTTTCATATTATTTATTATAATTACTTTTTAAAATCATTTTCACACCCACTATATTCCTTAATTATGAGATGTTTTTTTGTCGAGTTTATGATATGTTCTTAGATTATAGGAATAAAAGGTTTTGGATCAACTAAAAATCAATTTATCACTTCAGGACTTTCAAGTTTAAATTAGTTTTTTGTATTTTTTATAATTTTTAATTTAATTTTACAATATTGATATAATATTAGTTAGAATAACATATTTTACCCGTGTGTAGCAAGTGTTAATTTCCCGTCCCGCAAGGGTTGGCTCAGTTGGTTAAAGAGGGGATAACTATCCTCTTGGTCACAGGTTCGAATCCCACGGGAGGAGAATTTATGATTATGCCTCATGAGTGAGTCAAAGACTGTCGCTTAAATGTGGTTTACCTTGGTTCACGTGATTTACAGGCTATTATGTGAGCCGTAGGGTTTACCCAGTGCGCACCCAAAGGGTAGCGGCTGCGGGTTACCTACAATAAAAAAATGCTAATTTCCCTACTTACATATAAGATGTGGAGAAAAATTAAATGGTGTGAAATTGGATTTGAAATTATTGTTACACCAAATTAATATATATCTACAAATTTGACATTGAATTCAGATGCATACACTTTACCTCAATTTTTTAATATATATATTTGTTCTGGTGAGACCATGATAACTACTTAACTAACCATGTAATAAATGAGAAATTTCCATCCACGATTTTTTTTCTTTTTATTTGAAACAAAATATTAAAATTTATTTCATACATAAAACAAATTTATATAAAAGATAATTATTTACAATTATATTAAGTAACTTTAATTTTACTTTGGGAGTTATTTTAATCTTAATAAACAATGTAATACATTTTTAAGAGTAGAATACCGCGTCCTTTTTCATTTGAATGGGTCAATCAATGCACTTGAAGGGGTCAATAAATGTGTTCCGCTTTAAAATATTACTAGACTGTCATATACGGGCTGATTATAGATTTATAATATAATTGTTTAAATAATAATTTTTCAATATAAATAAATAATTTATAAAAGACAATAAAATAAAATATTTATTCTTGGAAATAATGATACAAGTATTTTTATATTATGCTATTGACAGATTCAGATTTGGATAGTTAAAATTTCTGAATATCATTTATATTAAATCTAATAATTCTTATATATTTATTTTAAAATTTAGTAATACTATCGCATATCTATACTATAATATTAAAATAGATGATACTAAAAATTTGATAGCACCCGACTCATATTATAATACTTGCACCTAATATAAATATATTTTTTAATAAAAATATAGGTACCCCAACTTTTTTTAGTCTTTTAATTTATTTTAATAAAATAATTAAATCCAAAGATGTTTTTTCATTAGAATATGTGTTGTTAATAATTAGACTTGTTGAACTATTTAAATAATTTTTTAAAATAAATAGGTAGCTAAAATAAATAAAAATGAAAAGAAAGACAAAAATATACTGCTTTTGAATATTAATTGCCTAAAATACCAGGAGGCATAGGCTGGATGAACCATCCAAAATACCTACGGAATATATATGCGTATTCAGTTTTTTAAAATTTAACAAAGAATATACACCAGATACATGCATATTCATTTTATTTTTTTAATACAATGCACATTGTCAAAATGTGTGGCCAGAAAAAAAACAAATCCTTATAAGCATGCTTTTCTTGAGCATTCTTTGTTAAAATATACGTATTTTTATTTTATTTTATTAAATATTAGATATTAATTCGTTTAGATAAATATTTAATTTAGAATATTTCGGAAACTTTTTATGCAAGTTATTTGAGTTGGGAAAAGATTTGTTATTTGTGTAAATAAGTGTAAGAATAAATTAGAAAGTCAAAATCTTTTTAGTTTAGGTATTTCTATGGGTCAAATACTTTATTTTTGGAATTTACTTGGAGAGCTTGTAAATTATTAGAAGGAAATTTTATTATATCCTAGTTAGAATTAGGGTTTTGTGTGCCTATATAAAGACCCATTTGTGATTAATTAAAATTGTACAGGTTTCGTCTATTCACCGAAGACTCATTCGAATTTCCTTTAATTGGTATAACTGTGTAGATCTTTTTGTAACTCCTTAGTTTTGATGATCACAACACAGCAAGCCATCATGTTGTTATTTGAGAATGTTTGCAGGATATAACAGCTTAATGTCATTGCTGTTTAAGTATCATGATAGCAAGCTATCATATGATAATAATCTATTTCAGCAAGCTATGATCAACTATGTCAGAATAACAGCAAGCCAAGATGCACAGTCCAGATTCAACAAGGAAGTCGAATTTCATGGAGATTTTATAGGATCTTCATATATATCAGTTGTAAGGACTTCTCTAATATAATATACGTGCATGATATATATAGAGCTCTTTTATAAAATGTTTTTAATCATTCAAATTGATTTCCTAAAGAATAGGAGTTTGTTTATCTTTCAAACTCTTTCTTTTATCTTCTGATTAAAACGTTTTATCCTCTACTAAATAGAAGAGATATTTTCTGAACGTTGGACTTCTGTGTTTTTCTTCAATCTAACGTACACATGAACGTTGGAAAACCATCCCAACGATCTTACACGGTAGAATTGGATTCTAGCCGTTGTAATTTGTTGAGGCTGTTTTCAAATGTTAATGTATTATTATATATATATTGGTTTCTTGCAGTTTTTATGAAAGAGAAAAATTTGCAAGCAAGAACACATACAACTCCTGATCTTTATTGTTTCTAAAATACTCTCGAGCTCTAATTATATACACGTGTTTTATCTTAGAGAGAGTTTATAGTTTGAGTTGTAATCTTTATCACTGATTTGTATTATTCAAATTGTATTGATTAGTTGCTGGATAAGCTGGCTAGGGAAACAAGGGTTTAGTGGTACTTGCTAGAGGAGTTTGTACTACGGGGTAGTATAGTACTTTGAGAGCAGGTTCTTAAACAGGGTTTTAGCAAGCCATTATCAGCAGCTGGGATAAAGGGAGATATATTGTTGTATCTTGTAGTTGTAACCTTCATCGATCAATAATATATTCTCTTACCAAGTTGGTAAGGGACCAGGACGTAGATCATAAGGGCTTAGGGGTCGAACCTGGCTAAAATTCTTGTGTGTTCTATTTACTTTCCTGCACATTATTTTCTGCATTGCATTTAGTCATATCAGCTTACTATCATTGTCAAATTATAGTTTTGTTGGTAAAATCTCAGTAAGCCATTTTCGGGTAAAATTTAAAAGTAATCCTAGTTAGCTATAATCACCTATTCACCCCCCCTCTAAGTGTAATTTCAGTTGGTATTAGAGCTCTGGTATACTAATCTTTCTGTAACAGGAATAGTATTCGATCGAAATGGCTGACAAATATCCCGAAGGAACCTCAGATTACCGAGCACCTCTCTTGCTTGGTACAGAAAACTATAACTGGTGGAAAGGTCGCATGGAAGTGTATCTATCCAGGGAGCCACTAGCTTTGAGAGTTGTTCAGAAGGGTCCTTTTGAGTTTAAGGACAAAGAAGGCAAAGTGAAAGACGTTGATGATCTCACAGAGGCTGAACTAATCAAATACAGCTTCAATGGAAAGGCTAGGAATTCTCTCATGAATGGGTTATGTCCTAGTGAATGTGATAAAGTCTCTTCATGCAAATCAGCTAAAGAGATATGGGATACTCTGGAATTGTATCACGAAGGATCCAAGAGTTTAAGAAAGGTGAAATTGAGTAAACTAATGAATGAGTTTGGAAATTTCAAGCTTCAAGACGGAGAAACTATTCGAGAAAGTCAAGCTAGATTCCAGATAAATCTGAATGCCTTAAAGCAGCTTGGCAAACATATCCCACAAGAAGAAATCAACATGAAGATACTTAGTGTTGTGCCATTTATCTATGAACCAAAGGTAACAGCTCTAGAATCCTCTCCAACTATAGATACTATGGATCAATTGGCTGTTTTTGCAGAATTGGAACAATTTGAAAGCAAAATCAAGGAAAGCCAATCAAGTTCGATGCAAGCTCCAGTTGCTCAAATGAAGCAATTAGCTCTTCACACTAATGATAGCTTACTGGAATCTGAAGATGAGTCAGACGAAGAACTAGCTTTAATATCCAGGAAGATCAGAAAGATGATCGAGAAGAAGAACAAGCTGAAAAGAGATAAAGGCAGATTTTCCAACAACAAGAAGCCCAACAAGGATTCTAAAGATCAGACATGCTTTGAATGTGGAAAGCCAGGCCATTATAAGCGGGACTGCTATAAATTGAAGTCAAAACAGCAAACTGTCTTCAAGGATAAGAAGAAAGCTAAAGCTCTAATGACTTGGAGTGATGATGACTCGGTTTCCAGTGATGATTCAAGTGGAGACATGGTCAATCTTGCCCTAGTTGGACTTGATGATGATTCTGTTCAAGGAAATTCAGAAAGTGGATACCTAGAAAGTGATTCAGAAGAAGATCAGAGTGACGTAAACTCTTGTAAATATAATTTATCTTCTGAAAATATTGTTTTGGAATCACTAACCATGCAGGAATGTAAGAATGTATCTATGGGTTAATATTATTCTCTTAAAGCTGAAAATAGCAAGCTAAAAGAGAAGAATAATTATCTCAAGACTATGGTTCAAGATTTGATGAGCAAAGTAGATACTTGGATTGACAAGAAGGTACCTACACAAGCTGACAAAGAGGCTGAAATCAAGGATCTTCAAGCTAAAGTTAGTCATGTGGAAAACTTCAACAAAATTCTCCTGAAAAGAAACAAGACTCAATTAATGGAGATCACAGAGTTAAAGAAGGAGATTGAAGCAAGGGATGAATGTTTGGAGCTGTTCAAACTCAGAGAATCAATAGATGCAACACCTTCAAATCAAGCAGAAAAACCATCTCAGCAAGCTGAAATCATAAGTTAGCAAGCTGAAAAGATTGATCTGCTAACAAAGGAAGTTGAGGATCTGAAAAAGGGCATGGGATCGTTTGTTCAAGGAGAAGAAAGTCTCAAATCTATGATGAACAACAAAAATATTCCATTGGTCAGAGAAGGAATTGGAATGAATGCAAACAAGAAGGACAAAGCTCTAAGATATTAAGGAAAACATGGCATACCCTATGATTATGCTATGCCTTGGAAGATATGCAACAGATGTGGAAAGAAAGGGCATCTTGAAAAACATTACAAAGTTCAGAATGGACAAAAATCATATCATGGAGGAAACAAACAGAAAACAGCTTATTATGATCAGAATGGCAGAACAAAGGCAGCTTACCATCATCAGGCTGGCAGAGTTAAATCACCTAGATTTATCCAAAAATGGATAAAGAAATCTGATTTACATGTTCTATATGTTTTATCTGCTAATCATGTCGAACCCAACAAACTTTGGGTACCAAAAGGTTGAGTTGTTTTATTTGTTTTGTAGATGTGTCTTGCCGCTCGAGTCAAATCAACTCAATGGATTTTAGATAGCGGATGTACTAGACATATGAGTGGAGACAAAGCACAATTCTTGAGTCTTCAGATGAAAAAGGGTGGAAGAGTGACTATTGGTGATAGCAAAACTCTTCAAATCCTTGGAAAAGGTAAAATAGGTAATAAACACATTTCAACTGATAAAGTTCAATATGTTAAAGGCCTTAAATATAATCTGCTTAGCATAAGTCAGTTATATGATGATGGTCATACTGTTAACTTTGGTATTGATAAGTGTATTATTACTATTGGTACTAACAAAGTCCCCCTAGTTGCTAGAAGGGAAGGAAATATATATATTTTGGACTTTGAGTTGCAGAAAACAGCTTGCTATCTTGCTGCAATAGACACTGATCCTTATGTTTGGCATAGAAGATTGGGTCATGCTCACATGGACTTACTTAACAAGCTTTCAAAGAAGAAGCTAGTCAGAGGTTTACCCAAAATAAAGTATGTCAAGACTGAGGTGTGTTCGGCATGCCAATTAGGCAAGCAAATTAGAAGTACTCACAAAGCAAAGAAAATGGTATCTACTTCTAAACCCTTAGAACTTTTACATTTAGACTTATTTGGTCCAGAAGCTTATAAAAGTATAGGAGGTAAGCAATATGGTTTTGTAATTGTTGATGATTATTCTCGTTTTACATGGGTATTGTTTCTTAGAACTAAAGATGTTGCTTTTAATGAGTTTGAGAAACTAATTAAATTACTTGAGAATAAGCTCAATACAAAGCTTGTAGGAATAAGGAGTGATCGAGGTGGTGAATTCCAAAAAGACTTTGTTACTTATTATGAAGAAAGAGGAATATCACATGAATTCTCGGCTCCAAGGACTCCACAACAAAATGGTGTGGTGGAACGCAAGAATAGGTCACTGCAAGAGACAGCAAGGACTTTGTTGCAAGAAAGCAAGTTACCTAGAAGTTTTTGGGCAGAAGCAGTCAACACAGCATGCTATGTTCTGAATAGAGTATTGATAAGACCTATTTTGGACAAGACTCCATATGAATTGCTCAAGAAAAAGAGGCCCAACATCAGTTACTTCAGAATCTTTGGCTCAAAGTGTTTTGTGCTCAAGACAATTGGTAATGATGGTAAATTTGATGCTAAATCTTATGAAGCTATTTTTCTTGGTTATTCTATGAATAGTAAAACCTATAGAGTTTATAATTTGTCTAAGCATATTGTTGAGGAATCTATAGATGTTACTTTTCAAAAAACCTAACAATGATCTTCCAAGAGATGAGGAAGATGATACAGGTGAAGCTGGACAACAGCAAGCTGAAACAGAGAAGGCTACTCCAAAACAGCAAGCTGAAACAGAGACTGATTCTGGAAAATAGCAAGCTGAAATTGAAACTGCCTCAGGAAATCAGCAAGCAGAACCTTCTACTCCAGTTGATGATGCAATTGTAAAGATGGCAAAGATGACTCTTGATGGTCCTACAGGAAATAGAGCAAAGGATAAAATGCCAATCTATGATGGTGAAGACTTAGCTCCTCCATCTAAGATAAGGAAGACTTCACATGAAGATATTGTAAAGCATTCATTGCCAAAAGTTACACGGACAGTGAAGAATCACCCTCCAGAACAGGTTATTGGTGATATTTCTGATGGTCTCAAGACAAGAAAAGGCACTGCAAACTTTTGTGCTTATGCTGCATTTTTAGCTCAAGAGGAACCCAAAAATGTCAAAGAAGCACTTGAAGATGAAAATTGGATCACGGCTATGCAAGAAGAAATCAATCAATTCGAACGATGTGATGTTTGGGAACTGGTCAAGCCACCAAAGGATGCTTCAATCATTGGTACAAAATGGATTTTCAAGAATAAAGTGGATGAATTTGGTACTGTTACTCGAAATAAAGCAAGGCTCGTAGCACAAGGGTACAACCAACAAGAAGGCATTGACTTTGATCAAACTTATGCTCCAGTAGCTAGATTGGAATCAATTAGGATGCTTCTTGCTTATGCATGCTACAAGAAGATCAAGCTACATCAAATGGACGTCAAAAGTGCTTTTCTTAATGGATTTCTGGAAGAGGAAGTTTATGTCAAGCAACCCCCTGGTTTTGAACATGGACAACATCCGGACTATGTCTACAAGCTTAAGAAGGCATTATATGGCTTAAAGCAAGCACCAAGGGCTTGGTACAAGAGGCTTAGTAAGTTTTTGATCAAAAATGGCTTCATTCGAAGTAAAATTGATCCTACTTTATTTACTAAGCAAAATGGTAATGATATTTTGATTGTCCAGATATATGTAGATGATATAATCTTTGGATCCACTACTGATTCTATGTGTGAGTGGTTTTCTAAGTGTATGAGCAGTGAATTTGACATGAGCATGATGGGTGAGCTCAATTATTTCTTGGGGCTCCAAATCAAATAATCTAAAGATGGAATTTATGTGCATCAATCAAAATATGTCAAGAATTTGCTGACCAGATTTGGTTTTGACAATGTCAAGCCGAAATCTACTCCAATGAATCAAAATAGCAAGCTGACATCGGATGAAAAAGGTAAAGATGTTGATATCAAGAAGTATAGAGGTATGATTGGTAGTCTTTTATATCTTACTGCTTCTCGGCCAGATATTATGTATAGTGTATATGTTTGTGCTCGTTTTCAAGCTAAACCTAAGGAATCACACTTAAATGCAGTTAAAAGAATATTTCGATATTTAAGTGGGACTATTGATCTTGGGTTATTTTATCCTATTAAAAGCACATTTGATCTTATGGGGTATAGTGATGCTGACTATGCAGGTTGTCAAACTGATAGAAAGAGTACAAGTGGTGTTTGTACATATTTAGGACAAAGTCTCGTATCTTGGCAAAGTAAGAAACAAACTTCAGTTGCATTATCCACAGCAGAAGGTGAGTATTTGGCAGCTGGTAGCTGTTGCTCTCAAATTTTGTGGATGATTCAGACTCTACGAGATTTTGGAATCAAGTGTGGCAAAGTTCCAATCTATTGTGACAACACTAGCACCATCAACATATCAAAGAATCCAGTTAATCACTCAAGAACAAAGCATATTGATGTTCGTCACCATTTCTTGAGAGATAATGCTGCCAAAGGTAATATTGAATTAGTTTTTGTACCTACTGAATATCAATTGGCAGATATCTTTACAAAACCCCTTGGCGAAGCAAGATTTTCTACCATTCGAAGGGAACTTGGCATGTGCAGTGTATAATGGCAAGCTATCTTTGGAAATTTGGTAATGTTAGCTTACTATCATTTTTCATGTTAGCTTACTATGATTGGTTATTTAAATGATATTTTTGTGATTAATTTTGTTTTATATATCACTATCTGTTAATTATGTTTAAATATTTGCATGATTTGCTGATTTAATTGTTAAATGATAAAAATGCTAAATATGGTGTTTTAGATAGATTTAAACTGTTTTAATGATAAGTGTTAGATTTTAGGATATGTATAATTTGTTTTTAATTTTTTATCCTAAACTCTCCCCTAAATATCATTAAAAGAGCACGGGTTAGGGTTTTATTTCACCGCGACTCCACTTTCTCTATCTATCACCGCTTCGATCATTCAAGATCACCAGTTCAGTTCCACTCAAAATGGTTCGTACTACTAGAAATTCTGGTATTCTGGGCAAGCGTACTTCCTCGAAGATGGATACTGCAGTGGTTGATTTGGGTCACGAGAGTGATGAAGAAGTCTCTCACACCCCTGATTCGAAGAAACTCAAGCAATCTTTGGCATTTGATTCTCCTGATCTCCAACAACGATTCACTGAAAATGCTTTGGATGTTCGTTCTATTATCCCTGGTATCCCGATTGTTGGTAAGCTTTTTCAAAACTCCGGAGCCTTACTTTTGTTTCAGAATTTGGGTATGGATTCTTTTATCATCGAAATGCCTAAGGTCTACTATCCTGATTTAATTCGTGAATTTTATGCAAATTTGATTGAAGATAAGTATGGGAACTGTATTACCACTGTGCATGACAAGAAAATTAGGCTTAATCCTCCCATTTTAAGTTCTATTATCAAGTTTGAGAATCCCTCTGAGATTGATATTTTTACTGGAAAAGGATATGTGTCATTCCCTGATTTCTCTGTGATGGATCAGTTTAAGTTGTTATTAGGATCTGTTGATAATATTTTTACTTTTTATGCAAGTTATTTGAGTTGGGAAAAGATTTGTTATTTGTGTAAATAAGTGTAAGAATAAATTAGAAAGTCAAAATCTTTTTAGTTTAGGTATTTCTATGGGTCAAATACTTTATTTTTGGAATTTACTTGGAGAGCTTGTAAATTATTAGAAGGAAATTTTATTATATCCTAGTTAGAATTAGGGTTTTGTGTGCCTATATAAAGACCCATTTGTGATTAATTAAAATTGTACAGGTTTCGTCTATTCACCGAAGACTCATTCGAATTTCCTTTAATTGGTATAACTGTGTAGATCTTTTTGTAACTCCTTAGTTTTGATGATCACAACACAGCAAGCCATCATGTTATTATTTGAGAATGTTTGCAGGATATAACAGCTTAATGTCATTGCTGTTTAAGTATCATGACAGCAAGCTATCATAAGATAATAATCTATTTCAGCAAGCTATGATCAACTATGTCAGAATAACAGCAAGCCAAGATGCACAGTCCAGATTCAACAAGGAAGTCGAATTTCATGGAGATTTTATAGGATCTTCATATATATCAGTTGTAAGGACTTCTCTAATATAATATACGTGCATGATATATATAGAGCTCTTTTATAAAATGTTTTTAATCATTCAAATTGATTTCCTAAAGAATAGGAGTTTGTTTATCTTTCAAACTCTTTCTTTTATCTTCTGATTAAAATGTTTTATCCTCTACTAAATAGAAGAGATATTTTCTGAACGTTGGACTTCTGTGTTTCTCTTCAATCTAACGTACACATGAACGTTGGAAAACCATCCCAACGATCTTACACGGTAGAATTGGATTCTAGCCGTTGTAATTTGTTGAGGCTGTTTTCAAATGTTAATGTATTGTTATATATATATATATTGGTTTCTTGCAGTTTTTATGAAAGAGAAAAATTTGCAAGCAAGAACACATACAACTCCTGATCTTTATTGTTTCTAAAATACTCTCGAGCTCTAATTATATACACATGTTTTATCTTAGAGAGAGTTTATAGTTTGAGTTGTAATCTTTATCACTGATTTATATTGTTCAAATTGTATTGATTAGTTGCTGGATAAGTTGGCTAGGGAAACAAGGGTTTAGTGGTACTTGCTAGAGGATTTTGTACTACGGGGTAGTATAGTACTTAGAGAGCAGGTTCTTAAACAGGGTTTCAGCAAGCCATTATCAGCAGCTGGGATAAAGGGAGATATATTGTTGTATCTTGTAGTTGTAACCTTCATTGATCAATAATATATTCTCTTACCAAGTTGGTAAAGGACCAGGACGTAGACCATAGGGGCTTAGGGGTCGAACCTGGCTAAAATTCTTGTGTGTTCTATTTACTTTCCTGCACATTATTTTCTGCATTGCATTTAGTCATATCAGCTTACTATCATTGTCAAATTATAGTTCTGTTGGTAAAATCTCAGTAAGCCATTTTCGGGTAAAATTTAAAAGTAATCCTAGTTAGCTATAATCACCTATTCACCCCCCTCTAGGTGTAATTTCACTTTTTCCATGCTTTATACATTCTGTGGTAAATTGTCTTTATATATTCTCTAGTAAATTGTTTGTGTATCATCCATTATGCTCTCTGTCATTAGGTATTAGATTATGTGCAAATTGCAATTCACTTCTATTAGCACCATTCATGTATGTTTCGAATAATTATTATTGGTCTAATATGTCTCCTGACTCTTACTCATCATATGCGTTGTTTCGAAACAAAATATCACAAGATTTTTTTTATGAATTGCATTGTTAAAAAAAAGGACATATCACTTCTGTGAATATTAGTTCACTGTGTAAGTTAAATTACTAATAAATATACTAATTTGTGTTTCGTGCTTGTATCCTATTTTTATTAATGATTAATAAAGTAGTATAAAACATGTTCAAGATATTTACTTAATTATTTTTGTTAAATTTGATAAATATTCTATTATTATGTTTTAAAAAGGAAAATCTTCAAGAAATAAGATATAATATAGAATAGCATGTTTTGGTCCTTATTTAAATTTAATTTGTTTCGTTTAAGTTATTAGGGTGATTACTTGCTAATAATTGAGTATAACCTACTTCATGACAATAATGTAAGGTTATGATGTATTTTTAATTTGCATGCCCTGTATTTGTTTTGGCTAATTAATTGATTAAGTAAACATGTTAAAGTTAATTTAAGGTGACAATTTTTTGATTTAAGGTGACAACTTGTTAATTGTTTATTAGTATATTTGCATGCCCTGTATAGATTTACATATATATTAGTTATTGTTTTTTTGCCAAGAATGAAACTGATTTCATTAATCAAATCGAATCGTCCATCAAAACTTTGATGAACTTCGGATGGTTGTCACTCACCCGCCATATACAATCAGTTATAGAATGAGTAGCCCTCGCTAAGAAATCGGCCACACGATTCGCAGATCGTTTTACAAAAACCACACTAACATGTCTATCTTTAATCTTTAAGGGAAGTTTACATTCTTTTATAATTTTACCAAAATAAGAAAGCATTAAATCGGAACTCCTCAATGCTTGTACCACCAGAAGACAGTCAGTTTCTATAGTCAACTCCTGCCAGCTAGATTCTTTAGTCCAGCTGAGAGCTTCACGAACACTTACCGCTTCAGCATTTTCTGAAGAGACGCGTCCCATGTACCCGCGAGATCTGGCAGCTAATACTTCTCCCTTATCATTTCTAACCACAAAAGCAGAACTATGACTACCTGACTCATCAAAAGTTGCAGCATCGCAATTTACCTTAACCGTATTTTCTTTTGGTAGTTCCCATTGCTCTCGACCATCTTCATCGGTTATAAGACCCATAAAGTTGTCGAAGGTTCTATCTTGAGCTTTCTTCCATTGGTTAAGGACCGTTCTTGTAGACACCACTATATCTCTGACCTGTAGCCCTTTTTGCTTCCATACCAGATCGTTCCTCCCCCTCCATATAGACCAACACATCATTGCTGCTTCCTGCCTCTTGTTAGTTGTCCATGTATCGAAAACTGTTACCATCCATTCAAGAAAAGATTCATGGTCCTGCATATCAGTTCCCACATATGTTTGTGCCTGGTGCCAACATTCTTTAGCAAATGTACACGTTAGTAAAACATGAACAATGGTTTTTGGGCACAGTTGACAGTGAGGGCACACATTATCTATGTTAACATGCTTCATCTGCAATTGAGATTTAGTGGGAAGGCAACCCGTAGCTGCACGCCATATCATATTCTTGACCTTTGGGGGAATCTTCAAATTCCAAATCCTCTTCCAACACCTACTATTATCCAGATTAGCTGACTGTTTTTTTAAGTTGAAGCCACACATATGCAGATTTTACTGAGTAAACTCCCAGCCTCTCTTTGTTCCACATCCAGCCATCCTTATCCGTGCTATTCAGAGGAATAGAAAGGATTAAACTGGCATCTCTTGAAGGGTTTTTAGCACATAAACGCAGCGAAAACGTAAATTTAATCTTAAAAAAAATGAAACCCTCCGCAGGATTCATGCGAAAAAATAATATTTAATTCGTAGTTCAGTATGTTTACCTTAAGAAGCTTTACGTTAATGGAAAGATGGATGTCTTTAATAGCGATCCAAGAACGATGAACGGAGATCCTTAGCAGCTGCTCCTCAAGTGTGAAGCACTCAATCGGTATCCACCAAGAAAATGATGTAATGAAGGAGGAGGAGATGGAGAGAATTAGGGTTTTGTAAATCTTTTTGGTTGATGCAAAAATAGGGTTTATAATAGTATATTTATAGGTAAAATTTTCAGCTGAAAATTATCCCATAATATATTATTATTATTAACCCTTTATTATTCTCACTAATAATTAAAACACCTTTTAATTATTAATCCTTTTTCTAAACTCTTTAGAAATAATTCTCTCACTTGATTTAATTTCCAAAAATTAAATTCTTAATTAATAATATTAAGAACCTTTTCTTAATTAATTTATAATCAATTAAATCTCATTTAATCAATTATTAAATTTCCCAATTAATTATTTATTTCATAAATAAATAATTATCAGCCATTATTAATTAATTCTCTTTTATGGTGTGACCCTGTAGGTTCAATATTAAGCCGGTAGTAGAAATAAATAATAATAAAACTATTTTATCATTATTTATATAAATTCTCTAATTCATTAAATATGATTAATTAATTAATCATATTTATTCTACATCGTGAGGGATGCTTCTCAGCATATCGCGACTATCCGGATAATACGAATTCACTGCATAGAATACCAAGAACCTATTCAGTGAGTAGTTACCGTACAATTAATTCCTTCTACCCTGTAATGTCACGATTAAATACAAGGCATGGAACTTGTGTCAAGCCTATCTTATTTAATCACTTGCTTTCCCATTCACTATGCTTAGTTCTATTTAATGTAAATTAGAAACTCCTTTCTAATTTCATTCACTTTGGCCAGAGATTCCTGAACTAACATAAGTGGATCAGCATTGAACATTCTCTTCCTATACTGGAAGGGGTAGATCCTTTATTGATCATACACTATCTTCGTGTACAAATTCCTATACCCAGTAGAGCCCTTATAATTGTTCCTTGAGACTAAAAACTAAACCAAAGCATAGTTCAGTGTACACAAGATGACTATGATGACCTCAAGTCTAAGGATACTTGTACAACTATCACTATGTGAACAACTGCTGACACGTGAGTGAACTCCATCAGTTGTTCAGCTGTGTGAGTCATGTTCAGTGAACTAATTCTATAATAAACACCTACATACTAGTTATAGTGTCACCACACAAATGTCTATGAGAACAGACATCCTTCATAAAGATGCAAGCATAGTATGTACCGATCTTTGTGGATTATTAATTACCAGTTAGTAATCCTACGACCAGGAACTATTTAAGTTTAGAGTTATCATCTTTTAGGTCTCATTATTATGATCTCATCACAATCCATAAAAAACTTTACTCTAAACTGTGGTATATCTTATTTAAACATTTAAATAGATAGAGCCCGCAATAAAAATAAAATAAGCATTTTATTAATATCAATGAAATCAAAACAGATTACATAAAAGTTATTCCTAAATCCTCATACATGATTGGACTTAGGACATATCTCTTTCAATCTCCCATTTGTACTAAAGCCAATCACTCTGGTATCTAATACCCATCTTGTCTTTATAACGATCAAAGTGACACTGAGAAAGTGGCTTTGTAAGTGGGTCTGCTACGTTGTTATGTGTGTCAACTCTCTCGACGTTGACATCTCCTCTTTCAACAATCTGAATTGTACCACCATTCAGAGTAAACACGTACCCTGACATGGATTTGCTATCACTTTCTGATTGAAAACTAGAGTTAGTATAACCCTCTATTTTCAACTCAGATTCACCACCAAAAATAAGAAAAATGTCCTGAGTCCTTCGCAAGTACTTAAGGATGTTTTTCACTGCTTTCCAGTGGTCTTCACCTGGATTGGACTGATATCTGCTCGTCACACTAATTGAATAAGCAACATCAGGCCTTGTACACAACATCGCGTACATGATAGATCCTATTGCTGAAGCATAAGGAATCTTACTCATACGCTCTCTTTCTTCAGGTGTTTTAGGAGACATTTTTTCAGAAAGGGACACTCCATGGCTCATCGGTATGAAACCTCTTTTGGAGTTTTCCATGCTAAACCTTTTAAGCACTTTCTGGATGTATGTACCCTGGGTAAGACCTATCATTCTTCTAGATCTATCTCTATAGATCTTCATACCGAGAATGTAGGATGCTTCTCCCAAGTCCTTCATGGTGAAGTTCTTTGATAGCCATACTTTGACTGATTGTAGCATCGGTATATCATTTCCTATAAGAAGTATGTCATCCATATACAATACAAGAAATGTTACCGCGCTCCCACTAACCTTCTTGTAGACACATGGTTCATCTATGTTTTTGATAAAACCAAACTCTTTGATTGTCTCATCAAAACGGATGTTCCATCTACGAGAAGCTTTCCTTAAACCATATATGGTTCGCAGCAGCTTACACACTAGGTGTTCATTTCCCTTGGAAATAAAACCCTCTGGCTGTGTCATATACACTTCCTCCTCAAGTTCCCCATTGAGGAAGGCCGTTTTCACGTCCATTTGCTAGATCTCATAGTCGTAGTAAGCAGCAATCGCAAGCAAAATCCCAGATTGATTTTAATAGGGCTACAGGCGAAAAAGTTTCATCAAAGTCAATCCTTTGCCTTTGTTTGAATCCTTTTGTCACGAGCCTGGCCTTATAGGTCTCCACCTGGCCATCTACTCCAATCTTTCTTTTGTATACCCACTTGCACCCAATAGGCTTAACACCTTCAGGCGCCTCAACCAGAGTCCATACTTGGTTGGTATACATAGATTCCATTTCGGATTTCATGGCACTATGCCATTTCTCTGAGTCAACACTACACATAGCCTCATTATAGGTCACAGGGTTGTCATCATCAATGATTGACAACTCATTGTCATTCTCAATGACAATGCCATAATACCTCTCAGGTTGGCGAGACACTCTCCCTGTCCTACGAATGGGCTGTTCCACAGAAGGTTGTTCAGTCTGAACATATGTTTCCACTTGATCCGTAGTAGTTTGTGCTTCTTGAACTTCATCAAGTTCAATTTTGCTCCCACTATTTCCTTCAAGGATAAACTCCTTTTCCAAGAAGGTAGTATGTCTGGAGACAAACACCCGATGATCGGTGTAAAAGTAATACCCCAAAGTCTCTTTAGGATATCCCACAAAATTACATTTTACGGATCGAGATTCCAGCTTATATGGGTCAACTTTCTTGACATAAGCTGGACATCCCCAAATCTTAACATGTTTAAGACTCGGTTTCCTTTCTTTCCATATCTCATATGGTGTTTGAGGAACAGATTTGGAAGGCACCTTATTCAGTAAATATGCTGAGGTTTTCAATGCATAACCCCATAGGAATACTGGAAGATTCGCATAGCTCATCATGGACCGAACCATGTCTAATAAAGTTCGATTTCTCCTTTCAGATACCCCATTTAACTGTGGAGTATATGGAGGAGTCCACTGGGAGACTACACCATTTTCTTTGAGATAATCTAGAAACTCTCCATTCAAGTATTCACCACATCGATCTGATCGAAGAGTTATAATACTGTGTTTGGTTTGTTTCTCCACTTCATGTTTATATTCTTTGAACTTTTCAAAGGCTTCAGACTTGTGTTTCATCAAATACACATATCTGAATCTAGGTCTATCATCTATGAAAGTAATGAAGTACGAAAATCCACCCATGGCTTGCGTAAACATTGGTCCACATACATCTGTGTGTACCAATCCTAGAAAATCTGCAGCCCTCTCTCCATGTCCACTAAATGGAGATTTGGTCATTTTACCCAATAGACAAGACTCGCATGTAGGATATGATTCAAAATCAAAGGGGTCAAGTAACCCTTCCTTATGCAATGTCCGCAGTCTATTTTCACTAATATGACCTAGCCTACAGTGCCATAAATAGGTCAGATTTTCATCATCTCGTTTTCTTTTATTATTTTGTTCAATCTGAAGTAAATCATGCTCTACGTCACATACATACTGATAAGTGGCATTTTATACCACTTAGAACGTCTTAAAATGGCTTAAATTGGTGTCTTGAAATCAAGTATTTTGTGTATTTGATGCATTTTTCTAGTGTTTATTCATTTCAGGGTATTAGTTGCATTTCGGAGGAGGAATCATCAAGAATAAGCCTTGGCATGTGTTCACCATTGCGAGAGGAAAAGAACGGGCAGATTACGGCGAAGAAACGGAACGAACCTGGAATTTTTCCAGAAGGGTCCTGCGCGCCCGCGCAGCAATGCTGAGCGGCCGCGCAGCAGGCTTGCGCGCCCGCGCAGAAATGCTGAGCGGCCGCGCAGGGTCGGGGAAAAAGCTGAATTATTTTAGACTTCTACTTCTGTTTGGCTTCCAACTTCTATGTAATCTGAGTTTTATGGGACTATTATATAAGTAGATTTGAGACGTTTTCATAGAAAGAAGAGAAGGAGATTATGTTTTAGATTGTGTTTTGCAAGAAGCGAAGGAGATAAGGAAGAAGACCGATTTAGCACACCGCAACGAAGAGGAAGCATATATTCTTGTGATTCTTGTTTCGTTGTAACGTTGGATGCTAGTTTTCTTGCTTTGACTTATTTACTCTTGTGACGTACTCTGTTTTAATATAATTAGTTTAGTTATTATTTTCTTGTGTTGTTTATCATGATTTCATATGAACCCATGATGGCGATAAGTTCTATTATGGGCTAATCGTGATCATGGGGTTGCAACGGATTTATTATGGAATTCTTTAGTTAATTGTTTAATACTTTAGTGTGTGATGATTGCATGATATCTAGTATTGGTTGTGCGTATTCGTCTTATGTGCGTCGTGAACATATAAGATAGGGTGTTAATCTCTTGTGAAGCGACAGTGGATCTTGAGATTTAGAACTTGCCATGCTAGCATAGGTTCATGTACGTTGTGCATGATTAGTGGGTAACTCTAACAGTTTTATTTGCCCTATGTAATCAAAAGGAATAACTTGTGCTTAAATCGTTGTGTTGTCAATTTCTGTAGACATATAGGAACTCAACATAATTGATGACTATTCAACTTCTATCTTAATTGTGGATGCTTGGTAGAATGGTATTAGTACAATGAAAGTTGGCTTTTATCAGTTTCGTGTTATTCGATTAATGTCATCACTGTTACATGCTAAAGGTAATAACAATGGCTATAGAAGGAAGTAATAATGAAGTTGTGATCTCATGAGTGTTTTATTATTGATAAATTGAAGTGTTAGTTAAGTGGTTAATTAAATAGTTAATTATAGTTAATATTTAATCAACAATTTTAAGTGTTATCTTAACATTGAGAAGTAATCATACATTGGTGAGTGAGTTTAATTAGATAATAACTTAGTCCGAGTCTCTGAGGGAACGAACTAGAAAGTATTCTATATTACTTGCGAACGCGTATACTTGCGTGAATATTAGTGCATGTTTTCGCCCTAACACATACAGACCATTGTTTAAAATGCCACGTCCAAAAAGAACATTATCTCTAAGGATAGAACATTCATTATTCTTAATAATAAATGAAAAACCATCCACATCCAACATAGGAATAGAAACAATATTCCTCACAATAGAGGGAACGTAATAACAATTATTCAAAATAATAGTCTTGCCCGTAGGCATATGTAAACTAAATAATCCTACAGATATGGCCGCAACCCTTGCTCCATTGCCCATACGTAGAATCACCTCATCTTTTTCAAGAGTCCTACTTCCCTTTAGTCCTTGCAACGAATTGCAAATATGAGAACCATAGGCGGTATCTAATACCCAAGTAGAAATTTGACCTAGTGACATATTAACTTCGATCATGAACATGCCTGAATCAGAAGCGGTAGTCTTACTACCCTTCTTCTTCTTCAATTCTGCAAGGTAAACCTTGCAGTTCCTCTTCCAGTGCCCCAACTTGTTACAGTGAAAACAAACAGCTAAATTAGGACCAGTCAACTTGTGAGCATCTAGTATGCTCCGGAGTGATAGTGTAGAAGACATGACGAATATAGTAAATTTGTAAATGATAAACACATAACAACACTTAGCAAATATTCAATTTCATTTCAAAACACTATATGAGTCGGGTCTTTATTCATAAGTGTCTCCCACTAGTTTATCTAATTTTTTCAACCCCCTAAGTGAAAATTAAGCATTCATAATGCTAGTGGGAATAGGGATCCTACATTCAATCACACAACCTCGGTTGTGGTACGAAACGTCATGTGATGTTCAATAGGCAGACAACTCTTGTCAATTACATCTTATGTTATTCCCTAATATAAGTTTAGCCTCTTGAATAATTGAGTCACGGCTGTGCCACGACAAACTCAATATTCTAAGTCAAGTCTAACCCAACATTTTGTACAATTGAATCAGTTTCCAACGGCCCACGGCTGTAGCACGTACCGACCTTTAGATTCTAATTCAATGTACACATCTCTATGTAATAGACAAGTATTTCTTATTTCGAAATCAAAGCCCTCGGCTGTAGCACGAAACGACAATGGTTTAAAAATAAGAACCACTTTCTACCATGTTGGAAGGCTATGACCAACACAAGCCCGTTGTGTCATTGGCCAATTACTACTTGATATTATTTAATTTTAGAGGGATTATATTACGTTACAATCATAATCATATTATAAAGAGATTCTTCCTTTTAAATTAAATATTTCAAATCAATAATCGATAATCAGATGATTCCCAGATCGGGTGGAGCATTGTCAAGAGGCATCACTTAATAACCCTTTCTTACAGATAGAAATCTGTTATTGACAGAATCATCCTTTCTCTCAATATTGAAAATTCATATTCAATTACGTGTTTCATAAACACAAGAATCTCATGATCGTATGCATAATATTTATTGTTAAGGCAAGAAACGATTCCTATTCTAGATTTTCTAGAGCACGCCTTATATTGATTTAAGTTCACCTAAATCTATCATCGCATGGTAAACATAGGCATATATCTCATATATAAAATTAAATAAACAAGTAAATGTAAAGTGCAATAAAGTAAATGTGTTTGGTTATGGCCCCATCCTATGTGATCTTTATCAAGCTCATGATAAAGATCAAGGTCAATCTAATATGGTGATGGAAATAAATACAACTACTTATTACATAACTCTTCTTCATTGTTTAGACTTTTTGTATGCCTCGTCTTCTTCTTTGTATCACCTCCATTGGATAGCCTTCTTGAGTCTTCAATTACATTACATGATTGAAAGTAAAACTAATCTAATGAACTTACAAGAATAACTCGAGTTACATTCGAGATTTATGATTACAAATATTGACGACATGCAAGTCCTATTTAAAACCAAAACCAAAACCATTACACTAAAGTCGAAAGGCCATAACCATCCACCATGCTCATACAACACATAAAAGCATGTTAAAACACATAATCTGATCTTAACATATCATATTATCCATGATCTAATCATAAAAAGAAAATATGACAAAAATCAGAAAAATCAGAATCAAATCAGAAAAACAAGAATCACTGTTTACGGGCAGTAAACGACGTCAGCTATCAGTTTTGTTCAGACGCTCGTTTACCTATGGAATAGGGTATTCGTTTGCGTAAATCGGACACCAGACCCAGATTTCAGCAAATCTGCAGCAGCCAATTCAGAATCCGTATCTAATATGATTCTCATAATTAGAACAAACATAAATCATGTATATATCAGTATATATACAGATTACATAATCATCTTATGATTATACAACTCACATGAATATCATATATTCAAAACCATACATATATAAGCATATTATATCAACATCAAATCATGGCAAATCACGTACATGCTCATATATCGAAAACAGTTAAACACATAAACGAATTAAAAACTTTTCGCAAGTAGCTTTGATGCCATTGAAGGGTTTTTAGCACAAAAACGCAGCGAAAATGTAAATTTAATCTTAAAAAAAACCGAAACCCTCCGCAGGATCCATGCGAAAAATAATATTTAATTCGTAGTTCAGTATGTTTACCTTAAGAAGCTTTACGTTAATGGAAAGATGGAGGTCTTTAATAGCGATCCAAGAACGATGAACGAAGATCCTTAGCAGCTGCTCCACAAGTGTGAAGCACTCCACCGGTATCCACCAAGAAAACGATGTAATGAAAGAGGAGGAGATGGAGAGAATTAGGGTTTTGTAAATCTTTTTGGATGAGGCAAAAATAGGGTTTATAATAGTATATTTATAGGCAAAATTTTCAGCTGAAAATTTTCTCTTAAAATATTATTATTATTAACCCTTTATTATTCTCACTAATAATTAAAACACCTTTTAATTATTAATCATTTTTCTAAACTCTTTAGAAATAATTCTCTCACTTGATTTAATTTCCAAAAATTAAATTCTTAATTAATAATATTAAGAACCTTTTCTTAATTAATTTATATTCAATTAAATCTCATTTAATCAATTATTAAATTTTCCAATTAAATATTTATTTCATAAATAAATAATTATCAGCCATTATTAATTAATTCCTCCACCATTAAATCATTCTCTTTTATGGTGTGACCCTGTAGGTTCAATATTAAGCCGGTAGTAGAAATAAATAATAATAAAACTATTTTATCATTATTTATATAAATTCTCTAATTCATTAAATATGATTAATTAATTAAATATATTTATTCTACATCGTGAGGGATACTTCTTAGCTTATCGCGACTATCCGGATAATACGAATTCACTGCATAGAATACCAAGAACCTATTCAGTAAGTAGTTACCGTATAATTAATTCCTTCTACCCTGCAATGTCACGATTAAATACAAGGCATGGAACTTGTGTCAAGCCTATCTTATTTAATCACTTGTTTTCTCATTCACTATGCTTAGTTCTATTTAATGTAAATTAGAAACTCCTTTCTAATTTCATTCACTCTGGCCAGAGATTCCTGAACTAACATAAGTGGATCAGCATTGAACATTCTCTTCCTACACTGGAAGGGGTAGATCCTTTATTGATCATACATTATCTTCGTGTACAAATTCCTATACCCAGTAGAGCCCTTATAATTGTCCCTTGAGACTAAGAACTAAACCAAAGCATAGTTCAGTGTACACAAGATGACTATGATGACCTCAAGTCTAAGGATACTTGTACAATTATCACTATGTGAACAACTGCTGACACGTGAGTGAACTCCATCAGTTGTTCAGCTGTGTGAGTCATGTTCAGTGAACTTATTCTATAATAAGCACCTACATACTAGCTATAGTGTCACCACACAAATATCTATGAGAACAGACATCCTTCATAATGAAGCAAGTATAGTATGTACCGATCTTTGCGAATTATTAATTACCAGTTTGTA
The DNA here is from genome assembly GCF_009905375.1 of Apium graveolens. Classification (NCBI taxonomy): domain Eukaryota; kingdom Viridiplantae; phylum Streptophyta; class Magnoliopsida; order Apiales; family Apiaceae; genus Apium; species Apium graveolens. The sequence goes on along the minus strand of NC_133650.1, from coordinate 237,945,186 downwards.
ATCCTACGAACAGGAACTATTTAAGTTTAGAGTTATCATCTTTTAGGTCTCATTATTATGATCTCATCACAATCCATAAAAAGCTTTACTCTAAACTGTGGTATATCTTATTTAAACATTTAAATAGATAGAGCCCGCAATAAAAATAAAACAAGCCTTTTATTAATATCAATGAAATCAAAACAGATTATATAAAAGTTATTCCTAAATCCTCATACATGATTGGACTTAGGACATATCTCTTTCATCTCTATCCTCGAATATATCTGAAATTAATTCCTCATCCCACTTGTGTTCTCCTATTTCAAAAAGTGAGTTGAATGTAGCACCATGTAAAGCTTCGGAGTTAGTAGTAACAAATGCATTAGTCGGGTGTGGTAACCATGGATCTTTCAGCACACTAATTGTGGTACCATCTCCTACTAATCTTACAGCATCTGCCTTAAGAACATTTTGAGCCTCCATTATACTCCTCCATACAAAACTTGGACTTTCACCTAGTTTCGCACCTAGGTAATTACCAGTTGGGTAATATCTTGCTTTAAAAACCTTTGAAACCAGACTCTCAGTATTAATTAAGAGTCTCCAAGCTTATTTTCCCAGAAGTGCAATATTAAAATCGTGTAGATTCCGAAAACCCATTCCACCTGCTGTTTTTGGTTAGCACATTCTCTCCCAAGACATCCAATGGATGTTTTTATCCTTTTTCGCTGATCGCCACCAATATTTGCACATGACTCTTTCCATATCCCTACATAAGTCCACTGGCAACAAAAAAACTTGCATTGCATAGGAAGGAATAGTTTGTGCCACAGATTTCAAAAGGATCTCCTTACCCCCTCTCGATACACACTTGTTGTTCCAACTATTCACCCTTTTTGTGATGTTATCTTTCAGGTATCCCAACATAACACTTTTGTTTCTTCCAACTGAAATTGGGAGACCTAGATAGTGACTTCCATCCTCTGCTTCGTTAAAGTGCAGGACCCTACATATGTCTTATTTTGCTGCATTAGAAGCATTTCGACTGAAAAAAACACTTGATTTATGAGTGTTTATTTTCTGTCTTGATGCTCTTTCAAAAACATTTAACATTCTAACCACCGAAGATGTTGCTCCTAAATTCGCTTTGCACAAGATGTAAGAATTGTCTGCGAAGAGCATATGAGAAATGGTTGGAGCCCCTCTAGCCACTTTTATACCACCCAACAATCCGCATGCTTCATATCTCCTCATGATCGTAGAGAAACCTTCTGTGCAAATCAAAAACAAATAGGAAGAAAGAGGGTCTCCTTGATGGAGTCCTCTACTTGGTACAATATCACTAAACTCTTTCCCTGAGTTACAAATTTTGTATTTAACAGATGTAACACAAGTCATTAATCTATTAACTACTATTTCATTGAAACCCAACTTTTCTAAAATGGCACGAAGATAACCTCATTCCACCCTATCATAGGCTTTGCTCATGTCTAACTTGAGCGCCATCCATCCTTGTTTCCCTGCTGTTTTCCTCCTCATGTAGTGCATCACTTCATGCACTACCATTACCTTGTCAGTAATTAACCTGCCTGGTATGAAGGCACTCTGGTTCTCGGAAATAATCAAGCCAATAACTTCCTTTAATCTGTTAGCGAGAACTTTTGAGATGACTTTGTATATTATATTGCATAAACTGATGGGACGAAGATCTTGCATTATAACTGGGTTCGATTTTTTAGGCACAAGGACTATATTCGTGTCTGTCATCCTCTCCTCAAACATGCCCGTGTCTAGGAAATGTTGAACCACTCTCGTAATATCGTTACCCAAAATATGCCAATATTTTTGGTAGAACCCAGGACTCATCCCGTCCGGAACGGATGACTTGTCTGGATGCATGTGGAAAAGTGCTTTTTTAACTTCCTGGGAGGTAACAGGTTGTAAGAAACTATCATTGTGATCACCTGTTATAGGACTATGCATATACTCGACCACGCCTCTCCATTCCGTATCAGATGATTCAAATAAATCGTTGAAATATGTGATCATGAGTTCTTGAAGACCGGAGTCCCAATCAACATTATTCCCGGTTTCATCATTCAAAGAACTGATACGATTAGTTTTCCTTCTTGCTTTTGTACTTGCGTGAAAAAATTTGCTATTTGAGTCTCCTTCTCGTAACCACAGTTGCTTTGATCTCTGCTTCCAAAACACCTCTTGTTGTGTAAAGACTTCTGTCAGCTTTTTATTTTCGTCCTGAAACTGCTTAACTGATAATTCATCCCTTCGACCCCTCACCATTTTAATGATTTTCTTACTTTGGTCTATCCTTTTTTTGAAGCTACCCGTGATTTCTTGTCCCCAACTCGTCAGTGATTTAAAGCATTCCTTAAGCTTACTGCCAAACGTGATTAAAGAACTACTGGCTCACGTCTCTTCTACTATTTTTCCTCACATTGGTTCACGCAACCATGCATTAATCTTTTCTACTACTGGCTCAAGAAGAATTGGACAATGGTCAGATGTTGACACCTCCATGTTTGTTAGATTAGCATCTTGAAAACTCATTAACCATTCTTGGGATACCAAAGCTCTATCCAGTCGAATTTCCGTCCATTTGTTTGTACCCCGTCCCCGTTCCCATGTGAACTGGTAGCCACTTAACTCCATATCAGTTAGTCTGCAATCTTCTAGGACTTTTTGAAAACCTTGTATCAGCCATGTAGGATAGGGACGCCCCCCTTTTATCACTCTGAGTCGGGACATTATTCATATCTCCACTGAGACACCAGGCAAGTTATTATCCCTTTATAGGTTTCTGATCAAGTCCCAAGTAGATCGTTTAAAGTCAAGAAAACAAAGTGATTTTATTGTTTTAGAACTCTGTGTTTAGTCGAGTAGTTTATTGGGCTTTAAGGCCCATTTGTTTTTACTTTGTTATATTCACTTGAAATTTGTTTGTGTATGGTAGTTAAATATGATAAAGTGAGATGTATGTCCCATATTTTTATGATCTAACATGGTGTCTTCTTGTACCGTGTGACTAGAATTTGTTTAGGAATTAAATAATTGATTACGTTTTGCTCATTAAATTTTAGGATTGTTCATCTTATTAACTTCATAATTTAAGTGTCGATTTTGAGTTAAGTACTTTTGACTTGCTTTTAATTTTCGGAAAAGATATTTTATTTCTATTTTTGATTTCGTATACGATTTAAGAATTTGATTTCGAAATTTATAAGATATAAGTATTTGTAAATTTTTGAATCCAGTCTCTACGTTTTTGAACCCGTTCGTAATTTACGCTATAATTCCGGAACTACTCTTAGATACCCTTATTAGGCGCACAAGTGTGCAATTTTGGATACCTATTAAGGGCGCGTAATTATTGAATTTTAGATGCCGACCACTGGCAAAGTGTGGTATATTGAATAAGAATATGAATTAGATGCCGGCTACTGGCAAAGTGTGACCGTAGATCAAGATTGTGGTATTTATAAGAATTAGTATTTTGTTCCGTTTTACTCTGTTTTGATCTGTTATAAATATGCTCTATTCTGTTTTAAATTTTGAATTTTAAAATATAAAACTTTAGGTTGGATTTATTTTATAAAATGTTTTACAAAATTATTATTGATTTCAGAAAAATTGTTATATTAAAACACCCATTGTTTTTATGTTTAGCAGTTAGTCAATTTGTGCTTGCTGAATTTTGTAGGTCACCCCTTTTAATATTTCAGGTTCAGAATATTTATTTGGAGCATATTAAGAATAAGGAATGAGAACTATGTGGAGATATATGCTGCTTAGTTTCGTGCTACTTGAATTAGAATAAAGACTTTGTTTTTAGAGAATAAATTTGATTATCTGTTTAGACAATTATTATCAGATTTTTGGAGCCGCGTCTCTATTTTTATGATTTTGATTATTGAGTTTGACCGCTGTTTTGACCTTCGTTATATATTGAATTTTTCGATTAAAAGAATATGTTTTATTTAAGTCGTGTATTTAGATTTAATAGTCCGAAAAGTGCGGATTGTTACGATATGCATATAGGCATATGGGGATGCATTGTCAATTGATATTTCAGGCGGCCACTATTTTGGGTATTTAATCTCATAAAGTGATTATTTTAGTATAACACTCATAAAAATGTAGAACGAGCTTATTTAGCAAAAAAAAAAATAATAAAATAAGTTTCAAAACAATAAATCCAGTTTCCGGCCAAGTAATTAAATTTTAAATATGTGTCCTTTACACATGTCCAAGTAATTATATAGTATATTTAATGTATAAAGAAAATTTATTTATACTAGCTAAGTATATATTATTTAAAATAACAATTTTATATTATAAGGTCTAAAAACAAACGGACAAACCTGAACAAAATTCTTAACCTTTCTAATTATATTTTAATTAGAATTATTAATATCTTAATAGCATAAACGTCGTGGTTTTTGCACCAAAATGGTGGAAAATAGGAGAGAGCTCGTACATTTTAGGTGACGTTAGTTATTAAAATTTATCAAAAGACTATTAACGCACCCTTATTTTAGACAACCACCGTATATTTCTATTATTTCTTAAAATTAGTAATTGTTTTTTAATAAGTTTTTGAAAGGTTTTAAAAAAATTTTTGAAAGATTTTAACAATTTTTTTTAAAAGGTATTAAACGACTAAACGAAATTAGTTTGGCTTATAATAGTACAGACTAGTACAAATATGTCTTTTGCTACAAATTATCAATAGCTTGTTATAGTACGCTATGCTTGACCAGTAACTTCAAATTTTCGGTTTCAGACTCGATTCTTGTGGAGAAACTATGCTCCGGGGCTCCGGCCACTAGTTCCTATATTCAAATTAGTCTGTCTCACAAAAATAGGTAATTGTGGACGGAGAAAATGGTGATTGACCGATTGTAATAAGGGCCTGTTTGGCAATTCCGATAAGCCAACTTATTGGCTTATAAGCCCGTAACAGCTTATTGACGAGTGTTTGTCGACCCAACTTATAAGTTAAATTTACAACTTATAAGCTGATAAGTTGAATGTTAGTAACGACGTACTTTTTCTCAACTTATTTTTTATTTTTCAATTTTTTATCAATTTTAGTTTAAAAATATACTTTTAAAATGTTAATCAAACTTTAATTTATATAAATTAAGATAATTATATTTAAAAATTATTTATTTTAGTTCATTTAGATAAAAAAAATCTGACTTATAAGTTAAATTATCCAAACACTTATATAACTTATAAGCATTTATTAACTTATCACTTATCCGTCACTTATTCGATTTAAGTCATAAGTTACTTATTTTAAGATTTCCCAAACGGGCACTAAGTATTCATCGATGTTCAGAAAGCAGTCTTTTCATTTGCTCTTTCTTTTATGAAGCTTGTTTCAATTTTGGCTACGTGTACACAAGACAGTGAGCACCTGCATTTTTTTTTGGGATAATTTTACATAAATCTTTCAAAGCTTAAATTTCAATGTGCACCCGGGAAGTTGGATGAAGGGGCGAGAATCAAACTCTCTAAACTTATCCCTGGCACTTGAAGCAGCTGCCTCCATGGATGTTGCCTTAATTTTTAACATGCAGTTTGCTTTGTAACTACTCCCTCCGTCCCAAAAAACATTCTCTATTTTAACTTTTTACACTATTCATGATAAACGATTAACTACTAATTTATGTCTAATCTATAAGATCAAATAGAGTCACTCATAAAAAGAGTCACTCATGAGTAATCTTATTGGATTCGTATTTATGAGTACCTTAATACAATACAATGAAGTTTTTATATTTAATACTAATACGAAATTAAAAATATTAACAATCAAAAGTGTACATTGACAAACCTGTCAAACACAAATAGGAAAAGTATTTAGGGACCGGAGGGAGTACCAATTATGAAAAGGAAAACCAATTAACGGAATGAAATAAAGTACAAAAGGGTATAATTATACAAATGTAGGTTGCAATACAAATACAAAGTTTTCAGCAGAATTTGTAAGAATTAAAACAATATTTGTTCCAGATCATCACGGCACATAACCTTTAGAAGTGGCCTTCAAAAGTCACCAGAGTTTCAAAATTCAGAAAGTTTGAAGTTCTACTCATATCTTACCTGAAAGGTACCTTGCTAGAGAATTGATTGGCTTGTTGGGTTGAGTACTGGCATCTTTCATTCCTCCACGCCTTATTTTGATCCGTACAAGGTAGTCAGCTGCTATCCAAGGGAAGCTTAACATTACAGTCTCCTTGTCATTAGCATCAGGGTCTTGCAAGTCCAGTGACATCTTCACCCATTCGGGATGGTAAGTTACCTGGTACCATGCTGATGCCTTGTGTTCATATGCTGCATTCTTTTCATCATTTGAAAGGTCATCAAAATCAGCACCCATATGCTCAAAGACCCTCCTGAACTCCTTTTTCAAAGCGTTGTACGCATTTTTAAGTCTCTCTTTTAGTTCACCTTGCTTCTTACTACTATTTTTTGGCATAGACCAAATGTGTCCCGTTACAACCTCTTCTTCCTTGTTGACCTTATACTGTCCTAGAAGGCTATTTAACTGTTCATCGTAAGAGCACTTAATTCCCCATGCATCATTGATGAAAGTTGTCGATCCTGGTGTCTCGAGATCCGTGTCATAAGGAATTTCTCTAGGAAGAAAATTAATCTCCATAGAATCTGTCAAATCAATTTCATAATTATCTTTGATTTTGCGATAAAGCCTGCCTAATATTTTAGTAGATTTGTATGACTGAAAATCCTCTTTTCCCATAAAGTCTGGGTACAATTTGGGTTTTAGATGAGATGGCATGTTTATAATTTTTCCAGTTTTTGGGAAATCAACTGCTTTGGCTGCAAGCTCTGCTAGAACATGGCAGTTCTCATCCATTGCTCCATAATCGCTGCTATCAGCATGAACCACATGGGCATTGCAGATGGTACCTAGGCTTTCATTGACCATGTTTCTAGCGAAGAAATCTGAAACGTCCTGTAGTTTCAAAATTTAGAATTTGAGCTACCCTTTAAAAATAAAAAGATACATCATCTTCTCATATGTGTCTCTAAGCAACATAACGACAATTACGAGTTTGTGACCAAAGATAGGCTATTACTATAAATCATAAATGATAAATAAATGTCCTTGGCATAAATCATCGAGTGACCAGGTCAGAAGCAATTCAAAACAATATCATAGTAGTGTAACATTTTTAAATCATCTAGAATTCTACATGTGAAAAATACAACTTACAATGACAATTTTAGCTGGACAATTAGACAGTCAACTTCCATTGTACTAAAAAATACTATATTGTTCTGTCTGTGATTTAGAGACAGTTTTGTACCACAAGTACTACCACATCATTGCGCTTCTTTTTTTTAGAAAACTTCATGTTAGAGAACATTACAAATTGGAAACATAAAGTAAAGATGAGAGTATCCTATGTGACATGAGCCAAACAGTACTTATCATACTTTTAACAATCAGTCATACACACTAAATGTTATTATTGGTACATAGATGATAGAACAGTAAAACCTTTTATCTCATTTATATGTTCCCTAAATAGATAAAAAAGGTATGATTCTTAAGCATGGCATTATTTAAAATTTTAAATGTAATAGTCGTGCCATTGAAAACTTGATGCACAATAGGAATTTCAAATTTGTAAAAAGCATCTCGTTAATTTAATCACGATAAATAATTTTATTCTGTCAGGGATATTTTAATCATGATTAATAATTTTATTCTCTCGGGAATATTTCACAACAATTATAAGTTTGGGTAAAGATAACTTTAAAATTGACACTTTAAATATATCTGTATCACTGGTTAGGTTTTGGTGATTAACTCGCACAGACAACAGTTTCCAAGGATCTTCAAAAATTAACTTCAGAGCAATTTACCAACATATGCAAAATGATTACCTTAAGGTTAACATCTCGCTTCAACTCTTTGGCTTCTGCAGGGGTGTAATCCATTGCTGGCCAGCTCGCTTTACCAGGCGGAACAAGATTCTCATCCCAAGTGACAAAGTAAAGATCGCCATCAAGGTCACTTCCAGACGCTTCATTTGTATGAGGTCGATCTCCTTTTTGCGGAAATACCAGGCAATCATAAAGATGATGCAAGCTGGGAACATCTACCGCCTCTAGAATGCGCACATCTCCAGGATGTAGACAGGGGTTCTTTGCCACCACAACAAGGCCCTTAATTACTTGTAAATCTCTTTTTGTCTCCGAAAACTCTGAACCATGTTTCACAAAGCAGTTTTCAAGTGAAGGATTTGACACTTGAACAAAGCACTGGCCTTGTTCAAGTATTGCTAGCTCATCCAGACACCCCATTAACCACCTTCCTGAAGAAACATAAATCCTAGCCTTTTCTCTGAGGTCCCCAAACTGTGCAGCTCTTATACTTGTTAGCATGCCTCTTAAATGAGGTTCATTTTGAGGCTTGAAACCAGCACTTAACATTATAGCAGCCGTGTTTCCTTCTTCAGCACACGAGGAAGTAACAACATCGAAAGCTATGTCTGCACTTACAAGCATCTGATTTAGTTTAGATATCATTGACTCCTGCATATCCCAAAATACTTTATCACTGACGTTCAAAGCTGAAAGTAAGGTTATAATCTGCCTATTTAAGAACCCAGGCTGATAACGAGTCCAAGAACAGATTTCAAGAATAGTGTGGTTGGACACAAACTTGTTCATGCTTGACCTCAAAGAAAGATGGATCCCACTTTTACTGGCTGGCCAACAGGCAACAACACCTTTGCAGCCACCATATCGTATCTGATAGGCACACGGAGGGCTTACATTCAATTGCAATCTCTGTGCAACTTCCATTGCAAGATCATGTGATATCTTGCCAATTCCATCAGAAAAATCATATCCATTCCTCATGATATCTGCAAGCTCAGAATCTACGTGGTCATGAGGAACATCAACAGTTGCATAAGTAGAAGAGAAGCACAGGCCCATTCTAGCAGCACACTTTGCAACATTCTTGTTGGTGAAGCGGCCCATCCAATTCGAAACATCAAGCACAGAAGTGTTCTGGTCCCCAGCAAAAAACCAGGCAGACCGATCCCTTAGTTGATTAGCTGAGAAGGCCAAAAAAGAGTACTTCCGACCACATAAATGGAATCCATCAATTATTATATCCTTCATCCTTTTAAACACTAAGGTTTTTTGGGCATTCACATTTGATGTGATGTCTCTCACAATAGGAGCAGGATAGTAGGTGACAACATTCTTATTTAGTGTCTGCATGCCATCATCCATAAAGGTAACCCGTATAAATCGATCAGCAACTGATTTATAGTGCCTAAGAACCCTATTAGAAAGTTCAACTTCTGGTGGAAGACAGTAAGCTCTTGTCGGGGTGATGATTAACCTTCTAACTTCAACAATATCATCCAACTCTCTGGTTCTTAAGAGCTTAGGATTTTTCAACAACCAATCCTGAACATTTTTCATCCTTTCACATGCATTAAAATAAGGACGCTTGGTGGAACATATATGTTTCAGTGCGGCAATATTTACTTCCTCCTTTTGGGATTTTAATAAATTAAAGAACTGATCTGACAATGTGTGCTGACTGAATATGCCTTTATGCAGTACAGCATTCACCAAAAACAAGGTTTTAAAGTTAATACCTTCCTTAAAGTGTATACAAAATAATGGATCAGGCAACGGCATTCCAAAGTCAGGTTCATCTTGTATAGTAAGTTGTGTCTGCAAATCTCTGATAGAAACCCTTTGCTCTTTCAGGTATTGCATAGCCTTCCTCAACTTCAAGCCATGGCGTGGTTGGATCAGCATTCGATATATATTACACCGCCCGATAGCACCGCTCCTAGTAAAATCTGTGGTCCGAATCCAAGGATCATCATCATCCAAAATATCAAATGGAACTGATTCTTCGATATCATCATCTGCAGTTCTATAGTACAGCTTTGGAGAGGAATCCAAATGCAGCAATAAAATTAAGTGTGATGTATCACTATAATTTTTCATCCATTGTATGTCTCTGACCAAGAACTCAACCTTAAAATTACACTTTATTACAGTATGGTTTCGTGTACCCAGGAAAGAAAAAGCAGTGTCCATTGTAAAAACGAACTTGCAAGTTGCATCAAAGGGGTCCACAAGAAAATCTACACCAGTAGGCGGGCCTCTCCAACCAACAAAAAACTTATCTTTGCTAACCCAGCTTCCAATCTCAATACGGACATCTGGTAATTTAAAGGGCGCCTTGTCTCTCCTGCTCTGATTCATGCGATGTGGATTTCCAGGCCCTAAACTAATCTTTAAAGGATTATATCCCAGTATAAGCTCTCCACACCCAGCAGCATCGAGAGCTGATCTTGCTGAATCAGGAATTGCAAAATGCACAAATGCATGTGGGATCACATTATCGTACGAATCTAATCTTTTAAGTTTTGTAGTGTCAATTGCAAACTCTGGATACGTTTCAAAAGGTGTCGAAGAGGTCTTTAATCTACATCTCCAAACAATCCCCACATTTTCTTCAAAGTAATCCAGAAGGGTCTTTGCAGTTACCGAATAATCAAATCCACCAACACTGATTTGAGTAACTACCACTTCTCTTTCACTTTCTTCAGACCCCATTCTTTTAACAACCGCAACTACAATCCACGATCCTCTGAAATTCAATCCTTACTTCAACCTGGCACCCTAGGTAACATAAACTAATTACATACAATTTAAAATTATCTCTCAACTTACAAGATGATAAATAACAGTATTGTCTAAACCTTAACCAATAAACTAAAAGTAACATCAAAATTATTCGAAAAAACACCCTCCAACAGATGTATCGAAACCAATACATTACATGTTAACCATAAAATGAAGTAAAACATAAAAATCATAACAAGAAAATTAGTCTAGAATGAAGATAAATTTCATAAAAAATCATCTAAACCCTTAAAACATCAATGGGTTTAATACTTTAATCAATTACAACATAAGCAATCAATACAGATAAGATCAAGTTCGGAACTTTAAGCATAAACAATCAACACAGATATGTAAGATAAAACAAGAAATCAAACAAGAGTAAAAAACACAATAAAACTTCACGAATTAAAAAGGGCTACTAAAAATATACATACACGTATATGTACAGATTATCCCTTTGTTGGGGTGGATCTTCAAGAAAACACAAGCTCATTCGAGAGAGTGAGAAAAAAGTACTAAGAAGGCAATGAAGAGCCCCACCACTCTGTTCTTTTAGAATGTTTTGTTTTTTAATTTATAATTAAATGTTTTGCTTCTTGAGGAAGCTTTTGTGTGTGCTGTAAAATGTTTAAACAGAGAATAAAATAACAATAGTAACAATTTTATAAATTAGAAAAGTATGTTTATCTTCACGCGGGAAGTACGTTGTCAATAAGCGTGTGAGAGAGTGAGAGGTGGGTTTTTTTTTCTTTCTATTTTATGTGAATTTATTATCAAGTGAAGTTCAAAAATCTTCCTCACCAAAAAAGATGTTCAAGCTTTTAGGGTGCCTTTTAATTTTTTTATTCAGATTATGTTTTAGATGTATAACCTGTTTTTTCTTTCATTACAAAAATATGATTTTTAGAATTTATATTAAAAAATATACTCACTCCGTCCCTTCCATTTATTTAAATTTGGGTTGAATACGGAGGTTAAAAAATATGAAAAAATACTGGAGAAAAGTTAAAAAATTGAGTAAAACAGTGAGATCGATTAAAATTTCATGTCTAAAGTGGGTTTAGTGAGATAAATAGTGCATGTGATTACTTTTTATATTATAACAACTTTATTATTTTTGGACATTTTTGAAATGTAAAGAATTAGAAGGGTCATCTCAAAAAGAAAATTGTAAATAAATGAGAGGGACAGAGGGAGTATGTGCGATCTATATTTTTTTTTATCTTTTCATGGAACTAAAAGTATTAAAATATCAAATTGTAGTTATCACAATATGATAAAATTAACTAATTTTATTCAAATTTAAGTTTGATTTCCACCCTCAAGTAATAACCCTGAGATGGAAACAAATAGGGGTTATTTTTGTAAATACATGAGGGAGATTCAACTATTACAAAATGTCATCCAACATTTGTATGGAAAAATGTTATAATCTTAGGTAAGATACATGAGATTAACCCCAGGCCCAATTTTCTCATAATATAATTGATTCCACTCTAAGTCGGGTTCATTTTTTTTTTTTATAATTTTGACATTCTTTCACACTTTGGGGTTTAGAATCGAAATACATTATAATATTACATGAAACGGAAAAAATATCTATATCATCAACATTAATACTTTCGCGATCTAATTATTTTTCATTATGTACATAATTTAAGGAGAATTCATAATTTTTAAGTACCTTAACTTCTATGGAAGCATATGGAACTTGAGTGACAATATCCTCTTCTAAACACTCACACTTCAGGGGTTTCATCATAGCTACTTCAAGGGTTCGTACCTCTCATAATGTAATACTAGTTATGGGATATAATGCGGAAAACTTCCACTTTCAAGACACGATTTTAAATCACCAATCAATTCTTCCAGAATTAATTTATGAATAGGAAGTTCAATCTCGCTAAAGCATTGAACACATGTATTTATGAGTTGATAATATGTTTGGAACTGCTAAAAGCATCTAACATTTAATTAGCAATATTTTGCATATGACTAATTATTTGAACTTCAATTTTATACTGATTAGTATGTGGATCGAAGCATTTAGTTCTGAAGGATTCTATCACTTATGAAAAAATTTAATTACTCCAAATGAAAATAATGTGCAGTAATCAAAATAACAATCACCATTATAAGTAGTAAAAATATCCACATTTAACGGTTCAAGAAATCTTATAATAGGCGGTGAATCAAAACCAACATATATACATATCCTTCTTCGTGGTCCCATATTTGATCTTTGTTTGGTGATGCAATAGGAACATATATAAAACTACCAAAAATCTTAAAATGAGTATTATCATGAATTTTATCAAGGGCTAATTGATACGCAGATTGTTTATGATAGGCAGATAGCCGAGCCCTTATTAGATTCATGACAAGTAATATAGCATGACTCCACACATAGGAAGGTAGGTTGATTATAATAATTAAGGGACAGACAATAAGTTGTAAGTCTTTATCAAAGACTCTGCCAAACCATTCTGTGTATGTACATAAGCCACTGGATATTCGACTAAGATAATTACCGACGTACAATAATCATTAAAAGTTGAGGACGTGAATTTTTACGACATTATCTAAAAGGAAAAGTCCAGGATAACTTTGTGACTTCATTGATTAAATGAGATGATTATCTCCTTCACCATCAGGATTGTCATCTGCCTTAATCATCTCTCAAATCATTATAAAATAATCAGTATTTTTTTAAATCTTCACATTTTTTTCTCTAAATTTCACGAAAGATTGTAGATATGGGTGTCCAACCCTCCCCTCTTTTCATTTTGAGGGCCTTCATATCCTCCTTATAGTTATTTTTAAGATATCAACCGAAGAATTTAAGTCCCTCGAGATTAGCGTCAATACATGCACCGAAACACCTTAGGATAACTTGTTATTTGAGGAAAAAGTCTTTGTTATCAAACTAAAAATACCTGTGTCACGCCACTATAAGTTTTTTAAAATTAGTGATAGTTAAAATATTGTATATAATAATGTTCATTAACATTACTCATTTCGTTTAAATTTACAACATTATCAATTATATCAACATTATTTGAATCAAACTCTTAGGATAACAAACAAAAATTTTCAAAACAAAATAAGGGGAAACTTAATGATTTGATTGATAATGTTGATTTTATTGGTAATGTATTAAATTTAAACACAATGATTTATGTTAATAAATTTTATCATATACAATAAATTAAATATTAAAAATTAAAAAAATTAGTATTACGCCTTATTTATTTATTTATTTATTTTTTATCGTAGGTAACCCGCAGCTGATAAGTGGCATTTTATACCACTTAGAACGTCTTAAAATGGCTTAAATTGGTGTCTTGAAATCAAGTATTTTGTGTATTTGATGCGTTTTTCTAATGTTTATGCATTTCAGGGTTTTAGTTGCATTTCGGGGGAGGAATCATCAAGAATAAGCCTTGGCATGTGTTCACCATTGCGAGAGGAAAGAAACGGGCAGATTACGGCGAAGAAACGGAGCAAAATCAGATTTTTTCCAGTAGAGGTCTGAGCGCCCGCTCAGCATTGCTGAGCGCCCGCTCAGCTATGCTGAGCGGCCGCGCAGGGTCGGGAAAAAAGACAAATTATTTTAGGACTTCTACTTCTGTTTGGTTTCCACTTCTATGTAATCTGAGTTTTATGGGACTATTATATATGTAGATTTGAGACGTTTTCACAAGTGTGGATTGAAAAAGATTGTGTTTTTACGCAATGAGCGAAGGAGATAAGGAAGAAGACCGATTTAGCACACCGCAACGAAGAGGAAGCATATATTCTTGTGATTCTTGTTTCGTTGTAACGTTGGATGCTAGTTTTCTTGCTTTGAACTTATTTACTCTTGTGACGTACTCTGTTTTAATATAATTAGTTTAGTTATTATTTTCTTGTGTTTGTTTATCATGATTTCATATGAACCCATGATGACGATAAGTGCTATTATGGGCTAATCGTGATCATGGGGTTGCAATGGATTTATTATGGAATTCTTTAGTAATTGTTTAATACTTTAGTGTGTGATGATTGCATGATATCTAGTATTGGTTGTGCGTATTCGTCTTATGTGCGTCGCGAACATATAAGATAGGGTGTTAATCTCTTGTGAAGCGACGGTGGATCTTGAGATTTAGAACTTGCCATGCTAGCATAGGTTCATATATGTTGTGCATGATTAGTGGGTAACTCTAACAGTTTTATTTGCCCTATGTAATCAAAAGGAATAACTTGTGCTTAAATCGTTGTGTTGTCAATTTCTGTAGACATATAGGAACTCAACATAATTGATGACTATTCAACTTCTATCTTAATTGTGGATGCTTGGTAGAATAATATTAGTACAATGAAAGTTGGCTTTTATCAGTTTCGTGTTATTCGATTAATATCATCACTGTCACATGCTAAAGGTAATAGCAATGGCTATAGAAGGAAGTAATAATGAAGTTGTGATCTCATGAGTGTTTTATTATTGATAAATTGAAGTGTTAGTTAAGTGGTTAATTAAGTAGTTAATTGTAGTTAATATTTAATCAACAATTTTAAGTGTTATTATCTTAACATTGAGAAGTAATCATACATTGGTGAGTGAGTTAAATTAGACAATAATTAAGTCTGAGTCTCTGTGGGAACGAACTAGAAAGTATTCTATATTACTTGCGAACGCGTATACTTGCGTGAATATTAGCGCGTGTTTTCGCCCTAACAAGTTTTTGGCGCCGCTGCCAGGGACTCGGCGTATTTGTTTAGTTTATGTACTTACCATCATTGGTCATTAGGACTCAGTGATTAGGACGTATTAGTTACTTATTTTTTTTCGGTTGTGTTTCAGGTACTTTAGCAAGCGTTTATGCAAACTCGTTCTCGTGCTCGCAAGAGGACTTTAGATACAGCTGAGGAGACAGACGAAGTTCTTGATATTCCGGAGAAGTTAGATTTTGAGGATTCGGATTCAGGAACTGAGCAGAAAGAACCAGTAAACATGGGAGATCGTATTGTTCAAGCTGATCCAGCTCTTATGGATTTTTCTCGGCCTAAAATTGATGACATTCAGTCAAGCATCCTTCATCCGGCTATTCAAGCTAACACCTTTGAAATCAAGTCGGGCACTATTCAGATGGTGCAGAATTCTGTTTCTTTTGGAGGAGCGGCAACTGAAGACCCCAACATGCACATAAGGAATTTTGTCGAGATCTGCAGCACTTTTAAGTATAATGGCGTGACTGATGAGGCTATCAAGTTGAGGCATTTCCCATTCTCACTGAGGGACAAGGCTAAAGACTGGTTACATTCTGAACCAGCTGGGTCCATCACTACATGGTAAGATCTTGCGCAAAAGTTTCTGGTGAAGTTTTATCCGATGGCAAAGACTGCTGCTATGAGGAGTGCTCTTACTCAGTTTGCGCAGCAACCTACAGAATCTATGTGCGAGGCTTGGGAACGCTACAAGGAAATGTTGAGAAAATGTCCACATCATGGAATGCCGGATTGGATGGTGATCACTGGTTTCTATAATGGTTTAGGGGCCCAATCTCGGCCCATGCTCGATGCAGCAGCTGGAGGCGCCTTATGGGATAAAAGCTATACTGAGGCGTATAATCTTATAGAGACGATGACTGCAAATGAGCATCAAAACCCAACTCAGAGGATGACGTCAGGCAAGGTAGCAGGTATTTTGGAAGTTGATGCAGCCACCGCTATTGCAGCCCAGCTCCAAGCGCTATCAATGAAGGTTGATTCTCTGGCTACATATGGAGTTAATCAAATAGCCATGGTTTGTGAGCTTTGTGCAGGTTCTCATGCTACGGATCAGTGTTCTCTTGTCAACGAATCTGTTCAGTATGTGAATAATTATCAGCGACAACAGCAGCCTGTGCCAGCGACCTATCATCCTAAAAACAGAAATCATCCAAATTTCAGCTGGGGGAATAATCAGAATGCTATTCAGCCACCATATCAGCAAGGAATGAGTAAACAGTTTAACCCACCTGGATTCCAGCAACCACAGCAGTATGCTACAAGGCAATCATATCCTCAACAGGGAAGTACAGCTACACCTACTAGTGCTGATTTTGAGGAACTTAAGTTGTTGTGCAAGAGTCAGGCGGTTTCTATCAAGACCTTGGAAAATCAAATCGGTCAATTAGCCAATGAAGTGCTCAATCGTCAACCTGGCACTCTTTCCAGTGACACGGAAGTACCAGACAGGAAGGAAGCTAAAGAGCAAGTCAAGGCTATTACCTTAAGGTCTGGAAAAGTGGCTGATGCTGAAAAGGCAAAAGAAGTAGAAGCTGAAATTAGAGATGAAGAATCTAAGCAAAAGGAGAAAGCGGCGGAACCAAGGAAGACTACTGTTGAACACACTCTTCCTGAGGCTAATACAGGGGAGAAACAGCTCTATCCTCCACCACCTTTTCCTAAGAGATTGCAGCAACAAAAGCTGGATAGACAGTTCGGGAAGTTTCTGGAGGTGTTCAAGAAACTTCACATCAATATACCTTTCGCTGAGGCTCTGGAACAAATGCCTAGTTATGCGAAGTTTATGAAGACTATTCTTTCAAGGAAGGTGAAACTGGATGACCTTGAAACCGTTGCTCTCACGGAAGAATGCAGCGCTGTTCTGCAGCAAAAGTTACCACCAAAACTGAAAGATCTAGGAAGCTTCACCATTCCTTGCACCATTGGCAATCTGACTTTTGACAAGTGCCTTTGTGATTTGGGAGCAAGCATTAATCTGATGCTGTTGTCGATCTTTAAAAAGCTGGATCTGCCTGATCCAAAACCCACATACATGTCGCTACAATTGGTTGACCGTTCCATTACTTACCCAAGGGGCATAGTTGAGGATGTGCTCGTCAAGGTGGATAAGCTCTTCTTTCCAGCAGATTTTGTTATTCTGGATTTTGAGGAAGATAAGAAGATTCCCATAATCTTGGGAAGGCCTTTCTTGGCTACTGGCCGTACCTTGATAGATGTGCAAAAAGGGGAACTTACTATGCGGGTCCAAGATCAGGATGTGACCTTCAACGTATTCAAGGCAATGAAATTCCCTACAGAAGATGAGGAGTGCTTAAAATTGGATATGATTGATTCTGCGGTTACTTCGAAACTCGATTGCATGATAATGTCTGATGCATTGGAAAAGGCCTTAGTGGGGGATTTTGACAGTGATGATGAAGATGGCAACGAGCAATTACAATATCTGAACGCTTCTCCCTGGAAGCGAAAGATGGACATACCATTTGAATCTCTTGGTACTTCTGACCTTAAGAACGCTGAAGGGAAGCTCAAACCATCAATAGAGGAAGCACCTACCTTAGAGCTCAAGCCATTACTTGAACACTTGAGGTATGTTTTTTTAGGTGATTCATCTACGTTACCTGTTATTATTTCATCTGACCTTTCAGGTAGTGAGGAAGACAAGCTCTTAAGGATTTTGAGAGAATTCAAATCGGCTATAGGATGGACCATAGCAGACATCAAGGGGATAAGTCCTTCATATTGTATGCATAAAATTCTGCTAGAGGAAGGTAGTAAGCCAACTGTGGAACAACAGCGAAGACTGAATCCCATCATGAAGGAGGTGGTGAAGAAAGAAATTCTGAAATGGCTAGATGCAGGCATCATTTATCCTATTTCTGACAGCTCGTGGGTGAGCCCCGTACAATGTGTACCTAAGAAAGGAGGTATCACTGTGGTCGTAAATGAAAAGAATGAGCTCATCCCTACTCGAACAGTTACAGGATGGAGAGTATGCATGGATTATAGAAAATTGAATAAAGCCACAAGGAAGGATCACTTCCCTCTTCCATTTATTGATCAGATGCTTGACAGATTGGCGGGTCATGAGTATTTTTGTCTTCTGGATGGTTATTCCGGGTATAATCAGATTTGTATTGCACCAGAGGATCAGGAAAAGACTACCTTCACTTGTCCATTTGGCACGTTTGCTTTTCGCAGAGTTTCGTTTGGGTTATGTGGCGCCCCGGCCACTTTTCAAAGATGTATGATGGTTATATTTTCTGACATGATTGGAAATAACGTCGAAGTGTTCATGGATGACTTCTCCGTCTTTGGACACTCATATGATGAATGTTTGAATAATCTGCGCGCCGTACTTAAAAGATGCGTGGAAACTAATTTGGTGCTCAATTGGGAGAAATGTCATTTTATGGTGCGTGAAGGCATTATCCTTGGGCATAAGGTCTCTAGCAAGGGTCTGGAGGTGGACAAGGCCAAGGTGGGAGTTATTGAAAATCTTCCCCCACCTAATTCTGTGAAAGGAATCCGTAGTTTTCTTGGTCATGCGGGTTTTTATCGGCGATTCATCAAGGACTTTTCAAAGATATCTAAGCCGTTGTGCAATCTGCTTGAGAAAGATGTGCCTTTCAAATTTGATGATGAATGTTTGGCAGCATTCGAGACTCTCAAGAAGAGTTTGATCACTGCACCAGTTATTACAGCACCAGATTGGACAGAACCATTTGAGATGATGTGTGATGCGAGTGATTATGCGGTAGGTGCGGTTCTGGGACAGCGCAAAAAAACCTCTTCCATGTGGTCTACTATGCGAGTAAGACTTTAAATGGTGCCCAATTGAACTACACCACTACTGAGAAGGAGCTTTTGGCTATAGTCTTTGGTTTTGAGAAATTTCGATCTTATCTGCTTGGTGCGAAAGTAACAGTATTCACTGATCATGCAGCTATTCGCTATCTAGTTTCCAAGAAGGATTCCAAGCCGAGACTCATTCGTTGGGTGCTTTTACTTCAGGAATTTGAGTTAGAGATCAAAGATAGAAAAGGTACTGAGAATCAAGTAGCTGACCATCTCTCTAGGTTGGAGAATTCTGATTCTACTTCACAAGATAGGACGTTAATCAATGAATCTTTTCCGGATGAGCAGTTGTTTACAATTCAGGAGGAAGAACCATGGTTTGCAGATATTGTAAACTATCTCGTCAGCAATATAATGCCTCCTAATTTGACATCCGCTCAAAAGAAGAAGTTTCTGCATGAGGTGAAGTGGTATATGTGGGATGAACCATATTTGTTTAGACAGGGAGCTGACCAGATCATCAGGAGATGTATCCCGTTCTGTGAGACGGAGGGGATATTACGAGACTGCCATTCCACGGTTTATGGTGGACACTATGGTGGTGAGAAGACGGCAGCTCGTATTTTGCAAGCAGGTTTTTTCTGGCCTACTTTGTTCAAGGATGCTCATCAGTTTGTTTTAAGGTGTGATCGTTGCCAAAGAGTGGGAAATTTGTCAAGGAAGGATGAGATGCCATTAAATGTGATGCTTGAAGTCGAGGTCTTTGATGTGTGGGGAATCGATTTCATGGGGCCTTTTATCTCGTCTTGCAATAATCAGTACATCTTGCTGGCAGTCGATTATGTCTCAAAATGGGTCGAAGTTAAAGCTTTACCGACAAATGATGCAAAGGCAGTGCTAAATTTTCTTCATCAGCAAATTTTCACAAGGTTTGGAACACCTCGGGTAATCATAAGTGATGAAGGATCGAATTTTTGCAACCGTAAGTTCACTTCTATGATGCAGTGTTATAATGTGAATCATCGAGTAGCTACTGCCTATCATCCGCAAATAAATGGTCAAGCGGAAGTGTCTAACAGAGAGATAAAGCGCATTCTAGAGAAGGTTGTTTGTCCGTCAAGGAAGGATTGGTCTTTAAAGCTCGATGAAGCTGTTTGGGCTTACAGAACAGCATACAAAACTCCACTTGGGATGTCACCGTTTCAGTTGGTGTACGGTAAGGGATGTCATCTACCTGCGGAGCTTGAGCATAAGGCCTACTGGGCATTGAAGAAGTTGAACCTGGATTTAGATGCAGCTGGTAAGAAAAGAATGCTTCAGCTTAATGAACTTGATGAATTTCGACTTCAAGCGTACGAGAATAACAAAATGTATAAGGAAAAGGTGAAGAGGTGGCATGATAGGAAGCTACATCCTAAGTTATTTGTGCCAGGGCAACAAGTTCTTTTATTCAACTCTCGGCTCCGACTTTTTCCTGGGAAGTTGAAATCAAGGTGGTCTGGACCTTTTATTGTCAAAACTGTGTTTCCACATGGAGCGGTGGAAATTTTTGAGAATGATCCGGACCAAGCATTCAAGGTTAACGGTCAGCGGTTGAAGCACTACTATGGGGACATGGCAAACCGAGAAGTGGTTAGTGCCATTTTGTTGACTACTTGAGAAGGGTACGAAACGTCAAGCTAATGATGAAAAAGAAGCGCTGCGTGGGAGGCAACCCATGAATTGTTGTTACAGGAACCCTTAGAAGTTAATAACCTATCCAAAAATACAAAAAAATCAGAAAACAGGGGCTGAATTTTTTTTTTTCCAGTGATCCCCTGAGCGCCCGCTCAGCTTTGCTGAGCGACCGCGCAGCAAGCTGAGCGCCCGCTCAGTTTTGCTGAGCGACCGCTCAGGGGTCGAGTACCAGAATTTTTTTTACAGTTCAGAAAAGAAAAACACAAAAACAGTTTTAGCCCATAAACCCACGATTTGTTACCACTACCCCATCATTTTACCCCTTAATTCCCAAACCCTAATCTACTCCACACCCTATATATACATACACCTATCCTACATATCTCCCACAAAACTTCCTACACCTAAACCCTCTCACAAACATCAAAAATCAGTTCTTACACACTTTTATTCACGAATCAATAGCACCCAAGAGAGTACGCACTATTGACAGCAGCAACACAGTTCCTACTGCTGATTCATCGAGGGGTACTGCTGCAAGGCCTCGGTTAACTGACAGAGCCGCAGAGGAGGAGTACACTAGGCTGTTGGGGAAGCCGATTCTGAAGGAGAGGGGGTTTTTACCATCAGGGAGGGACGGTGAGTTGCTGCCCATGATTGCAGAGAAGGGGTGGATAGCTTTTTGTGAGTCACCCGAAGCGGTACCGATGAGCGTTGTTCGCGAGTTCTACGCGAACGCGAAGGCCGAAAAGAATGGGTTTTCTTTGGTCCGAGGGCTGACGGTTGATTATCATCCTGCGGCGATTCGCCGTGTGATTGGACAGCGAGAGAGGAAGCCCGAGGAGGAGAACTGGAATGAAAAGACTGCTGAGGATTTTGACTTGGATTTGATTTGTGCGACTCTCTGTCGACCGGGCACAGTTTGGACCTGCAGGACCGGCACTAATGAGTATCGTCACTTTCCGGCGATCGCCATGAACAGGTATGCCCATGCATGGAATGCATTTATTTGTGCTAATATTTTGCCTTCTTCGCATGCACACGAGGTCACAGTTGAGAGAGCACAGTTGTTGTGGGGAATTCTGAATGAGAAATACTATGTGGACCTTGGTGAGTTTATCTACCAAGGAATTCTGAAGTTTTTGAGGGGAGTGAAGCATATGAACATCCCTTATGCATCTACGGTTACGAAGCTATGCCGAGCAGTGGGAGTGAACTGGCCGGCTCATGAGCAGTTGCAGTTGCCAGCAGCTCCGATTGATTCTGGCACTCTGAATGGGATGCAGGAGTGGACCGGTGGTGAGCCTGAGGAGCATGGGCTGGGTTATCGTCTTCCAGGAGGGCGTCCAGCACGAGGTGCTACTATGGCTAGGCCAGGGCGTGATGAGGCTGGTTCTTCGAGAGCTCAGGAGGGTGCTGGGATGGTTGATGCCCAGTATAGGAGGCTTTCACGGCGGATGGATGCCATGTATGAGACGCAGAGCAGGTTTGCTCAGGAGCTCACCCTTGCGTTAGGGACTGCTTTTCGAGGCCTTGGAGCTGATATCCAGTGACCAGTTTTTGGTGAGGACTCTGCATACCCGCCGCCTGATACTCCACCCACTGAGGGTGATGATGATGATGACTCCGAGTAGGTATACCCTGTGTTCCTTTCTACTACTTTCACTGAGGACAGTGAAGATTTTTAGTTTGGGGGTGGTAGTTAAGGAATATTGTGTGTGTGTCATATAGTTGCATATTCATGATAGTTTAGTTCATATAGTTGCATAATTTATGCCATATAGTTTTTTTTTATGAATGTCATGTAGCTCATGCATTTACCATGATCCTTTTTGTAATGATTTATCGACTGAATTGTGATATTGATGTGAGTGTAGTGATAGCATTAAAGTGATATTAAGTCGTGTAGGTTGATATGCATGCTAGAAACAATTGTAAGTCCACTAAGTCTTAGAGAATGCGTAAGGGCTAGATTGTTGTTATGATTTGGTTGTTTTCAAGGTCAATCTACTTATTAGGCTTAGAATTTGATTATAGGTTCTTAGTGATAAAGGCATGAAAAAGAAAAAAAAATTTAGAGAAAAAAAAATATGGAAGTTGTTGCTAGTTGTGGCTAGGCGTCAAATGGCTAGTAGCCGGCTCGCATATGGTGCGAGTAGTCTAGGGTTGAGCAAGATGGAGCGAAACGCACTGGCTCAGAAGTTATTAAAAAAAAAAATTAGTTTGTGCATAATTGATCAAGAGTGTGCTCTTTGGTATTCGAGTTATTAAGTTCTTAGGGGACTTTGTGCCTAGTGACCTAAGGCTTTTAGAGTCTGGGATCCGCTAACCTAACGCTCGTTACATGGATACCATTGTATAAATCTTTTGTGGACCTCACTCATTGCACGGTCAAATAAGCATTTGAGTTGTAAATAAAAAGCACGATTCCGTAATAAGCTCCAGAGTTCTTGTAGTGTTGTATATCACTTTGTGCCTAGAATTTTTATTCTTTGTATAATCGTAGGATTGCCTTGAGGATAGTCTAGTAATAGTAATTGGTCTAGTTCCGAAGCATATCTGTTAAGCATTTGCACACACCACGTTTCTGGCTGTATGTCCGTTTGCATGAGTTTATTGATCTTTAGTTGTCTAACTGCATTCGTTGAGATGTGGCAATTTGGTTGGTTAATTGTAGTAAGGGGGATCGCTGCATTTTCATATAGATTGCATTCATGCATGTTTTTATTTATTTTTGAGTCTGTGACGCTTGAGGACAAGCATCGATTTAAGTTTGGGGGTGTGATAAGTGGCATTTTATACCACTTAGAACGTCTTAAAATGGCTTAAATTGGTGTCTTGAAATCAAGTATTTTGTGTATTTGATGCGTTTTTCTAGTGTTTATGCATTTCAGGGTTTTAGTTGCATTTCGGGGGAGGAATCATCAAGAATAAGCCTTGGCATGTGTTCACCATTGCGAGAGGAAAGAAACGGGCAAATTACGGCGAAGAAACGGAGCAAAATCAGATTTTTTCCAGTAGAGGTCTGAGCGCCCGCTCAGCATTGCTGAGCGGCCGCGCAGCAAGCTGAGCGCCCGCTCAGCATAGCTGAGCGGCCGCGCAGGGTCGGGAAAATAGACAAATTATTTTAGGACTTCTACTTCTGTTTGGTTTCCACTTCTATGTAATCTGAGTTTTATGGGACTATTATATATGTAGATTTGAGACGTTTTCACAAGTGTGGATTGAAGAAGATTGTGTTTTTACGCAAGGAGCGAAGGAGATAAGGAAGAAGACCGATTTAGCACACCGCAACGAAGAGGAAGCATATATTCTTGTGATTCTTATTTCGTTGTAACGTTGGATGCTAGTTTTCTTGCTTTGAACTTATTTACTCTTGTGACGTACTCTGTTTTAATATAATTAGTTTAGTTATTATTTTCTTGTGTTTGTTTATCATGATTTCATATGAACCCATGATGACGATAAGTGCTATTATGGGCTAATCGTGATCATGGGGTTGCAATGGATTTATTATGGAATTCTTTAGTAATTGTTTAATACTTTAGTGTGTGATGATTGCATGATATCTAGTATTGGTTGTGCGTATTCGTCTTATGTGCGTCGCGAACATATAAGATAGGGTGTTAATCTCTTGTGAAGCGATGGTGGATCTTGAGATTTAGAACTTGCCATGCTAGCATAGGTTCATGTATGTTGTGCATGATTAGTGGGTAACTCTAACAGTTTTATTTGCCCTATGTAATCAAAAGGAATAACTTGTGCTTAAATCGTTTTGTTGTCAATTTTTGTAGACATATAGGAACTCAACATAATTGATGACTATTCAACTTCTATCTTAATTGTGGATGCTTGGTAGAATGGTATTAGTACAATGAAAGTTGGCTTTTATCAGTTTCGTGTTATTCGATTAATATCATCACTGTCACATGCTAAAGGTAATAATAATGGCTATAGAAGGAAGTAATAATGAAGTTGTGATCTCATGAGTGTTTTATTATTGATAAATTGAAGTGTTAGTTAAGTGGTTAATTAAGTAGTTAATTGTAGTTAATATTTAATCAACAATTTTAAGTGTTATTATCTTAACATTGAGAAGTAATCATACATTGGTGAGTGAGTTAAATTAGACAATAATTAAGTCTGAGTCTCTGTGGGAACGAACTAGAAAGTATTCTATATTACTTGCGAACGCGTATACTTGCGTGAATATTAGCGCGTGTTTTCGCCCTAACAGCAACCGCTACCCTTCGGGTGCGCACTGGGTAAAGTTTACGGACTCACGCAATAGCCTGAAAATCACGTGAACCAAGGTAAACCGCATTTAAGCGACATGCTCTGACTCAGGAGGCATAATCATAAATTCTCCTCCCATGGGATTCGAACCTGTGAGCAAGAGGATAGTTTTCCTCCCTTTAACCAACTGAGCCAACCCTTACGGGTGCCTCATTTATTTTTAGTTCAATTAAAAAAGATTTTTTTCCCTAAATAACATGTACGTTTAGTTGTTTTGATGTATGCATTTGACGACAATGCCGAGAAAACTTGCATTATTTGAATGACATCTTAGAAACAATTAAAGGACATGAGAGCCTTCAAAATAAAGAAAAAATTTGGTTGGAGGACATCGATGTCTACAATTTTTCGGGAAATCCCGAGGAAAAATGTGAAGATTAAAAAATACTAAATTTTTAATTATTACAAGAATTTGAGAGATGATGAAATCGGGTGAAGATCATGATGGTGAACGAGATAAAAATCTCATTAAATCAATGAATTCACGGATCCATCTCCAACATTAGTTCAATTAATAATGCTGTCGAATTCATATTCTCAACTTTCAATAATTATTGTACGTCAGTAGGATTCTCAGTCGAACACTTAACTTGCATACACAAAATGGTTTGGTGGAATCTTGGTTTAAGAGAATACAACTTATTACTCGTTCCTTATGTTATACAATTTGTGCAGAAACAAACCAATATGTGTATGTGTGTATGAACAAAATAAACAAACAGAGTAACCGAAAATGAGGAGAGAAGGATATAATCCGAGTCCAGTGCAGAACTGTCTCCTTAAATCTTATTAGCCCTCACCATCGTGTGCGAGCGAAAAGCCTCCTAGGATAAAACAGATTGCAGTGATGCTGAACAGCACTCTCAGCGAGCTTAAAACAGAGCAAGAAATTATCACCGGAGGAGAGAGAGGTAGGGTTTTGTATTTAGAGGTGAATGTGTTTTTGGTGTGTCTAACTCTAATGCCCTAGAGGTGTTTATATAGGTGTAGACAGACTTGTGCGCTACTCTTTTCCATAATTAAATATCATTAATTATGGAATCAGTGTAATACTTGCAAGCTACTCTATTCCATAAATAATCTGAAACAGAATCAGATTAAATATATCAAGACATACACCATATCAATTAATCTGAAACAAAATCAAATTAATTTATGTCATAATATTTGAGCCGAATTCTAGTGGAAAATAATAATTTCCATTATTAAAAGAATATCATCATATCTCACACATCTTTTAGTCATAATGTTCAAAATATGACTTACCAATATGTGTTATACCCATATTTTCCAACAATCCCCCACATGGGTGAGATTGGTGATCTTAGTAGCACACACCAGACAGACAGACTCAAGGTTTGACTTGGTGATAATTTCTTTGATAAGATATAGCATACGATAGGTAGAGAATGCTCCTTGAACCTTCGCTCGAGTAAGCATACTGACTTTACTGGTAGACAGTAAACGTGCTTGTCCTTGAACTGTTAGACCGTTTATGTAAACGATGATATACTTATCACTATATCTTTTGTGACTCATTCAGCTCTCATGGGTATGTCCATTTTGGCCATGGAACATCGTCTTGGTTCTGCAGGAGTTTCTAAAGAATTGTGTCTCGCAATTCTCCTTTGAAGTGACCACACTTCTCTCCCACATAGGTGATCTTTGTCTTATAGAGTAACCCGCGTTTACTCAACTGAATTCCATGCATTCAATATTTTTGAACTCCATGTATTCACCGAAAGATCATTAAAAGCTCAGAAGCTTAACCTCGTACCTTAGGGGTCTCACTGTTTCTCATCATAGGAACATGCCAAGGGTTATCCCCATAATGATTTGGTCATCATGATTTAGTTGTCCCATTGAACCAAGTTCTTGGGATCTCCATTCATTAATGGCTGGGTGTCCACCATGTTGCCGTTAAGCAATAGGCTTAAGGCCCATCCCTCTCGATAATTTCTCAACCACTTATCTTGATAACCCTTTGGTTAGCGGATCCACGATATTATCCTTTGACGATATATAGTCAATGATAATAATTCCGGTTGAGAATAATTGTCTAATGGAACTATGTCATCATCGTATATGACGGGACTTTCCATTATACATCGTGCTCTGTGCTCTGCCAATAGCGGAGTGACTATCACAATGTATCCCTATTGCAGTCACAGGCTTTGGCCATCTTGGAATATCCTCCAGAAACTGGCATAGATATTCAACCTCTTCAGTGCATTTATCTAGTGCCATGAACTCAGCTTCCATCGTGGAATGAGTTATCACCGTTTTTTGGAGGATTTCCATGATACTGCCGCTCCGGCTAGTGTAAATACGTAGCCACTCGTAGACTTTAGTGCCTTTTTGCTAGATATCCAGTTTGTGTCATTATATCCCTCTAATACTGCTGGATATCTGCCATAATGCAGTCCATAGTCTCGAGTTCCCCTCAAATACCTCAGTACTCTTATGATTGCTTTCCAGTGATCATCTCCCGGATTACTTGTAAATCTACTCAACATGCTAATTGAGTATGAAATGTCTGGTCTTGTACAACTCATAAGGTACATCAGACTTTCGATTATTCTCGAGTATTCCACTTGGGAGACTCCTACACCTTTATTCTTGGATAGATGTAAAGTCATATCCACAGGTGTCCTAGCTTTCTCAAAGTCATCCTTAAGAAACTTTTCTAGGATCTTGTCAACGTAATGAGGTTGACTTAGTGCGAGACCCTCTGATGTTCTAGAAATTTGAATTCCTAGAATAACATTTGCTAGTCCCATGTCTTTCATGTCGAATCTTTATTTCAACATGTCCTTGGTAGATTTGATCACTTTATCATTACTTCCGGCAATAAGTAGATAATCTACATACAATGTCATCATGATATAACCGTTGTCATTTTCCTTGACAGAGTTTTCTCGTTTTCCTTGTAATAGACACAACTATCACATTCATTAATTTTGAAGCCATTTGCCAACACGATCACATCAAATTTTTCATGCCATTTCATAGGTGCTTGCTTTAGACCATATAGTGATTTCACTAATTTACAGACTTTTCTCTCTTGTCCAGGGACAACAAACCCTTCAGGTTGTTCCATATAGATTTCCTCATCTATATCCCCATTTAGAAAATTTGTTTTCACATACATCTGATGTACAGTTAGATTTTGCATTGCAGCGATAACAAATATCATCTTTATGGATGTTATTCTCATTACAGGAGAATATGTATCGAAGTAATCAAGGCCTTTCTATTGCTTGTATCCTTTGATTACAAGTCTGGTCTTATACTTACCGATAGTGCCATCAGTTTTCAACTTTTTCTTGAACACCCACTTGCTACCTAATGGTTTACAACCGGTTGGCAAATCTACTAATTCTCAAGTATGATTCTGCATAATCGAATCAACTTCGTTCTTGATGGCCTCTTTCCACATAGGCCCATCCGGTGAGGTAACCGCTTCCTTATAGGTTTTCGAATCACCTTCTTCGAGCAAATAGGTCATAAAATCAGACCCATAGGATTTCTCCGTACGTTGTCTTTTGCTCCTTCTCACAACCCCCACATTTCCATCTTTATTCTCTTCACTCTCATTATTATCATCTATAGACTCATGAGTTCGTTTAGACGTCGTAGGTTGTTCATTTCCTGGATTACATGGAAACGTTGTCTCAAAGAATGAGGCGTTCTTTGATTCCATAATGGTATTCTTTTGAATATCAGGAATCTTAGATTCATGAACGAGAAACCGATATGCAGTGCTATGTGGAGGATATCCGATGAAGATACAATCCACAGTCTTTGGACCAATCTTCACCTTTTTAGGTGTAGGGATTAGTACCTTTGCAAGGCACCCCCACACTTTCAGGTGTTGATAACTTGGTTTCTTTTTCTTTCATATTTTATAAGAATTTACATCCTTATTCTTGCGCATAGTAATATTTAAAATACTATTCACGCTTAAGATGGCTTTCACCCACATCGACTGCGGAAGTCTAGAGCTTAGCAACATCGCATTCATCATTTCTTTGAGAGTGCGATTCTTCCTCTCAGCCACTCCATTTGACTGAGGGGAGTATGGTGCAGTGACCTCGTGGATTATACCATGTTGTGAACAGAATTCCCCAAAGGGTTTAACATATTCACCTCCACGATCACTTTGTATCGTTTTGATTTTCTCAGTTTATTGTGTCTCAACTTCTTCCTTATAGATTTTAAATTTATTTATAGCTTCGTCTTTGCTTTTCAGCAAATATACATAGCAGTATTTTGTACAGTCATCTATGAATGTAATAAAATACTTGTTTCCTCCTCTAGTTGGAGCGAATTTTAAATCACATATATCGCTATGTATTAGGTCTAGCACTTTGGTGTTTCTTTCTACACGTTTAAATGATAATCTCGTTAATTTTGCCTCAACACAAGTCTGACACTTATGTTTTGTATCAATTGTTAATTTTGGTATGTATTCTTTTACACTTAACCTTCGTAAAGTGTCATAATTAACATGTCCTAATCTAGAATGCCATAAATTAGGAGACTCAAGCAAGTAAGCAGAAGAATTCTTCATTTTATTATCGTCCTTAATGGACATAACATTGAGCTTAAATAGCCCATCGGTTACATATCCCTTGCCTACAAACATACCACTCTTAGACAAAACAACTTTATCTGACTCAATTACAATACGAAAGCCATGCTTATTCAACAAGGAACCAGACACAAGGTTTTTTGTGAATACCAGGCACATACAATACATTCTTCAAAGTCAAATTCTTTCCATAGGTCATCTTCAGAATCACCGTGCCTTCTCCTTCAATCGTAGAAGTTGCAGAGTTCCCCATGTAGAGCTTCTCACCAACATTAGAAACTTTGAGGCTAGAGAAAATCGCCTTGGCTGATCAAACATGCTTGTAGCTCTAGTATCAATCCACCATTCCCTTGGATTTGAGCCAACGAGGTTTACTTCAGAGATTGTAGCATATAGGTCTATATCACCTATCTCCTTGGACACATTATCAATCATGTTTGCTTCCTTCTTCTTGTTGAGCTTCTAGGGCTTCTTGCAATCGGCATACCTATGCCCCATTTTATCACAGTTGAAGCACTTTCCTTGAAACTTCGACGGCTTCGAAATTCCTCCTTTGGGTGCCAGCTTCACCCCTTTCCCAAAATTGTTCTTCTTGGGCTTGGAGCTCTGGTGCTCCACCACGTTTGCCTTTTCAGTGGCAACATTAGTTTTCCTCTCGGATCCTCTGTTGTCTTCCTCGATACGAAGTCTAACAATAAGATCCTCCATAGACATCTCCGTACGCTTGTACTTAAGGTAGTTCTTGAAATCTTTCCAACCAGACGATAACTTTTTAATCACAGCAGCAATTTGGAAGGACTCACTTATGACCATCCTCTCAGCATGAATATCATGGATGATCACTTGTAGTTCTTGCACCTGACTGACCACAGTCTTAGAATCCGCCATCTTGTAATCAAGGAAGTGACCAACGATCCACTTTTTTGCCCCAGCGTCCTCGGTTTTATACTTGTGGTCAAGTGATTCCCATAAGACCTTAGCTGTTATTTTCGAGCAGTATACGTTATATAATGAATCAGCCAAACAGTTTAGCACATAGTTTCGACAGATATAGTCGGCGTGCTTCCAGGAATCGACATCATACACAGTCTGCATATCACTCTTAGCAGTGAGCAATGATACTTCATCCTTGAGATATCGATCAAGGTTTAGAGTGGTCATATAAAACAACATCTTTTACTGCTAGCGCTTGAAGTTCGATCCATTGAACTTCTCAGGTTTCTCAGCGTGTGTAGCAGGCACGGCAGGCATGACAGGATGAGTAGGCGCTACAAGATGCATAGGCGCAACATGTGGGACAGTCGTAACAGGTGTCTGTACACCAATATTATGTCCAAGAGGCACCTGGAACTGTCCAACGACAGTATATCCCCAAGGCGTTCTTCCCCAAGGCACATGTCCTGAAGGCACATGTCCAACCGGCGGCTGACCCCCATCAGGTACCAGTACCTGTGCGTTAGGGTTTAACGGCGGTTGGTGATCCCCATCGGATGTTATAATCTGTGCGTTGGGATCAACCACATTGTTACATGTCATATTGTTCACGTTCTCCATTAGTCTATTAAACAAAAACACGCTAAACAGATTTGTTAGTCATAGATTAAACAAACAATAAGCTTTAAGATTGTTATACAATCTATGCAGAAATAAACCAATATATGTATGTGTGTGTGAACAAAATGAACAAACAGAGTAACAGAAAAAGAGGAGAGAAGGATATAATCCGAGTCCAGTGCAGAACTGTCTCCTTAAAGCTTATTAGCCCTCATCATTGTGTACGAGCGAAAGGCCTCCTAGGATAAAACGGATTGCAGTGATAGAGAACAACACTCTCAGCGAGCTTGAAACAGAGCAAGAAATTATCACCGGAGGAGAGAGAGGTAGGGTTTTGTGTTTAGAGGCGAATGTGTTTTTGGTGTGTCTAACCCTAACGCCTTAGAGGTGTTTATATAGGTGTAGATAGACTTGTGCGCTACTCTTTTCTATAATTAAATATCATTAATTATAGAATCAGTGTAATACTTGCAAGCTACTCTATTCCATAAATAATCTGAAATAGAATCAAATTAAATATATCAAGACATATCCCATATCAATTAATCTGAAATAAAATCAAATTAATTTATGCCATAATATTTGAGCCAAATTCTAGTGGAAAATAATAATTTCCATTATTAAGAGAATATCATCATATTTCACACATCTTTTAGTCATAATGCTCAAAATATGACTTACCAATTTGGGACTTGTACCCATATTTTCCAATACCTTAATTATTAGAGCCAACCTACCCTTCTACGTGTGGGGTTACACCATATTACATCTCGTAAATCTAAAAGGGCCATGCCATCTTCCTACCATAAAAAATCCGCCTATCAATTAGTAATGGGTCAAATTCTTGATATCTCACACCTTAAGATTTTTTGTTGGCCGTATATGTCCTTATTGCACCCCTAAAAATATCAAAGATGGAACCACAAAGAAAGATGAATGTATATGGTGATTTTGATTCACCATCTATTATAAGATATCTTAAACCGCTGACTGAGCATGTCTTTACTTCTCACTATGTTGATTGTCATTTTGATTAATTCGTATTTATTTTATTAGAGGGAGATAAATTTTGATAAGTTAAATCTTAAATTGACATGGAAGACATCATAATTAAATGCTTTAGATCCACATACTAATCAATGTGATTCTCAAGTTCAAAGAATAATTCATATGCAAAATATTTTTAATAAAAAAACACATAATTCTACCATTTATAAACATATTATCAAGTCACATATCCATTTTTTTATTGCTCCATCGAGGATTAAAATCCCTATTCATTAATTAATTCCTGAATAATTTGTTAGTGATGCGTGGTAGGCCTATTGGTGCAACAGATGTTGTATCATGAAAAAGAAATCGATAAGACATGCCTCATCATTATTTCACAATAATGTAATCCAAAAGTTATGAAATCATTGTTGGACTTGTTAAGCAGACTTTAACTCCATATTAGTATGATATTGTCCACTTTGTACCATACCCGCATGAATTTATTTTTGTGCAAATCTCAAAAGCTCTAAAGCTAATGGGGTTATATGGATGATTATACACTAGCAATATGCCCCTCCAAAAAATGATATGGGAGAACTCCCATGAATATCCCTCATGTCGGATCTGCCTCCTGATTATATGATCCGGCTCCCCCTTGGCCTATATTGGAGTCCACCTGGCTATCTGCCTCCCTCTACGCCCATACTAGAAGGTTCTTCTAGGTCCTCTGAATCCCATCACGGGGTAGCCTATCCGCCGCTACCTAGATCCATTTTGGGAGCCCGTCTAAGATTGTTATAGACCGTTCCATAGATCTGATACCACTTGTTGGGACACGAGCGAACCTTAACTCCATATTCATATTATACTGTCCATTCTGGGCTAAGCCTGCATTAGTTTATTTTTGACTAACTCCCAAAAACCTCATACTAATGGAGTTAAATGACTGGTTATATACTAGAAATTTGCACTTGTGAGGAGTATAAATAAGGAGTTACCTGAAACCACGAAAAACAAGAATGAAAATATAAAAAAAAGGCACGTGAAAAATACGATGTCCTTAAAATAGATAAGCCCCTCATCATGGTGCTTGAAGGTGTTGTTGCTTCCGTTTTCTAGGATAAAATGAATTGAGGTGATCTTAAGCACGTGAAACCCGCCTCCTACGAACCAAACACATACGCCTTCAATCTCACAAAAACTGAACCTAATATTCTAAGATGAGTACACAAATAACTTATGAAAATATTTGAGAGATTTTTTGTGAGTGTCAAACAATAAAGTGAAAGCCTCATTTTATAGGAAAACATTTGTAACTTACATATCAATAAGTTTTGTAACATAAACACCATAATGAGTTGCTCACTAATATATTATTATGATGGGAGTTACAAAATTAAAGCAATAAGTTAAAATAAAAAATATTAATAAAGTAGTACATTTCAAATTTATTCAAAATATCCAACAATCCCCCACATGAATAAATTAACAATGTAAAATGACTCAATCACACAGAGATAGAAACCACGGTAGAAACCAACATAGGATAGGTAGGCGTTACCCCTTGAACCTTCCCTTAGAAGAACATATTTATATTTCTATAATTTCAGTAGTCGCGTTGACCTTGAACTACTGTTCAGTTTAGTGAAATGATGATATATTCTTCACTGGAGTCTTTCCAATATTTGTTCGGTTCTCATTGTTAAGCCCATTTTAGTTCTAAGCTTATGTCTGGTTCTGCGAGTTTTACCCGGAATTAATCCCTATAATTTCTTCTTGAAGCGACCACACTTCACTCACACATTTGATCTCTTCAACAATACCAACTTATTATTTGTTCGACATATCGACGCATAAGGATCATTAAAAGTATAGCTTAGCCTTTTCCAAATAATCATTGTTTTTCATCATAGGAATGAACCCGGAAGTAAAATCCCCACAGTGATCTCACTAAGTCTTTACAGTTAGGTTGTCCCATTGAACCAAGATCTTGGGATCTTCAGTCAACAAGGCTGGGTTTCCTTTGCAATAACTTTTCATATGGGCGTTGGTCTCATTTCTTTCGATGATTTTTCAACTAACTCTTTAGTTAACCTCTTGGTTAGTGGATCCGTAGGAGTCGTATCACTCGACTTGTCGTAGTCAATAGTGATAATCCCATTTGAGAGTAGCTGTTTAACTGAATTCTACCGTCGACGAATTTGTCTCAACATTCTTCAAAAGGACCAATTTTCCATTTTTTGTAGTTTGTGGCTACAAATTCAAAGAATACTACAATATCCCAAAAATTATCAATTTCAATTCACCGTAGTACCAAATTTAAGCATCCTTAAATTGATAATTCACATTGAAGTTACCTAATTTGAGCATCCTCAAATTAGTAACTTAATCATATCTTTTAAAGCGATTGATTTTTATAGTATTTTCTGTAGCATAAGATATAATCAGGTGTATTCGTATCAAGACCTCATCAAGATTATCTCACAATTAAATCATTTCAAGAATGTCTCACATTCAAGAATTTAAAGAAAATATACAATTTTCTTTTCAAGATACCCCCCACATTTTTAGTACTTTTCAGAAATATTTCAATTTTTTTTCCAGAAGTAGCACAAAGTTCGTTTAATTCATTTCAGGAAATCTTATGCAATATGTTGACAAGGCACAATCTCTCCACATATTTTCAAGCAACCTTGAACTTAGCAACATTGCATTGCATATTTCTTTCGAGACTGTGTATCCATGGTCAAGAACCTCGCTAGGTTCAAGGTGGTCAAGTAGAACAATAACTTTTATTGCCATCTCTTGAAATTCAGTCACTGAATTTTTCCAGTTATTTTGCATGAGCGGTTATCAGTATAGCTTTATTCAACACTGCAAAGGTCGCCCGTATTAGGCAATGCCTCAACAGTCACATGTCCATTATTAGACAACTTAGCTCCTAACTCCCGTCATAACTCGAATGCACAGAAGAAATATAAAATTTCGTTAACCCACATTCAGTGACTAATGATCAACCGATGTGTTAGGGTTATGAATATGTAAAATTTGTATACCTTTTTTAACATTCAAATTTATCATAAATATTGGATTTTTTAGGTATCTCTAACATACCAACACCAACACAAAATAGAATAATATAATCGAAGAAACAAATCCAACAAAAAAAATAAATCCGAGTTACCCCAAACTCACTCGCGTGTTACCAATTTATATTAGAATTTCATATTAAAAGTCATATAATTTATATATTACCACAAGCCATTTGACTGGGGCCAATTTTTTTCTTGACGAAAAATAGCACAAATTAAAGCTCCTTAGATATCCGAGGTTGTACAAAATATACACCAGTAATACTGTACATATTCCACTTAACATTAATCAACTCCTGAACTAAAATAATTCATTTAACAAGTAGCGCATGCGCACAAATGTTAAAATATAAATGTAAAGCAGTGCAGTTACCTCAACAATTTAACACATGTTTAATAAATTGAGTACAATTTAACAATTACATGCACTTCATAACAACATAATAGTCGGCTAGAAGAGACTATATTGAAACTTGTAGTCTTAGAGTATTACTACAAGCAACTAGTAACACGCGAGAATTCAAAATGTTTTTTAAGAAAACAAGCACATGGCATCTAGTTACAAAACAAACATTTAACCCGACCGATCGAATAATAAAGTAAGAAAAAATCACACGCGTTGGAAGAAACATGCTAAAAACTATTAACTCAAATCATGTAATTAAACATGATGTGCATTAAACAACTACAACAAAAAAGAGAGAGAAAATAATGATCAATAAACCAACATCTTAAATGCCAATAAAAGCCTTAAAATCTCATCGGTTGTACGAACATAGATTATAAGTTATAATAAAACTTATATGCAAATTACTAACATGCTTGATTAAACAAGTAGGGGTGTCAAAATTATATTTAATAAAAGCAAACATAAAATATGCAACTGCCCGAAAAAATTATATCCATCAATACAAATATAAAATCCCACTTCATCTGTTTAATTAAATCTCATTTAAAACTCTAACCAAATAAGTTCAATTTGAAGAAGATGTTACAAAATCAAATCGACACCAAGTCCGAGAAAATTAAACGGATAAAATAAAAATAAAAAATGAAACCCAAATATTAAATAAAAGATTATCTACATAGATCCAGCCCATAGAAAATATGGTACTTACCAATAGTGAATGACAAGATCCAAAAGCATCTAATAAAACATGTCAGAAGGGAAAAACAAACAAAAATAAAAGAAACAAATTAAACTAGTAATCTGATATTGTTATACCTGCATGATAACATACTCTTGCACCTAATTATGAGCACACATGCATATGACCACATACATGATTAAATTGTAATCAAGACCGAGCACACCAAATTCAAAAAAACTAGACCATATAAAAAAATAACTACAAGTCTAAACTGAAACCGTATCCAAGAGAATAACATGATTAAATAATTAAAAATATCATACTAACCCAAATCAACATATCCATGATAAGACAACACCATAAAAATGCATACAAGATTTTTTTAAAATAAAATATGCTAATCACAAAATCAGGTTTATATTTTTTTCTCAAAATAAAATATGCTAATCAAAAACCAAGCAGGCATGATATAAACAACAACCTCATATACGAAAACTAGTAATACTCCTAAAAAATATTCATATAAATTAGTTTATCAATCAAACTAAGCAACATGAATTAAAATTATATGTTTTAAGCTTGTAAGGAGTATAAATATAGAGTTACCTGAAATCACGAAAAACAAGAATGAAATTACCAAAAAATTCGAGGCACGTGAAAATCACACCGTCCTTAAAATAGATAAGCCCCTCCTCGTGGTGCTTGAAGGTGTTGTGGCTTTCGTTTTCTAGGATACAATGAATTGAGGTGATCTTAAGCACGTGAGACCCGCCTCCTACGAACCAAACATATACGCCTTCTATCTCATGAAAACTGAACCTAATATTCTAAAATGAGTACGCAAATAACTTATGAAAATATTTGAGGGATTTTTTGTGAGGGTTAAACAATGAAGCAAAAGCCTCATTTTATTGGAGAACATTTATAACTTTCATAGCAATAAGTTTTGTAACATAAACACCATAATGAGTTGCTCACTAATACACCATTATGGTGGGGACTGGGAATAACAAAATTAAAGCAATAAGTTATAACAAAATAATAATAATAAAGTAGTACATTTCAAATTTATTAAAAATATCCAACAATACTTCCCATAAATGATGTGGGATAACTCCCAACAATCTTCCCATTCACACATCGGGCTCGACACATGTCGAATCCGCCTCATGAATGTGTGATACGGCTCTTGTCTTAGACTAGAGTCCACCTGGCTATCTTCCTCCCTCTAGGCTCATACTTTAAGTCTCGTCTGCCTCTCCATTAATCCCATCACGTGGTATCCCATATGCCACTTCTTAGATCTATTGTGGGAGCTTGTATAAGATTGTTATAGACTGTTATAACCAAAATCTTTGATACCATTTTTTTGGGCTTGCTAACCTGGCCTTGTTCCATATTAAAATGATATTGTCCGCTTGGGGTCATGTCCTCACATTTTTTGTTTTTGGATTACTTCCAAAAGATCACACACTAATGATGTTATAAGACTACTTATATGCTAGCAATCTGTCCCTCTCACGAACGATGTGTGATAACTTTTAACAGTCATAGCTGACCGCTAAACTTTTGAATACTACTTGACAATATAGCCATCTTTACAACATTTGAATATTATAAAATAAATAAGTAAATAATAATAAATTAATGTTTAGAATAAGATGATTAAAATTAAATCATACCTCTTTTGTTGAACAAGTTTTAGTCAGTAGAGACTCAGGCCTATAATGTCTTACTAGTCTTTTATTTTGCTTCTTATTTTTACATCTCTAAACAATCAGCCAAAGCTCTATTATAGACAAAGTTAATATATGTGTCATTAAAATCGATTAAAAATAATAAGAAGGAAAAAAATAGAATCGCTTAAATAAATAATAATTAACTGGTTGCACTTTTTTTAAAAAACCATCTAAATAAACCATGGTTTAAGGTAATAAGAGGAAAAAGAAAAAAAATGTGCACATAAATCAATCAAATCAACAAGAATTAAAGCGTACACATAAATTTATCAAATTAACCGAAATTTAACTTGATAATCAATTAAAATCAAGAAAAATTAAATTGGAATTCTCCACTGCAAGTTATCAAACAATCAGTGCATTAGATAAGTAATGACAATAATTATACATAATTGTACTAGTATCAAATACTCTCAATGATGTAAGCACACCAATCAATCAATTTATAGTTGTGCATATACCGGACATAATAAAATTTAAGAAATCAACATTATCGGATTATTCAAAATTTCAACGATGTAGTCGCTTTAGTGCTTTAAAGAAATAATGACAATAATAATATAAAGTCTTACCGGAATTGATGAATCTCAATGATGTAATCGTACCAATTAATCAAATTATAATTATGCAAAACTCGAAGATAATAAAATTTCAGTAATAAACATTATCAGGATTCCTCCGAAATTTGACATCGTTGTCATTTTTTCTTTTATCGTTCTATGCATAAATGTAGACTTACATAGATGTGTTTGTGTATGTATACATATAGAGAAACATATTTGGGGTAATTCCCCGATATCTTAATTTATTATTTGAAATTAAATTAAAGTTTACATTTATATTTAATTCAATATAATAGTTATAACATTAAATTTGGAGTTCATCATATGTGTATTTAAATTGATCGCATGCATATAATATGTGGATGTGAGGATGTTATACTTTATTTTATTTATTAAATTATTTATATACTTTATTTTAATTCAATAATGATAGGGAAGAAAATATTACATGGGTATGTAATTAATGTTGCATTAATCATATCAGAATTGGGCTAACAGCTAGGCCCATTTGAGAAGGCCCAAAACCCAGAATATTAATTAATTTCATAATTAATTAATAAAGGATAAATCAGCTGATAAGATAAGTCCTATTGGAGAAATAAATCCTTGTAGATTGGCCTCCAAGGAACCTGGTGGGATAAGGAATCAGCTTCCTACCTCTTGGGACTCCCAGGTCCATTCTAGTTCTGAGACTTGCCCACCAAGTCTCCTAACTCAAGTCCAATTCAAGGACTCCCAACATCTATATAAGGGGCCTCACCCCATAAATCAGAACTACGTTTTTGACTTGATCCTTGACAATCAGCAAGGTACGTAGGCATCTTGTTAAGGCAGATCGAGTCACGAAACACAAGAGCAGTCAAAGCGAGCCTCGAAGCTCACGTTCTTTAGTAATAAATACAACAATTATTATACCTTAGTTTTTGATCCATAACATTTGGCGCCGTCGGTGGGAAAGCACAATAACAACCATGGTGAGAACACGGAGAACAAGCAGCGTCCTTGAAGGAGGAACACCCGCGGGGACAACCCAAACGATTTCGTCAATCGTGGAGGTACCTCCGCATTCAACCTATGCCGTCACCCAAGGAGGAGCTCAGGAAGGGGCAACTGAACCTCAACCTCAAGGGACGATTCCCCCGGCTCCTCAAGGTACGAATCCCTAACTTCAACAATTACATACACCTGTGAATTCTCGACCCATTGGGTATGAGTATTCAACTGTTATGACCACTAACCCCTCTTATGGGATGCCCCTTTACCCCGAGGTTGGAGAAAGTGGACATGCTGGACGGAGTGAAGCACGGGGGCAAATACCCCCTACATACAAGGTTTGGCTCTTATCCCGGAGGATCAGGAATTTTCCGGTCCTTATACTGAGAGAGACTCTGAATCTTCGGATGATGAAGTGGCCCCAAGAAGGAGACGTGCTGGCAAAGAGCCGATGGCTGATGCTAACCAATGTCCTAGGAGCACTCGAGGGGTGAATCCCCAAGAAGTGCAAGAGAGAATCAAGGCCCATGAGGCTGAGATTCAAAGGCTGAAGCGCGACTTAGAGGCGCACCGGGCTCCCAGGCCCCCATTACCACCTAGGGGAGAAATCCTCCTCCAATCATAGATCTAGATGGTCCGTCATAAAGAAAAGCTGTAGTCCCAAGAGCTGATCCAAGCAATCTTCTTCCCCTTGGAGATCCTGATGATCCTACTCCACCATTCACTGAAGTGATAATGAATGCCCATATCTCAAGGAAGTTCAAGATGCCCACTATCAAAGCTTATGATGGCACGGGAGACCCCGCTAATCATGTCAGGACATTCTCCAATGTACTGTTGTTGCAGCCCCTGAATGACACTATTAAGTGTCGAGTATGGATCAAAGATGGTATAGTTGTTTGCCCCCGAACTCTATTGGGTCCTTCAGAGAATTAAGTCAGGCTTTTATTAAGCAGTTCATCAGTGGGAGAGTACATGAGAAAAGTTCAGCATCCCTCATGAGCATTGTGCAGGGAGTGAAGGAATCCTTGAGAGACTACCTAAATCGTTTCACAAAGGAAGCTTTAAAAGTCCCGGACCTTGATGACAAGGTAGCCATGATAGCACTACAATATGGAACTAGGGATGAGTTCTTCAAGATGTCCTTGGCCAAGCGCCCCCTGAGAGCATGTTGTAGCTCCAAGATAGGGTCGGGTGGTACATCAAGGTGGAAGAGAGCATGAGGAAGACCATAGTGAGCAACAAGCCTGCTGGAGGCAAGAAGCGGAAAACTGATCTGGAATATATCGCTAAGGACAAGTATCCTAGAACTGAGCAAAACCCTGATTCAACCCCTAAAAAGGGAGGACCTGGGCAAAAGTTCATTGAATACTCTAAGCTGAATGCTCCTAGAAGCCAGATCTTGATGGAAATCGAGAAAGACCAAGATATTCGTTGGCCTAAACCCTTGAAGGCAGATCCTGCCAAGCTAGACAAGAGCAAATATTGTAGATTTCACAAAGATGTTGGTCATGACACCGATGAGTGTAGGCAACTGAAAGATGAAATAGAGTTCCTCATTCGGAAAGAAAGATTGAAAAAGTACACTGGGGAAGGAAGAGATAGGAATAACAATGGGAAAAAGAACTTTGAAGATCGTAGGAGGGACCAAGACGATCAGGGGCGGAATCCCCAGCCTAGGGGACCAGTCATAAATGCAATCTTTGGAGGACCACGATCCCGAGGACCTGTGATAAACATGATTTTTGGAGGACCAACTGATGCTGGATTATCCAAGAACTCCAGAAAAGCATATGCCAGGAAGGTTATGCATATTGTTAGAGAAGCCCCGAAGAGGGCCAGGACAGGAGTAACAATGGATTTTGA
The DNA here is from genome assembly GCF_009905375.1 of Apium graveolens. NCBI lineage: Eukaryota > Viridiplantae > Streptophyta > Magnoliopsida > Apiales > Apiaceae > Apium > Apium graveolens. Next base: position 237,903,450 of record NC_133650.1, on the reverse strand, counting down.
TGATTCTGACCTAGAGGGTGTGAAATTTTCTCATGACGACCCGTTGATCATAACACCTATAATAGGAAACAGCCCGGTTAAGAGGGTCCCTGTGGATAATGGTGCTTCAGTGGATATCTTGCTCCATGACACCTTTTTAAGGATGGGTTATAATGACTCCCAATTGACCCCAACCGACATGCCGATATATGGATTTGCGGGAGTGGAGTGCCTCGTGGAAGGGATAATCAAGTTGCCAACAACCATAGGACATGAACCAAGGCAAACAACACAGATGTTGGACTTTGTGGTGGTGAAGGCTAGTTCAACTTACAATGCTATCATGGTGAGAACAGGGATACATGCCTTCAAGGCAGTCCCTTCTTCCTACCATTCAGTTATGAAGTTTCCCACCCGGAATGGGATTGGAGAAGAGAGAGGATATCAAAAAATGGCTAGAAGTTGTTATGTAGCCTCTCTGAGGGCAGATGGAGTCGGGGGGCAGGTTCTGCCTATTGAAGATCTGGATATTCAAGAGAATGATGAGAAAAGAGGGAAGCCAACAGAAGACTTGGTTTCGATTCCTTTAGCTCCCGAGGATCCTGAGAAGGTGAATTTCGTTGGAGCCACACTAGAGGAGCCCCTTGGAGGGAAGTTGGTGAAATTTTTCCAAGAAAATAATATTGTGTTTGCATGGTCAGCAGCTGATATGCCAGGCATAGACCCGAAACTGATTAATCACAAGTTGAATGTGGATCTAAATCGGAAGATAGTGAAGTAAAAGAAAAGAAGTGATGCTCCAGAGAGGCAAGAAGCTATAAAACAGGAAGTAGAGAAGCTCTTAGAGACTGGTTTTATCGAGGAGATACAATTTCCAGAATGGTTAGCAAACCCTGTAATAGTGAAGAAGGCCAATGGAAAATGGAGGATGTGTGTGGACTTCACTGATCTGAATGATGCATGCCCTTAGGATTGTTTCCCGTTGCCAAGGATATATACTTTGATAGATGCCACTGCTGGACATGAGATGCTGAGCTTCATGGATGGATTTAGTGGATACAATCAGATCAAGATGCACAAGGACGACATCCCAAAGGTATCATTCATCACTGACTTTGGTGTTTATTGTTATCTTGTTATGGCATTTGGTCTCAAGAATGCAGGAGCCACCTATCAAAGGTTGGTAAATAAATTTTTTTAAGGATCATATCGGCAAGACCATGGAAGTTTATGTTGATGACATGTTAGTCAAGATTATAGTGAAGATTGATCATATAACCCATTTGAGGGAAACTTTTGAGGTCCTGAGGTACCATAAGATGATGTTAAATCCTACAAAGTGTGCTTTCAGAGTAGGATCTGGAAAGTTTTTGGTATTGATGGTCTCCAAGAGAGGAATTGAGGCCAATCCCGATAAAATAAAGGCAATCCTGGACATGGAACCACAAAAAACTATCGAAGATATTCAAAAGCTCACTGAAAGGGTTGCTACGTTAGGAAAATTCATCTCAAGTCTAGGGACAAATGCTTGTCATTTTTCAAGTCCTTAAAGAAGGTTAAGGATTTTGTATGGAGTGAAAAAAGCCAGAAGGCATTTGAGGAATTAAAGAAATATATGGCTCAGGCCCCGTTGTTGGGCAAGCCAGCTTTGAATGAAGTTTTATACTTGTACTTGGCCATTTTAGAGAGTGCCTTGAGCGCTGTATTGGTTAAGGAGGAACTGAAAATCCAGAAACCCGTATACTATATCAGCAAAATTCTGCATGGAGCTGAGTTGAATTATTCAACTATTGAGAAGTTTGCTTTAGCCTTGGTAATGGCTTCGAGAAAGTTGCGTCCTTACTTCCAGGCTCATAAGATTGAGGTGCTAACAAATCAACCCCTGAGAAATATCATTCATAGTCCCAAGGCTAGTGGGAAGTTGATCGAGTGGGCAATAGAGCTGGGATAATTTGACATCAAGTATAAGCCATGAACGACAATAAAAGCCCAAGCATTGGCTGACTTCGTGGTGGAATGTACCATACCCAACCAAGAAGTCGGGGGGCAGGAAGATACCATACCTCAAGACAAGGAAGTTGATAAGGGGGACAAAGAAAAGGATGATAAGGAGAAGGAATATTGGGTTCTCTATTTTGATGGGGCATCAAAAACAAAGTCAAGTGGAGCAGGGTTAGTTTTATAAAGTCCTGATAGGTTCTTGATTGAATATGCTATGAAGTTAGACTTCCCGACCACAAACAATGAAGCAGAATATGAAGCTCTGATAGCTGGTCTTGCCTTAGCAGGGACACTTAGAGTCAAGAACTTAAAAGTCTGTGGAGACTCGAAGCTGGTCATATCCCAGGTAAAGGGAGAGATTGAGGCAAGGGATGATGCGATGGCTAAGTATGTCCGCCTAGTAAGGGTTGTGATGACCCAATTCGATGAATGCCATGTTGAACACATTCCAAGGGAGGAAAATGCTAAGGGAGATGCCTTATCAAAGTTTGCTTCATCTGAGATAGAGGAAAGTTCAGGAAGTGCATACTTCCGCGTTCTTAAGACACGGAGCATTGATGTTATGCTTGTAGCTCCTATAGGTCTGGGGATATCATGGACAGATCCCATTAAGACTCATATTCAAACCGGTTGGTTGCCAAATGATGCTACTGAAGCACGGAAGTTGGCTGTTCGAGCATTAAGATACTCCTTGATAGATAAGATTTTGTACAAAAGATCTTATGTAATTCCTTACCTAAGATGTCTCAAACCCGATGAGGCACGCTTGGCTCTTGAGAAGTGCATGAAGGTATCTGTGGGCAACACTTGGGGGCAGAGCACTAACTCATAAGATAACCCGTTTGGGCTTCTATTGGCCAGAAATGATGGTTGATGCCAAAGAGTATATGAAGAAGTGTGACCACTGTCAGAAGCATGCACCTGTCGTTAGACAACCCCCCGAGATGCTGACCTCCATCAACTCACCTATCCCCTTTGCTATGTGGGGAATGGATATACTTGGGCCTTTCCCCATGGCCACGGCACAAAGGAAGTTCCTGATTGTAGCCATTAATTATTTTACTAAGTGGATTGAAGCCAAGCCTTTGGCAAAAATCACAACTAAGCAGGTTGCACAATTCCTGTGGGAAAATATCACGTGCTGGTATGGAATTCCTCGTATCCTAGTCACTGACAATGGAACACAGTTCAATAATGAGGAATTCAAGACGTATTGTGAGGAGAATGAAATTGAATTACGATTTACCTCTGTGGCTCACCCGCAAGCCAATGGGCAAGCGGAAGTGGCGAATCGAATAATCCTGGATGGAGTAAAGAAGAGGATCGAGTAGTCGAGGAATAACTGGGTGGATGAAATACTCCCAATACTATGGGCCTATAGGACTACCTGTAGAGTCACGACTGGAGCAACTCCCTTCATGTTAGCATATGGGGCATAAGCAGTTGTTCCTGTAGAGATATCACATTCCTCCCTCAGGATTCAAGCTTTCGATGCTGAGGAAAATGAGGAAGGGCAAAGGTTAGTCCTGGATCTAATTGATGAAGTGCGAGACGAGGCACATGCGAAGATAGTGGAATATCAGAAAAAGGCTTCGTTCTACTACAACCTAAGGGTTAAAGAAAGGTTCTTCAAACAGGGTGACTTAGTCTTGAGGAAGGTGGAAGCCTCTGGTGTAGGGCAGAAAGGGAAGCTTGCCCCGAATTGGGAAGGGCCATATGTAATATCTGGGAAAATTATATGAATATTTTTGTGTTAAATAAATAAATATTATATGTTAAATGAATAGATATTATGTGTTTTATAAATTTAAAGTGATTATTGCCAAGTTATTAGATGTTATAGCTGTTATGTGTGTTTCTGTGCGGGCCATAATTTTTTTTCCGATTGATTAATATGTGTTAAAACTGTAATTATATGAATCGATCTGCAATTGGGACTCGTATTTATTTGCATTGTTAGCAAGGTACTCGTTTTATCTCGTTTTATGTCAGTTTGATTGTATTTTAATATGTTTTCGGGGTTTTCTGGTAATTTAGGTATCCTTTTCTGTTTTTCAAAAATAAACGGACCGGGACCTCACCGGGACGTCAAACCCCACAAAATCCGTGTTTTTATTTTTATAAAATTATTCGTATTTCAAATACCCAGTATTTCTGCATTTTCGAATTATTCGCAATTTTTGGGGAATTTTGACATCAATTTTGTATTTTATCGTTTTTTTAAAATTATTCCCCGTAATTATTATTTTTGGGCCTAATTATTTTAATTAGGGGATGAAACACCCTTAATTTATTTTGGGGTATTTATTTTTCAAAAAGTATAAATAGCCTCATTAATTATTTTATTTCATTTTATTTTTATTAAAAACAAAAATCAAGAACATTTTTGGGGGTAAAATTTCTTCAAGAACAAAGAATCAATGATTTTGGGAGTTCTAGGAATCAGTTGTTGATGTTCAACAAACCAAATTGATCCTTATTTCAAGCCCGTTCTATTGATACAAGTTTCAGAATCTGAGATGATGTATTGTGTAAAATTGATTTTTAGTGTTCTTAATCTTGAAATTCGATTTTGATATGTAAGGGTTTTTGATTGATTTTGATGTTATAGATAGTTTTAACGTGATTCAAGAAGTCGATTAATGTATAAATTTGCATCGTTTTATTGCGAAATCATGTTAGCCGAGTTCTTGGTTATTCATTTTTTTGTTCTTCGATTTTATGGATAATTGATGATCTTTTGGTTGATTGTGATTACATAGGCTGATTATAGACGTCCAGAGCTTTAAATTCGTATATAATTTTTCGAATTTGGTTTAGGAATCGGGGAATTAAGTTTTAGCCGGAATTTTTTCTCCGAGCTCGCTGGCGGTTGTTGTGATTGTGATCGAAACTAATGATTCCGAGTTGTTGTAGTTATCCTGAGGTTGCTGGTAGATTAGGGATAGGATTAGGATCATTTTGATATGAAAATCAGTAGTTTTTGGTAAGGTTTCGAAACCACCGGAAACCGGCGAAACGTCGGCCGGATTTTCTGGGTTTTCCAGAAACCGGCGACGAGTTCGTCGTTCCGGTCATCTTCCTCGTGGCTCCGGTCGTTTTCCCCTCTCCTGTACCGCCGTTCAATCCCCTTACCCCCACTTCTGTTTCCAAAATCAGTTTTTACATTTTCTGCTTTAAAAATTTAATTCAAAATTAGTTTCTTATTTCCAAAAATCATTTATTTAATTTCAAAAATTAATTACTTATTATTTATAATTCTAAAAATTATTTTCTTAATTATTTTAAATTCCTAAAATTATTTTCTTTTATTATTTTCAAAAATCTAATTTGATTTAATTATTTATAATTTATTTTAGTTAATTATTTATGAACTTAATTAATTGATTAAAATTACTTAATCAATTAATTTAATTTATAAATAGTTAAATAAATATAAATTATTTATAATTAATTCAAATAATTTCTAGTTTTTTTTAGCTTTTAAAATTATATTTCGGTATTTAAAAGTCAATTAATATTATTATTAATTGATTTAATTCTATTTATTTCTTATTTTATTCATAATAATTAAACCATTCGTCCGTTTAATACGAAACGAACGCGTACAGACTCAGAAAAATATTATGCTTTCAATAAAAATACTTTTGAGACCTGATTTCTTTTGTATTACCAGGTCTTTTGATTTGCGAGTCAGTCTGAGTCGGTATCTGATCGGTAAACACCATTATTGACCTGATTCCAATTTTGAATATACTGAAATCTATGTTTTGACAACCTGACTTATGTGTTACATGAAATATGTGATTGCATGATATATGAATAACATGATTACATGTTATATGAATACCATGATTACATGCTATGTGATATGCATGCTATTTGTTTACAGTTTTAAAATGCCATGAGTAATTATAAACGATCGGGTAGATTTTAAGACGTATGGTTACGTCAATTGAGTTTGGTTCTGTCAATTAAGATAGTCCTTTTGTTTATAGAATCAAGTAGCAAGGAGTGCAGTCAAGTACTAGAAGGAGATAGTAGCCAGTAGCTATAAGCATAGTAATAGTAAAAAGTTATTGAGCATACCAGGCAAGTATTCTCCCATATTCTAAATTTAGAATAGCTTATTGTTTTACATATTCAAAATATAAGAGCTGTTTATAAATACTCTGATAGCGCATCGAATATCAATACTCCTATGGTTATTGACATTTTCTTATTCTAGCAATCATTCTGCTAGAACCAATCTTTTGATTTGATAGATAGTGAATAACTATACTATCCAGATATACTCTATACAGTAAAACTTTGAGTTGAGATTAGCGAATGACTAATTGTTCTGGTTATTTCACCATCAGTTGTTGAGATAACTCCGGACCATGTGACATGGGGAGTTGAATAGATAAGGATGTCATTGATACGACTCCTTTAATCAAAATTGTTTTGTGAATTGATTATTGGTTAGCGTAAGAGGCCGAGGCACCGGTCCAGCGTGAGCTATTATATGAAAGTGTAATATCTTGCTAGGCGAGTATATGCCTTTTATGGATATGTAATAGGTACGGTATGGCTGCGGGATATCGTTACCTATATTTACGGTATGGCTGCGAAATACCGGTGCTGTTTCATGACTGATCATCAGGAACATCATAGTGCATAATTGTGTTTTGTTAAAATGTCGCTTAAATTGTAAGGTTTATATTAGCTTCAGATTTTACTCAGATATTGTTATTGTTGTTCACTTATAAACTTCATTCCGCTTGCTGAGCATTTCTCTTCGCTCATACTTGTTTATTATTCTAATCTTCCAGCTAAGCTAGAGCAGGCTTGAGTTTCAGGTTTGATCAGAATTCGAGTGCTTGTAGATAGTTTGGTGTGTTCTCCAGGTAGGCATTTTGGGACACTTGAATAGTCTAGAGGTTTGTAATAAAATTTGAATAAATTGTAAAACTAATTAGACTTATGGTTTGTAATAACACTTGGTTTGTTTTAGTGCCTGTTTAATACTATAACATGTGATTGATCCAGTTGCATGCAAGGGGTCATATTAATTATAATATTCCGCTATGATGATTTTATTATGGTTTATTGGCCAGTGACCCCCAAATCTAGACCTCGGGTTTGGAGGGTGTCATACCATACAAGGTCAAGAGTGTTCAAGGTAGATGAACCTACAAGATTGAGACTATGGATGGCTTTGAAGTCCCGAGAACTTGGCATGCACAAAACCTGAAGATTTACTATGTGTAAGGCGGTTGAGCACGATTCTCACTTGTCAAGATGACAAGTAGGTTGAAAAGCACCTTGAAGCTATGCTTGCTTAGGATTTACATGTTTTAGTTTGAGGTTTATTAAGACTTGTGTAAGGGATGAATCCCAACAATTTGTGAAATTCAGAAAGTTCTCAAAATATGTTCCTGTAACAAGATAAGTAAACTAAGTTCATAAGATGAAAGCATAAAGTTCGATAAATAAAACTGGTTCGAATAAATAGTACAAAGTCTGATAAACAAAGTCTCGAAGACAAGATAAAATAAATAAGCCACGCAGGGCTAGAAAAGCTCTAAGGAGCAGAGGTGCCCTCAGCATCCATATCATCATCTCCTCCGTTCTCGCTGGAAGTCTCAGTCGTCCCGGAGGAGGAAGAGCTATCATCCACAGTAGGCCTCGAAGATGACTCGGGAGGAGGAAGAAGCGGGTCCTGAGGGATACGATCCGAGACAACCACCCGGGTATGAAACCTCTGCATCAAAGCCTCGTCATCAGGGTAGATATAGTCCGCCAGGTTAATATTAGGACAAGCCTCGTTCACAGTCCCAAGGGCCGTGTCCCAGCCAGTCCTAAAAAACCCAGGGAAGACTGAGTCATCCCTCACCCTCATGGACTGGGTAATCTCCTCCGAGTCCAAGTAGTTGTCACTCGCCTTATCTTTATTGGCATGTAGCACCACCAGCTCAGCGTTGGACTCTCCGAGCTCCTCCTCCTTACGCTTCAGCTTCCACTCCAAAGCGGCGTACTTCTTCTGCTGCTTCTTGAGGGCATTATCAGTTTTGTCAGAAGCCCTCTTCAATGATTCAGCTTGCCTCACAGCGCCTTGAAAGTAGGCGTTAGACGGAAACGAAACAATAAACGAGGATATAATAAGGCAAGAAAATGCTACAAGTAAAAAGAAAGAAAAATTTCAAGAAAGGGTCATACCGAGGCCAGGGACTGAGCTCCCATGAGCTTTATCCTCTCCAGGTCAGGGGTAGCAACCACGTCAGTAAAGTCCTTGGGGGTTACGCTGTGGTAGGACCAATCTCAAGCATGCTTCGTGGATCCAACCACGGTATCCCCTCGGCGGAATTCCCAAAGAGGCTGAAAGGTGCCCGTAGCAACAGAGACAGGAGCATCAGCAGTAATAGGGGCACTGTGGGCATCAGCTCCCTCAGCTGGAACCTTCACCATGGGCTCCTTGTGCTTCCATAGGAAGCTAGGCTCCGTAGCTTTTCCTCGAGTATCCAGACCCGCAAGGCGAGCCTTCTTCATCCTGGCAGTCTCCTCAACGAGAGGCACATTATCCTCGTTGATTTACTTAGCAGCTGCAAAACAAGAGAAAAAAATAAAATAAGTGGTGTCAATAATGCATGAAAGAAAGTAAAAATGAGAAGGGAAGAAAAATACCCTATTGAGAAATAGAGGATAGCTCCACGTGGATGAGGGAGGACTCCTCTAAAAGAGTCCAGCTGATAGTGGCACCATCATCCTGAGTAAGCTCATCATAAATGATAGTTTCCTCAGGGGTTAGGTGAATAGATTTGAGGCTGCCATCACTAACCTTCCCGAAGGAAGATCTGAAGAGAGTGCCCCAGTCACCATTCTCCCACCTTAACCCGACAAAACTATTCCTCCAATTTTGGTTATTGTCGGGAATGGAGGCGCTGTTAAAAATGTGCTTACACTTGGGCCTTTGTTTAATGTAGACCCAACCACAAATACTAGAATAAGTGTTATAACACTGGAAAATCTTCCTAAAAACAACTACATATAAGGGAAAACCTCCCCTAAGACAACAAACCATGAAACATAAAATGTTCCTCCAGGCGTTTGGAGGAAGCTGACAGGGGTTAATTTGCAAATCAGTTAGGAGGTGAGGAATAAAGGGATGAAAAGGAAACCTAAGCCCAGCATCAAGGGCATCTGTGTAAACAAAAAGAGTATCGGGTTTTCAGTGGCAAGTACGGTCGCCACCAGAAACTGGAACTAGCCTAAGGGGAGGACGAACATTATAATGCGCATTTAACTTATCGTAATCTATATTGTGCCATGTGTTACAATGATTAAAAGAGTCGAGATGTGCAGTGGAGGGATATTAGTCCCCCTAGTATTAATCATATCTATCAAAGATATGTAAGAAGAGCAGATTTCGACATCCTTACCTCGTTTCGAAGCTGAGGCTATCTTGACCGCTCTCTCGGAATTCTTATCAGCCATTGATAGAAGTTGGAAGACCTTAAAACCTTGGAAGTAAGGAGGACTTGAAAACTTGAAAAAAGGCGGGAAAATACCTAGAGAGGGAGGAGCTTTGAAGGCTGGAGAATGTTAAGAGGATAGTGTTGGAGTATTTGAGAAGAGAAATGAGAAGTGAAGAATGATGAGTGTGAATGAAAACACACTTCTCCCACCCTTATATAGGCAAAAAAAGGCAAGTTAGGCCTGAAAAAGCCCATTTGGGCCCAAAGGATGGAGAAATCTGGATTGTTCCAGAAAATTTTGGAAAGTTTTAAGAAAATTCTGATATTACTTGGCAAAATCTGGAAGAATCCAGAAATTCCAAAATATTCTGGAAGTTGGGCTTGAAAATAAAGGCCTAACCCATCTCAAGGGCTCAAATTCTAGAAGGTTCCAGAAATAGGCTAGATAAAAAGTCAGAAAAAGCCCAGTACAAGGTTCAATAAGTCAAGCCCAGAAAAAGGGCCCAGGTAATTGAAGTTAAGGGCCCAAAAACAAAGCCCAGGAAAAAAGGCCTGTAGAAAATAGGCCCAAAGAGAGAGGCCCATTAAAATAAGTCCAATAAAGGGTTGACCCAAGATAAAAAGCCCAGGAAAATTAAAAAAATTGATTGTTTTTCTGACCTAATTCGACCAGGAAAGCTATGTTTTTGGTCGAATGATCTAGGTCGAAATTACCTTCGACCAGGGCTAGAAGGGGGGCTAATTCGGTCAGAAAACAAACATCCTGACCGAAAAGGGCAGAATCCTAATCGACAAAAAAATAAAAAATAAAATAATATATATAGTATAAAATCCTGGTCAAAATTCGACCAGGAATTGAGGTCGAATGTTCCTGCTCGAAAGCCTCTCGACTAGGGCACATCAAGGGTTAATTCGACCAGGATCCTGGTCGAACAGGATTCCTGGTCGAATCAGATATAAACAAAAAGAAAGAAAAAGAAAAAGAAAGAAAAAGAAAAAGGAAGAAAAAATGGAAAATCCGGAAAAATTACAGAAGATTGAAGGAAATTCCTTAAAATATTTTCTGAAAATATAAATATTTTAAGAAAATGAGGAATAAATCCAGAAAATCAAGGAAAAATCCCAGAATTAAGGGAAAAATTCAGAAAATTAAGGAAAAATCCCAGAATTCAAGGAAAATTCCTGGAAATTAAGATAATTCCTAAATAATAGGGATGAAAGCAAATCATTGTAAATGTGTAGGTCGCTCCACACTTTACACAAAAATGATACCCTGTAAGGGAATGAATGAACTTAACTTCTGCGAAACCTAATCACTGTTTCCTAAAAGTTGGGGGGCAAATGATAGGGAAGAAAATATTACCTGGTTATGTAATTAATGCTACATTAATCATATCAGAATTGGGCCAACAGCTAGGCCCATTTGAGAAGGTCCAAAACCCAGAATATTAATTAATTTCATAATTAATTAATAAAGGATAAATTAGCTGATAAGATAAGTCCTATTGGAGAAATAAATCCTTGTAGATTGGCCTCCAAGGAACCTGGTGGGATAAGGAATCAGCTTCCTACCTCTTAGGACTCCCAGGTCCATTCTAATTCTGAGACTTGCCCACCAAGTCTCCTAACCCAAGTCCAATTCAAGGACTCCCAACATCTATATAAGGGGCCTCTCCCCACAAATCAGAACTACGTTTTTGACTTGATCCTTGAAAATCAGCAAGGTACGTAGGCATCTTGTTAAGGCAGATCGAGTCACGAAACACAAGAGTAGTCAAATCGAGCCTCGAAGCTCACATTCCTTGGTAATAAATACATCAATTATTATACCTTAGTTTTTGATCCATAGCAAATAATATATATTGTTGTTGCAAGATAATTAGCGCTATAATATAAAAATTATATTGTCGAAAGATTCATTTAAATGTAATTCTGAGATAAGTGTTCTTTCCTGGAGGGCTTTATTACATGATAATAAACTATTCATCAAAAAGTATGAAAACCTAGAACTATCATTATCAATCAAGTATAAACTATATTTATCCTCGTAAATTATCTAGATTTTCTTGAAATACTAAAGCAAGATTTGGTTGTCTTGAACGGAAAAATAACCTTCTTTTTCATGGAGCTCTGACCATTTCTTACAGAAAGTTTTTCTTTCTACAACGTTCATATAGTAGAAAATTTATCCTTCTAAGAACGTTCTTGCCGTGCTAAGTTGTAGTTAGATATTAAGTGCAGTGAAATATAACACAAGGGGGTTGAATGTGTTTCTTTGAATTTTAATTAACTTTGAAAGTATTTGGTCTAAATTGAACAAAGCAGATATGAATTTGTAGAAATAAATTGTTAAATAGTAAATACACAAACAAGATAACAAAAACTCATTTGGTTATATTAATCAAATTTATTTTGTTACAAATCTGTGTTCTTAAAAAGAAGAACTCAGCTACAAATCTTGAGAGAAAATACAAGATATTTTCTTGATATGTTTTGTTACGTCTAAACTAAAGACCCGTGCATGCTTTATAGATCAACAACACGGGTTTAAAAAACTTATACTAAAATATACTAACATATTTTCTAAAGCTATCTTGTTTATTTCCATCTCTGGTGCTAGCAAATCTGTGCAGAATCTTGCAGGTCTGTGACCATCCTTTGTCCAGTGAATATTGGTCCTTCATCTTGTATTCTTTAAGCTGCTTTTGTAGTTTTTCCAATTCAGTGAATGAATTGTTTGTTGACTGATAATCTTGAATCTTGAACTTATCTGTATTATGAATTATAAGATAGGTTGTCGAGGTCTTCTTTTGTTCTGTAGAGAAGTGACTTATCGATAAGTAAAATGACTTATCGATATCTCGAGTTCTCGACATATATAAAGGATTTATCGAGGTCTCTAGTTCTCGATATGTAGAATAGCTTATCGACATCTCCAGTTCTCAAAATAGGCTTTTGATTTATCGACATCTTGAGTTCTCTACATGAGGATTTTGACTTGTCGACATCTCTAGATCTCTACATGAAGAAATGACTTGTCGATATCTCCAGTTCTCTACATATACTTTTTGACTTGTCGATATCTGAGATCTCTACATAGACTTTTTGAATTATCGATATCTGAGATCTCTACATGCATTTTGACTTATCGATATCTCTTGGGACTTCCTGATAAGTTATTTTGGACTTCTCGACAGACTTCTCGATATCCCTTGATCTGTGACTTGTTGATATCTGACTTAAAATATTTTTCCTAGAACAAAATTATTCAAATCCAAGGTGCTATACTTCTCTCTGAGGCATGATTAGAAATTGATCTTCGTCCAGAGTTTATTCCTTAGCTTGAAGGCTGTTCACAGAAAAATCCTCCAGTCCAATATACTTAGCATTTTTACAGACTCAAGGAATATAATTACAAAATATAAATATAGATTATCATACAACTTATCTTTAGGAATTTCAGTGTGACTTAGTCTTGTTATGTACATGCATGTCTTGCACAACAATCTCCCCCAATTTGTGAGAAGATTACTTGTTACAAATTCATGCCTGATAACAAGACTAACCCCAAGCTAAAATCATATACAGCAAGACTGACAAATTTACAAATTACATTTTATACATTTTACAGTTACATCAAATTTTGAGTTAGAATTTGTGGCGCCCTCCAAACCCGGGTCAGAAGTTTGGGGTCCACACATACACACACCTTATTTTTAACCTGCTTATAACAATAATAAAGATAATATTAATGTGCAGTGACCCTACTTACCAACTACCACGGACCGCAACAGGTTAAAGTATGCACACAAGCCAAACACACACTTACTTATATTACAAACCGCTCAAATCCCAACTATTCAAACTCAGAACTGAGTATTAAACATTATTACAAACTTTTACAAACTTAAATTACTCCAAAAGGTGCCTACTAGCTTAACTCGATCAACCTGAACCCCTAGCTCTCGCGCTGAACTGGGGATCCTCATTACCAACCGGTTCCTTCTTAACTGGAAAAGAACTTAAACAATATCGCACAAATGAGCTAACTAGCTCAGCAAGTAACAATGACAAAACTGAGAATAATGATCATCAAATGAAAAGGGTTATGATATCAAGTGAACAATGAATTATGATTTAGAATTGGATATTACATTTTCATTTTAAAAACCAAAGTTAGGCTGCTGATCAGTCACGCACTAACCCCGAGCAAAGCATACAACACTGCTCTAACTACTGGATCCAAGGCACACATTGGCCTAACTTGACCGTTTATATGGTCTGACCACGAATCGGGTCCACAATTTTATAAAATAATCCAATTCCACCATAACAACATAATAAACAATTTAAAACAATAAACAGAATCATTGGATATTTAATAAGGAAATGGTTTCAATCTTTACAAGGGATCAGTATGGCAATTTCAAAGCTTGAATGTTAAGTGATGAAAGAATTGGATAACAAAGGAATCAATATTTCAGGGTTACAAGGATTTGGTATTTCAAAGCATAAGGTACAATAGGTTGAATATGTAAGTAATCTGTTTCAGTGCTTGGTATTCAGATTGTATGTATTTGTGGAGTAGTATCGTATATTTGTGGTTCGTATCCGGGTGTACAACAATCAATGGTTTAGAAAGAATAAGGTTTACGGCTCAAGATCAATAACTGAAATCAGGGTTTAGGGTTCAGTGCTTCAAAGCACTTGCAATATAAAACAGGATTATCAATCAACTACAATATATCTCGAGAAAGTTCAGAACACTTGCCTAGTACTAGCTTGCTATACTGTACTATCTTCCAATCACAACCGTCTTACTCCTTGACTATCTGTTTCCTTTTCCTACGACTTGCCTCTTCTGCTCATATATTATAAGCATCTATCAATATTTAACTCATACGATTCTATTCGAAACACACTTCTATCTACCCTTCGTTTTACCCAAATCTGATTAACGGATTGAAAGTTACGCTATAACCAAGTAAACACCGAACATATAGACCGACAGTTAACCAACAAGTCACCTATAGCACATAACACATCAAACAATCAATGACATATCATTTATAAAGAAGTCTCGGGTCATAAACAGGCTTTCGGGTATTTAAGATGATTTTTAAAACATTTTTCGGAATTAAAACGGGTCGTTGGATCAATTTCAGAGTAATAAACAAGGTTCGGTTGGCCAAATCTGGCTTCAAAACAATTTTCTGATAATTATCGAGCCTTGAAAATAATTTAAAATAATATTTTAAAGCTCGAAACTATTTTTTGGAATTTTTAAATCATTTTAAATAATTAAATCTAATTAAATAATTAATTAAAATCAATTAATAATTAATTAAATCAATTAATCAATTAATTTTCGAATTAATTGACCAATTAATCAATTAAATATTAATTGAAATTAATTAACTAATTAATTCAGATTTATTTTTGAATTAAAAATAATTTTTGGAATTAAAATAATAATTTTTGGAATTTTCAGAAATTAAAAACGGATTTTTATAATTAAAATAAATAGAAAATATGATTTTTATATAATTTTAAAACAGGAATTCAAAATATGCAAATTCTGGAAAGTTCAGGGACTGAACTTCACCATCTTCAAAAGTACAGGGACTAAACTGCAATTTTGCAGTTTAGTCGCCGGAAAATTTCGGGGATGGCCGGAGAACACGATTCCGGCATCCTCACCCCACCATCTACTCCAGATATGATCTACACAACACCAGGAACACAACCATGCAATCAAATCACATCAATAACCCCTGACCTGGCCGGAAAATGACCAAGAACATCACCGATTTCCGGTGAACCGACGAAAACTTCAAAACACAACTCACTTCGATTCACTAATCCTCTGTTAAACGAGCTATATACCAATCGATTGAAAATTTCATAAGGAACACAACCCACTATAATACAACAACAAATAACCCCTAAATCAAAAAGCCCCAAATTCAATTGAAAACATTCATACGGGTTATAAACCATAATTTTAAAATTCGAAGATTAAACTCAATTTTGAACATGTTATTAAACTCCAAATCAGTCATATGACATATGAAAATCATCAGGAAAACAAGCTCTACACCATGCAATCATCAAATCATTCAAACAATCATCCGAACAAAAAATCATATTTTTAATAAAAATAATTCGAAAATAAATAAATTTCCAAAAAATAAACCTTTGATTCTGTAGTTCTGGAACTTGTATAATCTGATAGTACTCTTCAAAACCTCCGTTTTGGTTACTAGAGCTTCCCGAGCAGATTTCAATAACACCTCCAAGTAGTAGTTGATTCTCAGAAAGGTTTATGAATATAGGTATTTTCTCTGGAAAATTATATAATTACTGTCTGCAAATGATTTTTGATACAGAATAAAATACGGTAAAGGCTATTTATAATTACGGAAAATTAGTATCCCATTGGATCATTCCAGATACAAAATTGTACGTTTATTTATAAAAACTGATCCAAACGATATCGGTTTTCGGGATAATTATCCAAACCAGTACAATTTGTACTGCGGTCTTGGTCTCAGCGCCTGGTTACACGTATTACGAGGTGATAATTGTGATAGTTTAATAAAAAGATCCTGTTTATCAAAAATACGAGTTTTATTGATTTACCGAAACAAATAATGTATCGAAAATGTTGCGCCGGGACCCGCGCAGGACAAACTGTACGCCGGATCGAAAAAGTCGAAACATGGAAAATGCTCAAAATATTACAATTAGGTTAGGAAGGAGTTTTCGGAAGATTTTCGAGTTATAAAAACGTAACAACGGATGACGTCGGTTGGTTCCCGATTGTATAAAATAGTTTTTAAATACTCGGAAAAAGATTTTATAAAATCCATATATTTCCTATAAAATCATAAATCAACATAAAAATAATTAGGAAGATATGACAATTATCTATATTTTATTTTGGACATATTAAAATTAAAATACTCAATTAATATTATTTTTAAACATCCAAGCACATTTAACACTTAACAAATAATTAACAGAATAGATACTGAACACATATAATAATTGTCTATTAGTAAAAGTAATTACACGATATATCCCGGATATTACAGAATTTCTCATAACCAGGTTCTTTTCTAATAAGGTCCTTGAGTTTGACTAATACTTCAAGTTCTTCAATAATCTCAGTCCCTCTTAGAGCTTCTACCAGTTTGAGCCATTCATCTAATGAGTAACTGTTTAGCAAATGAATCATGTACCTTGCAAACTTATTGGTCTTTATGTTTAGAAAATGTCCATCTTTAGATATCCTGCTCAACTCCCTTGTCTTCAGTTCATTTGACCTTTTCTCAAACATTTCAATCTCCTCAGCATAATTCCTTTCTCTTTCCTCCCTTTCAGCCTTTTCCCTTGCATGCCTTATATTCCTATCTCTCAACCTCTCGGCCAATATAACCTTCCTTATTCTTGTATATGAATCCCTTGAATTCATCAAACTATTCACTCTCTCCAATTCTGCAGTTAAAAATATCTCAATTACTTCTCTATTCAGCAAAATGAAGGTGCATCTTTGTAGTAAATCATGTCTTCTCCTAGAGTAACAACATAAACTTTGAATATCTCATCAGCTAACTTTTGGTGATTATCATCATCTGATATGCTTTTAGAAATTGGTAGAAAGTCATCCTGATTGAACAGTTCCAAAGTGCACCAACTTCAGCTTGATTTTTTCTTGGCTTTCTTCTTGTAGTTTTGAAGTACGTTCTAGTTGGAGGTTTGAATGAAGGTGGTTTAAATATTTTCTTTAGTGAGGTTTGGATAGCTGTGATAGGGATCTTGAGTAAAGAATTAGCAGTTGGCTTGTATATGTACTTAGGCTTTTGGGTTTGGATTGATTGAGTTTTTGTTGGGCTAAGCTTATGTGTTTGGTGTTGAATGACATTTATGACACTTTATTACGCTCCGTAAAGCTTTATATTGGTGTATTTGTACTCAAGTTATTGGTGTTTTAATGTGTTTTCTAGTGTTTTTGCATTTCAGGCATTAATCTGAGAATCAGGTGAATTATCATTGATTTAATGCTAATATGGTGTTAGGATGGTGTCCAAGGAATAAAGCTCGCGAAGACCGGCTCAAAACTGCAAGGAAAAGAAGGTTTTGGCAGAAGCCCAACGCGCTCGCCCTGATCAAGCGCGTGACCGCGCTCAAACTTCAGAGAGCCAGCGCGCCCGCGCTGATCAAGTGCGCGGCCGCGCCGTGTCGGGATAGCAGAATCCTATTTTTACTTGGCTTTTGAGAGAAAGACTTTTACATTGCATGGGGCTGCTATATAAATAACTTTAGGTCATTTTTCATATCATATCATGTCAGAGACATATCAGAGCTAAGGAGAAGATGGCAAGAGACCTATAGCAGAATTCAGCAAAGGCGAAGACGATCTAGTTTATTCTTGTGAATCTTTGTTTTGAGTTGTAATCTTGGATGCTCGTTTCTTGTTTTGTTGAACTTATACTCTTGTGTTAACTTTGTTTGATTATTTGTTATAAAGACTACGTTTATTATACCATGCTTTCATCGGAACCCATGTTGATGATGAGTCCGATTATGGGCTAATCGGTATCGTAGGGTTCTAGTGGATTTATTTATGGATTTCTTTAGTTGATTTGTTTTGATGCCTTAGTGTGTGGTGATTGTATGATAACCTAGTATTGGTTGTACGTATTCGTCTTATGAGCGTTGCGAACTTATAAGATAGTGTGTTAATTCTTAATGAAGCAAAAATGAATTTAAGGGTTTAGAACTTGCCATGCTAGCATAGGTTTATGTGTTATTATTATGCATGATTCGTGGGTAATTTTAACCATCTTACTTGCCCTATGTAATCAAGATAGATAACTTGTGCTTAACCCGTTATGTTTTCAAATTCTATAGACATATAGGGCCTCAATAGAATTGGTGTCTATTCAACTTCTATCTCTTTTGTGGATGTCTGGAAGTATGGTATTCGTACAACGAAAGTTGGCGTTTATCAGTTTCGTGTTATCTGATTAGTGTCATCACCATTACATGCTATGGTTAAGAACGAAAAGGCTATTGAATGAAGTATTTAATGAAGTTAGAATCCCATGTTTGTCATATATATTAAGTCAATCAATCTTATTCCCTTAGTTATAATTGTTAGTTTAATTCTTAGTTATAAACAACCCCAATTTGTTATCATCTTAGCATTGAATAATAACCATACATTGTTGCTTAAGTGCATAAATTAATTAGTTAACCAAGCCAGTCTCTGTGGGAACGAATCTGATTTATATCTTATACTACTTGCGAACGCGTATACTTGCGTGTATTATTAGCGCGTGTTTAGCGACTAACAAGTTTTTGGTGCCGCTGTCGGGGATTGTAGTGTTAATTTTTAGTTTATGTATTTTCCATCAGTGGTCGTTAAAGTTCATTGACTCAGACATTGTTACTTATCTGTTTTCTTGTCTTATTTCAGGTACTCTAGCGAGGGTGTATGCATACGCGAACACTGGATAAAGCCGATGAAGAAGTTGTGGTGGTTCAAAAGGAAGTTTTTGAAGAAGTAAAGAAGGTAGAAGAAGAAGAGAAAGTTGAGGAACCAGTTTTAGTAGAGATGGGAGATCAAGCAGAAAATCCTAAGGCTTTGATGGACTATTCTCAGCCTAAGATCAATGACATTCAGTCAAGCATCATCAGGCCAGCCATCAGGGCTAACACTTTTGAGATCAAGTTAAGCACGATTCAGATGATACAGAACTCAGTTCAGTTTGGGGGTTCTCCTACTGAAGATCCCAACATGCACATCAGGGATTTCATCGAGATCTGCGACACTTTCAAGTTCAATGATGTGACTGAAGATGCTATCAAGCTGCGACTCTTCCCATTCTCTCTGAGGGACAACACTAAATGCTGGTTGCATTCTCTACCAGCTGGGTCTATCACCACTTGGGAAGATCTTGCTCAAAAGTTTCTCACCAAATTATTCCCTATGGCGAAGACTGCTGCAATCAGGTATGCTCTTACTCAGTTTGCTCAGTAAATTGGAGAATCTCTGTGTGAGGCTTGGGATCGATATAAGGAGATGATGAGGAAGTGCCCACACCATGGCATGCCTGATTGGATGATTATTAACTATTTCTATAATGGATTGGGTGCTACTTCTAGACTCATGCTCGATGCAGCATCAGGAGGAGCCTTGTTGGCTAAGAGCTACGATGAAGCTTATGAATTGATTGAACTGATGGCTTCTAATGAATACCATAATCCTTCCCAGAGACTGACTCAGGGAAAAGTAGCAGGAATTTTGGAGTTGGATGCAACAACTGCTATAGCTTCCCAACTTAAGGCTTTGACGATGAAGGTGGACACTTTTGCTAATTATGGGGTTAATTAAATCTTTAGTGTCTGTGAGCTTTGTGCTGGTGCCCATGAGAATGAGCAGTGCGCAATTTCTAGTGAATCAGCTCAGTTCGTGAGCAACTTTCAACATTCGCAGCAGCCTGTGCCAGCCACTTATCAACCCAAAAACCACAATCATCCTAATTTCAGTTGGAGCAACGCTCAGAATGTGGTTCAACAACCTTATCAGCAGTATCCAGCTAAGCATTACAACCCCCTTGGTTTTCAGCAACCGCAATATGCACCAAGATAGCAACTTCAGCTATAACAAGCTAATGAAAAATTTGAATTAGAGGAGTTGAAGCTTATGTGCAAGAGTCAAGATGTGTCTATCAAGACCTTGGAAAATCAAATTGGGAAAATTACCAATGCCTTGCTAAATCGTCTGCCCGGTACACTACCTAGTGACACTGAAGTGCTAGGAAAGAGGGAAGCTAAGGAGCAGGTAAAGGCAATCATTTTCAGGTCTGGAAAGGTTGCTAATCCCGAACAAACTCAAGCGTTGACTGAAGAAGCCGGGGCTGAGAAAGAAGTAGAGCAGCAGGAAGAAGAAGTGGAACCAAGGAAGACTACTGTTGAGCACACTCCTTCTGAGGGTAATACAAGGGAGAAACAGATCTATCCTCCACCGCCTTTTCCTAAGCGGATACAGAAGAAAAAGCTGGATAAGCAATTTGAGAAGTTTCTGGAGGTGTTCAAGAAACTTCATATCAACATACCTTTCGCTGAGGCTCTTGAGCAGATGCCTAGTTACGCAAGGTTTATGAAAGATATTCTCTCTCAAAAAGTGAAGCTTGATGATTTAGAGACAGTCGCTCTCACGGAGGAATGCAGTGCTGTGCTATAACTGAAGTTGCCTCTGAAGCTTAAAGATCCAGGAAGCTTCACTATTCCGTGTACTATTGGAAAAGTGTCTTTTGACAGATGCTTATGTGACTTGGGAGCTAGCATCAATCTGATGCCTTTGTCAATCTTCAAGCAGTTGGACTTACCTGATCCAAAAGCAAGTTATATGACCTTGCAATTGGCCGACCGTTTTATAAACTCATCTTCCCTGCTGATTTTGTCATTCTTGATTTCGAGGAGGATAAAAAGATTCCCATAATTTTGGGAAGACCTTTCTTGGCTACTGGCCGAACCTTGATAGATGTGCATAAGAGTGAGCTCACAATGCGAGTGCTGGATCAGGATGTAAATTTTAATGTGTTCAATGATATGAAATTTCCTACAGAAAATGAGGAGTGCTTAAAGGTGGAGTTGGTCGATTCTGTGGTTACTTTAGAACTTGATCAATTGCTAAGGTCCGATGCCGTAGAAAAATCCTTATTAGGAAATTCAGATAGTGAAAATGACGAAGGTGAAGAACAATTACAATATTTGAATGCTTCTCCCCGGAAGAGGAAAATTGATATGCCTTTTGAATCTCTTGGAATGAAGGAATTGAACAAAGCTCCTAAATGCCTCAAGCCATCTATTGAGGAAGCTCCCACTCTTGAGCTTAAGCCTTTACCTAAGCATTTGAGGTATGCGTTTTTAGGTGATGCATCTACTTTGCCTGTTATTATTGCATCTGACCTTTTAGGTACTGGCGAGGAAAAGCTTCTGAGGATCCTGAAAGAGTTCAAATCGGCAATTGGTTGGACTATAGCAGATATTAAGGGAATTAGCCCTTCTTATTGCATGCATAAAATTCTGCTAGAGGAAGGTAGCAAGCCTACGGTCGAGCAGCAAAGAAGATTGAATCTGATCATATAGGAAGTAGTGAAGAAGGAAATTCACCTTTTTCTGTAGGTGGGGGTCATTGAGAATCTTCCTCCACCTTTTTCTGTTAAAGGAATTCACAGTTTTCTCGTCCATGCGGGTTTCTATAGGCATTTCATCAAAAACTTCTGTAAGATTTCAAAGCCATTGTGCAGTTTGCTAGAGAAAGATGTCCCTTTCAAGTTTGATGACAAGTGCCTTGCAGCTTTTGAGACGTTGAAGAAGAGTTTAATCATGGCACCTATCATAACTGTACCTGATTGGAATGAACCTTTTGAGATGATGTGCGATGCAAGTGACTATACAGTTGGAGTAGTTCTTGGGCAGAGGAAGAACAACATATTTTATGTGGTCTACTATGCTAGCAAGACCTTAAATGGTGCTCAACTGAATTACACTACTACAGAGAAAGAACTTTTGGCTATTGTCTATGGTTTTGAGAAATTTCGATCTTATCTACTTGGGAATAAGGTAACAGTTTTCACTGATCACGCTGCAATTCGTTATCTCGTCTCAAAGAAGGACTCGAAGCCTAGATTGATTAGATGGGTTCTTTTGCTTCAAGAATTTGAACTAGAGATCAAGGACATAAAGGGTACTGAAAATCAAGTCACTGATCATCTCTCATGTTTAGAGAACCCTAATGCTACTTCATTGGATAAGACATTGATAAATGAGTCTTTTCCCGACGAGCAGCTATTTGGAGTGTAAGAAGAAGAACTTTGGATTGCAGACATTATGAACTACCTTGTGAGAAATATCATGCCTCCCGAGTTATCTTCTGCTCAAAGGAAGAAGTTTCTAGATGAAGTGAAGTGGTATATGTGGGATGAGCCGTTTCTTTTTCGACAAGGAGCTGACCAAATTATCAGGAGATGTATTCCTTACAGTGAAACGGGAGGGGGGGGGGGGATCTTACAAGATTGCCACTCGACGGCTTATGAAGGACATTATGGTGGAGAAAAGACGATAGCTCATATTCTGCAAGCAGGTTTCTTTTGGCCAACCTTGTTTAAAGATGCTCACCAGTTCGTCTTGAAATGTGATCGATGTCAACGTGTGGGTAATATGTCTAATAGGGATGAAATGCCTCTTAATGTGCTTCTCGAGGTTGAGGTCTCCGATGTTGGGGGAACGGACTTCATGGGGCCATTTATCTCATCTTGTAACAATCAGTACATCTTGTTGGCGGTTGATTATGTGTTAAATTGGGTTGAAGTTAAGGTGTTGCCAACAAATAATGTGAAAGTAGTGCTTAATTTTCTTCACAAGCAAATATTCACATGGTTTGGAACTCCAAGAGTCATAATCAGTGATGAGGGGTCGTATTTTTACAATGCAAGTTTACTGCTATGATACAAAGGTATAATGTGAATCATCGTATTGTTACAGCTTATCATCCTCAGACAAATGGTCAAGCTGAGGTGTCTAACAGAGAGATCAAGCGCATTTTAGAGAAAGTTGTGTGTTCATAGAGGAAAGATTGGTCTTTGAAGCTTGATGAAGTTGTTTGGGCGTATAGAACAACATATAAGTCTCCATTGGAAATGTCGCCGTTTCAGTTGGTTTATGGTAAAGGGTGTCATTTGCCTGTGAAGCTTGAGCATAATGCATATTGGGATTTGAAGAAATTGAATCTTGACTTGGATGCAGCTGGAAAGAAGAGGATACTTCAATTAAATGAACTCAAAGAGTTTAGACTTCAAGCTTATGAGAAAAACAAAATGTACAAGAAGAAAGTCAAGAGATGGCATGATCGGGGTCTAGTGCTCAAATCATTTGTGCCGGGTGAACAAGTTCTTTTGTTCAACTCTCGTCTCCATCTTTTTTCTGGAAAGTTGAAGTCAAAGTCGTCAGGGCCCTCCATAATCAAAACTGTGTTTCTGCATGGAGCGTTGAAAATTTTTGAAAATGATCCGGGCCAAACATTCAAGGTAAATGGTCAGAGGTTGAAGCATTAATATGTGACACGGCAAACCGCGAGGTGGTTAGTGCCATTTTATTGTCCATTTGAGCTCAAGGTTCTACGTCGAGCTACCGACGTAAAAGAAGCGCTTCTTGGGAGGCAACCCAAGTTTGTTGTACATTAGTAGGTAGAGGAAGCAAGATGAAAGGAGAAAATATAAAAAAAGTAAAAAAGAAAAAAAAATTCAGGGCCAACTTCAGTAGCCAAGCGCGCCCGCGCTGTTTTTCCAGAAGGTAAGCGCGCCCACGCTCATCTAGCGCGCGCCCGCGCCGGTTTTCCAGAAGGTGAGTGCGCCCACGCTGTCCAAGCGCGCGGCCACGCCGGGTCCTGTTCGAATAAAAATAAAAACAGTGTTTATGGGAATTTCGGGATTTTAACTATAAAATCAATTTCAAACTGAATTTTACTCTTCCACATCCCAAATTTCCCTCTCCAAATCAAATCCATTATTCCCACGATTCTCATAATAAATTCCCACTTCTATTCCATATCTAATTCTCATCTCTTAACCTATAAATACACACACTTATACACAAACTTCTTCACCACTTCACAAATTCTCAAACACAAAAATCTCTCAAACACTGAGTTTTTATTCTCTCTTATTCAATCCCAATGGCACCGAAGAGACAAAGAACGCAAGTTGGCAGCAGCACCACTGATTCTTCATCTGTGGGCGGTGTGAGGACAAGGTTTTCTACTCCTGAGACTGAAGAGGAATACACGAGGCTTCTCTTGAAACCTATTTCTAAGGAGTGAGGTTTTTTTCCATCAGGGAAGGATGGTAAGCTGTTGGAGATGATTCTTGAGATGGGCTAGGTTCCTTTTTGTGAGGCTCCCGCTGTTGTGCCAATGAGTGTTGTGCGGGAGTTTTATGCTAATGCGAAGGCGGAGAAGAATGGCTTCACGGTGGTGAGGGGGATGACTGTAGAGTATAGTACTGATGCCATTAGGAGGGTGATTGAGCAGCCCGTGAGGAAGCCCGGTCAGGATACGTGGAACGATAAGACTCCCGAGGACTTCAAATTGGATTCGATCATTACAACTTTGTGTGTGCCTGAGACTCACTGGAAGTTTAAAAGGGGAACTACTGATTATTCCACATTCCCTGCGTCGTGCATGAACAGGTTTACACGAGCTTGGAACTCGTTTATTTGTGCTAACATCATGCCATCTTCGCATGTGCAAGAGATTACTGTGGAGCGTGCTCGTTTGCTATGGGGTATTCTTCAGGGCGATTACATTGATTTGGGGATTGTTATTTATCAGGGGATTTTGAGGTTCTTAAGAGGAGGTACCACATGTGCTATACCTTATGCATCCGTAGTGACGAAGCTGTGTATGGCAGTTGGTGTTCATTAGCCCACACATGAGTAACTGTAGCTTCCCGGTGCTCCTATCGACAGTTCTACACTGTTGAGCATGCAGGAGTGGTATGGAGGGAAGCCCGATCCTAAGGGGCTTGGGTATTCATATGATCATATGCCAGGACGTGTACCCATTGATCAGGCTACTGCGGGAGGTTCTTCGCAGGCCCGTAGAGCAGCTTGGAGAGCTCAGTTAGGAGAGGAGGCTGGTTCTTTCCAGCAGCATCATGAGGAGGCTGGAGCAGTATTGGAGCTGGTTTGAGTTCGACGAAGTATAAGCGTGTAGCGAGGAGGATGGATGTGACGCATGACATCCATAGTCGGTTTGCACATGATCTCACCCAGGCACTTTGGACAGCTTTTAGAGCCACCAGTGTTGATATCCAGTGGCCAGTATGTGGTGAGGACTCTGTGTATCAGCCTCCAGACATGCCTGATACTCCTCCTGTTGAGGGTGATGATTCTGATTTGCAGTAGGTATGTCTGATTCCTTACTAATATCTTCACTGAGGACAATGAATATTTTAAGTTTGGGGGTAGTAATTGAAGGAATATGTTTATGTGAGTCACATTTAGTTTGCATATTCATTATAGTTTAGTACATTTAGTTTGCATATTTTGCCATGTAGTAGTTTTTTTTATTTATGGTAATTTGTTCATGTAGTTGCATGCATGTGCATAATAACATTGATCCCTTAGATGATTTTTCCGATTAATCTGTGATATTGATGCTATTGTAGTGATGTCGTATTTAGTGATGTTAAGTCTTATCAAATTAATTTGCATGCTAGAGATAATTATATTTCACTAAGTTTTATAGGTTGCTAGAGTGCTAGATCATGGTCATGGTTTATTTGTTTGTCAAGGTTTAATCGCTTGTTTATATTTAGAATTTAGGATATTCTCTTAATAATAAATTAACATGGAGATTTAAAAAAATTGGAGAGAATTGGATTTCATTGCTAGTTGTGTGGCTAGGTGTCAAATAGCTAGTAGCCGGCTCATATTTATATGAGTAGTCTAGGGTTGAGCGAGATGGAGTGAAACGCACTCGTTCAGAAATTTGAAAAAAAAGAAAAAAATATAGAAAAAAAGAAAAGAAAAAGTGTTATGTTTAATTGATCACGAGTGGGCTCTTTAGTACTCGAGTTATTAAGTTCTTAGGGGACTTTGTGCCTAGTGACCTAAGGCTTTTATAGTCTGGGATCCGCTAATATAACACTCACTACATGGGTGCTATTGTATAAGTCTATTGTGGACCTCACTCATTGCACGATCAAATAAGCATACTTGTGTTGTTTTGTTGTGAATAAAAACGTGAATCCATATTAAACTCCGATATAAAAATGGAAGTGTTATAGTTATTTTGAGTCTAGCTTTTATTCTATTTATAAACTTGCGATTGCTTTGGTAAGTAGTGAGTCATGATTGTTGATCTAGTTACGATAGTATATCTGTAAGCAGTTGCACACACACACACACACGTCTTTGGTTTGTAGATTGATTTGAGAGGTTTGGTTGATCTTTATGCAAATATCTGCATTTGCTGATGTGTTACTTGTTGATTGGTTTAGTTATTAAATGGGGATCGTGGCATTCATTTAGTTGCATTCATGCATTTTTATTTCTTGTTTTTTTGAGTCTGTTTATGCTTGAGGACAAACATCGATTCAAGTTTTTGGGGTATGTTGAGTGGCATTTATGACACTTTATTACGCTCCGTAAAGCTTTGAATTGATGTATTTGTACTCAAGTTATTGGTGTTTTAATGTGTATTCTAGTGTTTTTGCATTTCAGGAATTAATCTGAGAATCAGGTGAATTAGCATTGATTTGATGCTAATATGATGTTAGGATGGTGTCCAAGGAATAAAGCTCGCGAAGACCGGCTCAAAACTGCAAAGAAAAGAAGAAGTCAAAGTTTTGGCAGAAGCCCAAGGGATAGCAGAACCCTGTTTCTACTTGGCTTTTGAGAGAAACACTTCTACATTGTATGGGGCTGCTATTTAAACAACTTTAGGTCGTTTTTCATATCATATCAAGTCAGAGACATATCAGAGCTAAGGAGAAGACGGAAAGAGACCTATAGCACAATTCAACAAAGGCGAAGACGATCTAGTTTATTCTTGTAAATCTTTGTTTTGAGTTGTAATCTTGGATGCTCGTTTCTTGTTTTGTTGAACTTATACTCTTGTGTTAACTTTGTTTGATTATTCTTTATGAAGACTATGTTTATTATACCATGCTTTCATCAAAACCCACGTTGATGATGAGTCCGATTATGGGCTAATCGTTATCGTAGGGTTCTAGCAATTTATTTATGGATTTGTTTAGTTGATTTGTTTCAATGCCTTAGTGTGTGGTGATTGTATGATAACCTAATATTGGTTGTGTGTATTCGTCTTATGAGCATCGCGAACTTATAAGATAGTGTGTTAATTCTTAATGAAACGAAAGTGAATTTAAGGGTTTAGAACTTACCATGCTAGCATAGGTTCATGTGTTATTATTATGCATGATTCGTGGGTAATTTTAACCATCTTACTTGCCCTATGTAATCAAAATAGATAACTTGTGCTTAAAAGGTTATGTTTTCAAATTCTATAGACATATAGGGTCTCAATATAATTGGTGTCTATTCAGCTTCTATCTCTTTTGTGGATGTCTGGTAGTATGGTATTCGTACAACGAAAGTTGGCGTTTATCAGTTTCTTCTTATCTGATTAGTGTCATCACCATTATATGCTAAGGTTAAGAATGAAAAGGCTATTGAATGAACTATTTAATGAAGTTAGAATCCCATGTTTGTCATATATATTTTGTCAATCAATCTTATTCCCTTAGTTATAATTGTTAGTTTAATTCTTAGTTATTAACAACCCCAATTTGTTATCATCTTAGCATTGAATAATAACCATACATTGTTACTTAAGTGCATAAATTAATTAGTTAACCAAGCCAGTCTCTGTGGGAACGAATCTGATTTATATCCTATACTACTTGCGAACGCGTATACTTGCATGTATTATTAGCGCGTGTTTAGCGACTAATATTTGGGTGGGTAGAGTTTTTGATGTTTGAATTTATGGAACTTTCTGAATCTTCTTCTTGTCTTCTTCACCATCCCCCTTCTTCTTTTTCTCATCATCCTTCCCCTTCTTATCGAATCCTTACTTTTTGTTATACCGCTCTTGAGCGAAAAGCTTTGGAATCTTCTTTTCGGATTTCTTTTATCCTCCTTTTTATCATCCACCTTATTGCCACTATTTTTGTTATAGTGACTTGGATTTGAGCCAAAAGATTTGTACTCATCTTTCTTTTGCTCATGATTATCTGAATCATTTTTTGTACTGATATGTGTTTTATATAGCATAGTATCTACATTCTTCAAATACTTAGACGGTATCTTGATCATCTCCTCATCTTCAAATGTCTTGATCTTTTTAGTATATAAGTCTGTCTCAAGTGTCATTATCATCCCCAAGTTTCCCATGACACGGTGCTTTAGAATTTGAAAATATTTGCACCTCTTGGTAGATGGAAGGATGTAGGCCACTCCCTTGATTGGCTGTAGGTAAGCTTCTAGAAATGCAGATATTTGATCCTTTTTTAGCTCTGTAAGCAAGAGAGTGTCATCTGGAACCACCATGTTCACCTTGTTGATAAAGATATCCAGGTTAGATGTTCTTCTTGATTGTAGATAAGAAAGAGACACCTGCATACATCTATCCACATATGAATCATTCACATTTGTAATTATCCTCTTCTCCTTGAAATTTTGCCTAGTCACCATCACCACCCTCAGGAAATTGATATTTCTATCCATAGCCTTCTTGTATGTAAAGTGGTTGTAGTTTAGAGAGACTCTCAGGGCTTCTAGGAGTTCATCAAATTCCTTATCAAGAAAAGGTCTTTCAGCTGTCATCATGAGCCTATCCAAACCAACATCATCTTTATTTTAATTTGTAGCTTGGATGGATTTTAGCTGAGACTCCATCTAACCCTTAGTCTTGATAGCAAGCACAATAGGTGAAGGTAGAGGGATTTGGGTCCTTATAGCTTGAGGTGATTCTTGAAAGGGCACATTCAAGGCTCCTATAATAGCTCCCAATGACACTAAGATCTGTATTTGTAGATATTTGTGGGAGTCTATTAAGGACTTGATGTCCTGTTTCTGACTTTGGACAAGGGAGGTTAATTAGGAGACTTAAGTAGATAGGGAAGCATTTGAAGTTTGAAGGTCTGAAATTTGAGCTTAAAGATTTTGGATTTGAAGGTTTGTTGAGGTAGAGGGTATGGATTGTGAACTGGATGCAGATCTGGTACCAAGTGAATTCTGGACAACATTCATGATCTCCTCCATTACCAAATCCGATTGTTCATATCTAGCCTTGAACAACTGATCCAGCTTGATCTTGGTGTCATTATTGTAACGGCCCAAATCTGGGGTCAAGATTTGGTGTCACTAAACAATCTTTACATAACATAAAATAATATACAGATTTACATTTAAATGCGATCAGAAAATCATTTAAAGATAAATAATCAATAAAATATTGATTTCTAAATTTTATAAATTCCTAAAAATATTAAATAAAATTATAAAGTAACAAAAATAATTTTAGAAACAATTTTAGCATTTATGAGAATAAATACTCAATAAAATCAATTTAAAAGCAAAAATGAATTTGTACAGCTCAATAATTAATTATACAATTAATCTTCGTACTCAACCAATCAACACAATTAATAATACAACAATACATAGCTGACATGACCATTGCATATTTTATTTATTTAATAATTTGATAATAACATTTACATATCGGATCCGAAAATAGATTACTTTGCCGCTAAGTAACTGTATAACGATACGATTTTTAATACCAGATTTGGATAATTATTAAAACAGAGCCTCTTATAAAATACTTTATACAAAATAAGGTGATAAAACCTCGCCTTTCGAGAATACGAGTTTTATCGATTTATAAAATGATTAGCGTATCGAAAATTTCACGCCGGGACTCGTACAGGTCAAACCGTTGCCCGTATTGAAAAAGTCGAAATATTGAAAGTGTTCAGAATTGTCAGATTAGGTTAGGAAGGAGTTTTCGGAAGAGTTTCAGGTTGTAAAAATGCAAAAATGCTTGAAGTGGAACGATTTCAATTTCTAAAAAGTAATTTTATAATTACTTAAAAATAATCATTATTAATTCTATAAATCCTTATAAAATTATATAATGATACAAAAATTTCCAGAAAAATACCAAAATTATCTATATTTTATTATGGATAACTAAAAATTAAAATATCCTAATTTTATTAGACATAACACCCAAACATCAATATCAATCATCTGATAATTCACCAAAAATTCACGTAATAATTACGTAATTTATTGATAAAAATAATTACACGATATTTTCGGAATATTACATCCTTCCCCCCTTAAAAAGATTCTGTCCCGAGAATCATGCTAAGGAACAGACAATTATATTTTCCTAATATCTCAGTTATATATATTTGATAATGTCATGTGTAATATGATTTATGTTTAGTTTTCAGATCTTACAAAACAGGACAAATCAGTACTTAACAGGAAATCAGTACTTATATTGAAGACAGAACTTAAGATATCAGAACTTAAGGTTCAGAAGATATTTATCATAATATAATATCAGGACTTAAGATGACTTTCAGATAAGGCAGGCGGCTGATTGAAAGGAAAGAAGATCGAGACTAAGACAGAAAGAATTGTGCATGAAGAAAGAATTCTATGAAGAATAGAATACTTGGAAGAAAAGATAACTAGTTGATATATTTTAGGAAGCAGAATTATATTCCATATCAATTAGAAGATTATCTTGTAACTGTGTAGTATATAAACACATGTATAGAGTTTACACTATAAGTGTTACGATTATCGAAGTTATTATTCTTTGTAACTCTAGCAGCTCTCGTGATAATTTGTTCATCACTGAGAGAGGACAGTTCCATATTGTAACAGAGTTTATTGTGTTGAATAAAATCTATTTTCTGTTATTTAAGTTCTTATATTCGATTTGATTGTGCTAAACACTGTATTCAACCCCCTTCTACAGTGTGTGTGACCTAACAAGTGGTATCAGAGCCTTCTGTTAACACACAAACAGTTTAAGATCCAAAATCAATCATGTCTGAAGAAGAAACTCCAACCAAGCCCACCAAAACTGAAGAACCTCCAAAAACTGTAACTCATAGTCGATATGAGATTATAAGAGTTCCCATGTTGAAACCTTCTGAGTATTCCATATGGAAAGTGAAGATGGTTATGTTTCTGGAAGCTATAGATCCAGAATATCTCTACAGGATTTATGAAGGACCACATATGCCAACCAAACTCTCTGTGGAAGTTGCAGGACAGCCAGCAAAGTCTGTACCAAAGGAGAAAAGTGATTATACTGCTGAAGATATCTCATCGATTGCAAAGAATGCAAAGGTAAGACACTTGCTGCATAGTGCCATTGATAATGTCATGTCAAACAGGGTAATTAACTGCAAGATGGCAAAAAAGATATGGGATGCTTTCGAAACAAGGTGTCAGGGAACTGATTCAATCAAGAAGAACAGGAAGACAATACTCACTCAAGAGTATGAGCACTTTGACTCAAAGCCTGTTGAGTCATTAACTGATTTATATGACAGATTTGTCAAACTCTTGAATGATTTATCACTAGTTGACAAAGAGTATGATATTGAAGATTTAAATCTTAAGTTCCTGTTAGCTCTTCCTGAAAGATGGGATTTGAAGGCCACAATAATAAGATACAACTATAATCTTGATGAAACAACTCTTGATGAAATTTATGGGATGCTCAAGACTCATGAACTTGATATGGAACAAAGAAGCAAGAGGAATGGAAGAAAGTCAAGAACAGTTGCCTTTGTGGCTGAGGAAAGTCCCAAAGTAGCTGCCTTCAGAAAAGGCAAGGAAAAAGCTCTCATCACAAAGTCTGATACTGAGTCATCAAGTTCTGATAGTGATGATGACTCAGAAACTGAAAGTATACCTGAGATGGACCATGATGAGGAGATGACGAAGCTGTGTGCTCTTATGGTGAAAGGAATCACAAAGATTGCATACAGGAAATTCAGAAGAGGAAAGAAGTTTTCCAGGAAAGGTGCAAATTTTGAAAAGAAAGGTTTCAGAAAATCTGAAGGCAAAGGAGGAAAGTCTGACAGAGGAGATTACTCAAATGTTAAATGCTACAACTGTGGTGAGAAAGGCCATATATCTCCAGATTGCAAAAAAGGGAAAAGTGACAAAGGCAAGGCTCTTGTCACAAAGAAGAAAAGCTGGTCAGATGCTTCAGATTCTGAGAATGAGGAAAACTATGCCTTAATGACAAATGCTGATAGCAGTTATGATACTGCTGACTTAAAGGTACCTCAAACTACTTATGCCTTTCATACTGATGATATTACTGAGTTAAGAAGATATCTTAAAACCATGTTCATTAGTTATAAAGATCAAACTTTAACATGTGAAAGATTAACTTCAGAAAATCTTGCTTATAAAAAGAGGAATGATTATTTAGAAAAAGAGTTATTCATGTTCCATTAAACTCAGAAAGATAGAGATGATGCCTTTTATATTAGGGATGAAGTGTTAAAAATGAATGAATCTCTAAAAACTGAGTTAGAAAAGGAAAGAGAGATTATCAGGACTTGGACTAGCTCTGGTAAAGCAACTCAGGATATTCTTAGTAGTGGAAACTGGAAAGAGGGCTTAGGTTATGGAGATGGTAAGAACAGTAAGGGAACTGTAGAAATTGAGCCTATAGTTGTTAAACAAAAACCAAAGGTAAATCCTGTTAAGTTTGTAACTGCAAAGTTTGATATTGATAAATCAGAAGTTAAGGAGAAAGTAACTTCTGACAAACCTAGACAGGATAAGCCAACTGAAGTTAACATAGGCTTAATGACAAAGAAGCGGCTTAAACATAAGCTCAAAGATGTTAAGAATGTAAACAAGGTAAAGTCACCTAGGAAAAATAGGAATGGAAAGGAAGGTGTGAACAAAAGTAACAACTATAAGCCTGTTCCTAATGCTCCTAGAAAAACATGTCATAACTGTAGAAATTCTAACCATCTGGCTTCTTTTTGCGAGAAAAATAAGAATATAAACTCCTTACCTTCAAAATCAGAAGTTAAGAGTCAGTCTGTTAGATATAAGCCAAAAAATCCTTGTTTTCATTGTGGTAGTTTATGGCATTCCATTTATACTTGTAAGAAATATCATAGTTTGTACTATGATTATTATCAAATAAAACCTTCTATAAAGAAAGTTAGCATTATTCCTTCTAGTATAAGTTCTGATGCAAAGTCTGATTTTGCAAATTCTGATAAGAAAACTGTTAACATAAACTCTGATGCTAAATCCGCTGCAAATGTTAACAAACTTAAAAAGGCCAAAGGATCCAAGCAAGTCTGGGTCCTTAAAACTAATCATTAGTGGTCTTTGTGATTGCAGGGCAACATGAAGAACATCCTAGTTCTGGACAGTGGATGTTCAGGACATATGACTGGAAATAAAGCCCTGCTATCAGACTTTGTGGAGAAAGCTGACCCAGGTGTTTTTTATGGAGATGGCAACATTGGAAAAACTTCGGGATATGGCAATATCAATCTTGGGAATGTCATCATTGAAAAAGTAGCTCTGGTCTCAGGACTTAGACACAATCTACTGAGTGTGAGTCAAATCTGTGACAGAGGTTATCATGTGGATTTCTTTGAAGAACACTGTGAAGTTGTAAGCAAATCTACATGCAAAGTTGTTCTGAAAGGATACATACATGGTAACATTTATGAAGCCAAACTTTCAACAAGTACTGATGGTTCTGCAATCTGTCTGTTGAGTAGAGCATCAATTGAAGAAAGCTGGGATTGGCACAAGAAACTCTCTCATTTAAATTTCAACAATATAAATGAACTAGTCAAGAAAGATCTTGTGAGAGGATTTCCAAAATCAGTATATGCTCCTGATGGCCTTTGTGATTCATGTCAGAAGGCAAAACAAAGAAAATCTTCATTCAAGAGCAAGACTGAATCATCAATTCTTGAGCCTTATCACCTACTACATATTGATCTATTTGGTCCAGTTAATGTCATGTCTATTGCAAGGAAGAAATATGCTATGGTCATAGTAGATGAGTTCACCAGATACACATGGGTGTATTTCTTGCACACAAAATGTGAAACTGCATCCATCTTGATTGATCATGTCAAGCAAATGGATAAAGTGGTCAAAGATTCTGTGAAGATCATAAGAAATGATAATGGCACTGAGTTCAAGAATTTGATCATGGAAGAGTTCTGCAAAGACCATGGAATAAAGCAGGATTTTTCTGCTCCTGGAACTCCACAACAAAATGGAGTTGTTGAAAGAAAGAATAGAACTCTTATTGAAGCTGCACGAACTATGCTTGATGAAGAAAAATTGCCAACCTACTTTTGGGCTGAAGCTGTGCAGACTGCTTGTTTTACTCAGAATGCAACACTCATTAACAAGCATGGAAAAACACCATATGAGATGGTGAAGAAAAAGAAGCCAAATCTGAAGTATTTTCATGTATTTGGATGCAAGTATTTTGTTCTTAAGACTCATCCCGAACAGCTATCTAAATTTGATCTAAAAGCTGATGAAGGAATTTTTGTTGGATATCCACTTTCTACAAAAGCCTTCAGAGTCTACAATTTAAGAACAAGGGTTGTCATGGAATCTATCAATGTCTTTTTTGATGATAAGAAGATTACTGGACTTGAAGATTTCAATGATCATGATCAGCTAAGATTCGAGAATAAAGTTTTAAATTCTGATTCTGTAAATCCTTTTACTGCAAACTCTGATGGATTAAACTCTGATGTTATTGAAACTGTGGTGACTACGCCTAAGGAAAATGCGCCTGTGCAGGGGGGCATACTGAAGATCCAACCACATCTCAAGAAGCATCAGAACCTACAACAGGCTCTTCAAATTCTGATGGGCCAAGTTCTGATAATTCTGGAAACTCATGTTTTGATATTTCTGGACACTCAAATAATGAAGGATCCAACTAAGAGAGTATAATTTCAGGGGGAGCATCAGAAAATGTTGATGGAGACAGCATGGATCATGGGGGAGCATCCAGTTCTAGAGAAAATCTTTCATCTGCAAGGAAGTGGACTAAAGCACATACACCTGACTTAATTATTGGAAATCCTGATGCAGGTGTCAGAACTAGAACAACTACATCAAATGAATGTCTTTATCATTCTTTTCTTTCTCAGACTGAACCAAAGAAAGTGGAAGCTGCCAATTTCTTGGAGGCAGATTGGTTTCTTAGTTTAGCAAGAAACAGAAGTCAATTTCCACATCAACTGCAGAAGCAGAATACATTGTTGCAGGAAGCTGTTGTGCACAGATTCTTTGGATGAAGAATCAGTTACTGGATTATGGGTTAGAATGTTCTAAAATGCCTATTTACTGTGATAATCAAAGTGCTATTTCTATGACAGGTAATCCAGTTCAGCACTCAATGACAAAGCACATCAGCATTAGGTACCACTTCATAAGGGAACATGTGGATGAAGGTACAGTGGAATTGCATTTTGTTCCCACAGATCAACAACTAGCAAATATCTTCACAAAACCACTGTGTGAAGCTACTTTTACAAGATTGGTAAATGAACTTGGAATGGTTTCAGGTTCTTTCTCTAAATATGCTTAGTTTATGTTCTGATACATCAGACTCTATGATCAGTATTTACAGATTTTACTATCTTTGTGTATTCCGTGCTAAAATTGAAAATTACTTAAGTGCTGATTGTTGTCTGATGTGAATTTCTAAACTCTGATAGTGATATGAATATTTATGTGACTGTTCAATCCAATGAGGATAACTGTGCTAGTTGCTGACCTAGTAATCTTTAATATACTAAAGATCTCATGTTTGAAGTAATTATTTATGTGAAAATCAAAATAAAATTTTCTTGGTGACTTTTCACACTCTATGATTACTGGAGAAATACTCTGATAACAGCCTAAATTCTGATAAGCAGTCGTGACTCACTTACACTGAGAAGCCACTGTAAAATAGAATTCAAAAGATGCATAAAATGAGCACAAAATAGTTGAGGTGGACTCATGCATGAACTCATTCTAAAGTAGACTTCAGAATAATGACAGATTTTAAGTAAAGTTCTTAGTTATGCCTTATTTCTAAGATGTACTGAAGTGAATAAGACTTTACTCTTTTTCTGAAATTTAGCTTAATTCACACACATACACTCCATATGAATAATGAAAATTACTGTGGTGATCAATGTTATTTTAGATGAACAGTTTATGTGTCAGATTGCATAAATTCTAAGGACAAGTTCTGATGGAAGTTCTGATGATTAAGTTCTGATGAAACCATATCAGTATTTGTGTGAAGAATTACAGGAATACACATTCACTTTTCGAGTTAAGGAGCCATATTCTGATGACTTTTAAATCCTGATAATAATCAAGTTTTGATGCTGACGTGACAATATTTATTTACTTGGTTTATTTTTGGTCATTACTTGAACGATAATATTTTTATAGAATATTGGTTAATGTGAGATAAAACAGTCATAATCATTGTGGGTTAGTGGTTAACGTGTATATCCTGAAAAACTGCATGTGCACGGTAATTATTGCTTATTTTATGTGCCCATTAACTCTCATTCTAACCGTTTACTGACTGTTCAAATAGTGTCAGGTGTAAAGTGTATCCCATGCTTCAAAAATATGACTGTTGAGTGGAGAGAGTATATATATGAGAGATAAAAGATTTTCTAATCTTTTACTTACTTTTCTATTCTAAATCTCTTTTTCTTTCTCTCTCTCTCTCTCTCTCTCTTTTATTTTCTGAAGTCATTTTTCTCTCAGGACCTTTTACAAACACTTTGCAAACATTCTCTTATTCAATTATTTTTTTCAGAGATGGCACCAAAAGATGTAATTTTTGATGGAGCTAAGTTTGTTCCTAATAACTTCTCCACTATTCTTAGCAAGTCAGAAGCCCCATCAGAACTTCATTTCATTCAGGACTTTCTTGCTAGTTCTGATATTGGGTACGCTCTGACCGCACCTGATGTAGTCTCTGGTACTCAAGTGCTGGAGTTCTGGAGAAATGGAGTATATGATGACGGTGGTGCTCAAGGGTCCCCAAGTATTATTTTTTCATCAGGGGAGGATGAGCATGTTGTGACATTGGCTACGGTCCGACAATCACTGCAGCTGCCTGAGAACTGTGGTTATTCTACTGTAGAAGAGCCAGTTCTTCAAAACATGATGGCTAGTCTGGGGTATGAGAGGACATTGGCAAAGCTGGGTCAGTTGAAGAGATCTTTCATAAGGAGGGAATGGAGTTTCTTCTTTGACTGTATAACCAAGGCTTTTGCAAATAAATGCTCTAATTTTGATGCAATCCCTATATTCAGCCAACAAATCGGGTATGCTCTCATTCATCAAACTGATTTTGATTATGCAAGTATTGTCTTAGGTTTCATTGGGGATAGAATAACAGAAGATAGAAATACTGTTTATTTTGCTAGATTCTGTCAGCTTATCTATAGTTTTTGTTGTGATGATAAGCCCCAATCTGCTAGTGAATTAATTTCACCATTCAGACTAGCTAAAAGAGCTTTTAATGACTTATTATCTACTGATAATAAGAAGGTTGTGTTAAGACCCCTCCTAGTCCCTTTATCTGTCAAACAAGCCTTAATAACCTATGATCCAGTTAAATATACTGAAGTATATCCTGATGTCCAACCATCAGAACCTCATCCATCAGCACCTACCACCTCTACACAAATACCTCAACCTTCTGATCCTACATAGCAGCCTTCATCTTCCAAACCCAAGAGGACTAAGAAAGTACCTCAGACTCAACAGAAGAGAAGGAGATTTATTCTGCGAGATGAATCAGATGTTGAGGAACAGGTTCCAATATCAGAACTTGTTATTGTAGAAGCTGAGAAGGTTTCTTCTCAGAAAGGTACTGTAACTGGGAGTTCTAGGCCCCTCAAAAGGCTTAAAAAATTAAATTCTGATGATAAAGCTCCTACAGTGTCTCCACCTTTGAGGAAATTAAAGAAACAGAGATCTCATAGGGATATAGTTGAGTCAGATTCAGAAGATGTTGTGGAAGCAGCTAAGGAAGGGGATCAGGAATCTCTGATCTCAACAGAACCAGTTGTTATTGAATTACTTCCTTCTGCACAACATGAAACTGCTCAAGCTAAAATACCTACACCTTCTATGTCACCTATAGTTGATCCAGTACATACTGAAGAACCAGGTACAAGTGCTGAAATTGATATTCATAACCTGATTGTGCCTGAGGTTTTGTACTTGGAAGCTCCACCAGTTCAACTCACTCCACCAACAACATCACTTTTGAATGTTGATCACCTGGCTGCAGATCAGAATTTAGAGGAAAATGTTGAATCCTCTATAGCCTCACATACTGCTTTTTATCAGAGGATGCTGATACTGCAGGATCTACAAGTTCTGATACTGCTAATGAAGAAACTACTGGTGAAACTTCTGGTAATTTAGATGCTGATGCAGCTGGTCCATCAGGACATGCACCTCAACAAACTGTTCATAAAGCTGATTTAGTCAAGAAGTTTATTACAGGGGAAGCACCAGTACCTTGGAGTGAAACTTCTAGAGGAAAGGAGTGGATTAATGAATGGAACTCAGTTAGTTTTGTTCCTTCTGAAAAGATTCTTGCTAAGCATCTTGCAAAAGCTGATGAAATGCTAATAAATGATGATTTCAAGGCACAGCTGAGAGTTACTACATTGAGTACAAGGCACTTTCAATGTCAATACTTAATAACTCATGACAAGGTGAATAAAATTCAGGAAGCTCTAATCCAGAAAGATATGAATGTGAAACTTGAAAAGAACAGATTTTTCAAGCCAGCCTTTGACAGAATTGCCTACATTGAGAAAACTCAGGAGAAGCAACAAGCTCAAATTGAAGAAATTCTGAAGAATCAGGCTTCTAACCAAAGTCAACTCAATGAGATCCAATCCTCAGTGGAATTGCTTGTCTCTCGTCTATTACTTGCTGATGCCAAAAAGGGGGAGAAAGTGATTAAGTCCAAATGCAAATCTATTCAGACACTGAAAGGAAAGGATGATGGAAATGATGACTAGGGAAACTCTAATAAGGGTAGAGGTCAAGGTCAAGGCAAAGGAAGTTCGTCAATTAAAGCTAGAATTACAAGTCAAGGAACAAGTTCTGATACTGAGAGAAGAATAAGTTTTGATACTCGTAAAAGGATAAGTTCTGGTGGATATCTAGAACTTGATGAAGAAATTTCAAAGCAGGTATTTCTTAAAGAAAATCCAGGAATGGACTTTGAGAGTCTAAAGGGAGAAGAAGCTAGACTCAAAGCAGAAGGTGTCAAGATAAAATATGAAGCTTCTGTTGTTGAAAAGAAATTTCCAAAGCCTAAGGGTATTGTGATAAAGGAAAGAACAAGTTATGAGGCAATCGAGGCCTAATCACAAATGGAAATTGATCCAAGGTCCAAGGGCAAAAAAAAGGTTGATGAACCTGTAAAGGTTTATATGCCAGTCATGGATGAAGAAATAATTGATGATGAAGCAGATGCTAATCTTACTCTGATGCATAAGAAGATTTTTCAAACAACCTCTGACATGGCTCATGTTGTTCAGAGTCAAGATTTAGTAAGTTCTGATATTACAGTGAAGCAAGCAACCTTTGACATAGCTCAAGTTGGCTTGATATCAGAAGATAAGGAAAAGGAAACCTCTGGCATTACTCATGTTAAACTTTCAAAGATACTCCTACCAGGATTCACCAAAGCTAAACATACTCAATCTTTGAAGACTGCAACAGGTGGTTTTGAAGCAAGAGTTGTTACAGGAAAGGAAGCAAGAGATAAATCTGGGTTGGGTAGTTCGGATGAAAGAATAGTACATAACACTACCAATGATCCAACTTCCTTAAGTGAACCAGGTGTTGGAGCAACTCCTGAAAGATTGAATCGACTTGAATCTGTACAAATGGTTTACCATACCTTCTTGAAAGAACATATCTTGTTATATTTTATGATAGATGGAAGGGTATACCAGATTAAGAAAAATGCTATACCACTGAAGTATTTTGAAGAATGGGAACATGTTCTATTCCTACTTCAAGTGAAAGACAGATTAACAGATAGTGATGCAGGATATTTAAAGTCTCAAATTCAAAGACAGAAGAAGCTTTATTTTGTAAAGTCTGACAGCGCATACTATCTCAAGTACAGAGATCACAAGGGTGATATTGTCGATATGAAGCCTAACTCTGCTAGGATTATAACTACTTTCCTGGGTTATAAGGCTGTGCAATTCAATCTAGAGTCTGACAAGGCATATCTGATTAGACTAGATCAGGAGATAAGAAAAGCTAAGATAAATGATCTCAGAGCAGCTATTTTTCAAACTGGAGAAGATACAACTGAATTGATAAATGCTAAAAGGAGGATGGTCAATGAACTTGAATATGCAGAGAGATGTTTATTGAAGAACTATCTCAGGACAACTCCTGATATCAAAGAAATCAGAAGAAATTGAAAGTTGAAGCCAAGTCAAAGATCTACAACTACTTAAATTCTGAAGTTTATACAGACTGACGCGGTTATCAAAAGATAAAGATGGTAAAGCTGAAAGGACTGTAAGTTATAGTTATCTAGTCAAATTCTCATGCATTTGTACTTAATATTTTTGACATCATCAAATATCTGTTGAACTTGTATATTATGCTAATTTACAAGTTAGGGGAGATTATTAGATATATTTGATAATCTCATGTGTAATATGATTTATGTTTAGTTTTCAGATCTTACATAACAGGACAAATCAGTA
Source organism: Apium graveolens (assembly GCF_009905375.1). Lineage (NCBI taxonomy): Eukaryota > Viridiplantae > Streptophyta > Magnoliopsida > Apiales > Apiaceae > Apium > Apium graveolens. The sequence goes on along the minus strand of NC_133650.1, from coordinate 237,862,574 downwards.
CTTAACTGGAAATCAGCACTTATACTGAAGACATAACTTAAGATATCAGAACTTAAGTTATCAGAACTTAAGGTTCAGAAGATATTTATTAGGAGATAATATCAAGACTTAAGATGACTTTCAGATAAGGCAGGCGGCTGATTGAAAGGAAAGAAGATTGAGACTAAGACAGAAAGAATTGTGCATGAAGAAGGAATTCTATGAAGAATAGAATACTTGGAAGAAAAGATAACTAGTTGATATATTTTAGGAAGCAGAATTATATTCCATATCAATTAGAAGATTATCTTGTAACTGTGTAGTATATAAACACAGGCATAAAGTTTATACTATAAGTGTTACGATTATCGAAGTTATTATTCTTTGTAACTCTAGCAGCTCTCGTGATAATTTGTTCATCATTGAGAGAGGACAGTTCCATATTGTAACAGAGTTTATTGTGTTGAATAAAATCTGTTTTTTGTTACTTAAGTTCTTATATTCCATTTGATTGTGCTAAACACTATATTCAACCCCCTTCTACAGTGTGTATGACCTAACAAGTGGTATCATAGCCTTCTGTTAACACACAAACAGTTTAAGATCCAAAATCAATCATGTCTGAAGAAGAAACTCCAACCAAGCCCACCAAAACTGAAGAACCTCCAAAAACTGTAACTCATAGTCGATATGAGATTATAAGAGTTCCCATGTTGAAACCTTCTGAGTATTCCATATGGAAAGTGAAGATGGCTATATTTTTGGAAGCTACATCATCAGTCTCTGTTTTACATCGAATACTTGGATTTGCGAGTTTCCCAGTATTTCACAGTATCTTCCATTAAATCGTCATTCGACATGGATGTACATTCACGTCCTTCATGGAGTATTATTACAGATGGTGACATTTTTTTGCTCTGTCTTGGATCTTCAGTTCTTGCAAACATTCTTTCCACTAGCATGTACCCATAACTTTTTGTTCTTCTTATTTATTACAAAGGGCATATTCATCTAGATACAATCTCGCATAACTTGCGGTAACATCGCGCTAATTCTACTAAATTTTTCATTTATGCTAATGCCATTACTTCCTCCAAATTCTTAATTACTTTGATTTCGGATCTGAAAATCATGTCAGAGCTTGAATCAATCTAATTGGAATCGATCTCCATTTAACTAACCATTAGTTGGTAAAGTTAATCAATTAACTCTTTTAACTGATCAATTAAACCAAGTGCTGACTAGCTAACTGGAATTAAATACCAATTATATAAATTTGGTTTGGTCATAACAACCTTTTCCAAGAACCGAGATCGCAATCATTTGGAGTACTAATGAGAATGAAAATATACCTCTTTATCCTTAAAAGTAGGGTAATTTTTGAAAATTTGGACAGCACTTCCCCTATACCATCGACTACTAGTCGGACTCAAGCCAACACCATCAATCAACCAAATCATCCAAAATCATATCCACCCACTTCCATCTACCAAATTCACCAATTCACCATAATTTAAACTATATCATTTTGATCAACATCTGTACTATTAACTGGCAAAACATATATCTTTTGAATTGGACCAAGGTCTTAAACCAACAATGATTAACATCACCATACATTTTCTCAATCCTTTCAGAATATTACTAAATGTTAATAATGAACTTAAAATTATCTAATTATTTCTCAAAAATTTTATTTCACGACTCTTTTAGCTTATTTCTTGCCATTACTAATTGCGTATAGTTACTTTTAAAAATTATGCCATATCCTTCAACTCATCACACCAGTCCTCTATCCTTGGCGATATACACTCAATTTCATTAATTGATCTGTTTATCTTTTAATAACCACGCATGGTCTCCATTATCATCGTCACAATCTAGTGGAAACTGAATCGTTAGATCATTATTTCTTAGAAGATTTCACAGTCGAATCACCATTCCTTCTTCTTCACTTATGTTCCCGTATCGAACTTTCATCACTGACCCGGTCATGGGAATTAAATTCACCATAACTGATTTACTCTGTTAGAGAACCTCACAATTTCTTGAAGAACACGTTCGAAATTTGTTTGTGATTAAGATTTCTTCGATCTTAAATTTTCATGCAAGTATCTTCCCGCGACGAAGGGATGCTTCACATATTAATTGTCTGTCTGATTCATTGTTCATAATTTCTCAATCTTCGGTAATCATTCCAACAATCGTTTGCTTTGTCTGATGTACACAGCTTTACTTTCTTATTTTATAATTAATTTATTTATTACGGTTCACTAACTATTCATTTCACGTCGAAATCTTCTAATTTGTATTGCATCGCGTTAACGCAATCTACCGTACTGATGAGATCTTCATAACAAGAACAACTGTCTGACTTGATGTCTTTGCCACGACCACGTTATCGATGTATCCATTCTTCCCTGCTCGCAGATGTCCACCATTTATCGGATTGCAATCATACCTATACTCGACATGTAATTCTACCTATCACACGGGATTATTCCATTTCTTTTGGAATCGTCAAAGAATAGTCTCTACGCGAGAGGAGAGTTTGTGTATATGATTTTGATTGAAAAACTGGATAAGGAATAACAATGCAACAAATGATTGGGAGAATTTGTAAGTCAATAAATTGAAGGAAGAAGAATGAGTGAGGATTTAGATATGAATGAGACAACCATATTCGTACTCAAGATGGCCAGTCTTTCGCACTATATGGCATACAACACATGATTACACTACACCATAGATTGCCTATCGCAATGGTTTAATCATGGGTGTTACAAAATTATGTTACATTAGGTATGCTCATCTTAGCCTACCGCAACTTAGTATTTTTGATGTTACCATAGCATTTGTAACTTGTTATTATAACTTCAAAGTGTTACATATGGTAACATGTGGAAACTTATGTTACAATCACAGCCTTGATCCACAAGATGGGAAAAGTAGGGTGTTAATGGATAAAAAAGTAATATTTGACAAATAATTAAATATATATAATTATTTGACTTGAAAATTAATCATTTTTGATAATATAATTAAGCAATAATATTAATATTAGCAAAGATTGATAAAATATTTTTTTATTATTAATTTTGTAAACTTTACTAATTAGTAACTGATAATTTTTTATTAATAAAAAATTTGAACACTATTTAAACATTAAAGTTTATTAAAAATAATAAAAAAGTGAAATTAACGGCAGTTTTTTGGACCCTCATTGGGCTCAAGCAGGCGGGCTTTCAAAGTTTTCGGAGAAGCGGCAATATTTTGGAAAACCTGGGTATTTAGACAAAGTTTAAATTTTCAATCGCAAAACATCTCTCTCGGTCGCTCTCTCAGTCTCTCTCCCTCTCTCTCAGTCACTCTCTCAGCTTTCAATTGAACTAGATTAGTTTAATTCGAGCTAGGGTTTTTAATTGGAACCGGGGGGGTTTAATTGGAATTGGGGTTTAAATCATGCGGTTCTCCTTTTAATTGGAATTGGAATTGGGGTACTAACTCTCTCTCTCTCTATCTCATTTTGTGTATATGTATATACTGCCTCTCTCTCCCTCTCTATGATTTTGTTGTTGTTGTTGTATGTTTTTTTGGTTTTCTTATGATAATATATTCATAGAATATTTGTGCAGTGGAATGTCTACCGTCCACACTATATTTATTGAAACGATGTCATTATATTTTATGTTCTGGTCAAATCTATATTCTGACCACCATCTTAATGGAACCGTCACCTTCAGAAGTTCACCACTCTCGTCTTTTGCATTAGGAGTAAATTTATTTGGTCTTTTGTTTAGTTTCATATGATCTTCTTATGAATTCCTCTTGTGTATCCCTGTATACGATTATGTTAGGAAATTGGAGAAAATGAGAAGGGAAAGGAATTCATGATTTCAATCCTTCTTGCCTTCATTTCTATCTAAGGAGAGATAGAGGAGTGAATTTCGATAGTTGAATGCCTGAATTGATGTACTTGTTTATTTTATTTGATTTGAGTTGTGTGATGGATTTACGTAACTGATGAAAACAGGGCCTAAGGAGTTCACATCTGTGTATTACAGTCTCCAGAGCTGGAGGGTGAGTGTTTAATATTTGTACTAGAATTGTTGGATTTAGGTATACTAGATATGTGATTTGGTGAATGTAATGGATGTGACTTGTATTCATGTATTTAGGTGATCTTTGAGAAGAATGATAGGGATCGTAGTGGTAAAATTGATGCTTCTGAGCTGAGAGAGGCACTGATGAGCCTTGGATTTGTGGTGTCACCTGTGGTTCTGGACTTGCTGGTGTCCAAGTTTGACAAGACTCGTGGAAGGAACAAGGCTATTGAATATTACAACTTCATCGAGTATGAATCAATATCGCCAGTTCTTGCTCTACGTTTTTAAAAGTTAGAGTTTCTTCGAACTAAATCTGACTTTCTAACATTTTGTTTTCTCTTTTGTTTTTTGGCTGTTTTGATTATAGGTGTTGCCTCACTGTGAAGGTATAGCTTCCTTTTAAACATTATGGTTTTCTGAATTTTATTTTTTTCGCACTGTGTATATTGTGGTTGGTTAGCTATAGATAGTATTTATTGAGTTCGTAGGGAATTATTGAATTATCTGTACACTCCAGACTTTGATTAATATATTTTTGGTATTTCCTAAAGTGTTGGTAATTTCTCCAGAAATAGAGCTCATAGTATGAATATCTAAGGATTAAATTTGGTGTGATCCAACCCTTTCTTCAGCTATATATGTGTAGTTAATACTTCTGCCATGATTAATGAATATTACTTAAACTTCTTAACTCTGATTATATAAAATCTAGATTTAAGGAGCAACAAATACAATGTATTAGAACTATTCTATATTATAGCTGTTGTGAGACTGGTTGTATAAAATATGAACCCATTTGATATATTAGAACTATTATATGTTATAGCTGTTGTGAGACTGGTTGTTTTCTATGTTTTTAATGAATGCTAGATACTGATATGTCTATGGATATCTTTTTAAAATGATAAATGAGCTTCTTGAAATAATTGTATTAATGATTATGAACTTTACCATGTTGCAAAACTGGAAAAACTGGAAGAAACTACTAAGCTTTCATTTATCATGTTGCAAAACTGGAAAAAGATCAGAAGAATGGAACTTGCAGCTTTGGTGATCTTAGACTCATTTTAAAAACTGGTTTTATCTAATCTTTAATCTTGTTCTTACCTATTAGTATTAGTATACTTAATTTATCTCACTCTCACTTGTACCATGCCTAAACTGATAGAAATAAGAAATCATTCTTTTTAAATGATGAAAAACTTCCTAATTTGTCTGAAAAACTCCCTAATCTTTTACAGATGACTTGTGTGAAATAATCAGTGTATTCCTTGTTCATTACTTAAAGCATGTTTGTAATCTATCCATTCATGTGTCAGGTAAAGTTTGATACTGTGAACAATGAGCAGCGCGTAAACAATGACAAATAGATGATGGGAATACCAGAAGGCATTTAATCCAGTAAGCTTGTCTAATATCTTCTCAAGTCTTTTTTTGCTCCTCTTTCTGATCTTTAGGTGAGTTTGATCTTGGTGCTTTGCAGATGGTAATATAAAGACAGAACTCTTGACAGGATCCAGCTCTTGACCTCTTCTTGCACCAGAGCACCTTTTCCACTGATTCTCCTTGACTGACTTTGTTTTGGATTATGACCTGATGCAGGTACCGTGATCCAAAAATAGGGTTACCTTATGCAACAAAAGAAGCCTTTAAGATAATTCGTGAAAGGTAGATTCTTGTAGTCCTATCTTGATCCTAAGAAGAGGCATATTTTTCCCTTTAGTGTCTAATATCTAGGTTATGTTTCCTTGTATCTTTGTTATCTCCTGTTTTACTTATTTCTTCATTTGTAAATATGTGTGTCAATGGATGGGGTGGGGTGGGGTGGGGGAGAGATGGACTTAAAAACACCTGCTTACCGATCAATCCATAAACCTGTACTAGTTTGTACCTTTTTTGCCAAATTAGCTTGTACATTTCAGCTTTCAAATAATTTTCCGGACTCAACACTACATTTTACTTGGTATGTCACCCTTAGTTACCAAATATTTTGTCACTGTCAATTACATGAATCCAATAATGAATTAGTAATGGATGATCTTACATGTGAACACAAGCTTCATATCTGTTTACATGCATCTTGGGTTGCTGATAGCCAGAGTTACATCTGAATGGCTTGACAAAATGATGAATATGGTACATCACCTGAAATTGATATCTTCTGTTGAGATTGTATGGAGTTTCGTCTTTATATTGCCATCTGGAATGATTTATATTTGACATTACATTCATGGTCCCTTTGTTGTCTTAAAAACTATTTGTTATTTTGCAGGGCTTCACATGACAATAACAACCTTGGGCAGAAGAACCCGTAGTTTGGATGCAGATGTTGCATTAATTTAATAGGTTGTTGACTAAATTGTGAACCATATTGTCATTAGTTTTGACCACATTGATGTCATAATTAAAAAAATCTTTCGAAATGTATGTCTTCTTGTAGAATGATGCAATCCAAAAGGCATGTACTAAGCCACCCAAAACTGCACAGATGGACAAGGTAACAATGCCACTCATCAGCCTTTCCAGTCTTCTTTTCTGTCAAATTTGTGTTGTCTAACTAATTTGTGCATTGTTATATTTGGGGTATCTTACAGTTAGGGACATGCCGGTAAAGGAGGACACTTAAATAAAAGTGGATGTTAGGTCACACACACTGTAGAAGGGGGTTGAATACAATGTTTAGCACAATCAAATCGAATATAAGAACTTAAGTAACAGAAAATAGATTTTATTCAACACAATAAACTCTGTTACAATATGGAACTGTCTTCTCTCAGTGATGAACAAATTATCACGAGAGCTGCTAGAGTTACAAAGAATAATAACTTCGATAATCGTAACACTTATAGTGTAAACTCTATGCCTGTGTTTATATACTACACAGTTACAAGATAATCTTTTAATTGATATGGAATATAATTCTGATTCCTAAAATATATCAACTAGTTATCTTTTCTTCCAAGAATTCTATTCTTCATAGAATTCCTTCTTCATGCACAATTCTTTCTGTCTTAGTCTCAATCTTCTTTCCTTTCAATCAGCCTCCTGCCTTATCTGAACGTCATCTTAGGTCCTGATATTATCTCCTGATAAATATCTTCTGAACCTTAAGTTCTGATAACTTAAGTTCTGATATCTTAAGTTCTGTCTTCAGTATAAGTGTTGATTTCCAGTTAAGTACTGATTTGTCCTGTTATGTAAGATCTGAAAACTAAACACAAATCATATTACACATGACATTATCAAATATATCTAACAATCTCCCCCAACTTGTAAATTAGCATAATATACAAGTTCAACAGATATTTGATGATGTCAAAAACATTAAGTATAAATGCATGAGAATTTGACTAGATAACTACAACTTATAGCCTTTTCAGCTTTACCATCTTTAACTTTTGATAACCGCTTTGGTCTGTATAAACTTCAGAATTTAAGTAGTTGTAGATCTTTGACTTGAATTCAACTTTCAATTTCATCTGATCTCTTTGATATCAGGAGTTGTCCTGAGATAGTTCTTCAACAAACATCTCTCTGCATATTCAAGTTGATTGACCATCCTCCTTTTAGCATTTATCAATTCAGCTGTATCTTCTCTAGTTTTGAAAAATAGCTGCTCTGAGATCATTTATCTTAGCTTTTCTTATCTCCTGATCTAGTCTAAACATATATGCCTTGTCAGACTCTAGATTGAATTCCACAGCCTTATAACCCAGAAAAGTAGTTATAATCCTAGCAGAGTTAGGCTTCGTATCGATAATATCACCCTTGTGATCTCTGTACTTGGGACAGTATATGCTGTCAGACTTTATAGAATAAAGCTTCTTCTGTCTTTGAATTTGAGACTTTAAATATCCTGCAACACTATCTGTTAATCTGTCTTTCACTTGAAGTAGGAATAGAACATGTTCCGGTTCTTCAAAATACTTCAGTGGTATAGCAATTTTCTTAATCTGGTATACCCTTCCATCTGTCATAAAATATAACAAGATATATTCTTTCAAGAAGGTTTGGTAAACCATTTGTACAGATTCAAGTCGATTCAATCTTTTAGGAGTTGCTCCAACACCTGGTTCACTTAAGGAAGTTGGATCATTGGTAGTGTTATGTACTCCTTTTTCATCAGAACTACCCAACCCAGATTTATATCTTGCTTCATTTCCTATAACAACTCTTGCTTCAAAACCACCTGTTTCAGTCTTCAAAGATTGAGTCTGTTTAGCTTTGGTGAATCCTGGTTATCTTTAAAAGTTTAACATGAGCAATGTCATAGGTTTCCTTTTCCTTATCTTCTGATATCAAGCCAACTTGAGCTATGTCAGAGGTTGCTTGCTTCACTGTCATATCAAAACTTACTAAATCTTGATTCTGAACAACATGAGCCATGTTAAAGGTTGTTTGAAAAATCTTCTTATGCATCAGAGTAAGATTAGCATCTGCTTCATCATCAATTATTTCTTCATCCATGACTGGCATATAAACCTTTACAGGTTCATCAACCTTTTCTTTTCCCTTGGACCTTGGATCAATTTCCATTTGTGATTTGGCCTCGGTTGCCTCAGAACTTGTTCTTTCCTTTATCACAATACCCTTAGGCTTTGGAAATTTCTTTTCAACAACAGAAGCTTCATATTTTGTCTTGACACCTGCTTTGAGTCTAGCTTCTTCTCCCTTTAGACTCTCAAAGTCCATTCCTGGATTTTCTTTAAGAAATAACTGCTTTGAAATTTCTTCATCAAGTTCTAGATATCCACCAGAACTTATCCTTGTACCAGTATCAGAACTAATTCTTCTCCCAGTATCAGAACTTGTTCCTTGACTTGTAATTCTAGCTTTACTTGACGAAAGTCCTTTTCCTTGACCTTGACCTCTACCCTTATTAGAGTTTCCCTGGTCATCATTTTCATCATCCTTTCACTCCAAGGTACTGGTGCTTCCCCTGTAACAAACTTCTTGACTAAATCAGCTTTATGAACAGTTTGTTGAGGTGCATGTCCTGATGGACCAGCTGCATCAGCATCTAAATTACCAGAAGCTTCACCAGTAGTTTCTTCATTAGCAACATCAGAACTTGTAGATCCTGCAGTATCAGCATCCTCTGATAAAATAGCAGTATGTGAGGCTATAGAGGCTTCAACATTTTCCTCTAAATTCTGATCTGCAGCCAGGTTCTGATCAACATTCAAAAGTAATGTTGTTGGTGGAGTGAGTTGAACTGGTGGAGCTTCCAAGTATAAAACCTCAGGCACAATCAGGTTATGAATATCAATTTCAGCACTTGTACCTGGTTCTTCAGTATGTACTAGATCAACTATAGGTGACATAGAAGGTGTAGGTATTTTAGCTTGAGCAGAATCAAAATACACAAAGATAATACACAAAGATAGTAATATATGTAAATACTGATCATAAAGTCTGATGTATCAGAACATAAACTAAGCAGATTTAGAGAAAAAACCTGAAACCATTCCAAGTTCATTTACCAATCTTGTAAAAGTAGCTTCACACAGTGGTTTTGTGAAGATATTTGCTAGTTGTTGATCTGTGGGAACAAAATGCAATTCCACTGTACCTTCATCCACATGTTCCCTTATGAAGTGGTACCTAATGCTGATGTGCTTTGTCATTGAGTACTGAACTGGATTACATGTCATAGCAATAACACTTTGATTATCACAATAAATAGGGATTGTAGAAAATTCTAACCCATAATCCAGTAACTGATTCTTCATCCAAAGAATCTGTGCACAACAGCTTCCTGCAGTAATGTATTCTGCTTCTGCAGTTGATGTGGAAATTGACTTCTGTTTCTTGTTAAACCAAGAAACCAATCTGCCTCCAAGAAATTGACAGCTTCCACTTGTGCTTTTCCTGTCAATTTTGCATCCTGCAAAATCTGCATCTGAGTAACCTATTAGCTTAAAGTCTGATTCTCTAGGATACCACAATCCCGGATCAGCTGTACCCTTACGATACTTGAAAATTCTTTTCACAGCTGTTAAGTGAGGTTCTCTTGGATCTTCTTGAAATCTTGCACAAAGACAGGTAGCATACATGATATCAGGTCTACTTGCAGTTAGATAGAGTAGAGAGCCTATCATACCTCTGTAATCAGTAATATCTACTGATTTACCAGTATCCTTATCCAACTTAGTTGCAGTGGCCATAGGAGTGGATGCACTTGAACAATCCTGCATTCCAAATTTTTTCAACAAATTTCTGGTGTACTTAGATTGACAAATAAAAGTTCCTTCTTCATTCTGCTTGACTTGAAGGCCCAGAAAATAGTTAAGTTCTCCCATCATACTCATTTGATATCTTGACTGCATCAGTTTGGAAAACTTCTTACAAAGTCTGTCATTTGTAGAACCAAAAATGATATCATCAACATATATTTGCACCAAAAGTAAGTCCTTTCCATGGTTGAGGTAGAACAGTGTTTTGTCAATAGTTCCTCTGTTAAATCCACTTTCCAGAAGAAACTGAGCTAATGTCTCATACCATGCTCTTGGAGCTTGCTTAAGGCTATAAAGTGCTTTATCAAGCCTGTAGACATGATTGGGAAATTTGGGATCTACAAAGCCTGAAGGTTGATCAACATATACTTCCTCTCCCAATTCTCCATTAAGAAAAGCACTTTTCACATCTATTTGAAAGACTTTAAACTTCTTGTGAGCAGCATAAGCCAAAAATATTCTTATGGCTTCCAATCTAGAAACTGGTGCAAATGTTTCATCATAATCAATTCCCTCCTGTTGAGAGTATCCTTTTGCAACCAGCCTTGCTTTGTTCCTTGTAATTATGCCATCACTATCAGTTTTGTTTCTGAACACCCATTTTGTACCAACAACTGATCTATTCCTTGGTCTTGGCACTAGGGTCCAGACTTTATTTCTTTCAAATTCATTTAACTTTTCTTGCATTGCTTGCACCCAATCAGCATCTTGAAGAGCTTCTTCCACTTTCTTTGGTTCATTCTGAGAAAGAAAAGAATGATAAAGACATTCATTTGATGTAGCTGTTCTAGTTCTGACACCTGCACCATGATTTCCAATAATTAAGTCAGGTGTATGTGCTTTAGTCCACTTCCTTGCAGATGGAAGGTTTTCTCTAGAACCGGATTCTCCCCTATGATCCATGCTGTCTCCATCAACATTTTCTGATGCTCCCCCTGAAATTATTCTCTCTGAGTAGGATCCTTCATTACTTGAGTGTCCAGAAATATCAGAACATGAGTTTCCAGAATTATCATAACTTGGCCCAACAGGACTTGAAGAGCTTGTTGTAGGTTCTGATGCTTCTTGAGATGTGGTTGGATCTTCAGTATGCTCCCCCTGCACAGTTGCATTTTCCTTAGGCGTAGTCACCACAGTTTCAATAACATCAGAGTTTAATCCATCAAAGTTTGCAGTAAAAGGATTTACAGAATCAGAATTTAAAACTTCATTCTCGAATCTCAGCTGATCATGATCATTGAAATCTTCAAGTCCAGTAATCTTCTTATCATCAAAAGAGACATTGATAGATTCCATGACAACCCTTGTTCTTAAATTATAGACTCTGAAGGCTTTTGTAGAAAGTGGATATCCAACAAAAATTCATTCATCAGCTTTTAGATCAAATTTGGATAGCTGTTCGGGATGAGTCTTAAGAACAAAACACTTGCATCCAAATACATGAAAATACTTCAGATTTGGCTTCTTTTTCTTTACCATCTCCTATGGTGTTTTTCCATGCTTGTTAATGAGTGTTGCATTCTGAGTAAAACAAGCAGTTTGCACAGCTTCAACCCAAAAGTAGGTTGGCAACTTTGCTTAATCAAGCATAGTTCGTGCAACTTCAATAAGAGTTCTATTCTTTCTTTCAACAACTCCATTTTGTTGTGGTGTTCCATATCATATTTCTTCTTTACGATAGATATGACATTAACTGGACCAAATAGATCAACATGTAGTAGGTGATAAGGCTCAAGAATTGATGATTCAGTCTTGCTCTTGAATGAAGATTTTCTTTGTTTTGCTTTCTAACATGAATCACAAAGGCCATCAGGAGCAAATACTGATTTTGGCAATCCTCTCACAAGATCTTTCTTGACTAGTTCATTTATATTGTTGAAATTTAAATGAGAGAGTTTCTTGTGCCAATCCCAGCTTTCTTCAATTGTTGCTCTACTCAATAGACATATTGCAGAACCATCAGTACTTGTTGAAAGCTTGGATTCATAAATGTTACCATGCCTGTATCCTTTCAGAACAACTTTGCCTGTAGATTTGCTTACAACTTCACAGTGTTCTTCAAAGAAATCCATATGATAACCTCTGTCACAGATTTGACTCACACTCAGCAGATTGTGTTTAAATCCTGAGACCATAGCTACTTTTTCAATGATGATATTCCCAAGATTGATATTGCCATATCCCAGAGTTTTTCCAATATTGCCATCTCCATAAGAAACACAAGGGCCAGCTTTCTCCACAAAATCTGATAGCAGGGCTTTATTTCCAGTCATATGTCCTGAACATCCACTGTCCAGAATTAGCATGTTCTTCCTTTTACCATGCAATCACAAAGACCACTAATGATTAGTTTTAAGGACCTAGACTTGCTTGGATCCTTTGGCCTTTTTAAGTTTGTCAACATTTGCAGCGGATTTAGCATCAGAATTTATGTTAACAATTTTCTTATCAGAATTTGTAATATCAGACTTTGCATCAGAACTTATACTCAGAGGAATAATGCTAACTTTCTTTACAGAAGGTTTTATTTGATAATAATCATAGTACAAACTATGATATTCCTTACAAGTATAAATGGAATACCATAAACTACCACAATAAAAACAAGGATTTTTTGGCTTATATCTAATAGACTGACTCTTAACTCCTGATTTTGAAGGTAAGGAGTTTATATTCTTATTTTTCCTGCAAAAAGAAGCCAGATGGTTAGAATTTCCACAGTTATGACATGTTTTTGTAGGAGCATTAAGAACAGGTTTATAATTGTTACTTTTGTTCACACCTTCCTTTCCATTCCTATTTTTCCTAGGTGACTTTACCTTGTTTACATTCTTAACATCTTTCAGCTTATGCTTAAGCTGCTTCTTTATCATTAAGCCTATGTTAAATTCAATTGGCTTATCCTGTTTAGGTTTGTCAGAAGTTACTTTCTCCTTAACTTTTGATTTATCAATATCATACTTTGCAGTTACAAACTTAACAGGATTTACCTTTGGTTTTTGTTTAACAACTATAGGCTCAGTTTCTACAGTTCCCTTACTGTTCTTACCATCTCCATAACCTAAGCCCTCTTTCCAGTTTCCACTACTAAAAATATCCTGAGTTGCTTTACCAGAGCTAGTCCAAGTCTTGATAATCTCTCTTTCCTTTTCTAACTCAGTTTTTAGAGATTCATTCATTTTTAACACTTCATCCCTAATATAAAAGGCATCATCTCTATCTTTCTGAGTTTGATGGAACATGAATAACTCTTTTTCTAAATAATCATTCCTCTTTTTATAAGCAAGATTTTCTGAAGTTAATCTTTCACATGTTAAAGTTTGATCTTTATAACTAATGAACATGGTTTTAAGATATCTTCTTAACTCAGTAATATCATCAGTATGAAAGGCATAAGTAGTTTGAGGTACCTTTAAGTCAGCAGTATCATAACTGCTATCAGCATTTGCCATTAAGGCATAGTTTTCCTCATTCTCATAATCTGAAGCATCTGACCAGCTTTTCTTCTTTGTGACAAGAGCCTTGCCTTTGTCACTTTTCCCTTTCCTGCAATCTGGAGATATTTATGGCCTTTCTCACCACAGTTGTAGCATTTAACATTTGAGTAATCTCCTCTGTCAGACTTTCCTCCTTTGCCTTCATATTTTCTGAAACCTTTCTTTTCAGAACTTGCACCTTTGTGATTTCTTGTATGCAATCTTTGTGATTCCTTTCACCATAAGAGCACACAGCTTCATCATCTCCTCATCATGGTCCATCTCAGGTATACTTTCAGTTTCTGAGTCATCATCACTATCAGAACTTGATGACTCAGTATCAGACTTTGTGATGAGAGATTTTTCCTTGCCTTTTCTTGAGGTAGCTACTTTGGGACTTTACTCCTCAGCCATAAAGGCAACTGTTCTTGACTTTCTTCCATTCCTCTTGCTTCTTTATTCCATCTCAAGTTCATGAGTCTTGAGCATCCCATAAATTTCATCAAGAGTTGTTTCATCAAGATTGTAGTTGTCTCTTATTATTGTGGCCTTCAAATCCCATCTTTCAGGAAGAACTAACAGGAACTTAAGATTTGAATCTTCAATACCATACTCTTTGTCAACTAGTGACAAATCATTCAAGAGTTTGACAAATCTGTCATATAAATCAGTTAATGACTCATCAGGCTTTGAGTCAAAGTGCTCATACTCTTGAGTGAGTATTGTCTTCCTGTTCTTCTTGATTGAATCATTTCCCTAACACCTTGTTTCCAAAGCATCACATATCTCTTTTGCAGTCTTGCAGTTAATTACCCTGTTTGACATGACATTATCAATGGCACTATACAGTCTTACCAATGCATCCTTTGCAATCAATAAGATATTTTCAGCAGTGTAATCACTTTTCTCCTTTGGTACAGACTTTGCTGGTTGTCCTGCAACTTCCATAGAGATTTTGGTTGGCATATGTGGTCCTTCATAAATCCTGTCGAGATATTCTGGATCTGTAGCTTCCAGAAACATAGCCATCTTCACTTTCCATATGGAATAATCAGAAGGTTTCAACATGGGAACTCTTAAGGTCTCATATCGACTATGAGTTGCAGTTTTTGGAGGTTATTCAGTTTTGGTGGGCTTGGTTGGAGTTTCTTCTTCAGACATGATTGATTTTGGATCTTAAACTATTTGTGTGTTAACAGAAGGCTCTGATACCACTTGTTTGGTCACACACACTGTAGAAGGGGGTTGAATACAGTGTTTAGCACAATCAAATCGAATATAAGAACTTAAGTAAAAGAAAACAATTTTTATTCAACACAATAAACTCTGTTACAATATGGAACTGTCCTCTCTCAGTGATGAACACATTATCACGAGAGCTGCTAGAGTTACAAAGAATAATAACTTCGATAATCGTAACACTTATAGTGTAAACTCTATGCCTGTGTTTATATACTACACAGTTACAAGATAATCTTTTAATTGATATGAAATATAATTCTGCTTCCTAAAATATATCAACTAGTTATCTTTTCTTCTAAGTATTCCATTCTTCATAGAATTCCTTCTTCATGCACAATTCTTTCTGTCTTAGTCTCGATCTTCTTTCCTTTCAATCAGCCGCCTGCCTTATCTGAAAGTCATCTTAAGTCCTGATATTATCTCCTGATAAATATCTTCTGAACCTTAAGTTCTGATAACTTAAGTTCTGATATCTTAAGTTCTGTCTTCAGTATAAGTGCTGATTTCCAGTTAAGTACTGATTTGTCATGTTATGTAAGATCTGAAAACTAAACACAAATCATATTACACATGACATTATCAAATATATCTAGGAGAATATAAAGAGTTTCTAGTGTTACTATTTTATTAAGTTTATCTTTTTTTTTTCTAATGTTTAGTAAAGAACCTGAACTATTTTATTTAGTTAAAAAATTGTTGTTGTCGTAGTTTTAGACATGTGATGGTTTGAATGTTTGAGTTGGTTTGGATGTAATACATTTTTTGGTATGTAATGATATTTTGGGATTGTTCAATTTTGAATAGCGGAATTTCATGTAGTATTGCTTTTTACGTATGAAAAACATGTTAATGGTATATATGTTGTTACCTTAGGGGCCAAAGGTAACTCGAAAAAAAGCAACTTAAATTTTATGTTACCTTAGGTCTTTTGGGTGGATATGGTAACATTTTTTTGGCCTATTGTAATATTTTTTGGGTGTTGCTGTAGGCCATCTATGGCGTAGTGTTAGGTGGCATCCCACCAGACTCTTCGTCATTCCGATAAAGCGTCACATCACCATACTGTTTGTGTGAATCAAGAAACAATATTTTGAGAAGAGAAATAATTCGGAAGGAGCACAATAAATTTTCTTTTGTTTTCGCCTTATATGATTTATCAATAAAAGAAGCTCATACGTATTCAAGAATCAAGAAGAACATATGCTATCGTATTAGAGGAAAGAATGTCAGTGTCGGTCACCACCCATGCTTCACTATAATATACCTTCAAGGATTATTCGAATAACAGATTCACCATTTCGGTCACATCATAGCTTCGGAATGTCGCCTGGAAATGCCTTCACATTAAATACTTTAATGATTTGATCATAATTGCGTCCTTATGAAATTTATAATCACTGCTTCCGATTTCATCTATGCCACGTAGAATAACCATTGATCATGCAACGCCTCAACTTCGTCGATTGAAATACGATTCTTCTCCAATCATCTGGAAGAATCTTCCATTTCCTTCATCATCTGTTTGTTCGAATCAGGAATCTTATTAAATTTTAATAATCTTATGAATTGGGTAAATAATGTTTTAACATGTTGATTCAATTATTGGTATTGTTAAACAGAGTTTTATGTCCGTCTTTTATGGAAAACTTTAAACTTTCTTCCTGATGGGGGTCTACTGGTCCTTGGAACTAATAATACTGAGTCTAACTCCATTATCCTTTTAGGTCATTTCTATTTATAATAACAAGAACCTAAGTAGTAATTCGACAACCAAATTGTGAAACTCATTTTCATGCAAAGATCTTCTAAAAGTTTATTAAGAAAATCTTTTTCGAAAACTCATTTTAAAATTTTGAAAATCAAATATTTGGTCGTCATTACTATATAAGTTACTTGATATTCTTATGATCCCCTAATGAGATATCTAATTAAAGGAATGCCCATGTACGGGTCTCTCCACTTTGGTATATTCTCTATTTCTCCTTGGATTCCGTTCGCATTTATTAGTCGACGAAACTTCAGTTACCGTTGTATACCATTTTATTCGTAATTCCAACCCAATGCTGACGTCTGATACTTCTTTGGTGTTCTCATCGTCGTCCTTGATGTTATGCTTATAATTACTAATGCAATTCGACGTTCCGTCTGCAGATAAGGTCGCATCTCCTTGCTAGTCTTTCCTATACCTAATAAGGGAGATACCAATCCTCGTGCAACGCCCGATAAATGATAAAAACTATCTCGTAATGGTGGTGCCTTTGCAACTTGCAACTTTGGCTCTTCATCAGCTTCCATCAACTCGTTGCCTCCGGCGTGGAGCTCGTCCTACTACCTAATTTTAAGTTGAGTCGTACTAAAACTCATCTAACTTTCCTTAATATGAAGTTCTCACAAGAATCAATCGTATTTTTCTTTAAAATCACATGAAAAATAGGGTAACATACCCCTTCACCATCGAGTTGTCGAATCCTCATTACTATAGGGTCTGAGAACTCATCTATAGCGTTGCTATATTCGCCTTACACTTTCCTCAACAATCCTATCTTACCAATTCCCTATCGAATCTGCTAATCCTAATTCACGCTCAATTCGAACTTAAAGCGAATATACCTAAGGTCTTTCCTATCTTATATGGTCTATCAGTCCTATATTACTCTCACCTATTCTTATTTCAGGGACCAATAACCTGTTGCTCTGATGCCAACTTGTAACAGCCCAAATGTGGGGTCAAGATTTGGTGTCACTAAATAATCTTTACATAACATAAAATAATATACAGAATTTACATTTAAATGCAATCAGAAAATCATTTAAAGATAAATAATCAATAAATATTGATTTCTAAATTTTATAAATTCCTAAAAATAATAACTAAAATTATAAAGTAAAAAAATTAATTTTGGAAACAATTTTAGCATTTATGAGAATAAATATTCAATAAAATCAATTTAAAAGCAAAAATGAATTCATACAGCTCAATAATTAATTATACAATTAATCTTCGTACCCAACCAATCAAGACAATTAATAATACAGCAACACATAGCTGACATAACCATTGCATATTTTGTTTATTTAATAATTCGATAATTACATTTACATATCGGATCCGAAAATAGATTACTTAGCCACTAAGTAACTGTATAACGATACGATTTTTAATACCAGATTTGGATAATTATTAAAACAGAGCCTCTTATAAAACACTTTATACAAAATAAGGTGATAAAACCTCGCCTTTCGAGAATACGAGTTTTATCGATCAATAAAATAATTAATGTATCGAAAATTTCACGCTGGGACTCGTACAGGTCAAATCGTATCCCGGATCGAAAAAGTCAAAACACGGAAAGTGTTCAGAATTGTCAGGTTCGGTTAGGAAGGAGTTTTTGGAAGAGTTTCTGGTTGTAAAAATGCAAGAACGGTTGAAGTGGGACGATTTCAATTTTTAGATAGTAATTGTATAATTACTTAAATATAATCATTATTAATTCTATAAATCCTTATAAAATCATATAATGATCCAAAAATTTCCAGAAAATACCAAAATTATCTATATTTTATTATGGATAACTAAAAATTAAAATATCCTAATTTTATCAGATATAACACCCAAACATCAATATCAATCATCGGATAATTCACCAAAAATTTATGTAATAATTACGTAATAATTATTTATTGATAAAAATAATTACACGATATTTCCCGGATATTACAATTATTATGAGTAATTTGTTTCTAGATTACCTCATGCAAGGCTATGAAATATTCCTTCAATTTTGTAAGATTTTCTTAAATTGGTACAAGAGAGAGAGAGCTTGAAGCTTGTCATAGAATTTGTTGAATTTGGACTTTATCTATATGAAGTTTGACATTAGTTCATCAATCCTTTCATTAATCATATTCTTTACTGCAGTTTGATGTCCATCAAGAGTGGTCTCCATTGCTCTTCCAATATGATAAAATGCTTTCAATTGAGCTTTGTACATCTTAGTAATGGCACCATAAACTTCTTTAGGAGTAAGGACCTTGGTATTGGTTCCCAAGATAGTAATGTATTTTTCTCTAAGCTTAACCAAGGCCTCTTTCATGTTCACTGTGAAATCCTTGGACAACCATGCATCCACATTCCCATCTGCTTCATCTACAATATTTGCTTGTTGTTCTTCTACATCCTCCTTATATGGCAGTAAAATTTCCTGATAGTATTTATTAGACATATCAGTGGTAAGAAGTTGTTGTGTAATGTTAGCTAGGCCTGCAAGCTGATCAACTAGTAGATCATTCACTAAATTAGGAAGAGCTTGAACATCTTGCAGCCATTGAAAGATGAGATTTGAAGGTTGTGATCAAGTGTAGTGTTGGTTTGAATTGTTTGAGGTTGATGAAATTGAGGTAGGAATTTTTCCTGTGATAGGTGTCACAGTTTAACTCACAGTATGAACTATGGTTGTGATAGTTGTTGTTCACTAGTAGAGTGAACCTCCAATGGAATTAGAGGGGATTTGACCAGGTTACCATCATGTACCATGACCTTAAACCCTTGTTCCTCAGGAAAATAACTGACACTTGAATGTGCTAGATAACTTGCCTCCACAATAGCTGGATCATTGGCAATTATACTCCCAACTTCTATTGACAAAACAATTTCAGCTAGGGTTGTGAGGGGAGTTATTCTTGCTTGATAAACCTCCAATTTAGTTGGAGAGGTTTTGAGTAGCTCCCCCTCAAGAGTACTACCCTCAAACCTTGCATTCTGTGAAGACTGTTGTGTACATGAAGGTGCAATTGGAATCTGCACAGGGTCTTCAGTAAAAACTGATGAAACCCCTATGTTTTTTATGGTGTCATCAAGGTCTATCTCAGTATGTAGCCTCTCACTATCTAAAGATTGTATCTTAGTGGTGAGCACAGTTGATGTTGGAAAGGCTTGAGAAGAAGATTCGAGCCTCTCATTATAAGATGAAGAAATTTGAAAAATGAGATGAGTGAGTTCAGTAATGATTTTTGGCAACTCTTCCTGAATGGATGAGGGAGTTTCAAGTGATGTGCTCTCACTGTGTGCCATCCAAATGATTTCTATCAACCTCTTGAACAAGTGCAGACTCTTGACATGATGTATTGGGGAGAATGCTTGTTTCAATAGTGAGACCTTGTTGAGAAGGTGCCACTAGAGTATGTTGTTTCCCCTTTGTTATAACCGCATCTTTTTGAGAAGATGTAGAGGTGGTTATTTTGAGTGGTCAACTCAACCTTCTTTTGCTTCTTTGGCTTTTTGACCAAGAAAGATTCAATTTATGTTTGGTCCTCAACACTCTCACTAACAACTATTTGAGGTTTTTTCTTTCTCTTATTTTTACTAACTCCATCCTTTTGAGAGGATGAAGTAGTTGGTTTCCTAGCATTTACTGGTTGTGAATGAAAGGTCTCAGCTGTGGAAGGCCCCTGTCTGCTATCCTGTTTGTGTACTTCTACAGGTGCAGGGGCCATATTGGTACTAGATATGGCACTTGATCTCATATCAAGCATAGAGTAAGAGTAAGTTTTAAATCTCTCTAACATGAAGTTAGTAATATTTAGAGTTATCTTTACCTGATTCTTTGTAACAAGTGAACCAAATATGATTTTGGACACTTATTTACAATTGCCTATTTGATTTCTATCTATTCTTTCAAGCATATGAATGCCAGCTACTTTATAATTTAAAGTGGACATTATAAATCTAGGGAAGAAAATTTCTTTACCTCTACTTATCAAAGGCATGGTCAGTCTTGTGCTTAGTTCTTCCAGGATCAACATTCCAACATTGAGGTGCATGTTGTATGCTATGGAATGCGCCAGCTTTTGCACCACACTGGAGATGTTGTCCTAGCCAGTCTTCCTGCATGTGAATGATCTAATGATAGAATCAAATATGAAGGACCATTCTCTTCTCATATTCTTCCTTTTTCATCTGGCCATGTCTATCTTCTCACTATAGTTTATGAAGTCCATAAACTTATCCAATTCCTGTATTGTTGGAGCCTCTATAATGCTGTCTATAGGGATGCCCAAGGCTTGGTTGATATCATCAGCATTAAACTCCACAGGAACACCTTGAATTATGCAGTTAACCACCAAGGAGACTACTTGATTCTAATGAACAATTATGTTTACAACAGCTGAGTTCCAAAACTCGTTAAGCACGTCTAAATATAACACAAGATTTGCAGTCAAAGCTCCCGTGAGATAGGAATCAGAAAGAAATTCGACAAAGCACTTGAAAGTATCAGGTGCTTGGTTTGCATCCACAAAGGCCAAGTTGTTAGTTCCATCCTTGGGGATAACAGCTCTAACATTGTTGGCAACCATTTAAAGTGTTTGAGTTTGAGTGGGTACGTGTCTAGAGAAAGAAAGAGATTGAAACGGTTAAGAATTGTTGGCATAAATTAGGTCAATTGAGATCTCGAAAGCGTAAGAGGGGTTATGTCAAGATGTCTGGGTATTTATAGGCTAGAGACGTGACTTTTTGAGAACTTAGGAATAAACGGTTGATATTTGCTTATCGAGAAGTCACATGATCTAAAGAGCGCAAGTCGAGATGTCACTATCCTGCCTCTTATCAAAAACTAGATAGTGACTTATTGAGATGTTGTACAAATACCCAGTTTGTCCTGATTGGACTAGATTATTCTATTTTATATTGAATGAATTAACATAAGGTTAGAATTGATTTGATTTTCAAAAGTATTTTGCTGATATAATTTATTAAATTAAATTATTTCAATTCTGAGTTATCGAGAAGTCTAAAATTTGAACTTGTAGAGAACTCCATATAGATGAATATATCAAGATCTCTATAATACTTAACGAGAAGTCCTAAAGAGGCTTATCGAGAAGTACACGAGAAGTTATGGAAAAGACTTATCGAGAAGTTTGTCGAGAAGTCTCAAAATGACTTGTCGAGAAGTCCCAAAGAGTCTTCTCGAGAACTCAGTTCTCTACATACTTTTGTTCTTTCTCAATTATGTATTATGTTAATTTCACATACTGAAAATGTGAATTAACATTTAGATAGCTTTGCTTAGAATTAGAAAAATTCCAAGTTAAATTTGAATTTTGAAAAATAAATATTCAGAGAATCCTGAAATATTTATAAATCATATTCCATTTAATTTCTAATTAAATCAAATTAATTTTGATTTATCATAAATTAATCCGCTGAAACTCATTAGCTAAGTTCTTGCCTTTAAGATGAAGAATTTAATATATCAATTTCACCTACAAGTCTAATGAAAGTTGCTTCATCCAAAAGTTTAGTAAAAATATCAGCTAATTGTTTTTCTGTTGGAAAAAAAATAAGTTCAGTATTATCATTTGTAGCATGTTCTCTAATGAAATGGTACCTTACATCAATGTGGAATAATTAACTGGATTAGCAACAATAGATATGGCACTAGTATTGTCACTTATGTAAAACTAGGCCGTAATCCATAAATTGATTTCTAATCCAAAGCACTTAGCACGATAACTTCCAGCAGCTATGTATTCAGCCTCAGCTGTGGAAGTTGACACATATTGTTGTTTCTTACTATACCAAGATACAAGTCTTTGACCAAGGAATTGATAGCTTCTACTTGTACTCTTTCTATCTACCCTGCATCCAGCAAAATATGAATTTATATATCCAACAACTTCAAAACCAGTTCCTTGGGATACCACAATCCCAAGTTTGTTGTTCCCTTCAAATATCTGAAAATCCTTTTGATAGCCATGAAATGTGATTCTTTAGGATTTGCTTGAAATCTAGCACACAGACATGTTGCAAACATAATGTTTGGTCTACTAGCAATTAAGTACATCAAAGATCCAATCATTCCTCTATAACCTGAAATGTCTACACTTTTTCCTTCTTATCTTCATCCAACTTGATAGTTGTAGACATAGGTGTTGATGCAGGTGAACAATCAACCATTCCAAATTTTTTCAACAGATCTTTGACATACTTGGTTTGACTAATAATGATGCCATCACTTCTTTGACTAACTTGAAGGCCAAGAAAGTAACTTAGCTCTCCCATCATGCTCATCTCATATTCACTCTGCATGAGTCTTGAGAATTTTGACACATTTTTTCATAGTAGATCCAAAAATGATATCATCCACATATATTTGAACTAGGATAATGTCATCACTATGTTGCTTATAAAATAGAGTCTTATCAATTGTCCCTCTAGTGTATCCATGTCACAACCCATTTATAACAAAAGAAACTATACGAATAATCACAATAGTTATCAAAAGGAAATAAATACATCTGAATCCAAGATCTTACAGTTTAGGGTTTGGAACAGCCCAACACTATTAACTATTACAACCTGATTTCAATACCGAGTCCTCACACAAAATGATCACTATACTACCTGAGCTCGAACATACGAATCGGCATCACAAGTCTTACGGGCGGTCTGCTTGAATCTAACCATATCTGCTAGCTGAAATATCAAGGTGAAAGCAAGTAGTGAGCCAAATGCTCAACAAGTGCTATATAATTCATAAACAAGAATGAAAGAATAATAATGGAAATGAAAGATCCAATAATATAGTAACAAAAGATAAACTTTCAGGGTGATGGCATCATTTATTTGTAACAAACAATTAAAAATCATTTCTTTATCAAAAACCATTTTATGACGCTACATATTACAGTCGGTGATCAGTCGCGAAGTAATCCCGAACCTCGCTGGGTTCTAGAACATTAATGAGATCCCTAGGAAACTTTTAAGCCTATAAATTAAGAGCGGAAAGGACTTGCGTCTCAGTCCAGATCCACTATTTAAAGAAAATATTCATCCCCCTTTGGGACTGAAAATCCACTTTTAACTTTTTATTTTAAAAACTGATGCCAAGTGACGGTTATGTTAGGTCACACAACAATGTAAAAGGGGGTTGAATACAGTGTAGAATACAATCAAATCGATCTAGAACACAAGCAACAGAAAACAGATGTATTCGATATAATAAACTCTGTTACAATGGAACTGTTCTCTCTCAGTAATGAACAAATAGCACGAGAGCTGCTAGGTTACAACGTATGATCTTCTCGATGATCGTAACATATATAGTGTAAACGTCCGTGTTTATATAGACACACAGTTACAAGATAACTTCTAATTGATATGGAATATAATTCTGTCTCCTAAAATATATCAATCAGATATCTTATACAATTCTTCTAGTCCTCTAACTCTTTCCATGCATATCTTCTTCTGTATTAGTCTCGATCTTCTTTCCTGTAAATCAGCTTCCTTCCTTAACTGTTAGTCCTCCAGTACTTAAGTTCTGATATCCATCTTCTGATATTATCTTCTGATAATCTAAGTCCTGATATCCTTAAGTCCTGACTTCCAGTAAGTCCTGATTCCAGTAAGAACTGATATTTCCTGTTTGTTAATATCTGAAAACTAAACATGAAACATATAAGACATGACATCTCAAATATATCCAACAATCTCCCCCAACTTGTAAATTATGCAAGAATGTACAAGTTAATAGATTTGATGATGTTAAAAACATTTAAGTTCAAATACAATAAGAGTTTAATAAGACTATTAACTACAACTTACAAAACATCCAGCTTTACCAACATCACTGAATCAATCTGAATCCATAATGATTCTTAACAAAATCATTTATCAGATTATCTCCAGCTTTCCTCAGAACTTCAGCTAACTGTACTTTGACCTGCATCAGTTCTTCTTCTTTACTATCACCAATTTGATAAATGGCTGTTCTGAGAGATTGAATGGATGTTCTTTCAAGTCCATCACCAAGTCTGATAAGATGTGAAGAGTTTTCATTATAACATAAGCATCTTCCTTTCAAAATAACTTTCACCTTAGCAGAATTCTTCAGCATAGGAATTTATCTTCCATCACCTTCAGTAATCATTGGACTGTAAGGAGAAGTCTTTGTACCAGAGATTCTGAATAGATCTCTTATAGCCTTCAAAATGTATCCTGACCATCTTCTTGTAACATTAGATTTTACTTCCAGAAGATAGTGAATATGTTGAAGCTCTCTGACAGACTTCTTTAGTACATCAGTATCAGCTAGTCTATAAGTCCTTCCATCATTGAGAAATAAGATCAATTTCTCTTTTAGATTCTCTTTTTCATGAGCATCTATCACAATTTGAGCAGAAAACACCTTGTCAAGGTGCCTTTGTTTGATTTGTTCATATGGTTTGTCTGTCAACATGAAAGGATCTCTTAAAGTAACCTCTAATCCTGTTCGAATCTTCTCTTCGTCACAACCTAATCCAGCTCTATCTCTAGGTTGCTTGGCTCTCAACCCAAATGTAGCGAGTTGATTAATCATGAGATTGGATTTTGGTTCAACTGGAGTAGCTTTCTTCCATAACAGCTTCTTCTTATCAGTAATTGTCATTTTATTCAAATAAACTTGAGCATTGTCAGTAGTTGATGTCTTGATAGCTTGATCAGAATTTGCTGTTTCTTCTGTACCTTGTTGTCCTTTATTCTGAATAACTTGAGCAGTGTCAGAGGTTGTTTTAGATTCTTCAATTATCTTTCTTCTTTTCATAATTTGAACAGTTTCATCTTCAACAAGATTATCATCAGTTACTTGAACCATTTTGCAAACTGGTTTCATCAGATCTTGAGAAGTTTTCAAGTCCAGTAGCTTGGTTGGTTCATCAATTTTTCCTTTCCCTTTGTCTTTGGGATCACTCTCAGTCTGTGATCTAATCTTGAACTTTGAAGTTTCAGAATTTGACTTTTCCTTGATCACAATGCCTTTTTCCTTAAGCCTTGGAGGTTTCTTTGCATCAGAAGCTTTAGACTTAAGATTTGTCTTCTCAGCAGCAAATCTAGCTTCTTCCTCCTTGAGAGTTTCTAAATTCATTCATGGATTATGTTTCAGAAATAATCTTTTTTCTATCTCCTCATCAAGTGTCTGGATTTTAGAATCTTTGTAATAAACAGTAGTCTGCTTCCCCTTTAATTTCAGAGTTTGCAAAAACTTCTGAGAGTCTTCCGATCCTGACTGAATCAGAATATCAGAACTTGACATCAGACTTTGTTTATCATCACTTGACTTCAGTCTTTGATCATTCACAGCATCAGAACTTGACTTGTTCTGAATATAATATTTTCCTTGAACTTTTCTTTGACCTCTGCTCTTTTCAGAGTTTCCCTGGTCATCACCTTTATCATCCTTTTTCTTCAGTTCATAAGTAGGTGAGCATTTGGACTTAACTACCTTCTCCCCTTTTTGGCATCATCAGGAAGTAAGAGAGAAAGAAGAAGTTCAACTGAAGATTGGATTTCATCCAATTGAGCTTTCTGAGAAGCTTGATTAGCAAGAACCTCAGCAATTTGGCCTGTTGCTTCTCTTGAGTTTTCTCAATGGCTTCAACTTTTTCAGAAATAGGTCTGATATACTTGTTCTTGTCAAGCTTGATCTGTAGATCGAGCTTATTAGTTTGTTCTCTGAGTGTATCAACCTTTTCATAAGTAGAAGTATGTAGACCTTGAAGATGTTTTGTAGACAGAGCTGTGATCTTGAGTTGTGTCTTGAAATCAGCATTTGTGAGCAACTCATCAGCTTTTGCAATATGCTTTGTCAGAACTTTAGAACATGGAATAAAATCTGATTCATTCCACTTCTTGGTCCACTCAACACCTCTGTGAGTATCCTCCCAAGGAATAGGTGCTTCCTTTTCAACAAATTTCTTCACCAATTCTTCATTGCCCAGAATAGAAACTGGATGCTCAGCAGAAACACTGTCATCAGAACTTGAGGAAGACTCATTCTGTTCTGATAGCTCAACAGTGTGTGAAGCAACTGGAGATTTAGGAATAACATCATCTAAATTCTATGGATCAGAATTTATCTCCAAAGCCGGTGTCTTTGATGTAGATGGAGCTTCCAGATAAAGAACTTTAGGTATATTCAAATTATGAATATCTATTTCATAATTTTCAGTTTGTTCTTTAGCATCATCTGTAGCTTTAATAGGAGAGACATGAGGGATAACAACTGTATCATTAGCAGTGTCTTTGGCTTGAGCTGGAAGGGCTTCAATGATAATTGGTTCTTGTGAGATCAGAGATTCCTGATCCCCTTCCCCAGTAGCCTTCATTTTCTTTAATCTCCTTTCCAATGAAGGAGTTGCTTCAGCAGCAACAAAACTTACAGATTTCTTGCTTTTCAAAGTATCAGAACTTTGAGCTGCTGTTTCTTTCTGAGAAGTAACATTCTCAGCTTCATTTATCACAGGTTCAGATGCATGAACCCATGCTTCAACTAATTCCTCTTCACTCTCAGACTCATCTCTGAGAATCATCTTCCTTCTCTTTTGTGGAGGTTGAGGAACAGACTTTGTCCTCTTAGAAGGTTTGGAAGATGAAGGTCTGGTTGTTTGTGCTGATGGTTGAGAAGTTTGAGGTGTTTGTGTAGAGGTGGTAGGTGCTGATGGTTGAGGTTCTAATGGTTGGACATCAGGATATAGTGCAGTGTATTTAACTGGATCATAGGTTATTAAGGCCTGTTTGACAAATAAAGGAACTCGGAGGGATCTTAACACAGCCTTCTTATTATCAGTAGATAATAAGTCATTAAAAGCTCTTTTAGCTAGTCTGAATGATGCAATTAATTCACTAGCTGATTGGGGCTTATCATCACAACAAAAACTATAAATAAGCTGAAAAAATTAGCAAAATAGACAGTATTCTTATCTTCTGTCATCCTATCCCCAATGAAACCTAAAACAACACTTGCATAATCAAAATCAGTTTGATTAATGAGAGCATACCTGATTTGTTGACTGAATATATGGATTGCATCGAAGTTAGAACATTTGTTGGCAAAAGCCTTGGTGATGCAGTCAAAGAAGAAACTCGATTCCCTCCATATGTAAGGTCTCTTCAATTGACCCAGCTTTTCCAATGTCTTTTGATACCCCAGACTGGCCATCATATTTTGAAGAATGGGCTCCTCAACAGTTATATAGGCTCTATTTTCAGGCAACTACAGTGCTTGGCGTACTGTAGCCAAGGTTACGACATGCTCGTCCTCCCCTGTTGTAAAGATTATACTTGGGGACCCTTGAGTACCACCATCATCACATACTCCACTTCTCCAGAACTCCAACACTCGAGTTCCAGAGACTGCATCAGGTTGGGTCAGAGCGTACCCAATATCAGAATTAGCGAGAAAATCCTGAATGAAGTGAAGTTCCGATGGAGCTTCAGCCTTGCTAAGAATGGCGGAGTAGTTGTTAGGAACAAACTTAGCTCCTTTGAAAATCACGTCTTTTGGTGCCATCTCTATAAGAAATTAAGTGAGAAAGAGAGTGTTTGTAAAGTGTTTGTTAAAAGTCCTGAAAGAAAACGCTTCATAGAATATTAGAAAGAGAGAGAATAAAAGAGATTAAGAATAGAAAAGTAAGTAAAAGA
Organism: Apium graveolens; assembly: GCF_009905375.1. Lineage (NCBI taxonomy): Eukaryota > Viridiplantae > Streptophyta > Magnoliopsida > Apiales > Apiaceae > Apium > Apium graveolens. The sequence continues at coordinate 237,834,073 of NC_133650.1, read as the reverse complement.
TTAGAAAATCTTCTAACTCCCATATATATAATCTCTCCACTTAATAGTTATATTTTTGAAGCATGGGATACACTTTACAACTGGCAACGTGTGAATAGTCAATAAACGGTTAGAGCAGGAGTTAATGGGCACATAAAATAGGCAATAATTACCGTGCACATGCAGTTTCTCAGGACATACACGTTAACCACTAACACATAATGATTATGACTATTTTTACTTTACCCAAATATATTCTGATTTAAATATGACTATTTCAGATTTTACCACAAATAAGTCATGTAAAGAATAATGCCACATAAGCATCAAAGATTCCATCAGGATTTAATATCAGAACTTAACTTATATCAGATTTTACCAGTCATCAGAATTTGGCTTCTATACTCAAAAAGTGAATATCTTTTTCTGTAATTCTTCATACGAATACTGACTTGTTTTCTTCACAGTTTAATCATCAGAACTTCCATCAAAACTTGTCCTCAAAATTTATGCAAATGACACTTAACTGTTTGTCAACAACAACTTATTCATTACAGTAATTTTCATCATTTATATGGAGTGAAAGTGTGTGTGCATTCAGCAAAATACCCGATGAAGATTAAAGTCTTTTAAACTTCAGTACATCTTAGAAATAAGGCATAACTGAGAAAAATGCTTAAAATCTGTCATCAATCATGAAGTCTACTATAGAACAAATTTATGCAAGAGTCCACCTCAACTGTTTTCTCTAGATCTCAAAGGAGTACCTGACTTTTATTCTTTTCTTTTCTTTTCTTTTGATAAGTGAGGCTTATCAGCACTTAGTTCATTCTTAAGATTTACTGACATTAGAACTTGACAGATAAGAAACAAGAATCTAGTTTGTGACTTAGTAATAAGATACACAAAGTAAACTTGACTCAGCTCAATATCAGAATCTGCTTGTGTTAATGAGTTTCCACATAAACAACTAATTCAAACATGGGATTTCTAGTATGTTAAAGACTATTAGGTCAACATCTAGCACAGTTATCCTCATTGGATTGAATAGTCACAGAACATTCAAAACACTTATCAGAGTATATAGATCCATATCAGATAACAATCAGCAGTTAATGAATTTTCAAATTAAGCACAGATTACATATAGATAATACAATCTGTAAACACTGATCATAAAGTCTGATGCATGAGAACAAAAACTAAGCAGATTTAGAGAAAGAACCTGAAACTATTCCAAGTTTATTTACCAATCTTATAAAAGTAGCTTCACATAGGGGTTTTGTGAAGATATCTGCTAGCTGTGGATCTGTTGGAACAAAATGCAATTCCACTATACCTTCATCCACATGTTCCCTTATGAAATGGTACATAATGCTGATGTGCTTTATCATTGAGTGTTGAACTGGATTACCTGTCATAGCAATTGCACTTTGATTATCACAGTAAATAGGGATTTTAGAAAATTCTAACCCATAATCCAGTAATTGATTCTTCATCCAAAGAATCTGTGCATAACAACTTTTTTGCAGCAATATATTCTTCTTCTGCAGTTGATATGGAAATTGACTTATGTTTCTTGCTAAACCAAGAAACTAATCTGCCTCCATGAAATTGGCAGCTTCCACTAGTGCTTTGTCAAACCTGTAGACATGATTGAGAAATTTAGGATCTACAAATCCTGGAGGTTGTTCAACATATACCTCTTCTTCCAATTCTCCATTGAGAAAAGCACTTTTCACATCCATTTGAAAGACTTTAAACTTCTTGTGAGCAGCATACGCCAAAAAGATCCTAATGGTTTCTAATCTAGCAACTGGTGCAAATGTTTCATCATAATCAATACCCTCTTGTTGAGAGTAGCCTTTAGCAACCAGTCTTGCTTTATTCCTTGTAATTATGCCATCACTGTCAGTTTTATTTCTGAATACCCATTTTGTGCCTACAACAGATCTGTTCTTTGGTCTTGGCACTAGGGTCCAGACTTTATTTCTTTCAAATTCATTTAACTCTTCCTGCATTGCTTGCACCCAATCAGCATCTTGAAGAGCTTCTTCCACTTTCTTTGGTTCAGTCTGAGATAGAAAAGAATGATAGAGACATTCATTTGAAGTTACAGTTCTAGTTCTAACACCTGCTTCAGGATCTCCAATGATTAAATTAGGTGTGTGTGCTTTAGTTCATTTCCTTGCAGATGGAAGTTAATCTCTAGATTTGGATCCTCCCCATGATCCATGCTGTCTCCATCAGCATTTTCTGATGCTCCCCCAGTAGTTATGCTCTCTCAGATTTCAGAATTTGAGTTTGATTTTTCAGGAGTTGAAGAATCAGAGCTTCCAGAATTATCAGTACTTGTCTCATCAGAACTAGATGAATCAGAATTTGAAGAGTCAGTGACAGGTTCTGATGCTTTTCGAGAGACTTGAGATGTGGTAGGATCTTCAGCTTGCTCCCCCTGGACAGGTGCATTTTCCTTTGAAGTTATTACCACAGTTTCAATGATATCAGAACTTAATCCAGCAGAACTTACAAGATCAGGATTTAAGTCATCAGAATTTCCAGAATCAGAATTTAAATCTTTATTCTCAAATCTCAGCTGATCATGATCATCGAAATCTTCAAGTCCAGTAATCTTCTTATCATCAAAAGAGACATTGATAGATTCCATGATAACCCTTGTTCTTAAATTGTAGACTCTGAAGGCTTTTGTGGAAATTGGATATCCAACAAAGATTCCTTCATCAGCTTTTAGATCAAATTTTGACAGCTGTTCAGGATGAGTCTTAAGTACAAAATACTTGCAACCAAATACATGAAAGTATATCAGATTTGGCTTATTTTTCTTCACCATCTCATATGGTGTTTTTATATGCTTGTTTATGAGTGTAGAATTTTATGTAAAACAAGCACTTTGCACAGCTTCAGCCCAAAAATAGGTTGGCAGCTTTGCTTCATGAATCATAGTTCGTGCAGCTTCAATCAGAGTCCTGTTCTTTCTTTCTACAACTCCATTTTGCTGTGGAGTTCCAGGTGTAAAAAATTCTTGCTTGATTCCATGCTCTTTGCAGAACTCTTCCATAATAGAATTCTTGAACTCAGTACCATTATCACTCCTTATTATTTTAACAAAATCTTTGACCAACTTATCCAGTTGTCTGACATGATCAGTTAGAGTAAATGCAGTTTCATTCTTCATGTGCAAGAAGTACACCCAAGTGTACCTTGTGAACTCATCCACTATAACCGTAACATATTTCTTCTTTGCAATAGACATGATATTGACTGGACCAAATAGATCAACATGCAGTAGGTGATAAGGCTCAAGAATTGATAACTCAATTTTGCTCTTGAAAGAAGATTTTCTTTGTTTTGCCTTCTGACATGAATCACAAAGGCCATCAGGAGCAAATACTATTTTTGGCAGTCCTCTCACAAGATCTTTCTTTACAAGCTCATTTATATTGTTGAAATTTAAATGAGAGAGTTTCTTGTGCCAATTCCAGCTTTCTTCAATTGATGCTCTACTCAACAGACAGATAGTGGAACCATTAGTACTTGTTGAAAGTCTGGCTTCATAAATGTTACCATGCCTGTAACCTTTTAGAACCACTTTCCCTGTAGAATTACTTAATACTTCACAATGTTCTTCTAAGAAATACACATGATAACCGCTGTCACAGATTTGACTTATACTCAACAGATTGTGTTTAAGTCCTGAGACTAGAGCTACTGATTCAATAATGACATTCCCAAGATTGATCTTGCCATATCCCAGAGTTTTTCCAATGTTGCCATCTCCATAAGAAACTCCTGGGCCAGCTTTCTTCACAAAGTCTGATAACAGGGCTTTATTTCCAGTCATATGTCCTGAACATCCACTATCCATAACTAGGATGTTCTTCCTGTTGCCCTGCAATCACAAAGACCACTAATGGTTAGTTTTAAGGACCCGGACTTGCTTGGATCCTTTGGCCTTATTAAGTTTGTTAACATTTGCAGTGGATTTAACATCAGAGTTTATGCTAACATTTTTCTTATCAGATTTTACAGTATCAGACTTTGCATCATACTTTAAACTAGAAGGAATTAAAGAAACTTTCTTCATAGAAGTTTATATCTGATAATAATCATAGTACAAACTATGATATCCCTTACAAGTATAAATGGAATGCCATATACTACCACAATGAAAACAAGGATTTTGTGGCTTGAACCTAACAGACTGACTCTTAACTCCTGACTTAGGAGGTAAAGAGTTTATATTCTTATTCTTCTTGCAAAAAGAAGCAAGATGGTTAGAGTTTCCACAGTTATAGCATTTCTTTCTTGGAGCATTAGGGACAGGCATATAATTGTTGCTTTTATTCACACCTTCCTTTCCATTCCTATTTTTCCTAGCTTCCTTTAGCTTGTTCACACTGAAAATTTCTTTCATCTTATGTTTAAGCTGCTTCTTTGTCATTAAGGCTATGTTAACTTCAGTTGGTTTATCCTGTTCCAATTTGTCAGAAGTTGACTCTGCTATCACTTCTGTCTCAATATCTTTCATCTTTTCAGAATCAGACTTTACAGTTTTAGCTACAAATTTAACATGATTTACCTTTGGCTTAGTAGTCTGTTTAACAATAATTGGCTTAACTTGTTCAGTTCCTTTTTCACTTTTCTCATCTCCATAACCTAAGCCCTTTTTTCAGTTTCCATTACTTAGTATATCCTGAGTTGCTCTACCAGAGTTAGTCCAAGTCTTGATAATCTCTCTCTCTTTTTTTAACTCAGTTTTTAGAGATTTATTCATTTTTAGCAATTCATCTCTAACATAAAAGGCATCATCTCTTTCTTTCTGAGTTTGATGGAGCATGACTAACTCTTTTTCAAAATAATCATTTCTCTTTTTAAAAGCAAGATTTTCAGAAGTTAATCTTTCATATGTTAAAGTTTGATCTCTGTAGCTAATAAACATGGTTTTAAGATATAATCTAAACTCAGTAATATCATCAGTATGAAAGACATAAGTTGTTTGAGGTACCTTTAACTCAGCAGCATCAGAACTGCTATCAGCATTTTCCATCAAGGCATAGTTCTCCTCATCTTCAGAATCTGAAGTGTCTATCCAGCTTTTCTTCTTTGTGACAAGAGCCTTGCCTTTGTCACTCTTTCCTTTCTTGCAGTCAGGAGATATGTAGACTTTCTCACCACAGTTGTAACATTTGACATTTGAGTAATCTCCTATGTCAGACTTTCCTCCTTTGCCTTCAGATTTTCTGAAGCCCTTCTTATCAGAACTTCTACCTTTCCTGGAAAACTTCTTTCCCCTTCTGAATTTCCTGTAGGCTATCTTTGTGATACCCTTCACCATAAGAGCACATAATTTCATCATCTCTTCATCAGCATCTGCTTCAGGTAGACTTTCAGTTTCTGAATTATCATCATCAGAACTTGATGATTCAGAATCAGACTTTGTGATGAGAGCTTTTCCTTTACTTTTCTTTGAGACAGCCACTTTGGGGGATTTCTCCTCAGCCATAAGAGCAACTGTCCTTGACTTTCTCCCATGTCTCTTGCTTCTTTGATCCATCTCAAGTTCATAAGTCTTGAGCATACCATAAATTTCATCAAGAGCATAGTTGTCTCTTATAATAGTAGCTTTCAAATCCCAACTTTCAGGAAGAGCTAAAAGGAATTTTAGATTTGAATCTTCAATATCATATTCCTTGTCCACCAGTGACAGATCATTCAAGAGTTTGATAAACCTGTCATTTAAGTCAGTTAATGACTCATCACTTTTTGAGTCAAAGTGCTCATAATCTTGAGTGAGTATAATCCTCCTATTTTTCTTGATTGCATCAGTTCCCTGACACCTTGTTTCCAAAGCATCCCATATCTCCTTTGCAGTCTTGCATTGAATTACCCTGTTTGACATGATATTATCAATGGCACTATGCATCAAATGCCTTACCTTTGCATCCTTGGAAATAGATGAGATATCTTCAATTGTGTATTCACTTTTCTCCTTTGGTATGGTCTTTGTTGGCTGATCTGCAACTACAACAGAGAGCTTGGTTGGCTTATGCGGTCCTTCATAAATTCTGTCAAGGTATTCTGGATCTGTAGCTTCCAGAAACATAGCCATCTTCACTTTCCATATGGGATACTCCGAAGGTCTCAGCATGGGAACCCTAATAGTCTCATATCGACTGTGGGTTTGAGTGTTTGGAGTTTCTTCAGTTTTGGCGGGCTTGGTTGGATTTTCTGCTTCTTCAGACATGATTGTTTTGGATCTTTACTGTATGTGTGTTAACAGATAGGCTCTGATACCACTTGTTAGGTCACACAATACTGTAGAAGGGGGTTGAATACAGTGTAGAATATAATCAAATCGATTTAGAACACAAGTAACAGAAAACAGATATATTCGATATAATAAACTCTATTACAATGGAACTGTTCTTTCTCAGTGATGAACAAATATCACAAGAGTTGCTAGGTTACAACGTATGATCTTCTCGATAATCGTAACACATATAGTGTAAACCTATGTCTGTGTTTAAAGACTTGGTAATGAAATTTAACAGGGTTATTAAAAAGAGCTAGGTCAAACTAGGTTCAATATAGTGGTTCCGGATAAGACATAGGTATTAAAATATAAATGAGGTAAGCATCAATTCAAAGTATAACAGGGGATCATAGTTTAGGGGTAAGAATAGACTTATCAAGTAATCATGAACAACTTTAAGGAATAACTGACTTTTAGGTGTCAAGATAAGGTTACTGAGTATAACTTATACAGGGTTCAACATCACAATTACTTTGGTATACTAGAATGGTATGAGTTTTGAGTTACTTGCATAGCAATCTTTAAGTAAAGTTAAACAACTTGGATTAGATACTTGAGGGTTCATGGAACTTGCATATAATACGAAAGATAGAATTGAAACACTTGGATCATGTATATATGTATATCAAGGTGATTCAGAATACTTGCATCATATATAAAAGCTGGGTTAGCACATACTTGCAGTGTAAACAAAAGTTAGGTTGAAACACTTGCCTTGAGAAAGGCTTGACTTGACTGGCAGGTAGGAGCAACTGGGAGCTTTACTCGACTTTAATGTTAATTTTACCCTCGTCTCGTGAGCCTACACAAAATAATAATAACCTCATTATAATATATTCTCACCAACTCAACCTAATTATAAACCGAAATTAAGCACATTGGCACTTAGGCCTATATACATATACATGTTTATAATTACCTTATAAGCATAATAGTTCACACTGCCACATATGCTCACATAACATATTTAAGTACATAATAATATATCAACACACTATATTGCATCACTAAGCTTGGATGATCTCACTCCACTTACTTAAGTCACTTAGTTATGCTAAACTAGTCAAAACTCCTAATATTGACCTCATAACTCGAAGTGCCTTTCCTAAACCATCAAGTTCCTATTGACCCTGACCTAGGCCCTACACTATACTGACCTTATACTATCTTACAACTATGATGGTCATCCTAGGCCTCGCTCATAAGTGCTTTAAAACTAAATGTTAAGTGAATATGCTCATTATAGTGATTTCAGGATGACATCAAAGGTTTCTTGAGTACGGTTGATACCCTTACACCTCAATTTTACCTCCAAAAATTCTACACTAGAATCTTCTGATCATAAGGTAACTCCCAAACTTGGTGTGACTCAAAGGCCTAGTTTGGGCCTCCTTAGGCCTAAGCTTAAAGTACATGGTTCCCCTGTTTTCTAGACTGAAAAGTGTCCTATTGTGTACTAACTTGTGACACATGATTCTAACTCAATTCCTATTAACTATGGCTGAAAAAACACCTCTGACACTCCCTCTAACTAGGGCCAACCAAGGTTTAGTGAGGGCCTACCCATGACATGGTTAAAACTCCTCATTTCTAAGTTACAGTAAAACTGTCCCTGCCGGACAGATTTAATGTTTTCACTCGTGCACCTAACCAAACAACCTACAAACCTCTAGAAAACATCTAAAATCTGAAGTATACCCCTAGTACTAGCTTCTGGTAACTTGGGCCTCAAAGTGCATTACAATTACAAGGTCAAATCTCACCCTAAACCTCATGTTACCAAACTGAAAATCTGCAGAATTTAATGTACCCTTTCTACCATGATTCCCACTTAACAAACCAAACCAAACATCAACCAAAACCCAAACTAAACCTCAACCAAGGAAACCTACTGAACTAACACTCCCACACACAATATCGGCTTAGTGGAGATCATCCTTACCTAAAGTGCAATATAGCAAAATAAGAGTCAAAATAATACACTAATTATAAGTCATCACAATTTCGAGAATAACAACTCAAATCCTCCATATATATACGAATCAAAATCATATAACAAAGAGCACAAATCATAGCTAATATCTTAACTCAACTGAAATTAGAGTTTATTAACAAAAAAATTCAATCTAAATGATCAAGAACTTTCGAAAATCATGAGTTGAACCTATACATGCATGCTCTCGAACTTACAAGCCAAAAAAAATATGGTTTTCATATAAATTTCATCATAGAATCAACATGCAAGCCTAGAATTAACCATAACTAATATGATCACTTAGCATGCAAAGAGTTTTGTCAAGTTTTTATTTCCAAATCCATGTTATTATTATATAAACATACAAAAAAATCAAACAAAGCAACAAGAACACCATCCATTCGGCTCCTAACAAGTCATGGCCGAATGGATTAGGGTGAAAATAACATTTGCACAAGTGTGACACACTCATGTCTAGCCATTCTCAACCCCATGATAATATATCTCATGGTGAAAGCCTTAGATTCACAAGAATCAAGGGTGTTCACTTTGAGTTTAACAAAACACTACTATACAAGATTAAAACATAGATTTTTCATCATAAACTCTTTGGATTATAAATGAACAATATATGGGAAGTGAGATTACTTAATGGAGGGTGGATGTTTGAATGAAAAATTAAGGAGAATGGCGGGTGGGGGCTTCGGCCGAGAGAGGGAGAAGGGAGGAGAGGAGGGAGAGTGAGTGTGATGTGGTGGTGAGAATTATGACAACTTGTCTTTGATTTTTGGTTTTGATTTGACTAAAATGTGAGTGGAATTGAGAATTGACAAAAGTAACTCTCTATCAAGCTTGTGTCAATTTGCATGCAAGGATAAAGAAGTAACTTTGGCTAGTGAAGTAGTAGTTAGTGGGGTGGGAATTTCCAAGTCTGCCCTTATCTTGTGTTGGGAGTAAATTGCATGCATGGGCAACTAAGTAAATTGCAAATTAAAAATTAACTAATCTATATACAACAGTTTCTATAAATATAAATGCATTTCCATAAATCACAAAATATATATCATAAAATAGCTTTTGATTTTAGAAATTTAATGATATAAGATTAAAAAAATTTTGTTAAAAGATTTTTAAAAATCAATTTTTTATATAGAATGAAATACTTTTGATTATCATTTAAAAATACTAAATACTAAGATTTTCCTTTCAAATATTTTTTTGTATAAACCAATACATTAAACATTTAATTTATAGGCACTCAACATATAGATCACCCACATTTATAATTCAATATAATTTAAATCTCAATTATAAACACACAATTATATATAGATAAGATTTAGAAATACCGGTCGTAATATCCTCTCCCCCCTTAAAGGATTATGTCCTCAGAATCTAGGAGAATAAGTGAGGATACTGGCTACGCATATCCGACTCTAGTTCCCACGTTGACTCTTCAACCCTGTGATTTCTCCAAAGTACTCTTACCAACTTGACCAACTTATTTCTAAGACTCTTCTCTTGCCAGTCGAGTATTTTGAAAGGTTGATCCACAAATGACAGGTCTTCCTGAATCTCTATAGGTTCATACTCTATCATATGGTTGACATCAGGAATGTACTTCTTAAGCAATGACACATGAAACACATTATGCACATGCTGATACTGAGGCGGAAAAGCTAATTAATATGCCACCTTCCCTACTTGACTCAAAATTTCAAAAGGACCAATATATCTAGGCGCTAACTTCCCTTTCTTGCCAAATCTAGACAATCCTTTCCTCGGTGATACCTTTAGCAATACGGCTTCACCTACTTGGAATCTGATATCTTTACGTGCTGGGTCCGAATACTTTCTTTGCCTATCTTGAGCATCAAGTAATCTCTTCTGAATCAATTTGGCTGTCTCATGCATTTGTTGCACCAATTCCGGGCCTAGAATCTTTCCTTCTCCCACTTCATCCCAACTGGTTGATGATCTGCACTTCCGTCCGTATAAAGCTTCGTATGGTGGCATGCCAATACTGGAGTGATAGCTGTTGTTATAGGAGAATTCTACCAATGGCAAGTGGTCATCCCAACTTCCTGCAAAATCAAACGCACAACTGTGCAACATGTCTTCAATTATTTTAATTGTCCTTTCGCTTGGACCATCATTCTGCGAATGATACTCCGTGCTCATGTTTAACTTTGTGCCAAGACTTTCTTGAAATTGCTTCCAGAATCTCGAGTTAAATCGTGGATCTCTGTCCGAAACTATTGATACAGGCACGCCATGTCGTAATACAATTTCACGCACATATAGATGGACCAATATGTCCAATGAAGACTCCTCATTAATCGGAAGAAATTGTGCCTACTTCGTAAGGCGATCAACTATAACCCATATAGCGTCATGTCCAGATTTCGTTCGTGGTAATCCTACTATAAAGTCCATGGCAATGTTTTCCCACTTCCATTCTGGAATCTTTAAGGGCTGAATTAATCCGCTTGGTCTTTAATGTTCTGTCTTCACTTTCTGACAAGTATAGCACTTCACAACCCATTCTGCTACTTCTTGCTTCATATTCGGCCACCAAAAGTTCTGCTTCAAGTCCTGGTACATCTTGGTGCTTCCCGGATGGATTGAAAATCTAGAATTGTGAGCTTCTTGCAATATCTCATTCTTCAATTCAGTCACATGAGGAATCCAAATTCTTGAGGAAAATCTTAGTATACCTTGCTCATCCCTTTGAGTCCAAATCTCTTCTCCTGTTAGTTGATTATTCTCCTGTTTCATCACTTCTTCCTGACATTTCTTTATCTTTTTCAATAATGTTGGCTGAAAAATCATAGTATGACAAATCTCTTCAACTTTTCCGCAACCACAAAGTTCTAATTCAAATCTCTTAATTTCTTCAGATAATTCATTTGGTATTGCTACCATATTCAACCTCTCCTTCTTACTCAAAGCATCAGCTACCGCGTTCGCCTTTCCCGGATGATAATTTATCGAGCAATCATAGTCCTTAATCAATTCCAACCATCTCCTTTGCCTCATGTTGAGCTCCTTCTGTGTGAAAATATACTTTAAACTCTTGTGATCCGTGTAGATGTCACACCTTTCTCCGTAAAGGTAATGTCTCCAATCTTAAGTGCAAATACTATAGCTTTTAATTCCAAGTCATGTATAGGATACTTCAATTCATGTGGTTTTAGCTATCTTGATGCATACACAATCACCTTGTTGTGTTATATTAGCACACAACCCATACCTTTATGTGAAACATCACTGAAAATCACAAAGTCTCCTTGATTGTCTGGTAATACTAACACCGGAGCTGTAACCAACCTATGTTTCAATTCTTGAAAACTATCTTCACATTCTGCATTCCATTCAAATTTTTGATTCTTCCTAGTCAACTTAGTCAATGGCGTGGCGATTTTTGAGAAATCTTTAACAAATCTTCTATAATATCCCGCCAATCCTAGAAAACTTCGCACTTCCGTAGGTGTATTTGGTCTCTCCCAACTCATAATTGCCTCAATCTTTGTCGGATCCACTTTAACTCCTTCACTTCCAATAACATGTCCCAAAAATTGAACCTCCTTTAACCATAACTCAAATTTAGAAAACTTGGCATACAACTTCTCTTGTCGGAGTATCTCCAATGCTATCCATAGATGCTGCATATTTCTTCTTCTGACTTTGAATATATAAGAATATCATCAATGAATACCACTACAAACTTGTCTAAATACTTTTTAAATACCCGGTTCATCAGATCCATAAATGTTACAGGGGCATTAATCAACCCAAAAGGCATCACTAAGAATTCATAATGTCCATATCTTGCCCTGACTATTGTCTTCAGGATGTCGGCTGCTTTGATCTTCAATTGATGGTATCCTGATCTTAAATCAATTTTGGAAAAGCACTTTTTTCCTTTCAGCTGATCAAATAAATCATCTATCCTTGGTAGCGGGTAATGGTTCTTAATCATCATCTTATTCAACTCCCGATAGTCTATACATAACCTCATGCTTCCATCTTTCTTCTTTACAAACAGAACAGGTGCTCCCCATGGCAACGTACTTGGCCGTATCACTCCTTTGTCCAACAATTCTTGTAGCTGGCTCGCCAACTCTTTCATTTCTGCTGGTGCCATCCTATAAGGTGCCTTCAAAACTGGTTCCGTGCCTAGAGCAAGGTTGATCTCAAACTCAATTTATCGATCTGGCGGTAAACCTGGTAGTTCATCTGGAAACACATCTGGAAATTCATTGACTACGGGAATATCTTCTATGCTGAGGCTCTCTCTTTCTGAATCTACTACATAGGCTAGGAATGATTCGCAACCTTTCCTAAGCAATTTCTTAGTCTGGACGATTGTAAGAAACAGTCGCTCTTGCCTCTGACCCTTAAATACCACTTTCTCTCCACTCTCCGTCTTTAAATACACTTTCTTATATTTACAATTTATCTGAGCGTTATTCTCTCCTAACCAATCCATGCCTAAGATTATATTAAATTCCCCTAACTTGAAAAGTATCACGTCTGCTGAAAATTTATGTCCCGAGATATCAATCTCATACTTAGGACATAATTGACTCACATGAATCTTCTCTTGATTCGCAATTACCACATCTATTACCTCATTCATAGTCATTTTATCACATTGAAGTTTATCAACAAAAGTTTCTGATATAAAAGATCTCGTAGCTCCAGAATCAATCAATACATTAGCTTCAATATTATTCATTAAAATTTTACCTGCTATCACCTCGTAATTCTGAACAGCGTCCTTCATCTTTAAATCAAATGTCCTTGTTGTTGCTTGTGGAGTTGTTGTAGATGGTGGAGGTAGTGCCAATACCTCAGCTGGCATGTTTGCACTAGTACTTGCCACATTCATCAAAGTCTTGACTGGTCCAGTTGACTTGCATTCCCTAGCTATATGTCCAGTCTTTCCACACTTATAGCATGTAACTCCCGGCTTCGGTACCTTACACTCATTAGCCAAGTGTCCCTTCTGGTTGCATCTATAGCATGTCTTGTTCAGCTTATTACACACTCCTGGGTGTCTTTTTCCATAATGCTTGTACTCTGGTCTCTGGAATCTATTTTCTTCAACTTGTCCTTGGCTTGACTGGTTGTTCCCCTTAGGATCTTGTCTCGTATTCAAATTTCCCTTCTTCTGAAAATTTCCACCTTTGTGGAATCCAATCCTTTTCACACTCCTTTCTTGTGAGCTTCCAGCTTCAGACTTCTCTCCATAAAATAGAACATTTTTCTTCTTGTTATCCTTTTCTTTCCTTGACTGCATGCCATTACTCTCAATCAGAGCAGCTTTCTGTACTACTCCAGCATAAGTATCAAGCTCAAACATAGCCACTCTATCTCTGATCCAAGGCTCTAATCCTTGTTGGAATCTCTTTGCTTTTTCCTCCTCAGTGTTCACATACTTCGTCACAAACCTTGACAGCTCCGTAAACTTCTTCTCGTACTCCAATACAGACATACTTCCTTGCTTCGATTTAAGAAATTTAAGCTCCATGTGATTCTGCATGTACTTAGGGTAATACTTTTCCAAAAATAACTTCTTAAACCTTTCCCAAGAAACTGGTTGATTTGCCTCCGTAGCTTTCACTGAATCCCACCAATAGATGATTTCACCTTTCAGAAAGTAAGTAGCATATGGCATATTCTGATCTTCTCCTAGCTGGACCAATTTAAAAGCTCTTTCCATTTCCTTAATCCATGTGTTAGCTATTAATGGATCAGTGGTATCACGAAATGCAGGTGGAATCACATTCTGAAAAGCTTTGAAATTGACAACTTGTTGAGGTGGTACTGGTGGATCAGGTGGTTGGTGTGGTTCACGGTTATCTTGTTTTTCAAATTTTTGTTGAAGAGTTCATTGTTGTTGAGCTATAGCATTTGTTTGCTGTTGTAAGGTTTCCAGCAATCGAAGAATATTAGGATCTATGGTAGAAGTTGTTGTCGGGTTCTTCTTTTAAGGTGGCAAGATCCTGAAATAAAAGTTATATCAAAATAGGTATGAACAATACAGATAACTCAAGGTTAGGGTGTCACAGGTCATTATATTCACATATACGATCAGGTTTCAAATTAAACAATAAAGGTGATGCATATAAAGGCGTAAAAATAATTGAAAGCAAATAGAACGATAATGCATAATTATCAAAATTATCAAGATCAGAATAGAGTCTGAATCTAGGGATAACATGCTTAATTAAGGAAAACAACAGGGAATTCTACAAAGTCCAACAACACAACAACATGAAAAGTAGATAATGGAAAGAACTAAGGCTCCACTCCATCAGAACGGGGTCCAGTAGTCTTCTCCTCACAAAGTGTCTTCACAATACACTGGAGCTCGTCCGTAATCATCTGGATAGTATACTGGCTGGTACGGTCTCGGTGCGGTGGCATCTCATCAAGCTTATTGTTAACGTACTGAACCGAAGTCTCAAGTCTCGCAGTCATCTGCTCCTTAGGCTTTCCTCCATAATTTCGGTTGTCCAGATACACATTCTTTAATTGCTCTAAAAGTCGATCGTACTTGCCCTGAAGCCTGTCCAACTCACGCCTCAACTCAGCATACACGGAGAAAGCAATTGTGTCAGACGGTTCAGAGGATGATGAGGAAAGCGCCCTTTACTGCCAAACAATGCATAGATATATATATATATATATATAAGATAATTATTAGCGGATGACTCAAATATTCTATACTTACACTCTCGTATAATATTCTATAAACCTATATACATATATAACCTATTTGGGCTGTCCAAGGACTCTAAACCGTAGCTCTGATACCAAAACCTGTCACACCCCATTTATACCAAAAGAAACTATACAAATAATCACAATAGTTATCAAAAGGAAATAAATACATCTGAATCCAAGATCTTACAGTTTAGGGTTTGGAACAGCCCAACACTATTAACTATTACAACCTGATTTCAATACCGAGTCCTCACACAAAATGATCACTATACTACCAGAGCTCGAACATACGAATCGGCATCACAAGTCTTACGGGCAGTCTGCTTGAATCTAACCATATCTGCTAGCTGAAATATTAGGGTGAAAGCAAGTAGTGAGCCAAATGCTCAACAAGTGCTATATAATTCATAAACAAGAATGAAAGAATAATCATGGAAATGAAAGTTCCAATAATATAGTAACAAGAGATAAACTTTCAGGGTGATGGCATCATTTATTTGTAACAAATAATTAAAAACCATTTCTTTATCAAAAACCATTTTATGACGCTACGGATTATAGCCGGTGATCAGCCGCGAAGTAATCCCGAACCTCGCTGGATTCTAGAACATTAATGGATCCCTAGGCAACTTTTAAGCCTATAAATTAAGAGCGGAAAGGACTTGCGTCTCAGTCCAGATCCACTATTTAAAGAAAATGTTCATCTCCTTTTGGGACTGAAAATCCACTTTTAACTTTTCATTTTAAAAACTGATGCCAAGTGACGGTTAAATTCTTAAACAGTGAACATCTTTATCAGGGGTTCTAGATCAACTTCGAAGCGCATGGAATAGGTTCAATCAGTTTTTAAGGCCATGATCAACTAGGCCGATATCTTATCAAATAGGATTGCAAGGTTTCTATTCACAAGGAATCTGATCACTAAACATAAGGGTATTAACCAAATAATCAGGGTTACATTGAGTTCATGACATTAGCTCAGGGTGCAAGAACTAAAGTTGTTAGTTGTAACTACATAGGGTTGGCTTTAGATAGATCAGCAATTTAATGTTTAAAGAGATTACAATATTAAACAAGATTTTTAAAGACTTGGTAATGAAGTTTAACAGGGTTATTGAAAAGAGCCAGGTCAAACTAGGTTCAATGTAGTGGTTCCAGATAAGACATAGGTATTAAAATATAAAGGAGGTAAGCATCAATTCAAAGTATTACAGGGTATCATAGTTTAGGGGTAAGAATAGAGTTATCAAGCAATCATGAACAACTTTAAGGAATAACTGACTTTTAGGTGTCAAGATAAGGTTACTGAGTATAACTTATACAGGGTTCAACATCACAATTACTTTGGTATACTAGCATGGTATGAGTTTTGAGTTACTTGCATATCAATCTTCAAGTAAAGTTAAACTACTTGCATTAGATATTTGAGGGTTCATGACACTTGCATATAATACGAAGGATAGAATTGAAACACTTGGATCATGTATATATGTATATCAAGGTGATTTAGAATACTTGCATCATATATAAAAGCTGGGTTAGCACATACTTGCAGTGTAAACAAAAGGTAGGTTGAAACACTTGCCTTGAGAAAGGCTTGACTTGACTGGCAGGTAGGAGCAACTGGGAGCTTTACTCGACTTTAATGGCAAGTTTAACCTCATCTCGTGAGCCTACGCAAAATAATAATAACCTCATTATAATATATTCTCGCCAACTCAACCTAATTATAAACCGAAATTAAGCACATTTGCACTTAGGCCTATATACACATACATGTTTACAATTACCTTATAAGAATAATAGTTCATACAGCCACATATGCTCACATAACATATTTAAGTACATAATAATATATCAACACACTATATTGCATCACTAAGCTTGAATGATCTCACTCCACTTACTTAAGTCACTTAGTTATGCTAAACTAGTCAAAACTCCTAATATTGACCTCATAACTCGAAGTGCCTTTCCTAAACCATCAAGTTCATATTGACCCTGACCTAGGACCTACACTCTACTGACCTTATACTATCTTAAAACTATGATGTTCAACTGAGGCCTCACTCAGAAGTTCTCTAAAACTAAATGTTAAGTGAATGTGCTCATTATAGTAATTTCAGGATGACATCAAAGGTTTCTTGAGTACGGTTGACACCCTTACACCTCAAGTTTACCTCCCAAACTTCTACACTAGACTCTTCTGATCATAAGGTAACTCCCAAACTTGGTGTGACTCAAAGGCCTAGCTTGGGCCTCCCTAGACCTAAGCTTAAAGTCCATGGTTCCCATGTTTTCTAGACAGAAAAGTGTCATGTTTTGTACTAACTTGTGACACATGATTCTAACTCAATTCCTATGAAATATGGCTGGAAAAAAACCTCTGACACTCCCTCTAACTAGGGCCAACCAAGGCCTAGTTAGGGCCTACCCATGACATGGTCAAAACTCCTCATTTCTAAGTTGCAGTAAAACTGTCCCCCGCTGGACAGATTTAGTATTTTTACTCATGCACCTAACCAAACAACGTACAAACCTCTAAAAACATCTAGAATCTGAATTATAACCTTAGTACTAGCTTCTGGTGACTTGGGCCTCAAAGTGCATTACAATGACAAGGTCAAATCTCACCCTAAACCTCATGTTACCAAACTGAAAATCTGCAGAATTTAATGTACCCTTTCCACCATGATTCCCACTTGACAAACCAAACCAAACATCAACCAAAACCCAAACTAAACCTCAACCAAGGAAACCTACTGAACTAACACTCCCACACACAATATTGGCTTAGTGGAGATCATCCTTACCTAAAGTGCAATATAGCAAAATAAGAGTCAAAATAATACACTAATTACAAGTCATCACAATTTCGAGAATAACAACTCAAATCCTCCATACATATACGAATCAAAATCATATAACAAAGAGCACAAAACATAGTTAATATCTTAGCTCAACTGAAATTAGAGTTTATTAACAAAAAAAATCAATCCAAATTATCAAGAACTTTTGAAAATCATTAGTTGAACTTATACATGCATGCTCACGAACTTACAAGCCAAAAACAATATGGTTTTCATATAAATTTCATCATAGAATCAACATGCAATCCTAGCATTAACCATAACTAATATGATTTCTTAGAATGCAAAGAGTTTTATCAAGATTTTATTTCCAAATCCATGCTATTATCATATAAACATACAAAAAAATCAAACAAAGCAACAAGAACACCATCCATTCGGCTCCTAACAAGTCATGACCGAATGGATTAGGGTGAAAACAATATTTGCACAAGTGTGATACACTCATGTCTAGCCATTCTCAACCCCATGATAATATATCTCATAGTGAAAGCCTTATATTCACAAGAATCAAGGGTCACTACTACAGATTTTAACTTACATATTATTTATTTTTGAACTTGCATAGCACTTTTAAGTGCTATGTAAGCCAGTGCTATGCAAGTTCATTTCACTTGCTTAGCACTTTTTTATATGTTATACAAGTTCAATACTTACATAGCACTTTTAGAAGTGCTATCTAAGTAAACATTTTCCAAGTAGATACATGCTTGTATAACATTTTTATAAACGTTATCCAAGTTGCATATATTTTTAAAATTCATAATTCAATTATTTTGCACCATTTTTTTACCTGTAATATTTTTAAAGAATAAATTCAAAAATATAATAATAATAAATAATGGTGATCCAATTCTAACAAAAACTAGATTAAGAAACTCAATTACAATGTATAATCAAAATAAATTTCTAGTATCAATAACTTCCAACAAACTTAAATAGCTAGATCACCACGTATATGTCAAATCTTCTTCATAGATTTATACAATTCATAATAAACCTAAAGTATACAAATGATCATACAATAAAATATATAACTGCAACTACTATAGCTGAATGAGAAATTCTTGAGCTAAAGTATCAAAAGAATCTCGAGCACACCCGATCAAGCTGAAATTTTCCATCATTTGCACTTTTATTGCTCGAGGATATTTAAGTTTACCTGTTCAGAATGATATTTGATATTTAAGTACAAAACATAATCAATATATTAACAAAAACAAGTGGAAAACAGACAAAGACAATAAGATATCCAATATCCGAAAAAACTGATTATTGAGGTAAAAATGACATGATAAAATGAAACCAAAGATATCCAATCTCCGGAAAAACTGATGAAGAATATTAGTGCGTAAATTAGAATAGTAGTATGTAAGCTTAAGAAAGATAGCTGCGGGTAGATCATGGTAATGTAATTTTTAAATGTGTCAACAGATTCTTGTCCTGCTGAAGCTATTTCCAAGTTCAATTTTTACAATAAAAATTACCTTAAAATGCAAAATATTTAAAGCTAACAAGTCCTTATTCTTAATATCTAAAAAAATCCTGCAAGGATTATACAACTAAGGTATTTTATTTACAATTGAAACATGTGCTTCTGCATTCTACATCTTATGTAATTATTGATTTTAATATAAATTTTCACTAAATTGTCACTTGATAATGTAATATCGCTAGTTTCACTTGTGTACAAGGACTAAAAGTTTTTATGTTTCAGGGAAAATAAAAAAATTGTATGAGCAGCTTGGTCATGTGGGTTTTGGTAGAGTTTCTTTATCTCATCATGATTTTCAATGTTCTGTAGACAACAACTTCAACTTAATTCAGTTGGTTTAGTTTCATCATATCTTCTACTTCTTGGTATAATTTAATTTTCATATATATGATATACACATTAGATATTGATTAATGGTGTATGTATCAATGTATGTATATTTGATTAACATTCTAACATTTTCAAAGAATTGTTTCAAAAGTCTGTTCCGGCAGTTGATAATTACTTGCAAACATAAGAAACATGTGCTTTTGCAGGCTCCCAAGGAGGGATGAGCTTTTAATATAATTTCAAAATATATAAATTTTCACTAAGTTGTCACTTGCTAATTTAATATCGCTAGTTACATTTATGTACAAGGACTAAAAGATTTTATGTCTCAAGGAAAATAAAAAAGTGACTCTATTATTAATATTTTTTACTACCTCTTTACAAACAAACAAGTAGTAATTCATGATAAAAAAAATATAAATTTACAAACATAAATAAGTCATTGCACATTACCTTGCCTTTCCCTGACATAAATTACAAGCCCCTTGCCCATTATGAGAGGAGAAACATTAAATGACTTGATATTAGTATCAATGTGCACATTCAGTTACTTCTTGAATTGCTTCAACCCACCAATAGCTTACTCTGAAATAATTTAGTAACATAATTTAGTCTGGTATCAGCCAAAATTTAAAGTGTAAATAACATAATTTATCTATCTGAAATTTTGTTCAAGGTACATGTCTGCAAGCATAAAGTGCAGAACATCTAGAGTTCGAGTCTCATCCGAGTCTTGTGTCTGTAAGATTAGGGTATACTATATAGGATCCTGTCATAACTTTGTTTGTCATTTTAAAAAAAAGGAGGTGCAGGGGACTGCATGTTTTACAACATCATATTGAGCTACATGCATAGCCTTAAAGAATGAGTAGTGCTAGGTTCAACCTAATTAATCTATCTAAGTGTCTATCGAAAGGGCATTGACATATATACATATCTAACTTTATAAGCTAGGCTAGATTTATTATAGTAGAGATGCTATGATATACCAGAAAATATGGTAAGCACCAGTTCATAATAACAACCAAGTGTAACATCCACCAAGGCCACTAGCTTATTCTGTGGAATTTCTTCATCTTCATCGACATCCAGAAGTAATGTACCATTCACTCCCAGAGGTATGAATTCAAAATAACACATTTTAGGAAATAGAGTATATGAAACTTTATCCGGCGATCACAAAGGCTTCATATTCATACCAAAATAACACTTAGAGGAAGCATACATGGTGCAAACCAATGGTAATTTCTCATCACTATAATAATGCAAAGCTGGTATATATCGTGCCATAGAACCTGTGACAACAGATTCAGTGACCTCTGTGAGGTCCACTTGACCATCCCTTATGTCATTGCATATGTTCATCCAGTTACGTTTAAGAAAGTAGATGGCTCGAAGTAAGGCTGATGCAAAAACCGCTCCAAGGCGTAGGACTTGGTTACCATGAACTAGACCACTTAGTCCTTGTACACAAGTGCTTTTGCAGGCTCCCAAGGAGGGATGAGCTTTTAATATAATTTAAAAATATATAAATTTTCACTAAGTTGTCACTTGCTAATGTAATATCGCTAGTTTCACTTGTGTACAAGGACTAAAAGATTTTATGTCTCAGGGAAAATAAAAAAAAAAAAGTGACCCTATTATTAATATTTTTTACTATCTCTTTACATACAAACAAGTAGTAATTCATGATAAAAAAATATAAATTTACAAATATAAATAAGTCATTGCACATTACCTTGCCTTTCCCTGACATAAATTACAAGCCCCTTGCCCTTTATGAGAGGAGAAACATTAAATGACTAAATATTAGTATCAATGTGCACATTGAGTTACATCTTGAATTGCTTGAACCAACCAATAGCTTACTCTGAAATAATTAAAGCACCAAATTTAGTGAAATTCTAAGCTTCCAGCCACATTCATCACAACAGAATTTAAACCTTGATGTTGATTTTAGGCTGTTTTCTTTTCAAAGTGAAATTCCGTAACAGGCTTATTAGCATAAAACACACATGATACAAACCAGAGGGAACTGGTTAGCACTAAAAATATGTATAATTTTTGCACTTGCTCACAGTTGCCACTAATTGCACCTCTGCGTCTCCCAATAACACCACTCGTATCCATATATTCATATTACACACGTCACTCACCAAACTAACTACACCTCGCCATAACATTTAAAATAAATTAAACAAAAAGGATAGACAAAATATACTTACACGACCACTAGCACTAAATGGAGCAACAACAATTACCTAAACACAAAGTACAAATCAAGTACATCACATCTTAGACACTTTTAGGACATACAGGCTTACACCAGTTTGAGAATCTTCCTTCGCTTTTTCAACCTTTACTTCTGAACACTGTCTATCAATTCTCAAGAAAAATAGTGACATTGTCAAATCAGTAGCACATACAAATCATAGAGATATAATGAAAATGAATGAAATTAGCAAGTACTAGCATCTGAAATCATAATGGTTTTTTTCTAAAATTACTTAATATCGATTTTTCAGAAAATACCTTCAAATTAGTTGGGGTATACCACGCAATTATAACCAAGACAGTAAAAAGTGGTAGTATAATATTAAAAAAATCTGAGAAACAACAACTTTGTATAATATATAATCCTCTAATTTGTATAATTGAAGAACAACCCAACAAGTAAAGAACCCAACAAGTCAAGAGTTAACTCCAAGTTATTACCTTACTATAAAATTGAAAAGTAACATCCCAAAACTAAAAATCTTAAAATTGACCATTCGATTGCAATATAATAAGAAATTTATGTGCAAAGACTCATAAATCGAGTTGAATGCTCCACGAAATAATGATTTGCTTGAGGAAAAGTTTGTTCGATTCACTGGAAAAAAACCCCAAATTATCAAAGAAGGCGCGTCAAGCAAGACCCGGAAGTTAAGTGAACACCCATACATAGTTTCCCATCAATTTAGCCCAGAAAAGAATGTAACTGAATCGGCGATGAAGTTGTATGGATATTGACCAAGACTGAAGTTGGATATTAAACGTAGTTTGGAGGAGAGTAAGTCACACAGCTGAAAGATCACTACGCCATAGATTGGATACTGCAACCCCAAAAAATCGTAACTAAAGGCCAAAAAAGCGTTGCTCAAGGCCAAAAAAAGGCTATGGCGATATTTTTTCGGGGTTGCAATTTTAGGCATTGCAATAGAGTTTTTTGCAACCCCGGTGACACCCTATTGCAACCCTTGATTATCCGTTACAGAAACATGCTATTGCAACACCAATGGGGTTGCATTAGGTCCTCAAAAGTGTTACAGTAGGGTTTGGGCTATCTGTACAATATTTGTGGACCCCACAACGGGGCCCACATGTGGGGTATCAATGCAACCTTCTTGCAACGTTTTTAGTGTTTTTTGTAATGCTTTTTAGCAACGTTTTTAGTGATTATTAGCTAAAATATAAAGACCTATTGCAACACTTTTACAAAAAAAATTGCTAGAAACTGTTTGTAAATTAACATGCCCATAAATAAGACCATTGTCTTAAAACCAAAACAATCCACAATCCACAAACCATTGATTTACAAGTTCTTGACCGGTGATTGGATCTAGTGTATTATTTTGCCTCATTTCATATAGCTCTCTTCAGGTTGTAAGTTGTTCATGTGATAGTTTATCTTCATCCTCATCTCTCTAATCTCCTTAGTGTAGCTTCATACCTCGCAGTGATATGTATGCTAACAGAAAATATCCAAAAATCATAGCTGCCAAGGTACATACTTCTGTTATGCCACTATCTATTTCTACATTATCAATTGTCTGAGTCATGTCTTCATATTGCACCTTCAAAAGGAGTCTGTAAGCGTGATAATTAAACGAGAGATACCGAAGCCAGGATATAAATATTGGGACATTCTGCAATTGTGAAGTGAAAATGTATATGTCAGTTACATGGACCTTTGCCTATATGGTACTCCAAGAATAAAAGCTGGTAAAATTTGATAGCTCCTCTTGTACTCTACTAACCTTCACAAAGTAGCCACTAGCCAACATGAAGGTCATCACTGTTACTGACCCCAGAGTAGTCGCCTTCTTCAGATCCATTAACTTAGCCCCGATTGCTATTCCAAGCCCCTGAGAATTTACTCATTCTGTAATAAAGTATTACAGAAACTACTAGTGTTGTAAGTTGTTGGTGTTTGGATAAAGAAAATTATAACATACATGTGCTGCAACAATACAGAGGAAAACTGTAAGCATGGTTAAGAAAAAGGCTTCAACACTGTTTCTTAAGCCTTCCATGAAATAGATAACCAAAAGGAATAGGGATGGTATTTTTCTTGATTGTTTAAGAAAATAAATAATAGAATATTACCATACCATTATTACAGATGGGACAGCGAACCGGAAGAATTGCCCGATAACAAGGAAGGCCTCACTGGTGAAAGAAATGCGGGTGGTCTCACAAGAGGCCGAGTATTTTATATATAACACTAGCAAAACTAGATACAACCAAGTGGACATACTAAAAGCTACAGCTGCACCAACAGTTCCGAGCTTGAAATTGAATATCAAAGCCCAACAGAGAGGAACATGGACACATAAAACAGCGAAAGAACTTGCAAGCAGGGGTCGAGTCAAACTCTGAGATTGCAAATATCTAACTACTGGATTAAGAATTGCACCACCAAATAATGCAGGGATCACCCAAATGGCATACTTGCGGGCTTTAATTGAGATTGAATGATCTTGGCCGATTAAAATCAAGAATTTGTCCATAAAAATCCAGAATACACATACTGGTAGGCAAACTAGAAGCAGAGATATTTTGGCACTGCAAGTATATACACCAACTTTAGGATATTTCCTTGCTCCATAAGCTTGGCCGCATAAAGTATCCAGTCCACCAACCAGTCCCTACTGTTTAACATCGTATAAATGTTACATTTTCAGAATCCTAATTGGTTGCTAGTCAATAATAACTTAAATTTCATTAGATACTGATTTTTTTTATAGCAAAATGATGATTTTTGTTCTACAGTGAGGCTCTATTTATAGATACCTTAAGCTAGTAACTTGCTATCGGAATGCTATCTTTTTTGTTTATAATTACTGATACAGCGCTATCTTTTACATTATTGATAAACAGTTAGTCTTTCTTCATTCTTTTATGCTTGACATCTTTCCTTTGCCTGCCATGTTGCACATCAGTAATAACTTAAATGTCATTAGATTTGTATATTTAGCAGGAGATGAAAACAAGTATCTATGTCATATTATGTCATTCTATAAACATCTTCAGGTCTTGCCTGAGTAATGTTAGACGTATGTGTTCATATCATACTGTACATGATAAATACAAAAACATTCATCTAGTACAAGTAAACAAATTATACCAAAGACGGCAAGAAATAAGGGGAAATGCCTAACATGTGTAGTGTCATACTAAGGAAACATGTCACTAGTCAATAGTCAGGGCGTTATAAAAAAAAAATATTTCTATCAAGCACCGTAGTCTAGACGATTTATGCATGAATCAACCCCGTTAATCAAAGTATATGATCTCCTAATTGTTGTTTTGTGAATCAGAATACGGTCGTATAGCTTTACCTCTTACTACTATAACTATAACATAGGTCTGGTAATAATGTTAAAATAGTTTTACCTCTTACTACTATTAGTAGTAAGAGATATTATTTAAGGGTTCTTAAAAAACATTCTTACAAAGTTAGTGTTCCATGTCATAGAATGCTAAATTAAACGCGTCCATACCGTTGCCCCTGAAGGAATAATAAGACCACCAGGTTTTAGCAGGCGATCCCTGGCTGTAAGGATGCTCCCCAAGATGTTCTGCAAAGTAGCCAATGCAAGATATAAAGACTGATTATAACAACGAGACCGTAAAATTGAAGCTAGACATGGTACCGAAAACAACTTCAATTTGTATCTCATAATGAAAAAATAACCTCATAATCATAGATGAGTAACTGATCCATCCAATCTGAAACTATAACATCAACCTTTTCATTAATTTCAACATCCATCCAAGTTTATGCAGTTGTGCTTATTTGGCTCCAACAGTGCAAACTGCTTCTCCAGGTAAGCTACGTCATCTGTTGTCGAGGTCTTTGATAATGCATGTAAAATTGAAAATGACATCAGATATGATCTATATAGCCTCCCTCACAAAAAAAGGCAGAGTTCACGTTATTACATCTGGGACTTGGAGTTTTTACTTATAAATTCAGAGTTTCAAAAGACGGAAAGTCAAGGACAGAAACAAAATGTGATAACAAGCAGGAAAAATACTTTTAATACATAAGCAACATATGACAAGGTTAATCGATATAGGTTGTCCGAGTTTAGATAATTTAATTTACACTACAATACAGCAAGTAAGCGACATATATATAAAAAACATATTGTACAACAACAACTTATATACTCGACTAATTAAAGATCCAATAAATCAAATCTTGCCTTCCGAAGGATGTTCAAATTCGGAATCCACAATGGCTCGGACAAGCTCCGGCTTCAACAAGAAGTCTCTGAATCCTGAGCTGTGAATATCAACATAACCTCACAAACAAAACAATAAATAATTCAACATAAGCAATAATTCAAATTCAAAGCACTTAATATAAGTAAACACATATAAAGCAAGTTACAAACATGGTACCTGTGCTCTGTCCCACAACAACGTTCAAATACTAACAATTGTGAGTCTCATCTCCTTCGTTCCCACCATGACAACCAGATCCTCAATCAAGTCAAACAAATCTCCAACTAAAAGTAAGAAAAAAACAGATAAAAGAAATTAGGGTTTTCAGTTCAAAAAATCCCAATTTAAAACTTAATTGAAATTATAATCCAAGTTTACACTTGAAGTTTTTATCTTGCCCACATACTTATTCGAAAAAATCGAATTGAGCATCCACTCAAACGAATCGAGTGAGTGAGAGTCGAGTTTCAATAAATCGAATAGAGTTGAACATGGCGGAGGGGAGTGGAACATAAGTAAGTGCAATTTGTGGTAAGTAGAGCAGAGGTGAGTGGTTGTGCAGGTGAGGTGAGTGGTTGTGCAGGTGATTTATTATAGTGAGAGATGAGAGAGAGATGGAGGGTTTCAGATGAGGGTGGGAGTGAGAGATGAGAGAGAGAAATTTGTGAGAGAAGAGGGAGAGATGAGAGTTAATTTAGTTTTTCTCAAGAAGAGGGGGAAATAATTGATATCAAAGAGGGAAATTTCAATAACTTTGATTAAGGGGGAAATAAAAATAGAATGAATATTTGTCTTTTACACTTATATGAAAATACCTTACTTAGTTTAAATTTAAATTCCATATATTTATTTAAAATTATTTTATATATTAAAAATGTTCAATTGTGAAAAAAAGATTGTTTTGATATTTATTTATATGTACTTCATTTAAAGCTCAATTATTTATTTATTTATATTTATTTATTTATATTTATTTATTGTTTTAAATAATAAATAAATTCAACTATATATATTGTAAATCAATCCACTAATGACTTGATAAGTTTTTAGACTTTCAATTACACTAATATTATTATTTTTGAAAAATAAATAAAATATGTATTTCAAATATAACTACACTAATTAATATTGTATTCAATATTTTTTTATGAAAAATGAAGAAATTCAAAAATATAAAAATATTATAAATAAATATCCACTAGTGACTTGTTAAGTTTTATAAAGCGTTCAATTTATCATTATAATATTTTAAATCACGGCACTAATATTATTAACTTCTAAAAATAAATAAAATATATATTTCAATTATTATTTCATTCCTATGTACAAAATTACTAATTAGTTAAATTCAAAGAAATCATCTTTAATTATATATGTCATTTTGGTAACACATTTTGACTACGCAACATCAAAAAGGAGGGGTTGCGGTAGACATTGGTTTTGAAGGTTACTATTACACTTTTCTTTGCAACCCCACTGTGAATGGTTGCAGAATCCAATCTATGGCGTAGTGGATATTAAAAATTAATTATTAATAATTACTTGAAATACGTTAGCTTCTATAGCGCTTCCTGAAATGCTATTGAAGTCAAAACTTATATAGTGTTTAATTCATAAACCGCTATGTTAGTATTTTAATTTATTTTAAGACTTTTTCGTAATATATTGTATAGCGTTTTTTATGAAAGAGCTATGTAAGTAACTCACTTGCATAGCATATAAGAAAAAGTGTTATTCCAATAGTGTATTCTAAGTTAAAATTTGTAGTAGTGGGTGTTCACTTTGAGTTTAACAAAATACTATCATGCAAGATTAAAACATAGATTTTTCATCATAAACTCTTTGGATTATGAATGAACAATATATGGGAAGTGAGATTACTTAATAGAGGGTGGATGTTTGAATGAAAAATGAAGGAGAAAGGGGAGTGGGGGCTTCGGCCGAGAGCAGGCCGAGAGAGGGCCGAGAGAGGGAGAAGGGAGGAGAGGATGGAGAGTGAGTGTGATGTGGTGGTGAGAATTATGACAACTTGTCTTTGGTTTTTGGTTTTGATTTGACTAAAATGTGAGTGGAATTGAGAATTGACAAAAGTAACCCTCTAGCAAGCTTGTGTCAATTTTCATGCAAGGATAAATATAACGACTCGTGTATTTTTGTGTGTAACTATGGAAGGATTGATTTAAATAAAATATGTGTATTGGCTTTGACCGCTATGTATTATTTTATTATTATGTATGTGTGATTTTTTGGTGCACTGGGCTGTCCTCGTAATTAATTATGGACTTGTATTGAATTGTTTTCACTTTTAAAAGTGGATTTAATACAAGTTTATTTGTGTAAATATGTGAATTGTCTCTAAAATTGTTTTTATGACTTTATAATCTCAATATCTATTTTTGGGATTTTATAAAATTTAGAAATCAGTATTTCATCAATTTTATAGCCCTGTATGATTTCCTGATTGTATTTTAATGTAAATTCGATATTAAAATCAGAAATATTTCAAAAATTATGAAACTCATATTTATTTAAGTTTGGAATATTCCGAGAATTTTAAAATTATTTTGGGGATTTTTTAGATTAATTTTACTTGCGCGTTGTTCGTTTATTTGTTAAAAGCGGGAATAAATTATGTTTCAAAAATTGTTTTAAAATTTCGAAATTCATGTTTTTATAAACTTCGGGATATTTATAACATTTTAAGACTATTTTTGTAATTTTCTGAATTTGTTTTAAGTGCAACTCGGTTCGTTAATTGTGAATCGCGGGTGTAATAGTGCGATTCAAAAATGATTTAAAAATTACAAAAATCTTATTTTATTAGTTTTTGGGTATTTTGGAAATTTTAATATTAATTTAGAAAAATTTCGACTCGTTTCTACTTGTAAAATATACCTCTAAATCGTGAATTTAAGACGAATTTGAGGCGTGCGGTCAGAGTTAGGGACACGTGTCCTTTTTATTTGGACACGTGGACTGAAATTAGAAAGTCAGGAAAGGGGTGTGCAACTTCAATCTTTATCTTAATCTCTCTTTCGTCTCTCCTGCATCTCTCCACTCTCACATTGTCTTCTCTCGAATATCTCCTCCTTCCATGTTCCATATTTCGTTTTTCCACTCCCCTATATTTTCCTCCCTTTTTCTTCCTTTACTGCCTATATATTTCGGTGAGTTACCCCGATCGGTAGGTAGCTCCGATGTATATATATACATATTCGGTGTATGTATATGTGGTTCAGTTGAGTGTATGTTGGGAGGGGTTGCGTGTTGCCTGTGGTTGGGTGTCGTTGTCGTCCCTGTTTTGTTGTTGTCGTCTGGTTTCATTTTTCCGGCTGCGCGTGTGCGCGTGGCCCAGTGGTTCTACGATTTTGTGTTGCTTTGCCTGTTGACTAGTCTCGTTATAATCTGAAATTTAAATTTTATATTGTTTTTGCAGGATTTATTTGATTGCTGTTTCGTGATATCAGTAAATTCGTGTGGAATTATATTGCTAATCGGTGAAGTTCGTGTTGGAACCCGAATTAATCAGGTCCCCGTGGATTTTACCACCGTCCGCAATGAATTTCGACGAGCGGACGGTGGACAATGATGATGTATATCTGAGTCCTAATATATTAAAATAAATAATTATAAAATACGGATAATAATTAATAACTGTAATGGAATGGGCATTTGGGAATTTGTGACTTGTAATTGTTGTTGTTGGTTCGAATTGGTGATTGGAATTTATAAATTGGATTGCGGTGATTGTGTTGTTGATTTGACGTCGAGTTGTTCGACGGGTAGGCCGATAAACAGAGGAGGTGCTGCCCGAATTTTTGGAAATTAAATTCGAAAATTCGGGACATACCCTGTAATTATCGGAACGTCGAGCGAGTGTAAATAAAATATATATATATATATATATATATATATAATGCGAAACCTTAGTGTATGTTGTGGTGGATGTTCTGTCAAGACCAATAACCCTAATTTCGTAAAATGACAAGTATATGTATTTACTGAAAACGAACACCCAAACGATTTCCGAGATTGTGAACCCTAATTATTGTGTATGTTATTATAATATACATAATTACGAGTCGGGTTTGAATATCGTTGGGTAGAATTGGTATCGAGGATATGTCAAGCATACCTAGACGTCTAACGTAGGGTATTTCGGCTCTGTAGGTTCTAGTCGAAGGACTCAAGAGTTGATATCGAAC
The DNA here is from genome assembly GCF_009905375.1 of Apium graveolens. Taxonomy (NCBI): domain Eukaryota; kingdom Viridiplantae; phylum Streptophyta; class Magnoliopsida; order Apiales; family Apiaceae; genus Apium; species Apium graveolens. The sequence goes on along the minus strand of NC_133650.1, from coordinate 237,803,656 downwards.
TAAGGATAACCTAGTGATCAGTCGACAAGCATAACGAGGTTCCTAAGCGAAGGACCTGAGCGTTAAAGTCAGATCCAGGATAGTCAAATAGTAAAGCGATAAAGCCTGAGCGTCCGAGTCGGCTCAGAGTCGATCAGTAACAGTTGTAAAGCTCTGCAAGGCAAGTACCCCTGACCATTCTTTTATGGTTCAGTACATATGAATAGCTAAATGTTTTATTCTCGTAATGGAACAGAAACGTTTTAAGTTACGTATCTCCTGTAGTTATAAATCACTGTTTTCAAACCTGTTTTGGGGAAAAGTAACTTCGAAAGGTACTTATCTCGAATGAAATGATTTGTGAAATGAATATTATATGTGTGCTGGAAAAATGAATGGTTTTGAAATGAGATAGGTACAAGTGTTTTGAAAACTGGATAAAACGATCAGATATGGGATATATTGGGGCCAGAGTAGGCCTATTGAGGTGGCGTAAGAGGCTAATTCGGTTGCGCGCAATATAAAACCGATTAGTCCAGTAGGTCAGAGACCTAGCTAGTCTCTGAGTTCCGGAACAGGTATATAGGATGGCAGTGGGAGCTGTCCGGTGTTGATAGCCTGATCAACTATCTTCACATATCCACTAAGTATCTGATTTAGTTTTTGTGGTTCCGTAGTGGAACAAGTGATTTATACAGTGGATTTGGAAATGAAGATAGCATGTTAAAATTAAACTCTGGTATTTATACACAGCACACTACTGATGATATTATTTTACAGAGCATGCTAATTTTGAATATCCAGTTTACGTATGTTTTTACTTGATGTACAGCAAATTATAATTTCTATTCCAATAGTCATTTTACCATAAGTTGTTTTGCTTGTTATTCATATAGCGGTACTGCTGAGCAAGCAATTGCTCACCCTTGCAGAATGTTTTATATATGTATTGCAGATGCCTAGAAGATTCTTCCGTGGTAGTCAATGCAGAGTTCCAGTTCCCTTCCATGTCAGACTCCTCTGAGATGGTTGTTTTGGACCAAGGGTGGTCTGTTGAGTTGTTGTGTTAAGTTAGCTGCGTCGAGATGATTGTTGTAAGTTGGGTTGTATTGGTTGTAACCTAAATCATACTTAAACCTGGCAAAGATCTTGGTAAAGGGGTCGTAGTTATATCCTATTATTGAATTGTTTATCTTATGGTTATTGTTGATGACGTCAACTCCTGACCCCGGGGTTGAGGCCGTCACAATAAAGAAGTAACTTTGGCTAGTTAAGTAGTAGTTAGTGGGGTTGAAATTTCCAAGTTTGCCCTTATCTTGTGTTAGGAGTAAATTGCATGCATGGGAAACTAAGTAAATTGCAAATTAAAAATTAACTAATTTATATAAAACAATTTCTATAAATATAAATGCATTTCCATAATAACAAAATATATATCATAAAATAGCTTGTGATTTTAGAAATTTAATGATATAAGATTAAAAAAATTTTGTTAAAAGATTTTTAAAAATCGATTTTTCATATAGAATGAAATACTTTTGATTATCATTTAAAAATACTAAATACGAAGATTTTCCTTTTAAAAAATATTTTGTATAAACCAATACATTAAACACTTAATTTATAGGCACTCAACATATAGATCACCCACATTTATAATTCAACACAATTTAAATCTCAATAATAAACACACAAATATATATAGATAAGATTTAGAAATACCGGTCGTAACAATCCATGTTTGAGTAGAAATTCTGATAGTGTGTCATACCATGCTCTAGGTGCTTGCTTCAGTCCATAAAGAGCCTTCAACAATTTATAAACAAAGTTTGGAAATTATGGATCTTCAAAGCCAGGTGGTTTTTGTACATAGACTTCTTCTTCCAATTCACCATTAAGGAATTCACTTTTCACATCTATTTGATACACCTTGAAATTTGAATGTGCAGCAAATGCAAGAAAATTCTTATTGTTGTAAGTCTTGTAACTGGAGCAAAAGTTTCATCATAGTCAATTCCTTCTTCTTGTGAGTAGCCTTTGGCAACCGGTCTTGCTTTGTTTCTTGTCACAATTCCATTTTAAACCATTTTGTTCTTATACACCCATTTTGTTCCAATGATACTTCTGTTCTTTGGTGTAGGAACCAATTTCAAAACTTTATTTCTTTCAAATTGATTTAGCTCTTCTTGTATAGCAGTTATCCGGTCAGGATTAAGCAGAGCTTCCTCAATTTTCTTAGACTCAATTTGAGACATAATACATGCATGCAAGCATTTATTTGCAGTGGCACTCCTAGTCCTCACTCCAGCACTTGGATCACCAATTATAACATCTCTTGTCTGACTCATATCCCATTTTTTGGTATGATCTTATTGACTAGAATTGTCTATATTTTCTTCATTGTTGACATGACTTGCAAACTATCATCTCTTTCTCCTCCTGAGTTTGTGCCACCAAATTCAGGTATGCTCTTCTTTCATGAGATGAATTTCCATTTTCATAGTTCACTGGTTCACTTAATTATGGCTCCAATATATTGTCTGTGTTGATATCAGCTTTATCTTAATCACTGTCAATGTTTAGATTTTCAAATTTTAGGGCTTCAACTTCATTTTTATCAAGGCATTCCAAGCCTGGACACTTGTCATCATAAAAGGTCACATTCGTGCTTTCCATAATTTTCTTTTGCTCTAACACATAAATTATGTAGGCAGTTCTTTCCGATAAATATCCCAAAAAATATCTTCAAATACTTTAGAGTCAAATTTTCCAACATATTCAGAGTTAACTTTGAGCACAAAGCATTTGCTTCCAAGCACATGCAGATGTTTTAAAGTAGGCTTTCTTTTTGACAAAATTGAGTAGGGTGACTTGCCAAGGTTTTTATTGATTAGATATATATTTTGAGTGTAGCATGCAGTGTTGACAGCTTATTCCCAAAAACTTGTTGGTAGATTAGCATCTTGCAGCATTATGCTTGCAGCCTGACTATAGTTCTATTTTTCCTTTCAACCATACCTTTTTGCTGGGGTGTTCTTGCAGCTGAGAACTCTTAAACAATACCCTTGTCTTTGCAGAATTCATTTAAAGCTGCATTCCTAAATTATGTGTCATTATCGCTTCTCAATCTTTTAACATAATTTTGATCCTCAGCCTGTTTCTCAACTTTCTTTATGTGTTCAATGATGATGTGTAGAGTTTCATCCTTTGAATGCATAAATTCCACCCAAGTGTATCTTGAGTAGTCATCCACCATCATCAATGCATATTTCTTTCTAGATATGGATAAGTCATTAACTGGTCCAAACATGTCCCTGTGAATAAGCTGCAATAGAGCACTTATTGAATTTACAGTCTTGCTCTTGTGACTGGACCTCTTCATTTTGCCTATTTGACAAGCCTCACAGACTTCATCTTGAGCAAATACTAGAGTTGGCATGTCCCTCACTAATTCCTTTTACACAGGTGTTGATTGTTTTGTAATTCAGGTGAGAGAGTTTCTTGTGCCAAAGTTTGCTTTGATTACTGGATGCCTTGGTATATAAGCAACATATTGCATCTTTATTTGCTAAATTCAAGTCTGCAACAAATATACTTACTTTCCTTGCTCCTTTCAGAGCAACTTCATCAATTTTCTTTCTAGTGATTGAACAATCTTCTTTGTCAAATATTACCTTGAAACCTTTTTCTTTAAATTGGATGACACTGAGAAGATTCACTTCAAGACCAGCAACTAGTTCTACATCATCAATGACAACATTACAAGAAATCAACTTGTCATATCCCATTGTAAAATCCTCTGTTGTTATCTCCAAAAGTCACCAATGGGCCAACCATATCCTCAAACTGTGATAACAGGGCTCTATCACCCGTCATATGCGTAGAACATCCATTATCAATGATTTATATAACTTTATTCTTCTTGACCTGCACACAATAAGGATTAAGTGTGTCTAGCTACCCAAGCAATGTTGGGTACTTTCATATTTTTCACAGAAGTTGTAGAAGTAGAATTTGAACATTCAAAAAGAGCAACATTCATAGTTTGATCAACATTGTCCTTTTTAATTGCAGATCCAAGATTGACTTCCTTAAGATCTTTCCTCAATTTTTGACAGCTTGTAATAACCTTCATATTTCAAGGAATGCAATCAAACTTATCACATAAGGAATAGGGATCTTTAGCTAGTGCCTTATGTACTTGCTTGCTCCAAGTTTTGGATCATTAACAGCCTTTTGACAAAGGTGAGTTAGGTGATTTGTTGAGCCACATTTCTGACATTGCTTTCTTGGAGCATCTGCAACATAGGCATAATTGTTGCTCTTATTTACACCTATTTTTCCATTTCTGTTCTTTTTCTTTTTTCCAATATTTTCAGTCTTGATCTCCTTTTTTGGTGTCTTAGTAGCTTGAGTCACTACAAGCTTCTTCCCATATTCAGTTATGGGAGTGGATTCTGCATCTTTCTTCTCTTTTCCTTCATCAACAAGTTCTTGCTTGATTTTCAACTCCATTTCACTAAAATTAACTTCACAAGCTTTAAACAAAGGTGTATTTACTCTTTTCAGCATCACATGAACATCATGGTTCACTATAACACCCCCAGATCCGGGGTCAGGGATCCGGGTCGTCACGGTCTTTCTTTCCATAATATCACTTCACTTAATTAATAATAAATAACCTTATGCTGTGACCCCACACTAACACACACCACAACCCGTTATAGTCTCAGAGATGAAATTGAAATAAGTACAAGTCCTTGAATCCACAATTAAAAGTTATTACAACCCAAAATGATTACTTGATAAATTTACAGTTAATTGCCATTATTTGCCACAAGTTATAATTATACATAATTGATTCTCAAAAGTAGAATGCCTGATCTATCAATAGATCTACCTCTGCAGGTATAGCAGCTACAACATCAACGGGAAGACGCGGGACGCTTCCCACGCGCTTGCGCTGGGTCTGCTGGAGTCTGACCATCTTTCCTAACTGTTGTTGTGTGATGAAGAAATAAAGCAATAGTGAGCCTTACAGCTCGCAAGATAATATATAGTGATAACAATAATACAAGTATCTAAATGGATACTTACTAGAATCTTTTATCATGTGTAAGGTAATTACTTACTGGGTATAAGTTTTAAAAGAAGATGAAGTTACCAATTACTTCGCTACACTTATACCATTTTAGAATCTACTAGAACTACTACTGTTCCAAGTATAATAAGATTCAAGAGGTCATCCCATAGTTGAGACCACAAATAAAACTTGAAAATATTTGATCTTTGAAATATTTTGAAAAGAAATGAAGTTACGAGATACTTCATTCAATGGATACACCAATAAAACTGTTTGACCCTGTCAATGCTTCGGCAACCACCCATTAGTAGCCTTTCGATCGAAATGCTACGGGTAGTGTTGCAGAATTATCCAAATGGATGATGAACTCATTACGGGAGTTTGCCGCGCCAGGAAGACCACTTACGATGATCAGTCGTAGTAGTACAACACCACCATTTTCTACATGTAGAGGAGAACCTGTCGGATTTACTTGTCAACCGAACACTGAACTCCTAAGGAATGGACCGCCTTAGCGGAACTTCCAGGCCATTTGGGCCAATATAATAAGGCTGGGCCGACGCTACTCGACCACTTACGCCACTCCTAGTTCAGATGAAATCCATGACTCTGAAACGTAAAGCTCATCCCCACTTTCCCCAAGTAGAAACTTGTTGATACGGCTCCACCAAGAAGTCGTATCTAGTTGGAAAGGAAAACTCACCGATATTTCCCAGGCGATGCCTGTTAATGGATTAACTTGTTCCAAGAATTTTACTTCCCGAGTGTTGGGTAAGTAATCAAAAACTCTTTTATCAAGACAACAACCTTGTTGCGAATATAAAATACACCACAGAGCCGGATCCCTCCGGTTTTGAGCGAGTATTTAAATCCCCTTTTTAAAAGGAAGATCTTAAATATAAAAATGAGTTTTAGGATCCGCTCTAACTTTTGAAAATCATTTTAAAGACTTGAAAACACTTTAAAGAGTGTTTGAAATAATGCCGATTTAATAAAGTAAATCAGTCTCAATATAAAGAAATATCTGAATATTATTATTTAAATAATATTCCCATAAAGAATAATTGAGGTAGAAGTGGAAAACTTATACATGAAATGAATAGTAAATAATTAAAGATATACTTATACGAAAGTAATATCTTTATTTGAATATCAAAAGTAAGTTTGATTATCGAACATTATTCTTTAATAAATAAAGAATATTAATAAATAATAAGCGGAGTCATAATACCTCGAATGAATATTATACATAATATTCATTAAATAAAATAAAGGAGTCATACATCCTCAAATGAATATCCAAGTAATATTCAATAAATAATATAAAGGAGTCATAAGTCCTCGAATGAATATTCAAGATAATATTCATTAATAAAATAAAGATATCGAATAAACCTTATTCGATTAATAGTTTTGAAAACTATTATCATATATATATAAAATATATATATATATAATCTACTCGGGATCCTCGACTCCCGGTTTTAGAAAATGCTTTCACCTTTGGGTCCCTATACTAAGGGTATATGCAAATTACCGCTATTCTCTAGCATAGGTATTATCAACTGAACCAACAGATATATATGGCAAGAATACAAAATAGGCATGCATATGTACCATATCACATGCTACAATATATCGCAAGAATTTGCTAATATAACCATCATGCATCTATTACAAGATAATGCATATACATATATACATCACAACAACAGTATAACGGGTAGAAAACTTGCCTGAGCGACTGGGGGTGATAAAAGGCTCGGGACGAGTCTGGTAACCTATAAACAACAAGTAAGTTGGAATTAAACCAAAGTCACTTGTAAATCTATACTTTAACTAACTTAGACTCTAACGCTTGTTTTGCGCTTACTGATTCTCTTAAGTCACTCGAGTACCCTCGGCTCCACCATTTTTAATAATTTAACCATTACGAGTTTTAAGGCGATTCCTTAGAGAGTGTCTTACCAACTGCCTAACACTCTTACCATAATTGTTTCATACACTAATTAACCCTTTTTGGTCTTTAACCTATGTTTCAAAGTAAGGCGAGGGGAAAAGTTTCGTTCGCGAAATGCCGTTACTTAAAACGGTCATTTCTCCTAAACCGTACATCGGAATCAAACGAACTACATATCAAAACGAAGCTCGTAACATGAACTATCTAAAAATGGCAATGGTTATAATCTAGCAGGGAGTTCTCGGGTCAAAATATTATGAACAAAAGCAGTCTAAAGTAAATCGGACATTACGACGGCTATGTTTACGCGATTTCCCAAATTTAAACCAATTCAAAACAACCACAATTCAACCCCAATTCATAATCCAATCAAAACTCCATCCATATTACTTTACAACAGCCCCAAATCAACTCATTATAATCAATTTACTTAATCCTAAAACTTGAATTTAAACTATACTACATTCTTTAATCAAATCATAAGATTTTAACATTCCAATCTCCACCATTCCAACCCAAACTCTTAAACAAACAAGTTTCAAGCTACTCTTTACTCTAACAACCAAAATCAACCTAATATACAAATTAAAGCTAGGGTTTGGGGATGATATACCTTCCTTGAAGTGGTGTGAGTAGCTAGGAAGCCTTGAGGAGTCTTAGGAAAGCTTGGATCTTAAAGGAAAAGCAAGAAAAATCAAGTTAAAAACCTTGAAATCACTATTCATTGTCTTCTTCATTGATTTATTGGAGAGGATAGAGAATTAATGGGATGCTTAAACTCATAATATAGCCATATCTATGCATAAGGAACACTAGGGAATTATCTTACCAATTTAGGAGGCTTGGATCTTGGATTTTGAAAATTCTTTCCATTGAAATTGTAAAAAGCCGAGAGCAAGCTTTTGTTGAAGAGAAATAGATTTCTTTTGTTTTGATGAAATGATTTGTTTGGCTTGGTGGATGTAATTTTGTTTTTGTTTTGGTTAATTACCTTTTTAGCCTTAACTTTGTGTGGTTCTACTTCAACCACATCTCCTTCCTTCCCATGTCATGCTTATGTCATGCTATGATGTCATCTTCCCCTCCTTGTCCTCTTCTCATTGGTTGGGTGACATCATCCTCTCTAATCCCTTTGATTAGCTTCCTAATTGTTTGCCTAATGACCGCTGATCTGTTATACGGTTCGCTTAACTTTCGTTTTCGTTTATCGTTTGAGGGATCATACCCGGGATCTTATTACTTAGGTTCCCTTAACCTTTCTCAATATATTATATTCCTTTTATGATCCTCTCTTATAATCCTTTAATTTAAATCCTTTTTATCCTGTTACCTTATACTCAATTCTTTCCGTATCTAATGGATTTCCGGGAAAAATCAAAGTGTTCGGTATTGGATTCTGACGATCTTTACATACACTTATATACCATGTAGAGTACTAATAAAATCTCAGAATATCCATAACAGAACCCCTACATAGTGTGGCATGAAAAGTTTTCTCATTCAGCTAAAACACTATTCATAAGGGTTACAAAAAGTTGAAAATTTTGGGGGTTATTACAGTCTCCCCTCCTTAAAAGGATTCCGTCCCGGAATCAAATAGAAAACAAATGGGGGTACTTTTCTAGTATTGCGCTCTCTAGTTCCCAAGTTGATTCTTCTACATTATGATTCTGCCATAGTACTCTGACTAGCTTGATCACTTTGTTCCGAAGCACCTGCTCCTTCTTATCTATAATCCTTACTGGCTTCTCCACGTAAGTCAGATCTGGTTGCATATCCACCTGCTCGTACTCCACTATGTGTCTGGCATCCCGATGATACTTCCTTAGCATTGACACATGGAACACATTATGAACTTGTTGCAAGTTAGGGGGTAAGGCTAGCTCGTAAGCTAACTTTCCAATCTGTCTTAATATCTCAAAAGGTCTAATGTACCTTGGGCTTAGTTTTCCTTTCTTTCCGAACCTCATTAATCCCTTCCAAGGGGATACCTTTAGCAGTACTAAGTCCCCGACTTCATATTCCTTGTCCTTTCGGGCTAGGTCTGCATATTTTTTATGTCTGTCTTGGGCTGCTACAAGCCGTCCTCTGATAAGATCCACTATGTCTTTGGTTCTTTGGACCACTTCGGGTCCGAGCATCTTCCGCTCTCCTACTTCATCCCAGTATAAGGGAGATCGACACCTTCTTCCGTACAGGGCCTCATAAGGCGGCATTCCGATGCTAGCATGAAAGCTATTGTTATAAGAAAACTCGATCAACGACAAGTGGTCATCCCAACTTCCTTTAAGGTCTATTGCACAGACTCTCAACATATCCTCTAGTGTCTGGATGGTCCTTTCACTCTGCCCATCCGTCTGGGGATGGTACGCGGTACTCATATTTAACTTGGTCCCCGCACATTCTTGAAAGCTCCTCCAAAATCTGGAGTTGAACATGGGGTCTCGGTCTGAGACAATGGACGCTGGGACTCCATGTCGCGTCACTATTTCCTTAAGGTAAATGTCCACCAGTCTATCGACTGTGTATCTCTCATTGATAGGAATAAAATGGGCTGACTTTGTCAGTCGGTCTATAATTACCCATATGGCGTCATGATTGGCTTTCGTCCTTGGCAAGCCTACAACAAAATCCATCGCTATCTGTTCCCATTTCCACTCGGGAATCTCCAGGGGTCGTAAAAGTCCACTGGGTCTCTGGTGCTCTGCCTTTACTCTTTGGCAAGCCAAACATTTGTTTACCCATTCTGCTACGTCCCTCTTCATGTTGGGCCACCAGTAATATTCCTTCAAATCCCTATACATCTTGGTACTTCCCGGGTGAATGGAATACCTTGAACTATGGCTTTCATCCAAAATCTCATCTTTAAGCTCTTGAACGTTCGGAACCCAAATCCGGTAGGAGTACCTCATTATCCCTTTATCATCTTTCTCAGTATGGATCTCCTCTCCAGTCATTGACTTTCTGCCTTCATTCATTATTTTCTCTTGGCACAATCGGATCTTTTCCAATAACTCTGGCTGCATTGAGATCTCAAAAAGCTTTTCAGTTCCGGTTCCGGTTACCTTTACTTCTATTTCCATTCTCTCAAAATCCCTTATCAATTCTTCCGAAGTCGTTATCATTCTGAGTCTTTCCTTTCTACTAAGGGCATCAGCCACCACATTGGCTTTCCCCGGATGATAGAGAATCTCACAATCATAGTCCTTGATTAGTTCTAACCATCTCCTATGGCGCATGTTGAGCTCTTTCTGCGTAAATATGTACTTGAGGCTCTTATGGTCTGTGAAAATCTCGCACTTCTCTCCATACAAGTAGTGCCTCCAAATTTTTAAGGCAAATACTATTGCCACGAGCTCAAGGTCATGAGTAGGATATCTAATCTCGTATTCCTTCAGTTGTCTCGATGCATACGCAATCACTTTACCGTGCTGCATAAGCACACACCCTAATCCTTTGTGCGACGGGTCACTATATATCACAAAATCTCCTTTTCCGTCCGGCAATGCCAACACCGGGGCCCTTACCAACCTTTTCTTTAATTCTTGAAAATTGTTCTCGCATTTTTCCGTCCATTCAAACTTCTCTGTCTTACAAGTAAGTCGTGTCAAAGGGGCTGCCATCTTCGCAAAGTCCTGTACAAATCTACGATAGTAGCCGGCCAATCCTATGAAACTCCTTACCTCTGTGGGTGTGGTTGGCCTTTCCCAATTTGAGACCGCCTCTATCTTGGAGGGTTCGACCAATACTCCTTCTTTACTGATCACATGTCCTAAAAACTGTACTTCATTCCGCCAGAATTCACACTTCGAGAATTTGGCATACAACTGCTCCTCTCTGAGTATTCCTAGAGCTATCCTCAAATGCTCTGCATGTTCTGCCTCAGTCCTGGAGTAGATCAAAATATCATCGATAAAAACTATCACACACTTGTCCAAGTACTTCTTAAATACTCTATTCATTAAATCCATGAAAGCCGCTGGGGCGTTGGTTAATCCAAAGGACATTACCAAGAACTCATAATGCCCATACCTGGTACGGAACGCTGTCTTGGAAATATCTTCGGGTTTAATCTTTAGTTGGTGATATCCAGTTCTCAGGTCAATCTTGGAAAAATAAACAGCATCCTTTAGCTGGTCGAACAGATCGTCTATTCTAGGTAATGGGTACCTCGTTCTTTATGGTTAGCTTGTTCAACTCTCGATAGTCGATGCACAGCCTCATGCTCCCATCTTTCTTCTTAACAAATAAAACTGGTGCTCCCCACGGAGACACACTGGGTTTTATCATACCCTTATCCAAGAGTTCCTGCAATTGGATAGCCTTCATTTCTAACGGGGCTAACCGGTAAGGTGCTTTTGAAACTGGCGCCGTCCCGAGAGCCAATTCAATAGCAAATTCAATCACTCTTTCGGGTGGTAATCCCGGAAGGTCTTGTGGGAATACATCTTCAAATTCGTTGACTACTGGAATATCTTGTAAGTTGGGCACCTCCTTCTGCGTGTCCACCAAATAGGCTAGGTAGGCCTCATTTCCTTTTCGTAGCATCCTTCTGGCCTGGGCCATAGTCAAAAATTTCTGCGTCTGCCTCTTTCCTCTAAATATAACTTCTTTCTTCCCTGGGATATTTAACTTAACTTTCTTCCCTTTACAGTCTATCTGAGCATCATTGCTAGATAGCCAGTCCATTCCCAAAATTACATCAAACTCCCCTAATTTAAAAGGGATCAGATCAACACTAAAAGATTGTTCCCCTATGCCTATCTCACAGGCTGGGTGAATCTGGTTAACAGGAATAATTTCATGATTGGCTATTTCTACTTGTAAGGGTTCTATCAAGGGTTCAACTTTAAGTCTTAATTTACGCGCAAAGTCCCTTGATATAAAAGATTTAGTTGCTCCCGAATCAAATAAAACGTTTGCACTGACTGAATTTAAAGAAAGGGTACCTGCTATCACATCTGAGTCTTTCATAGCATCCTGGACTGTCATGTTGAAAGTCCTCGCAGTAGGTGGCTTATTGGAGGCAGCCCTGTTGGCTCTTGAAGTTGCTGGTTTGTTCATTGGGCATTCCCTCTTCCAATGACCCGAGCGTCCATACTGATGACAAGTGGTGGTTGGAATGACGACAGGGGCTGATGAAGGGCATTTATGAGAATAGTGACCTTTCCGACCGCACTTAAAGCAGGTTACTGGCTTTCCTTTACACTCCCCAGTGTGCATCCTTCCACAAGTGTTACAGGCTGGCAATGGGGGTCGAGACTGGTTGGAATAGGACATTCTTGACTTCTGGCCGCTCTGGCTCACACTCACGCTCATTGGCCGCTTAAACCCAGTGTTCTTTCCCAGTAGGGACACTGCTCCTTGATTAAATCTAGTTGGGAAGCTCCTTCCTGTGGAACCTCCACCCATGCTCATACTTTTCCTCTTTATTCCCTTCTTCTCCCTTTCCTTCTGCATCTATTCACTTCCGGCTTCTACAATCGTTGCCTTTTGTACCAGAGTGGCATAATCCGTAAGCTCAAGGATTGCCACCCTATTCTGAATCCACGGTTTCAGTCCCTGCTGAAACCTCCTAGCTTTCTTTTCCTCGGTGCTCACAAACTCCGACACAAACCTTGATAACTCAGTAAATTTCGCTTCGTACTCTGCTACAGACAAGTTATTCTGCTTTAGCTCCAAGAACTTGAGCTCCATCTGGTTTTCCATAAACCTCGGGAAATACTTTCCCAGAAATAACTGACTGAATCTCTCCCAGGTTATAATAGCATCTGTCTCCATGTTTTTCTTGGCCTCCCACCAGTAGTTAGCCTCTCCTTTCAGAAGGTAGGTAGCAAATACAGTCTTCTGTGCCTCATCGATACTCAGAATCTCAAAGGATTTCTCCATTTGCTTTAACCATGCCCTTGCCTCAACTGAGTCGGCTGATCCGTGGAACTCAGGGGGGCGTAAGGGACTTAAAAGCCCTGAAAGAGTTTGCCACAACATTGTTATTTCCTTGAGGGGTGGGTTGGGTTGACGTTCCAAGTTCTGCCTTAGGAGTTGCATGAACTGGCCCATGGGATCCATGCCTGGGTTTGGTACTGGTTGCTCAACCTCAGTTTCTCCTTCTTCAGCCTCTATCTCAAATCCCTCAATATCATATGTTTCCTCTTCCTCTTCATACAGGAAGTCATCCTGTTCCACATAATCCTCGTCTTCCTCTTCACTGTGTTCCTGGTTCCTATCATCCTGGTTATGGCTTCCCTGGTCCTCAGATCCAGGGTTCGCCCTAGTTCCAATCTTTCTTGGCGGCATGATACTGATAATAAAAAAAATTATTGGGAAATTCAACGTTAGGTCACAATCAAACACAACATTGTGTCTTGCACAATTTTATAATGGGGAGAATGTATCTCGCAATTTTATTATTTTATGACAGTTCTAATACGAAGTGCAGTAATAATAATGATAAAAACAGTGATCTCGTCACTAAGGAACTGAACCGAAAGGAAACAAATATATACATAATGCGAGAAATACATAGTTTGATCTGGTCAAAAGTACAACAGTGCTACAGCCATCTGTCCCAAAAGTGATACACAAGAGTCTATCTGTCTAGTCAGAAAAAGGGATGCTATATACAAGTCACTATCCCGGAAAATTGGCTCTTACTAAGGCCTCGGCTAACTAGACAACTAGACTATTCCATCTTCAATCCTGAATCACACACCGGAGCGGGTCAGCTCCCATACCCTTTCCATCGCATGACGGAAGATATAGTCGGCCTGCCGCCTGGAGATCCTACCATGCCTGTCCCCCTGGAGCGATCTGAGCCTCGCTCGGGACGTGAGCTATATCCCCGTAAGCTCCCTCCTCAAGGATCGGGGTATAGAAACCCTAGTCTCATAAGCTCGGGTACACCTGCCCGCCCTCTCCGCATCCAACTCCCTCCTGGCCTCATCCAGTCGGGCCTCGGCAACAGCCACTCGGGTCCTCAGTACATCCTGAACATAGCCGTGGGCTAACGAAGACTGCCTGTGGGCAGGGTCAAGAGGTGGTGAATCCGGAGCCGCTGGGGGTTCCTCTTCAGTCTGCCTAGGCTCGGAAGTATGGGTCTCTGAGCTGTCATCATAAGGGATCCAAGATAGTGGTGGAGGGGTAGGAGCTCTGACCACCGGAAGTGTGGGTAAAGGGGTACCAGCATACACTACCATAGGTCCGATACGCTCCTCAGCTACTGGGACCTCATCCGGGTCCTCCTCATCTGGAATAGCAATGACCTCTGTCTCTGACTCCTCTGAGGGGTCCTCCTCATCCTCCTCCATCTCAGGCTCCTCCTGATCCTCAACATCTAGCAGTGATCCTCAACATCTAGCAGTGCCTCATCATGCTCACGCTCGAACATCTCAGGGTCCTCTATCTCAGGCGCCTACACATTAAACGAGCTAAGTTACTATCATGATACTTATAAGGGTTCCCGTAAGGGTTTTAACTGTCAGCACTACTTTAAGTAGTCCGACCATGAACTTGGCAAGAGTTCTTATTATCTTTGTGAGTTTGTTATTATATCGTCACATCATCTCTGAGGTTTATAACGCTTAGCTCTAATACCATTTCTGTAACACCCCTAGATCCGGGGTCAGGGATCCGAGTCGTCACGGTCTTTCTTTCCATAATATCACTTCACTTAATTAATAATAAATAACCTTATATTGTGACCCCACACTAACACACACCACAACCTGTTATAGTCTCAGAGATGAAATTGAAATAAGTACAAGTCCTTGAATCCACAATTAAAAGTTATTACAACCCAAAATGATTACTTGATAAATTTACAGTTAATTGCCATTATCTGCCACAAGTTATAATTATACATAATTGATTCTCAAAAGTAGAATGTCTGATCTATCAATAGATCTACCTCTGCAGCTATAGCAGCTACAACATCAACGGGAAGACGCGGGACGCTTCCCACCCACTTGCGCTGGGTCTGCTAGAGTCTGGCCATCTTTTCTAATTGTTGTTGTGTGATGAAGAAATAAAGCAAGAGTGAGCCTTACAGCTCGCAAGATAATATATAGTGATAACAATAATACAAGTATCTAAATGGATACTTACTAGAATCTTTTATCATGTGAAAGGTAATTACTTACTGGGTATAAGTTTTAAAAGAAGATGAAGTTACCAATTACTTCGCTACACTTATACCATTTTAGAATCTACTAGAACTACTACTGTTCCAAGTATAATAAGATTCAAGAGGTCATCCCATAGATGAGACCACAAATAAAACTTAAAAATATTTGATCTTTGAAATATTTCAAAAAGAAATGAAGTTACGAGATACTTCATTCAATGGATACACCAATAAAACTGTTTGACCCTGTCAATGCTTCGGCAACCACCCATTAGTAGCCTTTCGATCGAAATGCTACGGGTAGTGTTGCAGAAATATCCAAATGGATGATGAACTCATTACAGGAGTTTGCCGCGCCAGGAAGACCACTTACGATGATCAGTCGTAGTAGTACAACCCCACCATTTTCTACATGTATTTACTTGTCAACCGAACACTGAACTCCTAAGGGATGGACCGCCTTAGCGGAACTTCTAGGCCATTTGGGCCAATATAATAAGGCTGGGCCGGCGCTACTCGACCACTTACGCCACTCCTAGTTCAGATGAAATCCATGACTCTGAAACGTAAAGCTCGTCCCCACTTTCCCCAAGTAGAAACTTGTTGATACGGCTCCACCAAGAAGTCGTATCTAGTTGGAAAGGAAAACTCACCGATATTTCCCAGGCGATGCCTGTTAATGGATTAACTTGTTCCAAGAATTTTACTTCCCGAGTGTTGGATAAGTAATCAAAAACTCTTTTATCAAGACAACAACCTTGTTGCGAATATAAAATACACCACAGAGCCGGATCCCTCCGGTTTTGAGTGAGTATTTAAATCCCCTTTTTAAAAGGAAGATCTTAAATATAAAAATGAGTTTTGGGATCCGCTCTAACTTTTGAAAATCATTTTAAAGACTTGAAAACACTTTAAAGAGTGTTTGGAATAATGCCGATTTAATAAAGTAAATCAGTCTCAATATAACGAAATATCTGAATATTATTATTTAAATAATATTCCCATAAAGAATAATTGAGGTAGAAGTGGAAAACTTATACTTGAAATGAATAGTAAATAATCAAAGATATACTTATACGAAAGTAATATCTTTATTTGAATATCAAAAGTAAGTTTGATTATCGAACATTATTCTTTAATAAATAAAGAATATTAATAAATAATAAGCGGAGTCATAATACCTCGAATGAATATTATATATAATATTCATTAAATAAAATAAAGGAGTCATACATCCTCAAATGAATATCCAAGTAATATTCAATAAATAATATAAAGGAGTCATAAGTCCTTGAATGAATATTCAAGATAATATTCATTAATAAAATAAAGATATCGAATAAACCTTATTCGATTAATAGTTTTGAAAACTATTACCATATATATATAATATATATATATATATATATATATATATATATAAAATCTACTCGGGATCCTCGACTCCCGGTTTTAGAAAATGCTTTCACCTTTGGGTCCCTATACTAAGGGTATATGCAAATTACCGCTATTCTCTAGCATAGGTATTATCAACTGAACCAATAGATATATATGGCAAGAATACAAAACAGGCATGCATATGTACCATATCACATGCTACAATATATCGCAAGAATTTGCTAATATAACCATCATGCATCTATTACAAGATAATGCATATACATATATGAAAGGAATATGTCCTAAGTCCAATCATGTATGAGGATTTAGGAATAACTTTTATGTAATCTGTTTTGATTTCATTGATATTAATAAAAGACTTGTTTTATTTTTATTACGGGCTTTATCTATTTAAGTGTTTAAATAAGATATACCATAGTTTAGAGTAAAGCTTTTTATGGATTATGATGAGATCATAATAGTGAGACCTAAAAAGATGATAACTCTAAACTTAAATAGTTCCTGGTCATAAGATTACTAACTGGTAATTAATAATCCGCAAAGATCGGTACATACTATGCTTGCTTCATTATGAAGGATGTCTGTTCTCATAGACATTTGTGTGATGACACTATAGCTAGTATGTAGGTGCTTATTATAGAATAAGTTCACTGAACATGACTCGCCCAGCTGAACAACTGATGGAGTTCACTCACATGTCAGCAGTTGTTCACATAGTGATAGTTGTACAAGTATCCTTAGACTTGAGGTCATCATAGTCATCTTGTGTACACTGAACTATGCTTTGGTTTAGTTCTTAGTCTCCAGGGACAATTATTAGGGCTCTTCTGGGTATAGGAATTTGTACACGAAGATAGTGTATGATCAATAAAGGATCTACCCCTTTCAGTGAAGGAAGCGAATGTTCAAGGCTGATCCACTTATGCTAGTTCAGGAATCTCTGGCCAGAGTGAATGAAATTAGAAAGGAGTTTCTAATTTACATAGAACTACGCATAGTAAATGGTAAGCAAGTGATTAAATTAGATAGGCTTGACACGAGATCCATGCCTTGTATTTAATCGGGACATTGTAGGGTAGAAGGAGTTTATTGTACGGTAACTATTCACTGAATAGGTTTTTGATATTCTAAGCAGTGAATTCATATTATCCGGATAGTCGCGATATGCTGAGAAGTATCCCTCACGATATAGAATAAATGTGATTAATTAATTAATCATATTTAATAAATTAGAGAATTTATATAAATAATGATAAAATAGTTTTATTATTATTTATTTTTACTACCGGCTTAATATTGAACCAACAGGGTCACACCATAAAAAGAGAATGATTTAATGGTGGATGAATTAATTAATAATGGCTAATAATTATTTATTTGTGAAATAAATAATTAATTGGCAAATTTAATAATTGATTAAATGAGATTTAATTGATTATAAATTAATTAAGAAAAGTTCTTAATATTATTAATTAAAGGATTTAATTTTTGGAAATTAAATCAAGAGAGAGAATTATTTCTAAAGTGTTTAGAAAAAGGATTAATGATTAAAAGGTGTTTTAATTATTAATAAGAATAATAAATGGGATAATAATAATAATAATAATATTTATGGGAAAATTTCAGCTGGAAATTTTGCCTATAAATACACTATTATAGACCCTAATTTTATTCTAACCTCAGAACCCGAAAACCCAAAAAGTTTGGAAAACTCAATTCTCTCCACCTCCTTCCTCCTCCTTAACATCGTTTTCTTGGTGGATACCGGTGGAGTGCTTCACACTTGAGGAGCAACTGCTAAGGATCTCTGATCGTTGTCTCCGAATTATTTTTAAAGGTTAGATTTGATCCCTCGAATTTTTATTCACGATTTATATGCTTTTATTTGGATTTTATATGTGTAAAAGTCTTTTGCCATGCCCCCGCTGCGTTTAAAATCCAACAATGGTATGAGAGCATAGGTTGTATGCATATAGATCTGTGGTAAAAATTTCAGAATTTTATGTGTTTGTATGAATTAATTATGATTTTTACAAGTTATATCATGGATTAATTTTGTCTGATGAGAAATCGTTTCTCAGAATAATTTTGAATGTTGATCTGGGTTCTACAAGTGTTGTGGATCGTCTGGGTATTTTTTTCATAATTTTATGATGTATAGATTTTTTATTATGAATTTTTGAAGTTCTTGTAATTAAAATTCGTAATTAAATAAGTAAATATATGTATATACAGTATATATATATATATATATATATATATATATTTGTATCATCTGCAATATATGTACATCTGTGGTCTGCTATTGTCTGTGCTGCACGAGGAAAAGACAGAAGGAACATGAATGTCAGGCGCGCAGTTCGAGAGAGACAAGCAATAGCGGCTGCTGAAATTGAAAAAAAAAATAGGGGTGTAAAGCATTCCGGGAATGCGTTACACACCTGTGGCGCATTCAAGGAATGCGTTACACCCTTTAATGGCCTAGAATGGGTGTAACGCATCACCGGAATGCGTTACAGGGATTGTAACGCGTTCCTGTAATGCGTTACAGCCCGTCTGTTGATTTTAAAATTGATTTATGGGAGTTTCGTAACTCCGTTTTGGGCGTGCAATATACCGTTGGATTCGTTTTTCCGAGACGGATCTAATGGAGTGATCAATTTTAGTTTATATAAAAGTGTTGAACTGTTTATATTTCCATGAAGTGTTTTAAAGATGTTTTTTGACTGTTTTAATTGCTTTTAAATGCTTCATGTGATACATAGAGATGTATAATGCTTGGACTAATGTGCTAGATGATGTAACATGCCTACCTTGATGTTTATTCATGTTGATATATGTGATATATGCTTAGTTTATCATGCGCTGATAGATTTAGGTGAACGTAAATGAACATAAGGCGTTTGTTAGACAACCTAGTATAGTGAAATTGTTTCATAACCTTAATAATAATATTATGAATACAATCATGAGATTCTTGTGTTTATGAAACACGTAATTGAATATGAATTTTCGATATGAGAGAAAGGATGATTCTGTCAACAACAGATTTCTATCTGTAAGAAAGGGTTATTAAGTGACGCCTCTTGACAATGCTCCACCCGATCTGGGAATCATCTGAATATTGATTATTAATTTGAAATATTTAATTTAAAAGGAAGAATTTCTTTATAATATGATTATGATTGTAACGTAATATAATCCCTCTAAAATTAAATAATATCTAGTAGTAATTGGCCAATGATACAACGGGCTTGTGTCGGTCATAGCCTTCCAACATGGTAGAAAGTAGTTCTTATTTTTGAATCATTTTCGTTTCGTGCCACAGCCGAGGGCTTTGATTTCGAAATAAGAAATACTTGTCTATTACATAGAGATGTGTACATTGAATAAGAATCTAAAGGTCGTTACGTGCCACAGCCGTGGGCCTTTGGGGACTGATTCAATTATACGGAATGTTGGGTTAGACTTGACTTAGAATATTGAGTTTGTTGTGCCACAGCCGTGACTCAATTATTCAAGAGGCTAAAGTTTGATTAGGGAATAACATTAGATGTAATTGACAAGAGTTGTCTGCCTATTGAACATTACATGGCGTTTCGTGCCACAGCCGGGGTTGTGTAATGGAATGTAGGATCCCTATTCCCACTAGCATTATGAATGCTTAATTTTTCATGTAGGGGGTTGAATAAATTAGGAAAACTAGTGGGAGCCACTTATGAATAAAGACCCGATTCATATAGTATTTTAAAATGAAATCGAATATTTGATAAGTGTTGTTATGTGTTTATCATTTACAGATTTACTTTGTACGTTATGTCTTCTGCACTATCACTCAGGAGCATACTAGATGCTCACAAATTGATTGGTCCTAATTATGCTGACTGACTTCGAAACTTGAGAATTGTTCTCAGGATTGAGAAGCTGGAATACGTGATTGACTCATCTAAGCCTACTGAACCTGCTAGTGATGCACATAATGATGAACATGTTATGTATCGTAAGTGGATAGATGATGCAAATGTTGCTCAATGCATCATGCTAGCTTCCATGAACATTGAGCTACGAAAGCAACATGAGCATATGGATGCTCACACTATCCTCATACATCTACAAGAGTTGTATGATGTGGCAGGGAGGACAGCTCGATATGAGATATCGAAGGAGCTGTTCGGGTGTAGGATGTCTGAGGGATCATCTGTGAATGACCATGTACTTAAGATGATCAATTTGATTGAACGTCTTGGACAACTTGGTTTTGCCATGGATGGGGAACTGAGCCAAGACTTGGTCTTGCAATCGCTTCCGAGTTCGTTCTCGCAGTTTGTTGTGAACTTTCACATGAATAAGTTGGATGTCAGCCTGCCTGAACTCCACAACATGTTGAAGACTGCGGAATCGAATTTTCCCCCTTAGAAGAGTTCTGTTCTTCTAATTGGTGAAGGTTCCAATCCTAAGAAAAGGAAAAGGAACCCTTCCAAGAAGAAGAAAGTAGGTGAGAAAACGCCGGTTCCACCAAAAGCTGAAGACCCCAAGAGCAAAGTTGTTTGCTTTCACTGTAACAAGGTGGGGCACTGGAAGAGGAACTGCAAGGTTTACCTTGCAGAATTGAAGAAGAAGGGTAGTGAGACTACCGCTTCTGATTCAGGTATGTTCATGATAGAAGTGAATATGTCATTTCTACTTGGGTATTCGATTCCGCCTGTGGTTCTCATATCTGCAATTTGTTGCAGGGACCAAGGAGAAGTAGGACTCTCGAGGAAGAGGAGGTGATTCTACTGATGGAAATGGAGCAAGAGTTGCTGCTGTAGATGTAGAATCATTTCATTTACATAGGCCTACGGGCAAGACTATTGTTTGAAATAATTGTTATTTTGTTCCCTCGATTGTGAGGAATATTATTCCCATGTTAGACTTGGCTGGATTTTCATTTATTATTGAGAATAATGAATATTTTATTCTTAGAGATAATATTCTTTATGGACTTGGTACTTTAAATAATGGTCTGTTTATATGTGACATAATTTACTTCAGATTGAACAAACTAATAAAAAAAAAGGGATGATGAAAATCTCACTTTATAGTGGCACTGTAGTCTCCATTTAGTAGACATGGAGAGAGGACTGCAAATTTGCTAGGAATGGTACACACAGATGTATGTGGACCAATGTCTAAGCAAGCCATGGGTGGATTTTCATACTTCATTACTTTCATAGATGATAGATCTAGATTCAGATATGTGTTTGATGAAACACAAGTCTGAAGCCTTTGAAAAGTTCAAAGAATATAAGTATGAAGTGGAGAAACAACCACACATAGTATTATAACTCTTCGATCAGATCGAGGTGGTGAATACTTGAATGGAAAGTTTCTGGATTATCTCAAAGTAAATGGTATAGTCTCCCAGTGGACTCCTCCAGATTGGTATCTGAAAGGAGAAATCGAACTTTGATAGACATAGTTCGGTCCATGATGAGCTATGCAAATCTTCCAGTATTCCTATGGGGTTATGCATTGGAAACCTCAGCATATTTACTGAATAAGGTGCTTTCCAAATCTGTTCCTCAAACTCCGTATGAGATATGGAAAGAAAGGAAACCGAGTCTTAAACACGTTAAGATTTGGGGATGTCCAGCTTATGTCAAGAAAGTTGACCCAGATAAGCTGGAATATCGATCCGTAAAATGTAGTTTTGTGGGATATCCTAAAGAGACTTTAGGGTATTACTTTTACACCGATCATCGGGTGTTTGTCTCCAGACATGCTACCTTCTTGGAAAAGGAGTTTATCCTTGAAGGAAATAGTGGGAGCAAAATTGAACTTGATGAAGTTCAAGAAGCACAAACTACTACAGATCGAGTGGAAACACCTGTTCTGGCTGAACAACCTTTTGTGGAACAGCCCATTCATAGGTCAGGGAGAGTGTCTCGCCAACCTGAGAGGTAATATGGCCTTGTCATTGAGAATGACAATGAGTTGTCGATCATTAATGATGACGACCCTGTGACCTATAATGAGGCTATGAGTAGTGTTGACTCAGAGAAATGGCATAGTGCCATGAAATCCAGAATGGAATCTATGTATACGGTATACAAAAGATAGATTATAGCAGATGGCCAGGTGGAGACCTTTAAGGCCAGGATTTTGGCAAAAGGATTCAAACAAAGGCAATGGATTGACTTTGATGAAACCTTTTACCTGTAGCCCTGTTACAATCAGTTCGGATTTTGCTTGCGATTGCTGCTTACTACGACTATGAGATCTGGCAATTAGCCAGATGGTTTTCTTTCCAAGAGAAATGAAAACCTAGTGTGTAAGCTACTGCGAATCATATGTGGTTTAAAGCAAGCTTCTCGAAAGATGGAACATTCGTTTTGATGAGACAATCAAAAAGTTTGATTTTATCAAAAACGCAGATGAACCATGCGTCTACAAAAGGGTTAGTGGGAGCGCGGTAACATTTCTTGTATTGTATTGAATTAGAGTTGACACACATAACAACATAGCAGACCCACTCACAAAGCTACTTTATGAAAGTCACTTTGATCATCATAAAGACAAGATGGGTATTAGATACCAGAGTGATTGGCTTTAGTACAAGTGGGAGATTGAAAGGAATATGTCCTGAGTCCAATCATGTATGAGGATTTAGGAATAACTTTTATGTAATCTGTTTTGATTTCATTGATATTAATAAAAGACTTGTTTTGTTTTTATTACGGGCTTTATCTATTTAAGTGTTTAAATAAGATATACCATAGTTTAGAGTAAAGCTTTTTATGGATTATGATGAGATCATAATAGTGAGACCTAAAAAGATGATAACTCTAAACTTAAATAGTTCCTGGTCATAGGATTACTAACTGGTAATTAATAATCCGCAAAGATCGGTACATACTATGCTTGCTTCATTATGAAGGATGTCTGTTCTCATAGACATTTGTGTGGTGACACTATAGCTAGTATGTAGGTGCTTATTATAGAATAAGTTTACTGAACATGACTCGCACAGCTGAACAACTGATGGAGTTCACTCACGTGTCAGCAGTTGTTCACATAGTGATAGTTGTACAAGTATCCTTAGATTTGAGGTCATCATAGTCATCTTGTGTACACTGAACTATGCTTCTGTTTAGTTCTTAGTCTCCAGGGACAATTATTAGGGCTCTTCTGGGTATAGGAATTCGTACACGAAGATAGTGTTTGATCAATAAAGGATCTACCCCTTTCAGTGAAGGAAGCGAATGTTCAAGGCTGATCCACTTATGCTAGTTCAGGAATCTCTGGCCAGAGTGAATGAAATTAGAAAGGAGTTTCTAATTTGCATAGAACTACGCATAGTAAATGGTAAGCAAGTGATTAAATTAGATAGGCTTGACACGAGATCCATGCCTTGTATTTAATCGGGACATTGTAGGATAGAAGGAGTTTATTGTACGGTAATTATTCACTGAATAAGTTCTTGGTATTCTAAGCAGTGAATTCATATTATCCGGATAGTCGTGATATGCTGAGAAGTATCCCTCACGATGTAGAATTAATGTGATTAATTAATTAATCATATTTAATAAATTAGAGAATTTATATAAATAATGATAAAATAGTTTTATTATTATTTATTTCTACTACCGGCTTAATATTGAACCTACAGGGTCACACCATAAAAAGAGAATAATTTAATGGTGGAAGAATTAATTAATAATGGCTAATAATTATTTATTTGTGAAATAAATAATTAATTGGCAAATTTAATAATTGATTAAATGAGATTTAATTGATTATAAATTAATTAAGAAAAGTTCTTAATATTATTAATTAAAGGATTTAATTTTTGGAAATTAAATCAAGAGAGAGAATTATTTCTAAAGTGTTTAGAAAAAGGATTAATGATTAAAAGGTGTTTTAATTATTAATAAGAATAATAAATGGGATAATAATAATAATATTTATGGGAAAATTTCAGCTGGAAATTTTGCCTATAAATACACTATTATAGACCCTAATTTTATTCTAACCTCGGAACCCGAAAACCCAAAAAGTTTGGAAAACCCAATTCTCTCCACCTCCTTCCTCCTCCTTAACATCGTTTTCTTGGTGGATACCGGTGGAATGCTTCACACTTGAGGAGCAGCTGCTAAGGATCTCTGATCGTTGTCTCCGAATTATTTTTAAAGGTTAGATTCGATCCCTCGAATTTTTATTCACGATTTATATGCTTTTATTTGGATTTTATATGTGTAAAAGTGTTTTGCCATGTCCCCGCTGCGTTTAAAATCCAACAATATATACATCACAACAACAGTATAACGGGTAGAAAACTTGCCTGAGCGACTGGAGGTGATAAAAGGCTCGGGACGAGTCTGGTAACCTATAAACAACAAGTAAGTTGGAATTAAACCAAAGTCACTTGTAAATCTATACTTTAACTAACTTAGACTCTAACGCTTGTTTTGCGCTTACTGATTCTCTTAAGTCACTCGAGTACCCTCGGCTCCACCATTTTTAATAATTTAACCATTACGAGTTTTAAGGCGATTCCTTCGCGAGTGTCTTACCAACTGCCTAAAACTCTTACCATAATTGTTTCATACACTAATTAACCCTTTTTGGTCTTTAACTTATGTTTCAAAGTAAGACGAGGGGAAAAGTTTCGTTCTCGAAATGCCGTTACTTAAAACGGTCGTTTCTCCTAAACCGTACATCGGAATCGAACGAACTACATATCAAAACGAAGCTCGTAACATGAACTATCTAAACATGGCAATGGTCATAATCTAGCATGGTTTTGTCGGGTCCAAATTTTATGAACAAAAGCAGTCTAAAGTAAATCGGACATTACGACGGCTATGTTTACGCGATTTCCCAAATTTAAACCAATTCAAAACAACCACAATTCAACCCCAATTCACAATCCAATCAAAACTCCATCCATATTACTTTACAACAGCCCCAAATCAACTCATTATAATCAATTTACTTAATCCTAAAACTTGAATTTAAACTATACTACATTCTTTAATCAAATCATAAGATTTCAACATTCCAATCTCCACCATTCCAACCCAAACTCTTAAACAAACAAGTTTCAAGCTACTCTTTACTCTAACAACCAAAATCAACCTAATATACAAATTAAAGCTAGGGTTTGGAGATGATATACCTTCCTTGAAGTGGTGTGAGTAGCTAGGAAGCCTTAGGAAGCCTTGAGGAGTCTTAGGAAAGCTTGGATCTTAAAGGAAAAGCAAGAAAAATCAAGTTAAAAACCTTGAAATCACTATTCATTATCTTCTTCATTGATTTATTGGAGAGGATAGAGAATGAATGGGATGCTTAAACTCATAATATAGCCATATCTATGCATAAGGAACACTAGGGAATTATCTTACCAATTTAGGAGGCTTGGATCTTGGATTTTGAAAATTCTTTCCTTTGAAATTGTAAAAAGCTGAGAGCAAGCTTTTGTTGAAGAGAAATAGATTTCTTTTGTTTTGATGAAATGATTTGTTTGGCTTGGTGGATGTAATTTTGTTTTTGTTTTGGTTAATTACCTTTTTAGCCTTAACTTTGTGTGGTTCTACTTCAACCACATCTCCTTCCTTCCCATGTCATGCTTATGTCATGCTATGATGTCATCTTCCCCTCCTTGTCCTCTTCTCATTGGTTGGGTGACATCATCCTCTCTAATCCCTTTGATTAACTTCCTAATTGTTTGCCTAATGACCGCTGATCTGTTATACGGTTCGCTTAACTTTCGTTTTCGTTTATCGTTTGAGGGATCATACCCGGGATCTTATTACTTAGGTTCCCTTAACCTTTCTTAATATATTATATTCCTTTTATGATCCTCTCTTATAATCCTTTAATTTAAATCCTTTTTATCCTGTTACCTTATACTCAATTCTTTCCGTATCTAATGGATTTCCGGGAAAAATCAAAGTGTTCGGTATTGGATTCTGACGATCTTTACATACACTTATATACCATGTAGAGTACTAATAAAATCTCAGAATATCCATAGCAGAACCCCTACATAGTGTGACATGAAAAGTTTTCTCATTCAGCTAAAACACTATTCATAAGGGTTACAAAAAGTTGAAAATTTTGGGGGATATTACATTCACACTTTCTTTTCCTATGTCACCTTCAACTTTCTATGAGAGTTCAAGGCCTCATAATCCAAACCAATAGCTATATTAGCACATGGTTTATTTTTCTCATAATTACTGACCAATCAACTGAGATGCATTCCTGTATGATTTGAGCTTCAAATCATTTTTCTTAATTCTTTCTCTCAACACTGCCTCTACTTCTCCAACACACTTAAGCTTGTTCTTGAGGTACTCATTTACTTGCTTGACTGTTTCAAGAACAACAAGCTGCAGTTCTAGCTCATGTTTCTCAATCTCAAGTTTTTCATTAATTTTTAAAAGCCTACTCACTTCCTCAGTAGCTGCCATCATGCTTGTGTGGATATGAAATATCTTTACACTCATTTTATCAACAGTTTCTGTTAGATATTGAATACAACACAAGGTGTGAATATGTTTTGGATATTTTTAACTCTTTTTACAACTATTTAGAATGGTGAACAAAGCTGTCTAATTTGTAGAGATATTGTGTTTAACAGAATAAACAAAGCATGCACAATAAATATAGTATTTGCAAAACTCACTTAACTTTGTATTAAAATTAAGTATGTCTTGCTACAATCCTGGATTCTTTGTGAGTAAAGAACTTAGCTTCTTCCTTGAGAGAGTTCCAAGAAAAACTAGATCAATATTTGTTACAACTAAAACAAAGGACCAATGTTTACTTTATAGATTAGTAAACACAGGTTTACACAACATGCAATAAGATGTACTAAACCCTACTTTAAGTATTCTCTAAAGCTTTCCATTTCTGGAGTAGTGAATCTTTGCAAATCGTGTAGGTATGTGACTTTCCTTTGTCAGTTAATCTTGGCCTTTGATCTTGCACTCTTCAAGCTGCTTTTGTAGACTTTTCAATCTAAGTGATTAGATCATTTGTTGATTGATAATCTTGAATATTTAACTTGTCTGCATTCTGTACTTGAGGTTCATATCGAGATCTCTAGTTTGTTGTATAGAGAACTGACATCTCGATAAATATAATTGCTTATCAAGATTTCTTAGTTCTCTATGAGCCTCTTTGACTTGTCGAGGTCTCTGAGCTCTCTATAAGTGAATTTGGCTTGTCGAGGTCTCCAAAACTCTGCATGTAGAAATGAATTGTCGATATCTCTGAGATCTCTATAAGCATTTTGACTTGTCAATATCTCTGAGATCTCTAATGCGAAAATTGACTTGTCGATATCTTCAATCTTCATATCTTCATTTTGACTTGTCGATATTTCTGAGTTTTCTATATACAAAATGACTTGTTGATATCTCAGAGATCTCTATATACATTTTGACTTGTAGATATCTCTGAGATCTCTAATGAGAAATTGACTTGTCGATATCTCCAAAATTCATATCTT
Organism: Apium graveolens; assembly: GCF_009905375.1. Taxonomy (NCBI): domain Eukaryota; kingdom Viridiplantae; phylum Streptophyta; class Magnoliopsida; order Apiales; family Apiaceae; genus Apium; species Apium graveolens. Next base: position 237,775,611 of record NC_133650.1, on the reverse strand, counting down.
CATTTGACTTGTCGATATATCTGGGACTTCTCTATAAGTCAATTTGGACTTCTCGATAAGTCATTCTGGAGTTCTCGAATGACTTCTCTATATGACTTGATCTATGACTTGTAGATATCTTGACTTAGAACATTTTTCCTAAAATAGATTTATTCAACTCTAAGCTTCTTCACCTTTTCTCTGAGGCATGATCTTGTTGATCTTCTTCTAGAGTTTTATTCTTAGGCTTGAGACTATTTACAGAAAAATACTCCAGTCTGAACTTTGACATTTTTACAGACTCAAGTAATACAATACAAAATACAGATTTAGACTATCATACAACTAAATCTTAGGGTTGTCAATATGAATTAGTCTTGTTATAGACATGCATGACTTGCATAACAATCTCCCCCAATTTGTGAGAAGATTGCTTATCACAAATTCATGCCTGGTAAAAAGACTAACCCTAAGTTACAAAGAAACAATAATGGGTTACATAAAATTGACAAAAATACAAGTACATCTTTTATACATTGAGTGATTACATGAGTTTGATAATTACATTTATTACATGAAATTTTCATAGCCTGGCTCCTTTCTAATAAGGTCCTTAAGATTTACTAGCACTTGAAGTTCCTCTATGATTTCAATCCCTCTTAGAGCTTCCACAAGCTTGAGCCAGTCATCCAATGAATATCCATTTAAGTAACTAACTCTGAATCTTGAGAATCTTCCAACCTTTATGTTTAGAAAGTGTCCATTTTTAGAGATTCTGCTCATCCCCTTTGCTTTGAGCTCATTTGATCTTTGTTCAAACATGGAAATTTTTGCTGCATACTTCCTATCCCTTTCTTCCTTTTTAGCCTTTGCTTTTGCTCTTCTTTCATCTCTTACTTTTAGCCATACACAAAACACAACCCTTCATGCTCTTGTACTAGTGTCCTTATCCTTCATCAAGCTAATCATCCTCTTGATTTCTGTGGTTGAAAATGTGTCCATTAAATCCCTGCCAAATAAAGTGTAGGATCCATCTTGATAATAGATTCTTACTTCCCTCAATGATACAACCCAAACTTTGACCAGTTCTTCATTTAATTGTTGAAAGTAGTCATCATCTGTGATGCACCAATTTAGCGGCAGAAAATCAGTTTGATCAAAACAATTCCAGATAGCATTTTCTTCAACTTGCAGCTTCTTTGGTTTTCTCCCAACAGATTTGAAATGATTTTTGATAGGTGGCTTAAATGAAGGTAGGTTTGAGATTTTCTTTAGAGTGGTTTAGCTGGAGGTGATTGGTATTTTAAGTAGAGTGTTTGTAGTTTGTTTATATAGAAGTTTAGGCTTAGAGGTTAAAGGTGGTTGAATGTTTGAGTGTTTAGGTTTAGGGGTATGATTAGTTTGAGTTTGATTTATTGGACTTGGACACCTTTCTTTTTAGAATCCCCTTCTCCATTCTCCTTTCTCCCTCCTTCCTGTTTCTTTTCCCATCTCCCTTCTTGTCATCTTGACCTGTCCTCTTTTCATACACCTTGCTTCCAGCTGCCTTAGAGGATCCAGGAGGTTTTTGATCATCTTTCTTCTACTCATCATCATCCAAATCATCCTTAGTGTTGATTTTTGTTTGATGCAACATAGTTTCAGCATTTCTTAAGTATCTCCCCATAATCTTTATCATCTCAATGTCCTCAATTGTCTTGTTTTTTTAGTCTTCAAACCAGTCTCAATGATCATCATTATTTTCTTATTTTCCATGACACATTGCTTTGAAATCTGGAAATGTTTGCAATGTTTGGTGGTTGGACAGATTTATGCCACTCCCTTGCTTGGTTGTATATATGTTTCTGGAAAAGCAACTATTTGAGCATTCTTCAATTCAGTCAGCACGAGAGTGTCTTCAGGAATCACTCTATTTACTTTGTTAATCAGAATGTCCAGTTCAGATGCCCTCCTTAATGTGAGAAAATTTATGGACACCTGTACACATCTATCCACGCCAGAGTCATTTATGTTGACCACAACTCTCTTTTCCTTGACACCGTCTTTGGTTACTACCATAATCACCCTTAAGAAGTTAATAGTCTTATCCAAAACTTTCTATTATGTGAAGTAATTATTGGGTAGAGAGTCCCTGAGAGCCTTTAGCAGTTGTTCAAGTTTATTGCTCAGACTTGGCCCCTCAGCTGCATGGATTAGCCTCTCCATCCCAACATCAAATTGTTGTTCATGATCCTTTCCCTTAGCTTTGGCTTGTTCCATTTCCTTAGCTTTCTTGATTTGAAGTGATGATTTTAGAAACCTTTCCAGTATCTCCCCTAGTCTTGGTAGCGAGCAAGATGAGAGGTGAAGGTATTTCAGACCTCACAGCTTCAGGCAGGGCTGGTAATGGAATGTTGAGTGCACCCATGATAGCTCCCAAAGAAACTAAATTATGTATTTGTAGATGTTTATGGGAGTCTACCAGGGTTTGAATGTCAGCCTGCTGACTCTGCACCAAAGCTGTGAGTTGAGAGACTTGTTTTGTGAGCGAGTCATTGGAGTCTTGAAGAGTAGAGACTTGCTGTTGAAGAGATTGGATCTGTAGATATGTAGAAGTGGAGATTGGCAATTGTGAGCTAGAAGGCATAGTAGCACCAAACGTGGCTTGGACAGATTCCTTGATACGCTCCATTAATAGAGCCGAGGGCTCATATATGCTTTGATAGAGTTGATTCAACTTGTGTTTGGTGTCATTTAAATTTGTAATATGCTGTTGAACCACCTCATGCAGAGCCACAAATGATTGCCTTAGATTTTTGATACTTGTATCCACTCCAGTTAGATCAAATCTTGCCATCTGTTCTGCAAAGTTGCTAAATCTTGATTTGATATCTACTTGTGAAGGGATAATATCATCAATTTTCTCCCTCACCATTTTTCTGATTTTTTCTTGATGACCAGTCAAAGTCACTTCTAGTGCTTTACCAAAGAGGTGAAAAGCTTTGATTTGAGCTTTGTAGACTTCATTGATTGCATTATATACTTCCTGTGAAGTGAGGGTCTTGGCATTACTCCCTAGAATGGTGACATATTCCTCCCTGAACCTTGCCAAGACCTCATCCATTTCCAAAGTAAAGTCCTCGGAGAACCAAGCATCCACATTGTCATCCTGCTCAACTTCATTCACTATCTTCTGCTTTTGCTTCTCAACATCTTCATTATAGGATATGAGAATGGTCTGATAGTCCTGATTGGACATATCTGTAGTGAGCAGGTGTTGTGTGATGTTTGCAAGGCCAGAAAGTTGTTCAACCAGAAGGTCATCCATGGTGTTTGGTTGAGATTGAGCAATCTGTAGCCACTATTGAATTAGGTGAGAGGGTTGTTGTGTGGGGTTGGATGTTGAAAGAATGTTTGTAGGGTTTGAGATTGAGGGTTGGGGTTCTTGAACATCACCTGTGACAAAAGCCATAGTTGGATTCATAGTAGAAACTGTGGTTGTGACAATGTGTTGTTCACCAACTATGGAAACCTCTAACTGAATTGGATGGGATTTGACCAAGTTACTTTCATGTACTATGGCCTCAAACCTTTTTTCATTTTACAGTGAGCTTGCACTTGAATGTGCTAAACTTGCCTCCCCAATAGCAGGATCATTGGCAATTGAACTCCTAGCTTCAATTATTAGTGCAATTTCAGCTAGGGTTTTGAGGGGGGTTGTTCCTACAAAAGGAACCTCCAATTGAATTGGAGAGGATTTAGATAGCTCCCCCTCAGGAGTACTACCCTAAAACCTTACAATATGTGAAGGTTGATTTGTACATGAAGGTGCATTTGAAACCACCACAGGGTCTTCAGTAATGGTTGTGTTGGTGTCATCAAGGTCTACCCCAGAGTGTAGCCTCTCTCCAACTAAATTTGGGTCCTGGGTGGTGAGCACAGTCTCTTGAACCATGTACATGATATTGGAAACACTTGATAATCAGATTCAAGTGTTTGATTGAATGAAGAAGAAATTTGAGAGATTAGATTTTGAATTTCAGAGTTGAGTGTTGGTAGCTCCCCCTGATTAGATGAGGGAGCCTCAAAAGATGTGCTCTCTGTGTATGTTCCATCCTTATTTCTTCTTTCATATACTTGAGTTTGCTCAAGTGTTGGTGCAGACTCTTTACAAAGTGCATTAGGGTGGATGCTTTGTTCAATAAAGACATCTTGTTGATAGGATGCCTCTAGAGTCTGTTTAATTTCATGTTTTACAATTGCATCATGTTAGAAGGGTGCAGAGGTGGTCAATTGAGTGGTCAACTCAGCTTTCTTAACCTTCTTTGGTATTCTGACTAGGAGAGATTCAGGTTCTGTGTTATCCTTACCACTCTCTCTAACTACTTTCAAAGGTGCCTGCTTCCTCTTCTTTGTACTCACTTCAGCCTTTTGAGAGAATGAAGTTGGTTTCCTAGCTTCTAGTGGTAGGGTCTCAGTTTGGGAAGGCCCATGTTGGTTGTCATGTGTTTGTTCTTCTACAGGGACAGGAGCCATAACTGAACTAGAAGTTATAGCACTAGCCTCATGTCAGGCATATGGTAAGGATAGGTCCTAAATTTCTCAATCATGAATGGAGTCATTTTGAGACCTACCTTCACCCTGTTCTTTGTAATAAGTGAGCCAAATGGAACTTTGGAAACTTGTTTATAGTTGCCTATTAGTGTTCTATTTATACCATTAAGTAAATAAATATCCTCAACTTTATGATTTAAAGTGGACATTATACACCTAGGAAAGAAGATTCTTTACCTCTTGTAACTAGGGGCATTGTGAGCCTGGTGCTAAGTTCTTCCAGGATCAATAAGCCCACATTTACATGCCTGTTGTGAGCCATGGAAAACACCAGCTTCTGGACCACACTTGATATGTTGTCGTACCCTGTCTTTCTGCAAGTGAAGGCCCTTATGATGGAGATAAATAAGAATGACCATTCCCTTCTCAGATTCTTCTTGTACAGGCTGGCTAGGATGATCTTCTCACTATAATTGATGAAGTCCATGAACTCAGCCATATCCTGTTGAGTAGGAATCTCCACCATTTGCTCAGTTGGAATGCCCAAAGCCTGGTTCATATCTTGTTCATTAAACTCCACATGTTAGTCTTGAATGGAGCAGTTCACCACCAAAGAGACTGAATTTTCATGCACAACTGTCCTCGCCCCAGCTGTTGTCCAGAACTCATGCAGAACATCCAAGTAGAGGATTGGAATAGCAGTTAGAGCTCCTACAAGATAAGTCTCAGATAAAAATTTGAAAAACCCCTTGAAACTGTCAGGAGCTTGATTAGCATCTGTAAAAGCGAGATAGTTGGTCCCTTCCTTGGGGATTGCAGCTTTAACATTGTTTAGTGCCATTTTAGAGGAGTAGATTTGAGTGGGTAAGAAAAATTAGAGAGAAAGAGTTTGAAACGAGAAAGAGCGGTTGAGAATTGGAGAAATTAGGTCAATTGAGATCTCGAAAGCATAAATAGTCAATCAATCAAGAATTCTGGGTATTTATAGGCTTGTGAATATGACTTATCGAGAAGTGGATAAAACATTTGGTATTTGTTTATCGAGAAGTCACGTGAATTACTGAAATACATATCACGTAAATACCCAGAATTCTCGATTGATTGACTATTTATGCTCGATTGATTGACTTATCGAGAAGTGGATAAAACATTTGGTATTTGTTTATCGAGAAGTCACGTGAATTACTGAAATACATATCGATATGTCTATATATTGACTTTATTCGAGATCTAGATAGTGACTTATCGAAATGTCAAATAAATACCCAGTTTGTCCAGAATGAACTGAAATATTCCAAATTTTTACTGATTAAATCAATATAAAACTAGAATTAATTTATTTCAAAAGTATCATATTGAAAATAATTTATTAAATAAAATTATTTCAGTTTGAGTTAAAGATAAGTTTAAATTGTACTTGTAGAGAACTCAAAATAATTTACTCGAGATCTATACAATACTTATCGAGAAGTCATAGAGTGACTTATTGAGATGTCCATTCGATAAGTCCAAAACTGAATTATCGAGAACTACTTCGACAAGTCTCAAAATGACTTAACGAGAAGTTATTTATACTTATCGAGAACTCAGTTCTCTATGTACTTTTGCTACTTTTCAGGTCTATCTTTTATTAATTTTATATATTGAAGATATGAATTAACAAAGAAACAATTTACTTAGAATTTTAAAAATTTTAAGTTAACAAAGGTAAAATGAACAATAAATATGCAGGGAAATCTGAAATATTTATAATTCATATTCTAGTTAATTTCCAAGTAATCAAATGAATTTTGATTTATCAGAAATTAATCTGCTGCTAAACATTAGCTGAGTTCTTGCCTTTAGGGTGAAGAATTAAGCATACTAATTTCACCTATAAGTCTAGTGAAAGTTGCTTCATCCAAAGGTTTAGTAAAAATGTCAGTTAACCATTTTTCTGTTGGAATAAAAATGAGCTCAATGGTACCATTTGCAACATGTTCTATAATAAAATGGTACCTTACATCAATGTGCTTTGTTCTAGAATGATTAACTGGATTAGCCACAATGGATATAGCACTAGTATTGTCACACATAATTGGAATTTTGTGTAACACTAGGCCATAATCCATTAACTGATTTCTAATCCAAAGCACTTGAGCACATCAACTTCCAGCAGCTATGTATTCAACCTCAGCTGTGGAAGTTAACACAGATTATTATTTCTTGCTATACCAGGATACAAGTCTTTGTCCAAGAAACTGACAGCTTCCACTAGTGCTCTTTCTGTCAATCCTGCATCCAGCAAAATCTGCATATGTGTATCCAACAGCTTCAAATCATGTTCCCTTAGGATACCATAATCCCAAGTTTGGAGTTCCCTTCAAGTATCTGAAAATCCTTTTCACATCCATCAAATGTGATTCTTTAGGATTGGCTTGAAATCTTGCACACAGACATATTGCAAACATGATGTCTGGCCTACTAGCAGTTAAGTATACCAAAGATCCAATCATTCCTCTATACCCTGAAATGTCTACACTTTTCCCTTTCTTATCTTCATCCAGCTTTGTAGTTGTAAACATAGGTGTTGATGCAGGTGAACAATCAACCATACCAAACTTCTTCAATAGATCTTTTACATATTTGGTTTGGCTGATAAAGATTGCATCAGTTCTTTGACCGAATTGAAGTCCAAGAAAGTAACTTAACTCTTCCATCATACTCATTTCATATTCACTTTGCATGAGTTTTGAGAATCTTTGACATATATTTTCATTAGTAGAACCAAAAATGATATCATCCACATAGATATGAACTAGGATCATATCACCACCATGCTGCTTGTAGAAGAGAGTCTTGTCAATTATACCTCTAGTGAATCCATGTTTGATCAAAAATTCTGACAGTGTGTCATACCATGCTCTTGGTGCTTGCTTTAGTCCATAGAGAGCCTTCAAAAGTTAATAGACAAAATCTGGAAATTCAGGATCTTCAAAGTCAGGTGGTTGTTGCACATAAACTTCTTCTTCCAACTCACCATTTAGGAATGCACTTTTTACATCCATTTGATACACCTTAAAGTTTTAATGTGTAGCAAATGCAAGAAAGATTCTTACTGGTTCAAGTCTTGCAACTGGAGAAAAAGTTTTATCATAATCAATTCCTTCTTCTTATGAGTAGCATTTTACAACCAACCTTGCTTTGTTTCTTGTCACAATCCCATTTTCATCCATTTTGATCCTGAGCACCCACTTTGTTCTAATTACACTTTTGTTCTTTGATGCAGGAACCAACTTCCAAACTTTATTTATTTCAAATTGATTTAGCTCCTCTTGCATAAGAGATATCCAGTCAGGATCAAGCAGGGCTTCCTCAGTTCTCTTAGGCTCAACTCATGACAGAAAGCATGCATGTAGACATTCATTTGCAGTTGCACTTCTAGTCATCAATCCAGCACTAGGATCACCAATGATTTCTTCTCTTGTGTGAATCCTGTCCCATTTTCTGGTGTGAGTTTGTTGACTTGAGTTTTCTGCATCTTCTTCATCATTTGCATGACTTGCAGAACTTTCTCCTCTTTCTCCCCCTGAGTTTGTGCTATCAAATTCAGGTGTTTGAGATGATCTTCCATTTTTATGATTCACTTGTTCAGTTGACTCTTAATCCATTCTGTTGTTTGTGTTGACTTTAGCTTCATCTTCAGAATCACAATCAATATTGAGATTTTCAAATTTAAGGGCCTCGGCTTCATTTTCATCATGGCATTCCAAGCCTGGACACTTGTCATCATCAAAAGTCACATCTGTACTTTCCATAATTTTCTTTTGTTCAAGCACATATACTTTGTAGGCAGTTCTCTCTAATGAAAACCCCAGTAAAGTTGCTTCAAAAACCTTAGAGTCAAATTTTCCCATATATTTAGAGTTGTCTTTCAAAACATAACACTTGCTTCCAAACACATGAAGATGCTTTATATTAGGCTTTTTTTAGATAAGATTGAGTAGGGTGATTTGCCATGATTCTTGTTAATGAGATATCTATTTTTAGTATAACATGAAGTGTTGATAGCTTCTTCCCAAAAATTTGTTGGTAGTTTGGAATCCTGCAGCATTGTTCTAGCAGCCTCTACCAGTGTTCTATTCTTTCTCTCAACTACCCCATTTTGCTGAGGTCTTCTAGCAGCTGAGAATTCTTGAACAATGCCCTTGTCTTTGCAGAATTCTGTTAAAGTTGCATTTCTGAATTATATGCCATTGTCAGTCCCCAATCTCTTTACACTATTATCAGTCTGCTTCTCAATCTTCTTGATGTGTTCAATTATGATGTGTGAAGTCTCATCCTTAGAATTCATAAATTCTACCCATGTGTACCTTGAGTAGTCATCTACCATCACAAGTGCATATTTCTTCCTTGAAATTGATAAGACGTTAAGTGGTCCAAATTAGTCCATGTGAATAAGTTGCAAAAGTGCACTTATGGAATTCACAGTTTTACTCTTGTGACTTGACTTCTTCATTTTGCCTTTTTGATAAGCCCCACAAACTTTATTTTGAGCAAACTCCAGATTTGGCATGTCTCTCACTAACTCCTTTTTCACCAGGGTGTTGATTGCCTTATAATTCAGGTGAGAGAGCTTTTTATGCCATAGATTGCTTTTCTCTACAGATGCCTTGGTGTAGAAGTAACAAATTTCTTCCTTATTTACTGAGTGTAAATCTGCAACAAACATGCTTCCCTTTCTTACTCCTTTCAGAGCAACTTCACTAGTCTTTTTGCTGATGATTAAGCATTCTTCTTTGTCAAATATAACATTGAATCCTCTATCTGTGAATTGACTAACACTAAGGAGATTCACTTCCAACCAGCAACCAGTGCTACATCTTCAATGATAACATTTCCAGAAATTAACTTGTCATATCCCATTGTGAAATCTTTGCTGTTGTCTCCAAAAGTCACTAATGGGCCAGCCATCTCCTCAAACTGTGATAGCAGGGCCTTATCACCTGTCATATGTCTTGAGCATCCACTGTCAATGATCCATATGATTTATTCATTTTTCCCTACACACAATGAGGTTCAAGTGTGTTTAGCTACCCAAGTAGTGTTGGGTACTTTCTTCTTATTAACAAAATCTGCAGAATTAGAATAAGTTTAATTCAGAAAGAATGGTGTTCATTGGTTGATTTGCATGTTCCTTTTTAGCTGCAGACCCAAGTTGACTTCTTTGAGGTCTATTCTCAGCTTATGGAAACTTGCCATCACTTTCATGTTGCAAGGAATGCAATCAAACTTATCACAGAAAGAGTAGGGATCTTCAGTATTTGCTTCATTATATTTGCATGCTCCCAATCTTGGCTCACTAAAAACTTTTTTACAAAGGTGAGTTAGATGATTTGTAGAGCCACATTTATGACACCGTTTCCTAGGAGCATCTGCAACAAATGCAAAGTTATTGCTCTTGTTTATCCTAATCTTCCCATTTCTGTTTTTTCTTCTTTCCTGCATTCTTGTTTGCATTCTATACTTGATATGAACCTCAAGTACAGAATGCAAACAAGTTAAATATTCAAGATTATCAATCAACAAATGATCTAATCAATTAGATTGAAAAGTCTACAAAAGCAGCTTGAAGAGTGCAAGATCAAAGGCCAGATTAACATATGGAAACATATGGAAAAGAAAAGGAGATGGTCAAGAATATTGCATAGCTGGAAGTTTTATTTGGTAAGAACTCTTGGTATTTAATGAAGATGCTCGGAGATTTGGAAGTGTTGGACTTAGAGATGAGATGTGTAAAACTCAATCTAAGATATAAAGGATGCCATTTATTAGACAAGTGATATATATCTAGAGTTGAACGAGATAAGAAAGAAAATGATCTAGACACTAGCTGAAGCTGAAAGGGAATTTCTACTTTGATTATTTTGAAATAGCCCTTGGATATTTGAAAATTACAAATTAAAGTGTTGTAACTGACATCACATTATTTATGTTTGTCTTCTACATTTAGATACTAGTTTTTGACAACATCAATTATGAAGTTGTTCATATTTTTATATTGTACAAGTTAGGGGAAATTATTAAATATAATTGATAATATCAACATTTACTATCAAAATTTGCCATCAGTACTTGTCAACATAAGATATCGGCATTATCTCATATCAGTATTTGATCGATAATGACATCATCAGTATATGAACAATATCAGGGATGAAATGGACATTATAATAAGTTGAACATACAACACCTCTACGAGGTCTCCAGTTTTTAGTAAGTATGGGAAAATGATGATGTTAAAAAAATACAATCTCAAATACACAATTAAAACTAGTGTTACCCAAAGAAAATTTTTTGGAACAACTGTTCTGCAAGACATGCATGTACATAACAAGACTAAGTCACACTAACAGCCCTAAGAATAAGTTGTATGATAATCTATATTTGTATTTTGTAATTGTATTCCTTGAGTTTGTAAAAATGCTAAATAGATTGTACTAGAGGATTTTTTTGTGAACATCCTTCAAGCTAAGGAATAAACTGTGGAAGAAGATCAATTCCTGATCTTACCTCTGAGAGAAGTATAGCGGCTTGGATTTGAATAATTCTGTTTTAGGAAAAATATTCTAAGTCAGATTCGACATGTCACAGATCAAGGGATATCGAGAAGTCTATCGAGAAGTCCAAAATAACTTATCGAGAAGTACCAAGAGATATCGATTAGTCAAAATGCATGTAGAGATCTCAGATATCGACAAGTCAAAAAGTCTATGTAGAGATCTCAGATATCGACAAGTCAAAAAGCCTATGTAGAGATTTGGAGATATCGACAAGTCATTTCTTCATGTAAAGATCTAGAGATGTCGATAAGTCAAAATCCTCATGTAGAGTACTCAAGATGTCGACAAGTCAAAAGCCTATATCAAGAATTGGGGATGTCGACAAGCTATTCTATATATCGAGAATTAGAGACCTCGACAAGTCATTTATATATGTCGAGAACTCGAGATATCGACAAGTCATTTTACTTATCGATATGTCACTTCTCTATTGAACAAAAGGAGACCTCGATAACCTTTCTCATAATTCAGAATACAGACAAGTTCAAGATTTAAGATTATCAGTCAACAAGCAATTCATTCACTGAATTGAAAAGAATACAAAAGAAGCTTGAAGAATACAAGATGAAGAGCCAAGATTTACTGGACAAAGGATGGTCACAGACCTACAAGATTCTGCACAGATTTGCTAACACCAGAAATGGAAATAGAAAAGATAGCTTTAAAAAATGTGTTAGTACATTTTAGTGCAAGTTTTGTAAACCCGTATTGTTGATCTATGAAGCATGCACGGGTCCTTAGTTTAGACGTAATAAAACAGATCAAGAAAATATCTTGTATTCTCTCTCAAGATTTGTAGCTGAGTTCTTCTTTTCAAGAACACGGATTTGTAGCAAAAAAATTTGATTAATACAATCAAGTGAGTTTTTGATGTCTTGTTTGTGTGTTTACAGTTTAACAATTTATCTCTATAAATTCATATCTGCTTTGTTCAATTTAAGCCAAATACTTTCAAATTTAATTTAAATTCAAAAAAACACATTCACCCCCCCCCCTCTGTGTTATATTTCACTGCACTCAATATCTAACAAGTGGTATCGGAGAAAAATTTAAAAGTAAACAGATAAAGATCTTGGAAGAATGAGTGCTCAGAAAATAAGCAGTATCTAGATACCTGTCTTTGACAAGATCAACTACACATTATGGAAGATGAAAATGATGATGTTCATAAGGATGGCCAACCCTATGTACATTCAGATTCTCAAAAATGGACCCTTCATTCCTATGAAAAAGGTTCATGAATCTACAGATGGAGACATGGTCATACCTGCACATTTTGCACCTAAGGATCCCTCAACATACACAGAGCCTGAAAAAGAAAAGGTTTCACTGGATAATAGCTTACAACTCATATTGATTGAGTCCCTTGATAATGTAATGTACAATAACATTATTATTAATTGAATTAGCTAAACAGATATGGGAGAAAATAAAAAAACTGTGTGAGGGAACAGAAGAGGTCAGATCTAATCAAAGAAGGATCTTGGTTTCACAGTATGAGGATTTAATGCCTAACACAAAGAAGGCGTAACAGAGGGTTTTGAAAGGTTAAATGAGTTGATAAATGTTTTACAGCTTCATGACAAGTATTATAAAGCTGAAGAGGTCAACCTCAAATTCTTGCTCACCCTTCATGATCACGTGGAACAAAAGATATCTGCAATCAGAGAAGGAAGAGATTTAAGCAGAATGACTTTGGCGGTCTTGTATGGTATTTTGAAGAGCAATGAGTTGGAGATGTTATAGAAGAAGTCATTGAAAGCTAGTCAAGGGCATGTTGTTGATGGATCAAGTGCCTTGGTAGCAAATGACAACAAAATGTCTGAAGATGAACTGGAACCCCAGACTCAAGTTGTTCAAGTTGTTGAGTAGAAAAATAAGGAGCCACAAAAGAAATTCATTTTAGAGTTGGAAGAGGATGAGTTTTACACTCTTGATGAACTGGATGAAATGGATCATTCAATGGCTTATCTTGCAAGAAAATTTTCAAACGTCGGGGTTAAAAAGCCCAAGTACTGGAATAGTAAGGGCCAAACATCTAACTACAATAATTGAAAAGAAAAAACTTAGTTCAATGCAACTGGAAAAGGTGGCTACAAGTCAGGATCTATGGACAGATCAAAGATAAGGTGCTACAACTATGATGAACTTGGTCACTTTGCCACATGATGCAAAAAACCAAAGAAGGTGAAGAAATACAAGGCTTATTTGGAACTAGAAGCGAATTATGAAGCACTCTTGAGAAAGAAACAGGGAAAAGCTTACATTGCAAAATAAAAAAAGTTGGGATAATACAGATGATAACGATGACTGTGAAGAATATGTAAAGTATGCTCTCATGGCTCTAGAGCAAGGATAATCATCTTCATCCAAATTAGAGGTACATATTCTAACTACAATTGATTTAAATTCCACTCAATATAAAAAAAACCGTCGTGCAAGTCATTCCTGTACTATAACAAGACTAAGTCATATTGACAACCCTAAGATTTAGTTGTACGATAGTCTAAATCTGTATTTTGTATTGTATTACTTGAGTCTGTAAATATGTCAAAGATCAGACTGGAGTACTAGTCTATAAACAGTCTCAAGCTTAAGACTAAAACACTGGAAGAAGATTAACAAGATCATGCCTCAGAGAAAAGGCGAAGAAGCTTTGTAATAACCCCAATTTTTGGAAATTTTTGAAACCCTTATGAATAGTGTTTTTGCTGAATGAGAAAAATTTTCATGCCACGCTATGTAGGGGTTCTGTTATTGATCTTATGGAATATTATTAGTACTCTATGTGGTATATAAGTGTATGTAAAGATCGTCAGAATCCAATTCCGAACACTTTGATTTTCCCGGAAATCCAATAGATACGGAAAGAATTGAGTATAAGGTAACAGGATAAAAAGGATTTAAATTAAAGGATTATAAGAGAGGATCATAAAAGGAATACAATATATTGAGAAAGGTTAAAGGAACCTAAGTAATAAGATCCCGGGTATGATCCCTCAAACGATAAACGAAAACGAAAGTTAAGCGAACCGTATAACAGATCAGCGGTCATTAGGCAAACGATTAGGAAGTTAATCAAGGGGATTAGTGGGGATGATGTCATCCAACCAATAGAAAGAGGACAAGGAGGGGAGGATGACATCATGAGGATGACACAAGCATGACATGGGAAGGAAGGAGGTGTGGTTGAATGAGAACCACACAAATTCAAGGGCAACAAGGTAATTGACTAAATCAAACACAAAAACAAAGCAACCAAGCCAAGTAAAATCATTTTCATCAAAATCAAAAAGAACCAAGGCTTGTTCTTGAAGAAGCTCTCGGCTTTTTACTATTCAAAAGGGCAAGAAATTCAAAATCAAAGATCCAAGCTTCCTAAATTGGTGAGTTAATTCCCTAATCATCTTCATGCTTAGTTAGGGCTATATCATGAGTTTAAGCCATCAATTCCTTCTCCATCTTCTCCATTTAATCAAAGAAGAAGACTATGAATAGTGTTTTCAAGTTTTTAACTTGAAGTTTTTTTTGTTTTCCTTGAAGATCCAAGCATTCCTAAGACTTCTCAAAGCTTCTTAAGGCTTCCTAGCTCCTCCCACCACTTCAAGGAAGGTATACCATCTCCAAACCCTAGATTCCTATGTATTATAAGATGATTTTGATTAGTAGAATGATATTGTAGCTTGTTGTTGTGATTAGAGTTTGGGAATTGAAATGGTAGTGAAATGGAATGGTAAATGTTGTGGTTTTGATTAAAAGAACTTAAGTATGGTTAAAGTTAAGCTTAGGCATAAGTATGAATGTTAAAATTGAATTGGTTGAGGTTGTTATGATGTGATAAGGATGGATGTTGGTTGTATGTTGGATTTGAGGTTGAATTGGGAGGGTTTTGAATGGTTTAAAATATTGGAAATCGCGTAAACATAGCCGTCGTAACGTCCGATTTTCTTTGGACTGTTTTTGTGCATAGCATTAGGACCCGAGAACCCCCTTCTAGATTATGACCACTGCCATGTTTAGATAGCTCATGTTACGAGCTTCGTTTTGATATATAGTTCGTTCGATTCCGATGCACGGTTTAGGAGAAACGACCGTTTCAAGTAACGGCGTTTCGCGAACGAAACTTTTCCCCTCGCCTTACTTTGAAACATAGGTTAAAGACCAAAAAGGGTTAATTAATGCATGAAACATTTATGGTAAGTGTGTTAGGCAGTTGGTAAGACACTCGCGAAGGAATCGCCTTCAAACTCGTAAAGGAGTAAATTATTAAAAATGGTGGAGCCGAGGGTACCCGGGTGACTTAAGCAAATCAGTAAGCGCAAAACAAGCGTTAGAGTCTAAGTTAGTTAAAGTATAGGTTTACAAGTGACTTTGGTTTAATTCCAACTTACTTGTTGTTTATAGGTTACCAGACTCGTCCCGAGCCTTTTATCACCCCAAGTCGCTCAGGCAAGTTTTCTACCCGTATAACTGTTGTTGTGATGAATATATGTATATGCATTATCTTGCGATAAATGCATGTTGGTTAATTAGCAAATGTTGCGATATATTGAAGCATGCTGATATGGTATATATATGCATGCCTGTTTCGTATTCTTGCCATATATATCTGTTGGTTCAGTTGATAATACCTATGCTAGAGAATAGCAGTAATTTGCATATACCCTTAGTATAGGGACCCAAAGGTGAAAACATATTTCTAAACCGGGAGTCGATGTTCCCGAGTATATTATATATATATATATGGATATAGTTTTTAAAACTATGGATCGAATAAGGTTTATTCGATACCTTTATTTTACTTAATTGAATATTAATTTGAGTATTCATTCGAGGGCTTATGACTCAGTTTATTTTATTATTTGAATATTATTTGAATATTCATTCGAGGGCTTATGACTCAGTTTATATTATTATTGAATATTACTTGGATATTCATTTGAGGATGTATGACTCCTTTATTTTATTTAATGAATATTATTTATAATATTCATTCGAGGTATTATGACTCCGCTTATTACTGAAATATATTCTTTATTGTATTAAAGAATAAGGTGTCGATAATCAAACTTATTTTTGATTATTCAAATAAAGATATTACTTTCGTATAAGTATATCTTTGATTATTTGCTATTCATTCAAGTATAAGTTTTCCAACTTCTACCTCAATTATTCTTATGGGAATATTATTTAAATAATAATATTCAGATATTTCTTTCATATCGGGACTGATTTATTTTAATAAATCAGTATTACTCCAAACATTCTTAAAAATGTTTTCGAGTCTTCAAAATGATTTTTAAAAGTTAGAGCGGATCCCAAAACTCATTTTTATATTTAAGATCTTCCTTTCAAAGGGGATTTAAATATTCGCTCAAAACCTGGGGAATCCGGCTCTGTGGTGTATTTTATATTCGCAACGAGGTTGTTGTTTTGGTAAATGAATTGATTACTTACCCAACGTTCGGGAAGTAAGTCCATCTATTGAGTCAGCATAAGCAACATGGGCTCAGTGGGCGTCCATGATAGTGTAAGTGGCTCAGTGGGAGTCCATCAAATGCATAAGTGGCGGAGTGGCAGTCCAGCATAAGGTCCTATGGCGACCAGGGTGATGACCAGTGGGGAATTCGTCCATCTACTAGTAGAAAAGGTTACTTATTGGTATCTTTGCCTGATCAGCAAGATATCTGGTTTATGCCAAAATTCTTTTCCTTTCCAAAATTCATTGGATAATATAACTCTGTTCATACTTTACATGACAGAGATTTTCAGGAAATGTATGAGATATATATATATATATATATATATATGGATATATATATCAGGACTTAATGAAGTATCTCGTAACTTCATTATTTATAATGATATTTCAAAGATTGAATCTATTCAAGTCTTATCTTGTAGTCTCATCTGGGTGATGAACTTTGAAACTGATTATAACTTGAACGGTGGTAGTTCAAGTAGTATTTGGATATAAAGTATATTGGAGTATCTAGTAACTTCATTTTTTTAAACTTATATCTAGTAAATGATTATCTTATGCATGACAAAGATTTTCAGAAAAACGTTGAGACAAGGTTAGATATATGAGATCACCTTGCAACGGTATTTTTATACAGTTATACACTGGAACTCTGTGTGTATTATGCATGGAAGAGGACTTCCAATATTTTGAAAAGTATATATGTATATATATACTGAATATTTTGCGACTTCATCGCATTAAGATATCAACTTGGTTCATTTCTTTTGACCAAGACTTTCATGAGTACTATGAGAAGGCTCATATATTGTTAATCATTATACATATTATTTTGGTGGGCTTGCTGCTCACCCTTGCTTTCTTCTTTCATCACACAACATCAGATAGATAAGATGAACCGGACCAAGCTCCCGATTCGCAAGAGGTTAGGAGACGTTCCGCAGTTTTCTAGAAGCACTGATGCCGCCGTAGCTGAGGTAGGAACTAATAATAGGCTAGGCTTTCAACTTCTGATGTACCAGATTTATGTATATTTATGAATTGTAATAATGGCAAAGAAATGTAAATTTAGTCAGAAAACCTTTTAAGGTGTATTGGCAGATAATTGTGGAATACAAGGACTTGTGATTATTTTTTTTTGGATGTTCATCTCCGAGACTATAACGTGTGGTGTGTGTGTTTATTGTGGGGTCACAGTACAGAGTAGTTGAGTAATTACTAAGATTGGGTGTTATTAAGGGAAGTGGAACTCGTGACAACCCGAATCCCCGACCCCGGATCTCGGGGTGTTACAGAAGTGGTATCAGAGCCCAGCGTTATAAACCTCAGAGATGATGTGACGTTAAGATAATAAGTTCACTAAGATAATAAGAACTCTTGCCAAGTTCATAGTCGGGCTACCTAACGTAGCATTGACAGATAAAACCCTTACGGGAACCCTTATAAGTATCGTGATAGTAACATAGTTCGTTCTCGTATAGGGCAGCGGAGCACCGAACCTTGAGGTTCAGGAGCATCAACATGAGGATGTTTTATTACAAGTTGGAGATCAAATTGTGAATCCGATGGAGTACCCTAATGAGGGACCGGATGAGGTTCAGATAGAGAATGTTTCGGTTGAGGATGTTATTCCGGAAAGGATTGTGGCTGAAGAGGATCTCATGGAGGATCCTGATGAGAATGAAGAGAGGACCGCTGAGGAATGATAAGGAAGTTGGGTATGAGGAAACTCTAAAGACTCGTAGTAATAGAAATAGAAAAGTATGTAATCGTCAGGATGAGGGTGATTCACCATGAGTTAAAATTGATGGTTGAGGGCATAAGAGATACATATATATTATCCCCTGTAAGTTGGGAGGATTCGAAGAAACCTTGAGATAGTTCGAAGGATAAAAAATGAGACGCGGATAGACTGAGGAGACAAGAAAGTAAGAAATTAAGAAAATTGGATGAAGGAAGTGACCTTCAAGAATGTGAAGTGTAAGACCGGTGGCTTGATACCCAGGAAGGGAGACGCCAGGTATGAAAGATATCCCAACATTGAGATGACTGTTGAGATAAACAACAAAAGTAAATAAGGATTTATTAAGAAGAAGTTCACGTTGAACACGACCAATATCTTCCAGATCATCCATGTGATCATTACCAAATCAGGAAAGAAAAGCGGATAACCATTTTTATCTTTTGGAGGCCATGTGGATTGATCTTAACTTGAATAAGGATGCTATTGTGAAATTCGGTATAGACTATCGAGGTGGAAATGATTGAATAAGATACCCTTATCAGGGATATATGACTTTATTTATCCATGGAAGGATGCTTGTACCTTTTTAAAGGTGGAATTAAGGATAGAACATCGGTAACTTAAAACGAATCCTAGGGGAATGCATAAAGGTTGGCATTTCACCCTTAATAGGGATAGTATGAGTTTTGACAGTATGAATTGGAAAGGATTAAGGTAATAATAACCTTTAAGGATCAGTGGAGAAATTTTTCAGAAGTATATAGACAATGGTTCTAGTATTAGTAAATGGTATTTTGATATGCCCTGTATATAGGGAATACAGGAGGAACGATTGAAGGATAACCTTAGAGGTTTTACAAGGAGAAAGGAAATAGTCGAAATTCTCAAGAATAAAAATGTTGATAAAGGAAATATGACATAATTATAATGATGCCAAGTGGGGCACGTGTTAAACCACGAGAAAGTATGGATCGAACCAGTAAAGGTCGAAATTATTCAGGGCAATTAGGACTTAAGATAAAAGATGTTCTAAGTATGATTGAGAGTCAGTCGTGACAGTGATTAACCTCTAAAGACTGAGGCAATAACTTATGGAAAAATGGTGATATTTTTTTACTCATCAGATTTTAAGGAATACATCTTCACAAAAGCAGTGATTGAAATAAGGTAGAAAATTTATTTGGAGGTGGTTAAAATGACATTGACTATAAGGAAATTTTAATATCAGGAAAGGCCAAAGAGGTGGCCGACACTTTAAAGGTAAGAGGATAATTATAGGCACTTGTGCCAGAGGAATACAGTGATGATGGTTAAAACTGTGAAGGTTGTATTATGGTTTGGAAGATTGACATTCCTTCTGATGACTGTGCAATACCCAACCGTAATAGTAGTTGGTAAAAGTTTAATTCGTGTAATCGCCATGAACGGGCTATCTATCTTAGGAGGTCCTATCTTGAGATAAGCCAGGACCATGTTTCCAAAAGGACTAGACGAACCTTTGAGTTAAGTCTTCTATTTAAGGCATATGATTAAGAATGGTGTTAACCTGCTATCGTTGCTTTGATTGAAACTCTTCTGCAATTTTATCTGCTTCATGTCATGAAAGTACGTCAGAGTTTGGAGTGTTCTTCATGAATTGTGATTGGTGGTTATGTTAACTCCTTAGGAGAATTAGATATGATATGAATGGACTCCGTATGGTTAGCTATTAAAACTTCATGGAAAACGAATGACTACAGTAGGTCAACGGTGGGCCATAGTAATGCAGCAATGATTCTGCGAGTAATGAGCTGATTACAACCGTGAGAGTTGTATTGGAATGGATGTTGAGATTGAGTACCACTAAACGGGTCGTGGTAGTGTATAAGTTATCATTGATAGACTAATTAAGTAGAGTATCTATCTACCTATTGAATATTTATTCCCTCTTATGAAAAGAGAGTCGTATTACTATATGAGGAAGGTTGCGGTGCAAGCATAGAACTCTAGTAACGGTGATGTCTAAAATGAGATCCCAGGTTCGATTTTCGAAATCGAGGGAGTTTCAAAGGTGATTGTGTATAAGCTCGAGGAAGAGCATGGGTCCATAGAATGATGGACGGAATAGAAATATTTAGGCATGGGAAATACGATGCTATAATACTTGATGCTGATATAAATACGTATATGTTTTGTTCTCCTATGACAAACCTCTATAGTTCAGAGGTAGGTTCCAAGCCAGATATTTTGTGGCAGTATATTTTTTTCATATATACAATTCTCTTCAATTCGTTCTTTTCTCTTCTTTTCATTTCATGTAAGCTGAGAAGAACAACCCTTCCAGAAAGGGGAGGTATTGCCGAATGACTATCTATCTGTGTGATAGAAGCCTAGTAGGATACCATCTATTGTTTAATTGCTTGTCAAGTACTAAAGGCTGGCCACCTTCTGTACTAACTATGTGATATAACAAGTGTTCATGATCATAATGATCTTTCAATAAATTCTTTTACTTCTATATGAAGGATTAAGCTTTCGAAAATAGAAACAGCTGAAAAAGGAGTAATAAAGTTGTGGTAGTATTCGGAATGGAAACACATTCGTGATACTAAGGTTGGCATGATTATTAAAAGGTTATAGAACGCTAACGAGCAAAAGTATAACCAGTATAATATTAGGAACGGAAGGTAGTAGCGATTACGAACTCGAAAAGAATGGGTATTGAGAAGCAGAAGCTCTAATGCTAAAAGCTATAATGAGAGTCTGTGCAATAGACTTGAAAGAAATTGGAATGATCACTTAACACGGATTGAGTTTCCTTACGACAATAGATCATTTGTCATTATCGAGATGTCGCCTTATGAGATCCTTGAGGGAAGACAATGTCGATCTCCCTTATGTTAGGATGAAGTTGTAGAGCGCAAGATGCTCGGATCCGCAGTAGTCCAAAGGACCAAGGATATGATAGATCTAATCAGAGGACGGCTGGTAGTAGCCCAAGATGGACATGACACGAAAGGACAAAGAGTATGAAATAGGGGACCTAGTAATGTTATAGGTATCCCTTGGAAAGGATTGATGAGGTTCGGAAAGAAAGGAAAGCTAAGTCTACAATTTGTTGGACCCTTGGATATATTAAGACGTTTGGGAAGTTAGCATATGAGCTAGCCCTAACCCCGAACATGTAGCAGGTCGTAACGTGTTTCACGTATCAATGTTAAGGAAGTGTAATTCAGATGCCAGATAAATAGAGGCATATGAGCGCATAGATATGCAACCCAGCGTAACCTATATGGAGCAACCAGGAAGGGTTATAGAGTGAAAAGGAACAAGTGCTTAGGAGAAGGATTATCAAACTAGGCAGAGTTGGAGGTAGGACCACAATGTCGAAAATTGACTAGAGAGTTAGAAGGCACAATGCTAGAAAAGCATCCCCAACTGTTTTCTATCTGATTCCGGGACGGAATCCTTTTAAGGAAGGGAGACTGTAATAACCCCAATTTTTGGAAATTTTTGAAACCCTTATGAATAGTGTTTTTGCTGAATGAGAAAAATTTTCATGCCACGCTATGTAGGGGTTCTGTTATTGATCTTATGGAATATTATTAGTACTCTATGTGGTATATAAGTGTATGTAAAGATCGTCAGAATCCAATTCCGAACACTTTGATTTTCCCGGAAATCCAATAGATACGGAAAGAATTGAGTATAAGGTAACAGGATAAAAAGGATTTAAATTAAAGGATTATAAGAGAGGATCATAAAAGGAATACAATATATTGAGAAAGGTTAAAGGAACCTAAGTAATAAGATCCCGGGTATGATCCCTCAAACGATAAACGAAAACTAAAGTTAAGCGAACCGTATAACAGATCAGCGGTCATTAGACAAACGATTAGGAAGTTAATCAAGGGGATTAGTGGGGATGATGTCATCCAACCAATAGAAAGAGGACAAGGAGGGGAGGATGACATCATGAGGATGACACAAGCATGACATGGGAAGGAAGGAGGTGTGGTTGAATGAGAACCACACAAATTCAAGGGCAACAAGGTAATTGACTAAATCAAACACAAAAACAAAGCAACCAAGCCAAGTAAAATCATTTTCATCAAAATCAAAAAGAACCAAGGCTTGTTCTTGAAGAAGCTCTCGGCTTTTTACTATTCAAAAGAGCAAGAAATTCAAAATCAAAGATCCAAGCTTCCTAAATTGGTGAGTTAATTCCCTAATCATCTTCATGCTTAGTTAGGGCTATATCATGAGTTTAAGCCATCAATTCCTTCTCCATCTTCTCCATTTAATCAAAGAAGAAGACTATGAATAGTGTTTTCAAGTTTTTAACTTGAAGTTTTTTTTGTTTTCCTTGAAGATCCAAGCATTCCTAAGACTTCTCAAAGCTTCTTAAGGCTTCCTAGCTCCTCCCACCACTTCAAGGAAGGTATACCATCTCCAAACCCTAGATTCCTATGTATTATAAGATGATTTTGATTAGTAGAATGATATTGTAGCTTGTTGTTGTGATATATATATATATATATATATATGGATATAGTTTTTAAAACTATGGATCGAATAAGGTTTATTCGATACCTTTATTTTACTTAATTGAATATTAATTTAAGTATTCTTTCGAGGGCTTATGACTCAGTTTATTTTATTATTTGAATATTATTTGAATATTCATTCGAGGGCTTATGACTCAGTTTATATTATTATTGAATATTACTTGGATATTCATTTGAGGATGTATGACTCCTTTATTTTATTTAATGAATATTATTTATAATATTCATTCGAGGTATTATGACTCCGCTTATTACTGAAATATATTCTTTATTGTATTAAAGAATAAGGTGTCGATAATCAAACTTATTTTTGATTATTCAAATAAAGATATTACTTTCGTATAAGTATATCTTTGATTATTTGCTATTCATTCAAGTATAAGTTTTCCAACTTCTACCTCAATTATTCTTATGGGAATATTATTTAAATAATAATATTCAGATATTTCTTTCATATCGGGACTGATTTATTTTAATAAATCAGTATTACTCCAAACATTCTTAAAAATGTTTTCGAGTCTTCAAAATGATTTTTAAAAGTTAGAGCGGGTCCCAAAACTCATTTTTATATTTAAGATCTTCCTTTCAAAGGGGATTTAAATATTCGCTCAAAACCTGGGGAATCCGGCTCAGTGGTGTATTTTATATTCGCAATGAGGTTGCTGTTTTGGTAAATGAATTGATTACTTACCCAACGTTCGGGAAGTAAGTCCATCTATTGAGTCGGCATAAGCAACATGGGCTCAGTGGGCGTCCATGATAGTGTAAGTGGCTCAGTGGGAGTCCATCAAATGCATAAGTGGCTGAGTGGCAGTCCAGCATAAGGTCCTATGGTGACCAGGGTGATGACCAGTGGGGAATTCGTCCATCTACTAGTAGAAAAGGTTACTTATTGGTATCTTTGCCTGATCAGCAAGATATCTGGTTTATGCCAAAATTCTTTTCCTTTCCAAAATTCATTGGATATTATAACTCTGTTCATACTTTACATGACAGAGATTTTCAGGAAATGTATGAGATATATATATATATGGATATATATATCAGGACTTAATGAAGTATCTCGTAACTTCATTATTTATAATGATATTTCAAAGATTGAATCTATTCAAGTCTTATCTTGTAGTCTCATCTGGGTGATGAACTTTGAAACTGATTATAACTTGAACGGTGGTAGTTCAAGTAGTATTTGGATATAAAGTATATTGGAGTATCTTGTAACTTCATTTTTTTAAACTTATATCTAGTAAATGATTATCTTATGCATGACAAAGATTTTCAGAAAAACGTTGAGACAAGGTTAGATATATGAGATCACCTTGCAACGGTATTTTTATACAATTATACACTGGAACTCTGTGTGTATTATGCATGGAAGAGGACTTCCAATATTTTGAAAAGTATATATGTATATATATATACTGAATATTTTGCGACTTCATCGCATTAAGATATCAACTTGGTTCATTTCTTTTGACCAAGACTTTCATGAGTACTATGAGAAGGCTCATATATTGTTAATCATTATACATATTATTTTGGTGGGCTTGCTGCTCACCCTTGCTTTCTTCTTTCATCACACAACATCAGATAGATAAGATGAACCGGACCAAGCTCCCGATTCGCAAGAGGTTAGGAGACGTTCCGCAGTTTTCTAGAAGCACTGATGCCGCCTTAGCTGAGGTAGGAACTACCAATAGGCTAGGCTTTCAACTTCTGATGTACCAGATTTATGTATATTTATGAATTGTAATAATGGCAAAGAAATGTAAATTTAGTCAGAAAACCTTTTAAGGTGTATTGGCGGATAATTGTGGAATACAAGGACTTGTGATTATTTTTTTTGGATGTTCATCTCTGAGACTATAACGTGTGGTGTGTGTGTTTATTGTGGGGTCACAGTACAGAGTAGTTGAGTAATTACTAAGATTGGGTGTTATTAAGGGAAGTGGAACTCGTGACAACCCGGATCCCCGACCCCGGATCTCGGGGTGTTACAAGCTTGTAGTTAAATAAATCTGTTTTAGAAAAAATGTTTTAAGTCAAGATATCTACAAGTCACAGATCAAGTCATATAGAGAAGTCATTCGAGAACTCCAGAATGACTTATTGAGAAGTCCAAATTGGCTTATAGAGAAGTCCCAGAGATATCGACAATTCAAATGAAGATATGAAGATTAGAGATATCGACAAGTCAATTTTCTCATTAGAGATCTCAGAGATATCGCAAAGTCAAAATGCTTATAGATATCTCAGAGATATCGACAAGTCATTTCTACATGGAGAGTTTTGGAGACCATGGCAAGCCAAATTCACTTATAGAGAACTCAGAGACCTCGACAAGTCAAAGAGACTTATAGAGAACTAAGAGATCTTGATAAGCCATTATACTTATCGAGATGTCATTTCTCTATACAGCAAACTGGAGATCTCGATATGAACCTCAAGTACAGAATGCAAATAAGTTAAATATTCAAGATTATCAATCAACAAATGATCTAATCAATTAGATTGAAAAGTCTACAAAAGCAGCTTGAAGAGTGCAAGATCAAAGGCCAGATTAATCAATATTCTTGACCATCTCCTTTTCTTTTCCATATGTTTCATATGTTCCAAGGTAGTGGTTTGAAGTTTTTGGAATATATAGACTAACGTACACTATGTTCTTCTTTTCTTCTTTTTATCGGAGTTTGTCTTCTTCAAAAACTTCAAACCACTACCTTGTAACTCCATTCTTGACTTCCATTAATGAGAAAGTAAATTAGTTTTTGTCTTGTACCATCTCCATCAATCTTGTTTCTTGTCAGTGATGACTTGCATAGTAATCAACTAGTGGATATCAAAACCTATTCATTAATATAAGTGATTTTCGATAGAAAAACTCCTCTATGATTTATTTTACTTATTTTACTTCATGACTAAGATTATTTTTCCCTTCTCAGATATCACACATATAGTTAGTTACTTTTTTTAGGGAATAGTTAGTTACTTCAACTTTCTTAAATTCTCTTCATATTTAAAAATGTAAAGGATTTAACAAAGATTAAACTCCAATACTATATTCATGTTTCATATTCCATACTAGTCGGGAATAAATAAATAAAATAAAGAATTTTTGGTTAATAAAATGACTTTCATACTTTGATGTTATGTGGTCTACCTATCAAAGATAAAACAAAATGTTATGTGTTATTCTGGTACTACAATTCAATGAGATTTTTTTGAAAATTACATTAACCCCTGCTACACTTGAAATTCATGAATAACTTATCTCAGCATTAAGATGTGAATAATAAAGAAGGCAACTTGATTTAATCTTTCAGTAAGCTACATTGTTGAAATACTAACTTTATCTCAAGAAAAAACATGTAAACAAAGCTTTAACTGTCAGCTCCTGAAAATCGGATGTACATAACAGATATACATAATAATGTACTTCATGTTTCTTTGATTTCTTTCTTTTCTTGTCAACTTTACTGCTTTTATCACACGTTTAACCATCATATCAATTGCAATCCAACAAGTAAAGACTTCCACACTACTATTATTTATAAGGGTTGATTAGTCCTATTTAGTCATTGTCCCAAAGACTTCCACACTACTATTATTTATATGAGTTAGGACTTCCACAAACTAGATCATTATTAATATTCATCTTTTTAGTTTTCCTCAATAGCTTCTGAAAAATAATCCTTATGCACATATGCAAATGTGGTTCAATATGACAATGAAATGCCACAAATGTCAATGCAGTCCACAATCTAGGATTTTTAAATTTAAGGGTGGATTATGCATGTTAAATTTACTATAACCTGTAACGCCCTCCAGACCCGGGGTATAAGTCTCGGGTTACTAGCTAATCTCCAAACCTGTACAATCTGATTAACAATTAATAAAGAAATGAAATTAAACCCCTTAAAACTAACCAGGATCTTTTTAGGTTGAAGTATGAAAACAAGAACCACTAACTACTTTTATTACAAACCAACATTCAAAGTCTCACAAACTCTCTTTATTACAAACCATTGTCTAATTCATTTTAAACTAAGTTCAACTTTTATTCAAACACACACACCTACTATCTATCAACACTCCACCTGCTCGGGCAACTCAAAGCTTTCTTCCTGGATTGGGATCAACACCTTGGGTATAAGAGGATCCCGAGGCTTGACTCGCTTCTTTACCACTCGAGTCCTGATTGGTTTCATATTCCTTCTTAACTGAAAACAATAAGGTGAATAACAACAAAAGGGGTGAGCCAAAAGTTGCTCAACAAGTCCACAAACATATAAACAGTGTTAAAGCATTTTAAATGAATCCGCCATCCCAGGTATATCTGCCAAGATATAACCTTACGAGAATAGAAAGAAGGCCATTACTGGCGAGTATAAATAAACTAAACTGGACACAAGTTCGCATCTATATTCTGCTGAGCAGTCAGAATATAATGCAGATTCATATCTCAATATATAGATCCAGTCGGGTACCCAGGCACTACGGCCCACATCGAGGCACCAGTCATCCCGGTCCTCAGGATTAAGACACACTCAATCCCAAAATATCATTATCCAGTCCATCGCTTAGCAACCGGGACAATCGGTATGCTTTGATATATTCCAAACACTAGAATATATCAATCTCCATGTGATACCAATAGAATATGAATCAAGAATCCAAAGAAACGGAGAAATCAAGAATTGAAATGAAATATGAACAAAGGAATAGGGATTGTATATTAGTGATCAAGAACAATAATCAAGAGAATGTAAATGTGATAAATATTTGAATCAATATCACTATTCTGAAAGTAGAATAGAGGAAAAACTTGCCTTCTGCGTGACTTACTGCAATTGAATCACTTATGTCTATCACCTTGGACTATTACCGACTCAACTGGCCTGGCTGGCTTAGCTTCTGTTGGCAAAACAGACTGGTTAAGTCATGTCGTACTTCATTTGCATATTGAATCGACTTCAAACTGATCCTAACATCTACCCATGCGCTTATGACTGACTCATATATTACATATAAGCAAGTAAGACTCGATTAACCACGTAATACACATAAGCACATAATCATTTTTATGGTTAAAATAATTTTTAAAACCAAAATCGACTCGCTGATCGCTCAACTGATCGTTATCTGACTCGTTTCCCATTTTTCCGGAATTTTTCGGACTCGTCTCGGCACGTACCTTGACTGATAATCAAACAAGTCACAAAATCAACTAACTTCTAAAAGAAATTAAGCTTTGATATTATTTTTAATGAAAAGGATTCATTTTTCTGAGTTAATAGGCTTTCGTTTCACGCAAAACGGACTAACGGTTGAATTATTATTAATTAAATACTGATAATTCCATTTATTAATCATTATAAATAATTATTACTAATTTTTAAAACCCAAAAATAATTTTTAAATCATTATTTAAGAAAATCAGAATTAAAAATAATTTTTCTATAATTTTTGAAATTAAAATGAATTTATTATGATTTATTGAAAATTATTTGATTAATTATCAAAATAATTAATCACTTTTAAATAATTAATAAGTAATAAATAAATAATAAATAATTAAGAAAATAATTCAATCTGATTTTTTTAGAAAATAATTCAGAATTATTTATAATATAAATTAATTAATTAAATAATTAATAAATCAATTTACAAAATAAATAAAACTGATTTTTAAAATTAATAAAAATAAAAAGTAAAAATAATTTCCAGAAACATATGTCAGAAAACAGACATCTGACAAGGTGGATCAAAACCGGGTTCTGGAAACGGGTCAACCGGGTTGGATTCCGGGTCTGTGAAGAACACCACCGGAATCTGGGTTTAAACCCAGAATCCGACGACTTCACCGGACTCCGGCGAGTCCAATTCCTGGCCAAGCGGACACCGTTTGGTTCCGTTTTTGATCCCAAAACATCCCAAACTACATCCCCAATCTGTTTCAGGCCAAAATCGACCAGAAATATCCCTGGATATCATTCTCCGATCAAAATCATCAAGAACTTCGGCCAAAAATCCAAATCACTCATTTGTACATAACATCAAACGTTATATAGTGCAAAATGAAGGTATGAACATATACAATCAAAGCCCTAACATTACAAGAACCAAATATTCACAGAAATCATCGAGTTGTGTTTTGAAAATTCGACCTAAACCCTAGAAATCGTGAATCATTATCCAAGCATCGTTTGTTCAATTAAACACCATGAATCGACTGTAAATCATCTAACAAAGCTATATCAATCATCAAAACATCACAATAACCCCAGAATCAAAAAGCCCTAATTCGAACATAAACCCTAGAAATCAAAAATCAAAAACGATGCAATAAAACGTGAAATTGATGCAAGAAACAGAAAGAACGGATCAAAACCTTCGATTTGAGTACTTGAATCACACGATTTGATGTTGTAATCAGTGAGAAATCACGACTTGATTCTTCGACCCGAACCTGTTCTTCCCGACCCGATTTCAGAGAATTTTTGGTAATTTTGCAGATTTTGCAGATTAATTATAATTAATTAAATAAAAATTAGGCTATTTATAGTAGTAAAAATAATACTCCTAATTAAAATTAAGGGTCTAATTATACATTAAATAAAAATATTGGGCCCTAATTTTTATAATTTTTGAGTATTAAAATTTAATTTATAAATATTTTATATATGCAATATATATGCCAAAAATTCCCAAAAATTGTGAATAATGCAAAAATGCAAAGAAATAATATAAATGAAAGTCCTATAATTTTATAAAAATAAAAATGTGATTTTTTGTGGGGTTTTTGACACCCAATGGGGCCCGGAAAAATCATTTTTCGCAAAACGAGAAAATTTATAAATTATCTAGATGTTCAGAACAAGGCGATTGTAAAAGCCATTTGATGAAAAATAAGGCCCATTATTTTATTTAAAATACTGGCTTTAAAATCATTGTTTGGGTCATAAAACGTTTGAAATAAAACCTATAAATGCATAATAAAATATCTGAAAAATACCTTAAAAATACAGAAATGACATGGAATACACGTATCACGTAACAGTTAGGGTTTATCAGATAATCACACATAAATGACACATTAATTCACATATTTTATTATAATCATGATATAATATAAACGTAAAGTTCCCAGTCGTTACATCCTTCCCCTCTTAAAATGATTCTGTCCTCAGAATCTTCTATGAAAACAAGTGAGGGTATTTCTCTAATATTTCACTTTCGAGTTCCCAGGTTAATTCTTCAACCATAGGATTTCTCCACAACACTCACACTAAATATACAGACTTATTTCTCAACACTTTCTCTCGCTGATCTAAAATTCTTATCGGCTGTTCTATAAAAGACAAATTAGGTTGGATTTCTATCGGCTCATACTCGATTACATGCCTAGAATCAGGATTATATCGCTTAAGCATGGACACGTGAAACACATTATGAATATGCTTCATATGAGGCAATAAAGCTAATTCGTATGCAACTTTTCCCACTTTCTTCAAAATTTTAAACGGTCCAACGTAACGTGGTTTCAATTTACCCTTATTGCTAAATCTGGTTAATCCTTTCCATGACGATATTTTGAGTAGTACATTTTCTCCTTCCTGATAGTCCATATCTTTCCTGGCTTGATCTGCATATTTGTGTTGCCTGTTTTGCGCTGCATCGAGTCATTTTCGAATGAGTTCAATCTTTTCTTATCTGTTGAATTAGTTCTGGACCCAAAATTTTGCGTTCTCCAACTTCATCCCAATATACTAGTGATC
The DNA here is from genome assembly GCF_009905375.1 of Apium graveolens. Classification (NCBI taxonomy): domain Eukaryota; kingdom Viridiplantae; phylum Streptophyta; class Magnoliopsida; order Apiales; family Apiaceae; genus Apium; species Apium graveolens. The sequence goes on along the minus strand of NC_133650.1, from coordinate 237,744,946 downwards.
TGCATTTTCTCCCGTACAATGCTTCATACGGTGGCATTCCAATGCTGGCATGATAACTGTTATTATAAGAAAATTCCACTAGGGGTAGATGTTCATCCCAACTGCCTTCAAAATCAATCACACAAACTCGTAGCATGTCTTCAATCGTTTGGATAGTTCTTTCACTTTTCCCGTCGGTTTGCGGATGATAAGCGGTACTCATGTTCAATTTAGTTCCAAGACATTCTTGAAATTGTCTCCAAAATCTTGAGTTGAAACGAGGATCTCGATCAGACACGATAGATACTGGAACTCCATGTCGCATCACAATTTCTTTGAGATATATGTGCACTAGCTTGTCGAGTAAAAATCTTTCATTGATTGGTAGAAAATGTGCCGACTTCGTGAGTCTATCAATGATTACCCATATCACATCATGATTTGCCTTTGTCCTTGGTAGTCCTACCACAAAATCCATCGCTAGATGTTCCCATTTCCATTCTGGAATGTCTAATAGTTGCAATAATCCACTCGGACGTTGATGTTCCGCTTTAACTCGCTGGCATGTGTAGCACTTACTTATCCATTCAGCTATTTCCTTCTTCATGTTCGGCCACCAGAAGTTTTCTTTCAGATCACGATACATTTTTGTACTTCCTGGATGAATGGAATACTTCGAATTGTGCGCATCTCGCATTGTTTCTTCTTTTAATTCTACTACGTTATTGATCCAGATTCTCGACGCAAAGCGTAAAATTCCTTCATTATCTTTTTGAGTTGTGATTTCTTCTCCCGTCAGGTCGTCATCTTGACTCATCACTTCATTTTGATAGCGGCGAATCTTTTCTAACCATTCTGGTTGGAAAGTCATAGTGTAGATAGCTTCTGCAGATTCATTGGGAATACGAATCTCAATTTCCAATTTGTCGAATTCCTTGATTAAGTCTTCACACGAAGTTAACCGATTCAATCTTTCTTTCCTGCTCAGCGCATCTGCTACAACATTTGCTTTCCCTGGATGATAACTAATCGTGACTTCGTAATCCTTTATCAATTCCAGCCATCGACGTTGTCGCATGTTCAGCTCCTTTTGCGTAAAGATATACTTTAGACTTTTATGATCTGTGTAAATTTCACATTTTTCACCGTAGAGATAATGTCTCCAAAGCTTCAACGCAAATACGATCGCTGCCAATTCTAGATCATGAGTGAGATATTTTTGTTCATGAGGTTTAAGTTGTCTCGAAGCATATGCGATGACGTTACCGTGCTGCATCAGTACACATCCTAACCCGCGATACGAAGCGTCGCTGAAAATGACGAAATTTCCTAGCTCGTCTGGCAATACAAGTACTGGTGCGGTTACTAACCGATTTTTCAGCTCTTGAAAACTTTCTTCACACTTATCACTCCATTCAAACTTTTCACTTTTTCGAGTTAACTTGGTCAGCGGCGTTGCTATTTTCGCAAAATCTTTGACAAACCTTCGATAATATCCTGCCAATCCCAAGAAACTTCGAACTTCTGTCGGCGTCCTTGGTCTTTCCCAATTTAACACAGCTTCAATCTTCGCTGGATCGACTTGGATGCCTTCTCTACTAATAATATGCCCTAGAAATTGTACTTCTCTTAACCAGAATTCACATTTCGAAAATTTTGCGTATAGTTGCTCTTTCCTCAGAATTTCCAAAGCTATTCTCAAGTGTTCTGCATGCTCTTCTTCTGACTTGGAGTAAATCAAGATGTCATCAATGAATACAATCACGAATTTATCCAAATATTTCTTGAATACTCTGTTCATCAAATCCATGAATGCTGCTGGCACGTTTGTCAAACCGAATGCCATTACCAAAAACTCGTAATGCCCATATCTTGTACGAAACACAGTCTTTGGAATATCTTCAGCTTTAATCTTCAATTGATGATAGCCTGATCGCAAATCTATCTTTGAAAACCATGCTGCTCCTTTTAGCTGATCGAACAAATCGTCGATTCTCGGTAAGGGATACTTGTTCTTGATAGTGAGTTTATTCAATTCCCTATAGTCAATGCATAATCGCATGCTGCCGTCCTTCTTTTTCACAAATAACACCGGTGCACCCCATGGGGATACACTAGGTCGTATGATGCCTCGGTCTAGAAGATCTTGCAGTTGCGTTGACAATTCCTTCATTTCAACTGGAGTCATCCGATATGGAGCTTTCGAAACTGGTTCTGTACCTGGTGCTAGATCAATTGTGAACTCAATTTCTCGATCTGGTGGTAACCCTGGAAGCTCGTCTGGAAAGACGTCTGGAAACTCGTACAAAATTGGAATGTCTTCTATTCTAGGACTTCCTCTTTCAGTATCTAACACGTAAGCTATGTACGCCTCACATCCTTGTCGAAGCAATCATTTAGTCTGCATCACAGTAAGAAATTTCTTCTGCTGTTTTTCGCCTTTGAATATTACCGTTGCATTCTCCGCAGTTCGCAATTTGACTCTCTTATTCGCGCAATCTATCTGAGCGTTATGACATGCTAACCAATCCATTCCCAAGATAATATCGAATTCTCCTAGCTTAAAAGGAATTAAATCTATCGAAAAATGATGTCCGACTATTTCTATATCACACGCTGGACATACTCGATCTACCGGAACTTGGTCGTCATTCGCTAATTTTATAATTAACGTTTCGCCCAACCATTCGATTTCACAATGTAACTTATCAAGAAATTCTTCAGAAACAAATGAACGAGTAGCTCCAGAATCAATTAATACTTTTAAAATTACGGAATTCACCAAAAGCGTACCTGCAATAACACTCGGACTCTGCACCGCTTCTTTCATGGTCATGTTAAAAGTTCTTGCTTTGGGTTGATTAGGCGGTGGCGGAGGTAATGCTAGCACTCTCGGAACTGGCTGCCATAGCTGATCCTTTGCAATTTCTGGCGATATGCCCTTTCTTTCCACACTGGAAACAAGTCATCTCTGTTGTTCTACCTGTTGGACATTCATTAGAATAATGCCCTTTCTGCTTACACCGATAACACGTTACATCCCTTTTGATACATACACCAGTATGCTTTCGATTACATGTCTTGCAGTACGGCACTGGAACTCTGACCATTCCCTGCTGACTGGAGGTTTGAAAATGATTACCTGCCTTCTGTGAACCTTGTCCTATCCTTTTAAAATTCAAATTTGCCCAGGCTTGGAATCCCGGCTTTCTGCTGGAGCGATCTTGGAAACTTCCCTGTCCCTTGTCTTGCTGAGATCTTTCACTTTCCCCTTCTATAATCAAAGCTTTCTGAACTACGGCGGTATACGTCGATAATTCGAAAACTGCAACTTGGCCACGAATCCATGGACGTAACCCTTCTTGAAACCTTTGAACTAGTTTTTCTTCAGTGTCAACCTGTTCTGGAACAAACCTAGCCAACTTAGTAAATTTGGCTTAATATTCTGCCACGGACATATTTCCCTGCTTCAGTTCTAGAAACTTAATCTGCATTTGATTCTTCACATAGCGAGGAAAATGCTTTTCTAAAAACAACTCTTTAAACCTATCACATGCAATAACTTCTTCACCCTCTAAGGCCTTTTTAGATTCCCACCAATAATTCGCCTCTCCTTTCAACAAGTAACTAGCAAAATCAGTCTTCTGGTCCTCACCTATCTTTACTAGTGCGAACGCTTTCTCTACTTCTTTTAACCAGGTGGTAGCTTTAATAGGATCAGTAGTCCCTTCAACCTCTGGAGGTTTAACTGACTGAAACTGCTTAAAAGTAACAACAGGTAATACTTGTGGTAATTGAAGCTCAGGACGAGGTGGCTGTTGTAACATTTGTTGTTGTATCTGCTGTTGCTGATGCTGCATCTGCTGCTGCATCATTACCATCCGTTGTTACATCAGATGGAACATTTGGTTCATGGTCTCATTAGTCTGATCTTCAGAATTGCTGTTAGAGGTCTCGGCCCTAGTCTTTCTTTTTGGTGCCATCTTCTTCTGATAATAAAACAGGTGATATTTATTTAACAGTTTAATAAACAATCGACAATATGTATGGAAAACAATGTATCCTGTATTCATAACATGGTTTATTTAAAGAAAACAGTTGCTGAGTGTACAGACTGGAAATGTAAACAGTTAAATAAAATAATTGTTTTTTTTTCAACAGGAATTATAATATGAAAAACTGTAAAGTGAAAGTAAATGCTGTAAAACTGTAAAGACTGAAATTTAAATAAAAGAATTTGAAAGAGTTCATCTTATATATATGTGACACCAGCTTCAGGTGTAAATGCTTGATACAAAAAGTCTCGGGCTACTGATCATCACTACGGCTACAAATCACACTATCGCTACAAGTTAAACTACTACTACAAGTTAAACTACTGATACACACATACACACTACTCACTAGGTTATACTATGCTGCCTCTATATACACATGTACTCTGGAGTCACCGTCTCAAACCCTCTCAGAACCCAGGCGGAATACGCCTAAGCTCCTCTCTAAGTGCCTGGACCAAAGTCTGTGCCAAGCGAAAAACCCTGTAGAACTCTGCAAAAGAAGGAGGTCCATCATGAGTCAAATCATCCAGCTCCCAAGTAGCACTCATCAACACTGACTGTAATCGCTGTCTCATATAATAATCCGGCTGTAGGGCCGCTAACGGTCCTCTGTCCCTCTGATCAAACAGATGCATAATCTCCTGACACTGTGCCCGCCAATACTCCATATCATCCCTCATAACTCTATACTCATGGTATGGTACCATATGTGGCTGAGCAACCTGACCTACTGACTCCTCAGAAGGAACCCTCGGAAGACCTGCACCCTGCTGGGGTAAACCTAACTGTAGATCCATATCATGCTCTCCCATCCCCTCTACTGGAATCATCTGAACTATGTCCGGCTCTGGGGCATGCACTGGTATAGGAGATAACAATGGTGGTGGTGGTAACTCCTGCTCAATACCTAGTATAAACTGGTGCTCAATAGGTAAAGGAACCATCGACTCGAAGAACTCAAATGGATCAAACATCTCTATGGGGTCATGTACTATCCCCTGTACTGGTGGTACCGGCTCCTGTGGCAATGGTGGTGGAGGTGGTAGAGGAGGAAACATATGCTCAGATACTGGAGGTATGGCTGGTGCTACTGGCCCAGTGACTGTCCTCTCGGAAGATGCAGAATAACCAGAAGATGCCATCTGATAATATACCAAAGAAAAGAAAAGGTCATTAACAATCCTAAGATTATTTCCCTATTCTAATCTGACCTAAATCCTAACACTATTCATCCTAATTTGACTATCCCTATCTTATGTGATCTCCCTATCCTATCTTAATCCTAATGTTCTTGTTTTCAGGGACCAAACCTACAGCTCTGATGCTAAACCTGTAACGCCCTCCAGACCCGGGGTATAAGTCTGGGGTTACTAGCTAATCTCCAAACATGTACAATCTGATTAACAATTAATAAAGAAATGAAATTAAACCCCTTAAAACTAACCAGGATCTTTTTAGGTTGAAGTATGAAAATAAGAACCACTAACTACTTTTATTACAAACCAACATTCAAAGTCTCACAAACTCTCTTTATTACAAACCATTGTCTAATTCATTTTAAACTAAGTTCAACTTTTATTAAAACACACACACACCTACTATCTATCAACACTCCACCTGCTCGGGCAACTCAAAGCTTTCTTCCTGGATTGGGATCAACACATTGGGTATAAGAGGATCCTGAGGCTTGACTCGCTTCTTTACCACTCGAGTCCTGATTGGTTTCATATTCCTTCTTAACTAAAACAATAAGGTGAATAACAAAAAAAGGGGTAAGCCAAAAGTTGCTCAACAAGTCCACAAACATATAAATAATGTTAAAGCATTTTAAATGAATCTGCCATCCCAGGTATATCTGCCAAGATATAAACTCACGAGAATAGAAAGAAGGCCATTACTGGCGAGTACAAATAAACTAAACTGGACACAAGTTCGCATCTATATTCTGCTGATCAGTCAGAATATAATGCAGATCCATATCTCAATATATAGATCCAGTCGGGTACCCAGGCACTACGGCCCACATCGAGGCACCAGTCATCCCGGTCCTCAGGATTAAGACACATTCAATCCCAAAATATCATTATCCAGTCCATCGCTTAGCAACCGGGACAATCAGTATGCTTTGATATATTCCAAACACTAGAATATATCAATCTCCATGTGATACCAATAGAATATGAATCAAGAATCCAAAGAAACGGAGAAATCAAGAATTGAAATGAAATATGGACAAAAGAATAGGGATTGTATATTAGTGATCAAGAACAATAATCAAGAGAATGTAAATGTGATAAATATTTGAATCAATATCACTATTCTGAAAGTAGAATAGAGGAAAAACTTGCCTTCTGCGCGAGTTACTACAATTGAATCACTTATGTCTATCACCTTGGACTATTACCGACTCAACTGGCCTGGCTGGCTTAACTTCTGTTGGCAAAACAGACTGGTTAAGTCACGTCGTACTTCATTTGCATCTTGAATCGACTTCAAACTGATCCTAACATCTACCCATGCGCTTATGACTGACTCATGTATTACATATAAGCAAGTAAGACTCGATTAACCACGTAATACACATAAGCACATAAGCACATAATCATTTTTATGGTTAAAATAATTTTTAAAACCAAAATCGACTCGCTGATCGCTCAACTGATCGTTATCTGACTCGTTTCCCATTTTTACGGAATTTTTCGGACTCGTCTCGGCACGTACCTTGACTGATAATCAAACAAGTCACAAAATTAACTAACTTCTAAAAGAAATTAAGCTTTGATATTATTTTTAATGAAAATGATTCATTTTTCTGAGTTAACAGGCTTTCGTTTCACGCAAAACGGACTAACGGTTGAATTATTATTAATTAAATACTGATAATTCCATTTATTAATCATTATAAATAATTATTACTAATTTTTAAAACCCAAAAATGAATTTATTATGATTTATTGAAAATTATTTGATTAATTATCAAAATAATTAATCACTTTTAAATAATTAATAAGTAATAAATAAATAATAAATAATTAAGAAAATAATTTAATCTGATTTTTTTAGAAAATAATTCAGAATTATTTATAATATAAATTAATTAATTAAATAATTAATTAATCAATTTACAAAATAAATAAAACTGATTTTTCAAATTAATAAAAATAAAAAGTAAAAATAATTTCCAGAAACATATGTCAGAAAACAGACATCTGACAAGGTGGATCAAAACCGGGTTCTGGAAACGGGTCAACCGGGTTGGATTCCGGGTCTGTGAAGAACACCACCGGAATCTGGGTTTAAACCCAGAATCCGGCGACTTCACCGGACTCCGGCGAGTCCAATTCCTGGCCAAACGGACACCGTTTGGTTCCGTTTTTGATCCCAAAACATCCCAAACTACTTCCCCAATCTGTTTCAGGCCAAAATCGACCAGAAACATCCCTGGATATCATTCTCCGATCAAAATCATCAAGAACTCCGGCCAAAAATCCAAATCACTCATTTGTACATAACATCAAACGTTATATAGTGCAAAATGAAGCTAAGAACATATACAATCAAAGCCCTAACATTACAAGAACCAAATATTCACAGAAATCATCGAGTTGTGTTTTGAAAATTCGACCTAAACCCTAGAAATCGTGAATCATTATCCAAGCATCGTTTGTTCAATTAAACACCATGAATCGACTGTAAATCATCTAACAAAGCTATATCAATCATCAAAACATCACAATAACCCCAGAATCAAAAGGCCCTAATTCGAACATAAACCCTAGAAATCAAAAATCAAAAACGATGCAATAAAACGTGAAATTGATGCAAGAAACAGAAAGAACGGATCAAAACCTTCGATTTGAGTACTTGAATCACACGATTTGATGCTGTAATCAGTGAGAAATCACGACTTGATTCTTCGACCCGAACCTGTTCTTCCCGACCCGATTTCAGAGAATTTTTGGTAATTTTGCAGATTTTAATGATTAATTATAATTAATTAAATAAAAATTAGGCTATTTATAGTAGTAAAAATAATACTCCTAATTAAAATTAAGGGGCTAATTATACATTAAATAAAAATATTGGGCCCTAATTTTTATAATTTTTGAGTATTAAAATTTAATTTATAAATATTTTATATATGCCATATATATGCGAAAAATTTCCAAAAATTGTGAATAATGCAAAAATGCAAAGAAATAATATAAATGAAAGTCCTATAATTTTATAAAAATAAAAATGTGATTTTTTGTGGGGTTTTTGACACCCAATGGGGCCCGGAAAAATCATTTTTCGCAAAACGAGAAAATTTATAAATTATCTAGATGTTCAGAACAAGGCGATTGTAAAAGCCATTTGATGAAAAATAAGGCCCATTATTTTATTTAAAATACTGGCTTTAAAATCATTGTTTGGGTCATAAAACGTTTGAAATAAAACCTATAAATACATAATAAAATATCTGAAAAATACCTTAAAAATACAGAAATGACATGGAATACACGTATCATGTAACAATTAGGGTTTATCAGATAATCACACATAAATGACACATTAATTCACATATTTTATTATAATTATGATATAATATAAACGTAAAGTTCCCAGTCGTTACATAACCTGCATCCCAACACCCAAAAATATGGTGTTGGTGTGACGCCCTCCAAACCCGGGTCAGAAGATTGGGGTTCACAACACACGCACACACACACACAACATATAAACCTGCTTATGAAAATAATATATGCAATGACCCTACTTACCATAACCATGGATCGTAACAAATTAAAGTATGCACACAAGCCACAACCTTAATTATATTACAAACGTACCAAATCATAACTAGTTCAACTTACATCTGAAAATAAACATTCTTACAAACTTTCAAACTCAAAAATAAAACAAAAGTCTTCAGCTAGCTTATTCTGTCTCAACCTGGAACCCTAGCTCGCACACTTATCTGGGGATCCTCGCTACCAACAGTTTCCTTCTTAACTAGAAACGAACATAAACAGATTCGTAAGAGTGAGCTAACTAGCTCAGCAAGTCACAGTGACAATGCTGAAATTAAATAATGATCAATAAAATGATTTAAGGAATTAAGTTTCTTGTTAAGCAATGATTAGAATTGGATATTCACTTATATTTTTAAAAAAACCAAGGTTAGGCTGCTGATCAGTCACGCACTAATCCCGAGCAAGGCACACAACTCTGCTCTATATACTGGATTCAAGGCACACATTGGCCTAATATGACCACGAATCTGGTTTGACCACGAATCTGCTCCACATTAATAAAACAATCCAATTCATTAATATTAACTGAATAAACAATGCAATTCAATAAACAAAATTATAAACAACATTCGTATCAAAGCATAAGGTGATTTATAACACCATAAAGGTATAACAAGATGTTTACAATAATTGGCTTCCAGTCTATAAAAGAATCAGATAATAGAAGAACAAAGGTTTGATGATTACAAAGTAAAAAGGTTTGTATGTTAAGCAAATACAGATCATTGATTTGTATATGGTGCGTATGTATTTGTGGAGTAGTATCGTATATCTGTGGTTCGTATCCAGGTATTCAAAAATCAATGGTTTACAAAGAATAAGGATTACAACTCAAAGATCAATAAGTAAAATCAGAGTTCAGGGTTAGGTACTTCAAAACACTTGCAATATAAAACAAAACTATTTCAAATACGTATTAAGATGGTTCACGAACTACTTGCCTTATCTCAACTGGCTTCACTTCACTTGCTCTCGTCTATCGTTTCTATTCACTGACTATCTGCTTTCCCTTTCTACGCCACGCTTCCTCTGCTAGACATCACAAATATCTATTAATACTCATTCTCACTTTATTTTATTCTTTACAAGCTTCTATCTACCTTCGTTTCACCCAAATCCGACTTACGGATTGAAAGTTACGATAAAAACCGTCAAATATCATACATATAAGCATATTATACATCAATCAGATCACATATAACACATAGCACGTAAGATATTCGATAAAAATAATTTTTCCAAAAGGATCTGGGGTTAAAATGATTTTCCAGGTATTTAATACGAATTTTTGAACATTGTTTGGAATAAAAACGGGTCAATGAATCATTTATAAGCAATTAATAGGGTTTGAATACTCGAATCTGACTTTAAAATCATTTTATTATAATTATCGAGGCGTGAACATAATTTAAATTATTATTTTAAAGCTCTAAACTATTTTTCAGATTTTTAAATCAAAAGAAATAATTAAATCTAATTAAATAATTAATTAAAATCAATTAATAACCAATTAAATTAATTAATTAATATTTAAATTAATTGACCAATTAAATGATTAATTATTAAATAAAATTAATTAATTAAATAATTCAGATTTATTTTTGAATTAAAAATAATTTTCAGAATTAAAAATAATGATTTTTGGAATTTAAAATAATTAAAAAAATTCTGAAAATAAATATAAATAGAAATATATTTTTTGCAAATTTTGAAAAAAGAAATATTATTTTTCAAAATTTTAAAACAGCAGGGACCGATTTGCAAGGTTTTACAAACCATAGGGGCAAAGTGGTAATTTTACCACCTTCCCCACTGTTCGCCGGCGGTCGCCATTAACGGCGACCCCAAGCTTTCCAGCTACCTTCAGTAGGGCCCAGAAACACACGAAATTAACAGGTCTTGATCGTTTTGATGCAAGGAACACATCTGCATAATTATTTCGAACAAATAATGCGTAATCGAAACTTTCCGACGGCGCCACGCCCATTTTTTCCGGTGAACTCAAATTACTTACCCTCTATTCATGAAACTTACATCATTCGATTACTTGTTACACGATCAATTTAATGGTATAAACTAATCAAACTAATAACCCTTGAATCGAAAACGCCTAATTTTCAATTAAGAACATTCATAGTTCATAAACACTAATTTTAATAATACGTGTTATAGGGAGAATTTCGTATAACAATGTTGTGGAGGTTAATGGGCGGAACAAAGATCAAGGACAGTGTTTGAGGGCGGAGGAAGGTTGTTTGGTGGTGGCTGAGCTTGTATGTGGACTCCTTAAGAAAGAATAGGGTTTGTTATTCTCTATCAAGTGTCGACTCATGTCTCATACAAGTGCCTACGTACCCTATTTATAGGGATCAAGCCTTACGTAGTTCTTGGGGAACAAGTCACGTAGGCTAGGGTTAGGACTCTTCAGCCCGTGCAGCCCAAGCCCACGATAAAGTCAGGCCTTCAGCCAATTAGTCACGTAAATCTCGATCGGCTCCACACGCTTCCTACAATCTCGCGGCATCTCCGCAATCCTTCCCGTGATCGTAGGAACAACCCGTGTCGACCCCGAAATCTACGAGCAACTCAGTCATCTATGAGTCACTTTCCATGTTGCACACAAAGTCTTTCGATGCGGCCCGGCCTGGTCACCTCGGCCCGCACTGCCTTCAAATAATAAATATAATGTTACCTCTGTTTCTATAAGATGTGGGCTCATGAGCTCAGCCCGCGTATGGGCAGCTAAGCCCACCTCGCATGAAGGCACCTGAGCCCACCTCGCGTGGGCACAACCGAGCTCAGCTCGCATATGAGAGCCCAAATGACAAATATGAGCTCACCTTACATGTGTGAGCCCAGCTCGCATGTCCTCACTTGAGCCCAGCTCGCATGTTTGAGCCCAGCTCTCATGTCATGAGCCCAGCTCGCATGTAAACTCAGCTCGCATGTTACGAGCCCAGCCCGCATGTGAACCCAGCTCGCATGTTGCGAGCCCAGCCCGCATGTGCTGGCCCAAGTCATATAAATCCATGGTTCTAGCCCACACACAAGAGTCCAGCTATTTAGTGCACCCACAGGGACCTGTTTAGGGCCCATGGCCGAAAGCGGGCATAACAACTACCCCCCAAAATTCCTGGTCGCATCTTGAGGCTAGGTATTTTCTAATCTTTTTATGGCCTCGCAAGTGTGAGCCCACCAGGCCGCACCAAGCCACCTCGCGTGTCTCGCCTCGCATGCCTTTCATCTTTGCATTCATTTTGACAGCCGTTGGACAGCTGGCGTGGGGATTCGTGTCATCTTATGAGATGACGACACGTGTCGCCTCCTCCTTTCTCTCTCCTATCCCCTATAAATATGTGAGATTTCAATTCATTTCTCACATTTCCAAGAACACTTCCTGAATTGCTGCTCAATTTGCTCAAGGATCTACCACGGCGAAGATTATCATTTCAACAAGAACCGTCTACCGGCGGCGATATTCTCCGGGACCAGATTCATCAGGATCTTCATACACCTCTCCCACAGGTACTCTTCGATTCGAGCCCGTTTTTTATTCATGCTTTATTCACGCACACCATGCGAGCACACACCACCTGTTCGATGCGAGTTCACACACAACCACAACGCGCGATGCGAGTCCTTTTGCTCGTTTAGATACTTAGGTGCGATCCCGTGTGAGATGTGAGGACACTTAGGTGCGATCCCATACTTGTTTTTTTTTTTTTGTTCTTTTTTAGGGCCACACACTAATTTTCACCATCTTTTACAGATGTCGAGTGCGTCTTCAGCCCGCTCCTATGGATCATCTCGCTCTTCCTTGAGCCCGGCTCGCACCTCTGCTAGCCCGGCTTGCTCTTCAGCTACTCCATCTCCATTAAACCAATACCCTCCTGAGCAGCGAGGCTCCAAGGACTTCCAACGTGAGCTGACCTCTCTTTCTGGTCGTCTTAGCCAACCTATCTCTCCCGGCTCAGCTATCACCCCTCAAGGGGCTTTGAACATTGCCAGAGTTGAGAACTCGATGCGAGCAGCTGGATCCGGCTCGCTTGATATTCACCTCGACCCGAACCCTGAGGATTTTACCAGGGAGAAGAATATATATAATTGGAGAAATAGGCCCGTGGACCTCTCTCATATTCCAGCCTCCCTTGGGGTAGAAGAGCTGCTAAACCGCGAGCCTGCTCCCTTGGATAAAGACCGAGCCGAGGAGATTTTAAGAAATGGCTGAAGAGAGGGCTGCCCGTCTGAGGCAAGCAGCAGCTAACCACCTCGACCCCATTCACCTTGACTCAGAATCAACTGACAGCGACCTGGGGAGTGCATACTATGACACCAGGAAGAAAGGAAAAGAGCCTGTAGCTGCTGAATATCCCATCCTGGGACTCGAGGGTGAAGAGGACGGCTCGCATTGGTCCTATGACTCTCCTCAGAGCGAGGAGGTGGCAGATGTTACAAGTCAGTACAAGATTTGTAACTATAATTATGCCCCCGCGGCCTCTCCTGAGCCTTATGTGCCTCCTGCCCAGCCCGAGCTCGAGGGTGAGATTGTTTTCAAAAGGCAGATCATTCCTGATGGGGAGGAGAGCTCAACTGCAAACGAGGAGGTTAAGGTGCTCGCTTGTCGCGACCTGCCTACCTCGCTGACTCAGAAACATCTGGCCGAGCACATTGAGCAGTTTCAGCTCGAGGGCCATATTGTCTTGCCCCTACCTCATATGAGATGCTATAGATTCAATCACTCGGAGAATGGAGGCAGGGTGCCTCGCATGGTCTTGTCCACCTTCCTATTAAGGCTGGGAATCTCCTCTCCTCTTCATCCCTTCATCAAAGATGTTTGCGAGTACTTCCAGCTCGCACCCCTTCAGATCAATCCAAACGGATACCGGGCCGCCCTCGCATTGTACATCATGTACCACAAATGCGGGTACCCTTCTCTAACCGCGAGGCAGCTGGGTTACTCTCTCCATTTGAAGCATTCTCCTAACGAATTTGGATATTTCTACTTCTCTGTCTGGCCGTGCTTCAACAAGAAGAACCTCATCCACAACGGGCCGAGCAACTCAGGGAAGTGGAAAAGCCCTTACTTCTATATCCACGAGGTGCCTCGAGTCCAGACTCATTTTTATTATAATCCATGTAAGTTTTCTCCTGCCCGCTCTCGTCTCTTCTACCATAGCTCTTTCCTTTTAACAAGAATTTCTTTCATCTCCAGCCACCCCGCCTCGCACTGTCCTTGTGGGACAGGAAAAGATAAACGCGGACAGTCTTCTAAACCTTCCTAAGGCGGACCGGGACATCCGAAAACTCATAACGACCTCCAATCTGGTCGCATGTGGGTTTTTGAAGGAAGGAGTGAGGCTGACTCCTCAGAAGAAATCTAGGAAGAGATCCAGAAAGGGTAAGAATATCGGGCCCGCACGTCCGGGCCTGGCTGCTCGCATGCGCGAGCTCGTGTGCTCACTTTTCCTGCATGCATCTTGTTTCACATCGCACTTTAATTCTCCATATTTTTCACCTGCTCGCATTACTTCTTTCCTTTGCATCATGCTGTGACTAATCTATTGCTTTGTTGTTTTCTTTTTCAGAAATGGCCATCTCCCCTATCCCCTTCATGGAAGAGGCTGAGCAGGCTGCGGCCTCGGGCCCAGTTCAGCCCGCAGCTGCGAGCACAAGGGCTCGATCTCAGGCCAATCCTCCGGCCCGCATGACTACTCTCTCCGAGCATCTCAAGGATTCAGGGCCCTCTCCTCGACTAAAGAGGCATAGAGGTCAAGAAGGAAAAACTGGCGAGCCTGAGCCAAAGAAAGCTGCTCCCTCTGATGCTCCTCTTCCCTCTTCTTCTTCTGCCAATGCGGTTGCGACCACATTCGGCCGGCTCGCCCAAGGTCACATCAGCGAGCAGGATTTAAAGGATTGGTCTTCTTCTGCTCTCGAGGTTAACCAGGATGCACTCTCCCGAGCCGCGGCCGAAGTATACTATCGTCAGTTATCTAAGGCTCGAGAGATGCGAGCCCTCAGCCAGACCAACACAAAGCTCGAGGCTAAAGTCAAGTCCCTTCAGAGTAAGGTCGCTGAGCACGGGCAAGAGAAAGTTACGCTGGTGAACAACTATAATCAGAAGATAGTTAACCTGAACGCTGCTCACGACAAGGCCCTAAGGGAGCAGAAGGAGGCTCATGACCTGGCTGCTGAGGCATGTAAGAAGGAGAAGGATGCCCTCGAGGAGAGGGTGCTTGAGCTGGAGGGATCAGTTTCTGCCCTGACCGAGGGCCGTGAGGCCGCCCTTGCTGATGCTAGGAACCTGGGGGCCAGGAATTTCATGAAAGTCTTTATGAAGAAGGTTCCTGACTTCGATTGGGCGGCTCTGGGTGCGAGCACAGCGAGGCATGCTGACAAGTTGAAGCTGGAGATGGAGAGGGATGCCCAAATTGCTGAGGAGGCTCGGCTCGCGGCCGAGAAGGCCCAGGTCGCTGGTGAAAATCGTGAGGGAGCAGAGGCTGATAACCCTTAATGTAATTTTGATTAGAACTAGACTTTTGACTGGGTAAGCGGGCACCCCTCTCGCCTCGCGCTTGTATTTGAAATATTCTGCCTCGGGGCATAACTTATTTAACTTTTGTTTGTATAAAATGTCTAAGTTTTTTGTGCCCGCGTATGTCTTTACGGTGCTAGCTATTTTTTTTTTTACCATGCTTCTACTGACCAAAAAGTAATTATAACTCTGGCCGCTTATGGCGAGCGTTACCCCTTCACCGCGAGCCCAATTTATTCAGCTCGTGTCATTTGTTCAATCAAACAACCATTGAAAGAGAATGCCAAGTGGAACAAGCCCACATCGACTCGCAGGTGTTGTAGGTGTGCTCGCACTAGGAGCTCGCATGTGTCTTCTCCTCGCATCATGCAACTTTGAGTATGTTTGATGGAGGGCTGGGCCCCCTGGGTCGCATTTATGGTTTTGAGGGCCAGGGTATGAGCTCGCATCGCGGGCCTATATCTCTATCCACATCTTTTATCTACTATGTGTTCGTATTTGCCTAAGCGGGCCGTGGCCCGGCTCGTTTCATGTTCTTGGCATCAAGCGGGTCGGGGCCCAGCTTGATTTAACATGTTAATAAAACAACTGTTCTGTCCTCGCATGGGTTCCCAAGGATGGGGTCCCCTGCTGGGTATTTAATCTATTAACAGAAGTTAAAATATCAAGTGCACAAATAGAGATCAATCGTTTATTCATAGATAATGGGAAGTGAAAGGAATACATGCTTGTGGTCTCAGGGAGGCACCTATATGGCACTACCCCCGAGACTTAGGAATATTTGAAAATAATACTAAGTCTGAAAAGAATAATATTACTGATAATACTTGCGAAGGTGTTCCGCGTTCCAGGCTCTTGGGATCAACTTGTCTTGCATATCATTGAGGTGGTAGGTTCCCTCCCAGAGCACCGATTTTATCTTGTAAGGGCCTTCCCAATTTGCTCCCAAGACTCCGTGACTCACCACCTTGGTATTTGGCATGACCCGGCGTAGAACTAAATCTCCCACCTTGAAAGTTCGGGCTCGAACCTTACTGTTGTAATGCCTAGCTGTCCTCTGCTGATATACCGCAATCCTGATCTGAGCCTCTTCTCGAGTTTCTTCGATCATATCCAAATAGAGCCGATGATTGACCTCGTTTTCCTCTGAGTCATAGTTGTCCCTTCGAAAAGATCCTGCTCCCACTTCAACGGGCACCATAGCTTCACACCCATACACCAGAGAGAAAGGGGTCTCTCCAGTTGTGGTTCGGGGTGTAGTGTTGTAAGACCATAGGACCTGGGCGAGTTCTTCTGGCCATGCTCCTTTCTTCTCTTCAAGCTTTGCTTTTAAGGTATGCTTAATGATTTTATTAACAGCCTCTGTCTGCCCGTTACTCTGGGGGTGGCAGACTGCGCTAAAGCTCTTCTGAATCCCCAGCTGCTCACAAAACTCTCGCATCTCCTTGCTATCAAATTGTTTCCCATTGTCAGATATCAGCTTGTAAGGGATGCCATAGCGACATACAATAGCCCTGTATACAAACTCCCTGAGCTTTCTCGCTGTGATAGTGGCTAGGGGCTCGGCCTCTGCCCACTTAGTGAAATAGTCTACCGCAACTACCGCATACTTGACGCCTCCCCTGGCCTTCGGGAGTTCCCCAATCAGATCAATTCCCCACATGGAGAAGGGCCAGGGGCTCATGAGGGATGTGAGAGAGGCCACGGGGTTGTTGTAATAATTGGCATATCGCTGACACTTATCACAAGCTCGGGAGAATTCAAAGGCGTCTTTTTTTAGCGTTGGCCAGTAGTAGCCTTGACGGAGGATTTTCTGAGCTAGAGAGCTACCCCCCGAGTGATTGCCACAAATACCCTCGTGTACTTCCCTTAGGATGTAGTTGCATTCCTCCCCATGTACGCATTTGAGAAGAGGAACACTGAACCCTCTTCTGTATAGAATCTCGTCGTATATCACATAGCGGGCTGCTTTGTATTTTATTCTCCTTGCCTCGTTCTTTTCGTCCGGAAGTGAGCCTTCTCTTATGTATGCTAGAATAGATGTCATCCACGTGGGGCCGAGCTCATTATTGAGGCTGCCCACCTCGTGCTCGGGCACACTAGGTTGCCTCTGTATATCAAGGGGAACGGTCCCTAGCAAAGTGCTCTCGCGGCGTGAGCCGAGCTTAGCTAGCTCGTCCGCGCCTTCATTCTGTCCACGCGGGATTAGTTCCAGCCTCACCTCGTTGAATCTTGTGATTATCCTCTGTGCGCACTTCAGGTAAAGCTCTGTTCTCGGCCCCTTAGCTTGATACCCCCCATTTATCTGATAGACCACAATCATGGAGTCACTAAACACATTCAAATTCTCGACCTTCATTTCCAAAGCTAGCTTGAGACCGTTGATCAGGGCCTCATACTCAGCATCATTGTTGGTTACATGAAAGGCCAGATGGGTCGCATGTCTGATTTTGTGAGCCTCTGGGCTGATTAGCTCGATTCCAGCTCCTGCTCCATCACCGTTAGAGGCACCATCCACATATAGGCTCCACCATGGGGCACTATTTTGTCTTTCCAGTCCAACTTCTTCTGTGCTAGGTATAACAATAAGGGCTCCCGGCTCCACTTCTTGATGTGGGGGAAATTCTAGCACAAAATCGGCCAGGGCTTGGCCTTTGATCGCAGTCCTTGGCTTATAATCCACCTCAAATTGGCCGAGCTCAACCGTCCACTTCAACATTCGACCAGAAGATTCTGGTCTATGCATCACTTGTCTGAGGGGGTAGGAGGTTCGCACTTCTATCTTATGTGCCTGAAAATAGGGCCTGAGTTTTCGGGAGGCCAGAATCAGAGCATACGCTAGCTTTTCGAGGCTTGTGTATCGAGTCTCGGCATCGGCTAGCCTTTTACTCACATAATATACCGGGAGCTGGACACCATCCTCCTCTCGGACTAATACTGCACTTATTGCAAAGTCGGAGACGGCCAAGTATAGAATCAAAGTTTCTCCTGCTTTTGGGTTGGACAACATGGGAGGGCTACTGAGATGCTTCTTTATGTTCTGAAAGGCTTCCTCACATTCTTCGGTCCACTTAAAGTTCCTCCCCACTCCTTTGATTGCTTTGAAGAACTCTTGGCATTTATCGGAGGATTTTGAGACGAAGCGGTTTAAGGCAGCCACTCGTCCCGTTAAGCTTTGAACATCCTTCACCCGTCGAGGGGATCTCATCTCGAGTAGGGCTTGTATCTTGGCTGGGTTGGCCTCAATGCCTCTATGGTTGACAATAAATCCCAAAAACTTCCCCGATTCAACCCCAAACACGCATTTCTGGGGGTTGAGTTTCATTCTGTACTCCCTTAGGATCTGGAACATTTCTGCCAGGTGGCGGACATGATCCCTCGCTTCTTTCGATTTCACCAGCATGTCGTCTACATAGGTCTCCATAGTCTTCCCCAATTGATGTTTGAACATCTTATTCACCAGCCTCTGATAGGTTGCCCCCGCATTAAGGAGCCCGAAGGGCATCCCGATGTAACAGTAAAGGCCCCGATCAGTAATAAAGGAGGTGTGCTCCTGATCTGGCCCATACATGGGGATTTGGTTATATCCCGAATAAGCATCCATAAAACTAAGCAGCGCGTGCCCAGCCGTGGAATCAACCAGCTGGTCGATTCGGGGTAGAGGAAAGCTGTCCTTCGGGCAAGCTTTGTTCAGGTCGGTGAAGTCTACACATGTCCTCCACTTGCCATTGGGCTTCTTGACAAGCACAGGGTTGGCCAGCCACACGGGGTAGAAGGCTTCTCTCACAAGTCCTGCCTCCATTAATCTATCCACTTCTTCTCTGAGGGCCTCTGCCCTCTCTCCACTAATCGGCCGTCTCTTTTGCCTAACCCCCTTCTTTTTCGGGTCCAAGTTGAGCCGGTGGCACATGACATTTGGGTCAATCCCTATCATATCGGAGTGTGACCATGCAAAGACATCCAAATTCTCCCTTAGGAAGCGGGCTAGATCCTCTCTCAAGTCAGGACTTAGGTTAGAGCCTATTCTGAGTACCTTGGAGGGATCATTTGAGTCTACCAAGATCGGGATTGTGTCCTCTGCGGCCCCGGCCCTCTCGACCATTGAGGGCATTCTCGGGTCTAGATCTGCTTGAGCCTCGCTAGTTTTTTCCATTTCCGTGATTGCCAAACCTTCCGCATCCTTGAGCTCGGTTTGGTGAGCTTGGGTCGGGTTTATCAAGCGTTCAGAGGTCGCAGTTACAGTTCGAGTGATTCCGTCGGGTGGGTCCATAGTGATTGTTGTTTCTTTGTGTGCCCACTTCCCTCTCCTAAGTGTTGCAGTGATTTGTTCTGGGCTCTCTTCTTCATCACTTGCTTCCTCTACAATCCCCTCTTGTATCAACATGATGGGCTGAGATGCTTCCATTAGTAAGGCCCCTGGGCGTGGTTCCACATGAATTCCCATGTGCTCGAAGTAGTTCTCGGGCAACTCCTCAATTGAAATCAAATTACAAGTCTCGTGGCCTTCAGAACGTATTCTTTTCCTGCCCTCTGCCTCTTCCATGGGGATGTCGCACTCACCTGCTTCAGCTATCTCCCTTGAGGCATTTCTTGACTCGGCCGCTTTGAGTGCCTGGTTGTAGCAGACCCTGGATTCATATTGACAGCTCTTCAAGATGCCTACCCCCGTGGGGGTTGGGAATTTTATCGTCATATGATGGATCGAGGTCACCATCCTCATTGCCCTCATAAGGGGTCTTCCCACTATAACATTGTAGGCACAAGGCTGGTCTACGACTGTAAACATAGCGATCTGGGTGGCCACATGAGGCTCCTCTCCTATGGTCACCGGGAGCCGAATTGTCCCTTTCACTCCGATCGAGTCTCCCGTGAACCCGTACAGGTGCCCACCTGTTGAGGTTAATTCTCTATCCAATAATCCCAGTTTTTTGTAGGCATCATAAGTCAAAACATCAGCCGAGCTCCCGGTGTCCACCATTGCTCGGTGAACATTCACCGTCCCAATCTTCATTTTTATGACTAGGGCATCGGTATGAGGGTAATGCACCCATTTTGCATCATTCTCTTTAAACACGATATCATCGACCTCCCTTTCAAAGAGCTCCGGGGGCCTTTGGCTTAGATGATTGATGTTGGTGAGCGGCTTGTCCTTTGCTTCCCGGGCATATCTGTCCATCGCCTTCCGGCTGTCTCCACCAATGTGAGACCCGCCTAGAATAATATGAATACTACCAGCCCGAGGGACCCTTTCTTTGTCTTCTGGGGGTGGAGGAGGGACGGTATGATAATCCGTCCTGTGTCTTCGAACCTCCTTGACAACCCACTCCGTAAGCTTCCCTTGTCTAATCAAAGTCTCGATCTCATCCTTTAGTTGTCTACAATCAGCTGTATCGTGTCCGGTGGCCTCATGGTATGCACAATACTTCGAAGTGTCTCTTTTATTGTAGTCTGTGAGAGGAGTTGCCTTCCTGAATACCCCCTTCCCCACATATGTAGCATATATGTGGTCGATAGAGGCTACCAGAGGGGTGTGTGTCTGCCATTTGCTTGTATAAGGCCTTCCCGAATCTTTAGTGGTCTCTTTGCCACGGGCAGACTTTTTCGGGCTCGAACTACGCCGATATGTCTTCCTCCTTTCGTCAGGGCTTGAGGATCGGTCCCTCTTGTCTCGATAGCTTTCGCTGATTTTTAGCTCTCTCATCGATTTCTCTACCCTCTTGAAGGGTTCGGCTTGCTCATAGAACTCGGCCAAGGTCCTCGGCTCACTCGCTTGGAGGCTCTTCCAAAATTTTGATCCTTCTTTCAGCCCTGCTATCAAGAAATTTTTGATGGTCTCCTCACTGGCTCCTCTCACCTTGGGGACCTCGGCGTTGAACCGATGAAAGTATTCTGCCAAGGGCTCCCCCTCCCTTTGCTTGATGTTGGCTAACGTGGCCACAGGAGGCGAATAGTGGAGGGTCGACTGAAATTGTCTGACGAACAAGTCCTCTAATTGCCTCCACGTTCTTATGCTAGCCGGTCCCAACTTGGAGAACCATTGTTGGGCACTACCTCTGAGTGATGCCGCGAAGAGTCTGCAACGGGTCATCTCCGGCACCTGATAGACTTCCATCTCAGTGTTAAATTGAATAAGGTACTCCGCCGGGTCGGCTTCACCGTTGAATAGAAGGTCGGGGTTGTGCCTAAACACCCGAGGTAGGGGGGATGATCGGATAGCAGCCGTAAACGGAGAGGGGGCAGCCGAAGCAGGGGGCCCTCTCTTCTCTTGCTCCATCTCATCTAAGATCCTTCTCAGGTCCCTTACTCTAACAACTTCTCCTTCTCTGTCACCTCCCGCATTACTCGAATGATGTGAGCCCTGAGGTCGTTCGCGGCGTCCCCCTCCTCCAGCTCGGTCCTGCGACTCCTCTTCACGATTGTATCTGCGTCTATGTCGCTCCTCCCTCCTGGGTGAGGTGTGTTGACGTCTTTCCGGAGGGGTCGTTGCCCGTTCCCTTTTCAAGCCTCTTTTATCCACGGGCTCTTTCTCTTCTCTCTCCTTCTTACAATTCTCCAATTTGAGCCTGAGGTCATGTTCGCTTAGTTTTCTACCCACTCGGTCTAGCACGCTAGTTGACCTTGCCTCAGATGAAGCTGGCTTCGGCCCCGATCTCGTAGAGATCTGGCTGCCCCGCTCATCATGGCCTCGGGGTATATCTTCCTTTTCGCGTGATGTTTCTTTCTTCTGTTTGGTCTCGGTTGCCACGTCATCAAAATCGTGGATCAGCTTCTTCTGAGGGCCTTTGCCCTTCCAGCTACGCTGTGAGACCTTGAGGCGGCGCGCCTTACGCTTGGCGTTCCGGACCGAGCTTCTTTCTACCTTTGACATTCGGGCGTTGATCTGATTCATCTGATCGGCCAGCCCTTCGAGATACGTCATCACAGCCTGCCCGTCCACGGTTGTAATTGGTGGAGGTGGCGCCTGATTCTCTGGGGGCGTGTGTTCGAAAGTAGGGTCCTTCTTGCCTCCGCTCCCTGGTGTCGTCGCTTGCTTGCTTTCTTTGGTCATCTTTCTCCCTAAGATGAACGAGGCCCCTCCTTCTAGCGCCAAATGTTATAGGGAGAATTTCGTATAACAATGTTGTGGAGGTTAATGGGCGGAACAAAGATCAAGGACAGTGTTTGAGGGCGGAGGAAGGTTGTTTGGTGGTGGCTGAGCTTGTATGTGGACTCCTTAAGAAAGAATAGGGTTTGTTATTCTCTATCAAGTGTCGACTCATGTCTCATACAAGTGCCTACGTACCCTATTTATAGGGATCAAGCCTTACGTAGTTCTTGGGGAACAAGTCACGTAGGCTAGGGTTAGGACTCTTCAGCCCGTGCAGCCCAAGCCCACGATAAAGTCAGGCCTTCAGCCAATTAGTCACGTAAATCTCGATCGGCTCCACACGCTTCCTACAATCTCGCGGCATCTCCGCAATCCTTCCCGTGATCGTAGGAACAACCCGTGTCGACCCCGAAATCTACGAGCAACTCAGTCATCTATGAGTCACTTTCCATGTTGCACACAAAGTCTTTCGATGCGGCCCGGCCTGGTCACCTCGACCCGCACCGCCTTCAAATAATAAATATAATGTTACCTCTGTTTCTATAAGATGTGGGCTCATGAGCTCAGCCCGCGTATGGGCAGCTAAGCCCACCTCGCATGAAGGCACCTGAGCCCACCTCGCGTGGGCACTACCGAGCTCAGCTCGCATATGAGAGCCCAAATGACAAATATGAGCTCACCTTACATGTGTGAGCCCAGCTCGCATGTCCTCACTTGAGCCCAGCTCGCATGTTTGAGCCCAGCTCTCATGTCATGAGCCCAGCTCGCATGTAAACTCAGCTCGCATGTTACGAGCCCAGCCCGCATGTGAACCCAGCTCGCATGTTGCGAGCCCAGCCCGCATGTGCTGGCCCAAGTCATATAAATCCATGGTTCTAGCCCACACACAAGAGTCCAGCTATTTAGTGCACCCACAGGGACCTGTTTAGGTCCCATGGCCGAAAGCGGGCATAACAACTACCCCCCAAAATTCCTGGTCGCATCTTGAGGCTAGGTATTTTCTAATCTTTTTATGGCCTCGCAAGTGTGAGCCCACCAGGCCGCACCAAGCCACCTCGCGTGTCTCGCCTCGCATGCCTTTCATCTTTGCATTCATTTTGACAGCCGTTGGACAGCTGGCGTGGGGATTCGTGTCATCTTATGAGATGACGACACGTGTCGCCTCCTCCTTTCTCTCTCCTATCCCCTATAAATATGTGAGATTTCAATTCATTTCTCACATTTCCAAGAACACTTCCTGAATTGCTGCTCAATTTGCTCAAGGATCTACCACGGCGAAGATTATCATTTCAACAAGAACCGTCTACCGGCGGCGATATTCTCCGGGACCAGATTCATCAGGATCTTCATACACCTCTCCCACAGGTACTCTTCGATTCGAGCCCGTTTTTTATTCATGCTTTATTCACGCACACCATGCGAGCACACACCACCTGTTCGATGCGAGTTCACACACAACCACAACGCGCGATGCGAGTCCTTTTGCTCGTTTAGATACTTAGGTGCGACCCGTGTGAGATGTGAGGACACTTAGGTGCGATCCCATACTTGTTTTTTTTTTGTTCTTTTTTAGGGCCACACACTAATTTTCACCATCTTTTACAGATGTCGAGTGCGTCTTCAGCCCGCTCCTATGGATCATCTCGCTCTTCCTCGAGCCCGGCTCGCACCTCTGCTAGCCCGGCTTGCTCTTCAGCTACTCCATCTCCATTAAACCAATACCCTCCTGAGCAGCGAGGCTCCAAGGACTTCCAACGCGAGCTGACCTCTCTTTCTGGTCGTCTTAGCCAACCTATCTCTCCCGGCTCAGCTATCACCCCTCAAGGGGCTTTGAACATTGCCAGAGTTGAGAACTCGATGCGAGCAGCTGGATCCGGCTCGCTTGATATTCACCTCGACCCGAACCCTGAGGATTTTACCAGGGAGAAGAATATATATAATTGGAGAAATAGGCCCGTGGACCTCTCTCATATTCCAGCCTCCCTTGGGGTAGAAGAGCTGCTAAACCGCGAGCCTGCTCCCTTGGATAAAGACCGAGCCGAGGAGATTTTAAGAGAAATGGCTGAAGAGAGGGCTGCCCGTCTGAGGCAAGCAGCAGCTAACCACCTCGACCCCATTCACCTTGACTCAGAATCAACTAACAGCGACCTGGGGAGTGCATACTATGACACCAGGAAGAAAGGAAAAGAGCCTGTAGCTGCTGAATATCCCATCCTGGGACTCGAGGGTGAAGAGGACGGCTCGCATTGGTCCTATGACTCTCCTCAGAGCGAGGAGGTGGCAGATGTTACAAGTCAGTACAAGATTTGTAACTATAATTATGCCCCCGCGGCCTCTCCTGAGCCTTATGTGCCTCCTGCCCAGCCCGAGCTCGAGGGTGAGATTGTTTTCAAAAGGCAGATCATTCCTGATGGGGAGGAGAGCTCAACTGCAAACGATAAAAATAATTACACTATATATCTCGGATATTACATCCTTCCCCCTCTTAAGAGGATTATGTCCTCAGAATCTCCTAAGTAAACAAATGAGGGTACTTTTCTCGCATATCATTTTCTAACTCCCAGGTTGATTCTTTAACCCTTGGGTTTCTCCATAATACTCTTACTAACTTTATAACTTTATTCCTTAACACTTTCTCTCTTTTCTCTAGAATCTCTATCGGATTCTCTACATACGACAAATCTACCTGAAGTTCTATCGGCTCGTACTCGATTACATGACTAGAATCTGGATTATACTTCTTAAGCATAGACACGTGAAAGACGTTATGAATGTGCTCCATATGCGAGGGTAACGCCAACTCGTAGGCTACCTTGCCAACATGCTTTAAAATTTTAAAAAGTCCAACGTATCTAGGACTCAGCTTTCCTTTCTTTCCAAATCTAGACAATTCTTTCCACGGTGACACTTTCAACAATACTAAATCTCCGTCTTCGAATTTCATATCCTTACTTGATTGATCTACATATTTTCTTTGACGATCCTGCGCTGCAATTAGCCTTTTCTGAATAACCTCGACAACTTCTTTTGTTTGTTGCACCAACTCGGGTCCAAGTATCTTACGCTCTCCTACCTCATCCCAATATAGTGGTGATCGACATTTATGTCTATAAAGAGCTTGATAGGGAGGCATTCTAATACTGGCGTGATAACTGTTATTGTAAGCAAATTCCACTAAGGGCAAATTCTCATCCCAACTTCCTTTAAAATCAATGGCACAAACACGTAACATGTCTTCAATTGTTTGAATCCTTCTCTTACTTTGGCCGTCAATCTGTGGATGATAAGTTGTACTCATATTCAACTTGGTTCCTGAACATTCCTGAAAACTTCTCCAAAACTTGAATTGAATCGTGGATCTCGATCAGATACAATAGAGATAGGGATTCCATGACGAACTACTATCTCTTTCAAATACATGTGAACCAACTTGTCCAATGAAAATATTTCATTAATAGGCAGAAAATGAGCAGACTTAGTTAGTCTGTTCACTATAACCCCAGTATCGTCGTGGTTCGCTTTCGTCCTTAGTAAACCAACTATAAAGTCCATAGAAATGTGCTCCCACTTCCACTCTGAAATCTCTAACGGTTGCAATAATCCAATTGGTTTCTGATGCTCCGCCTTGACTCTTTGACATGTACAACATCTACTAACCCATTCCATAATTTCTCTCTTCACATTTGGCCACCAATAATTCTCCTTTAAATCTCTGTATGTCTTGGTACTCCCTGGATGGATTGAATACCTTGAATTGTGAGCTTCCTGTAGAATTTCATTCTTCAACTCTGCCGCTGGTGGAATCCAAATTCTGGAAGAAAATCTGAGAATACCTTGATTATCCTTTTGAGTGCACAACTCTTCTCCTACCAAACAATTGATATCCTGATCCATTACTTCCTCTTGATATTTCTTTATCTTTTCTAACAACTCTAGCTGAAAAGTCATACTATACATCTTTGCTTCATTGGGCTTGCAGATTCTAACTTCCAATTCCAATTTATGAAACTCTTTATACAGCTCTTCGAGTACTGTCAACACGTTCAATCTCTCCTTCCAGCTTAACGCGTCTGCCACTACATTTGCTTTTCCTGGGTGATAGTTAATCGTGTAGTCGTAGTCTTTAATCAACTCCAACCACCTTCGATGTCTCATATTAAGTTCCTTTTGCGTGAATATTTACTTCAAACTCTTATTGTCCATATAAATCTCACATCTTTCTCCATATAGATAATGTTTCCAAATTTTCAGAGCGAATACTATTGCCGCTAGTTCCAAGTCATAAGTAGGATACTTTTGCTCATGAGGTTTCAGTTGTCTGGACGCATATGCAATAACTTTATCGTGCTGCATCACGACACAACCTAATCCCTTATGAGAAGCATCACTAGAGATTACAAAATTTCCTTGATCATCTGGAAGTGACAAAATAGGTGTCGTGATCAATCTTTTCTTCAATTCTTAGAAACTTTCTTCATACTTCTCGTTCCATATAAACTTCTCATTTTTCCTGGTAAGCTTTGTCAAAGGTGTCACAATCCTCGAGAAATCTTGAACAAATCTTCGATAATATCCAGCTAATCTCAAGAAACTTCTCACTTCTTCTGGTGTTTTTGGCCTTTCCCAATTTGTAATAGCTTCAATCTTCGTTAGGTCCACTTTTATTCCTTCGTTACTTACTATGTTCCCTAAGAATTAAACTTCATGTAACCAAAACTCACACTTTAAAAACTTGGCATACAATTTCTCTTTTCTCAATATTCCTAAAGTTATCCTTAGATGCTCTGCATGGTCTTCTTTTGACTTCGAGTAGATTAAAATATCATCTATAAACACAATGACAAACTTGTCCAAATATTCCTTGAAAATTCTGTTCATCAGGTCCATAAATGCTGCTGAGGCATTAGTCAATACAAAAGACATCACTAAGAATTCATAATGACCGTACCTTGTTCTGAAAGTTGTCTTTGGTATATCTTCAGGTTTAATCTTCAATTGGTGATATCCGAATCTTAGATCAATCTTAGAGAAATACTTGGCTCCTTTCAGCTGATCAAACAAATCGTCGATTCAAGATAATGGATACTTGTTCTTGATAGTAAGCTTGTTGAGTTCCCGATAGTCAATGCATAACCTCATGCTTACGTCCTTCTTCTTAACAAATAACACCGGTGCACCCCACGGGGACACACTGGGTCTAACCGCTCCTTTTTCTAAAAACTCT
This sequence comes from Apium graveolens, assembly GCF_009905375.1. NCBI lineage: Eukaryota > Viridiplantae > Streptophyta > Magnoliopsida > Apiales > Apiaceae > Apium > Apium graveolens. Next base: position 237,717,270 of record NC_133650.1, on the reverse strand, counting down.
TGCAATTGCTTTGCTAACTCCTTCATTTCAACGGGCGTCATTCAGTATGGGGTCTTGGATAATGGTTCCATTCCAGGTGCTACATCAATTGCAAACTCAATTTCTCTGTCTGGAGGAAGTCCTGGTAACTCATCTGGTAATACGTCTGGAATCTCATTGACTACTGGAATATCTTCAAGTTTTGCTGGCTCCTAATTTCTATCTATCACATAAGCAATGAAATGCTCACATCCTTGTCGCAGTAACTTCTTAGCTTGAATCATCGTTAAGAACTTCTTTACTTGTCTCTGACCTTTAAACGTCACCACTTTCTCGTCTGGCATCTTCAGAATTACCTTCTTGTTACGACAGTCTATCTGAGCATCGTGCTTAGATAGCCAGTCCATTCCTAGAATGACGTCAAATTCTCCTAACTTAAATGGTATCAAATCAGCATATAACTTATTGCCAGAATTCTCAATCTCACAGTCCGCACATACTTGGTTAACAGATACACGCTCCTGATTTGTTAATTCTACAGTCATAATCTCATTTAACAATTCAACTGGACAATTCAACTTATCAACAAAATCTTGAGAAATAAATGATCGAGTTGCTCCGGAATCTACTAACACTTTTGCACATAAAGAATTCACAATAAGTGTACCTGCCACAACATCAGTGTCCTGAATAGCATCCTTCATAGACATATCATAAACTCTAGATCTGGGAGGTTCATTCACTGCTAGAGTAGATCCCATAATCCTCAATGTATTATTCACTGGAACTGGTGACTTGCAATCCCTTGTTATGTGTCCTGGCTTTTCACATTTGAAGCATGTAAACCCAATTGCTAGAACCCTACCCGCTTGATTCCTGGTAGGTTGATCCTTATTTCCTGGCTCTCTGGCTAGTTGATTATGGCACTCCCTTAATAGTGCCCTTCCTGGTTACATCTATAATAAACCACATTTAACTTGTTGCAAACTCCTTCATGTTTCTTTCCGCATACTTGGCATTATGGTAAAGCTAGCCTCTACTGATTTGGATGGTTCCTAGTGGCTTGACGGCTACCTTGTCCTCCGTCGCCATCATTTTGCTTTATGAAATTAAAATTCCTTCATGGCTAAAACTTGCCTTTCTTTTGATTAAACTTTGGAAACTTCCCTTCTTGTGACTGTCCTTCATTTCCTTCAAACTTTCTCTTTTTACTCTCCTTATGTGACATTTCACTCTCTGTCTCCGCAATCATAGCCATCTGTACAACTTCTGCATACGTGTCCAACTCAAATATGGATACCTTCCCTCTAATCCATGGCTTAAGACCTTGCTGGAATCTCTTAACTTTCTTCCTATCAGTATCCAAATATAATGGTACAAACCTGGAAAATTCCTCAAACTTACTTTCGTTATCTGCTACTGACATATTTCCCTATTTTAGCTCCAGAAATTTCAATTCCATTTAATCTTGAACAAACTGAGGAAAATACTTATCTAGAACAGTTCTATGAATCTATCCCAAACAATAACATATGTACCTTCAAATGTCCTAACGGTATCCCACCAGTAGGTGGCTTCATTCTTCAAATAGTAACTTGCAAACTTAGTTTTCTGTTACTCTCTCACCTTGACTAAAATAAATGACTTCTCAATTTCCTTTAACCAAACTCTCACTTCAATTAGATCTAAAGAACCTTTGAATTCTGATGGGTTCACCGCCTAAAAAGTTTTAAAAGTTACCTGAGGATTTATTGGGTTTCGAGCACATAAACGCAACGGAAACAGTAATTAAAACTTAGAAAATCAGAATTTTTGAAATCCACCGCAGGATCCATGCGAAAAACATATATTTAATTTGTAGATCGGATTGTTTACCTTAAGAAGCTTTACCAATTGGTTGACTAATGGAGATCCAAAGCTTGTTCAATCACCACGCATCCCGCTCTCGCAATCTACGCTCTATCGGTATCCACACGAATGCTTGAACTCAAGGATTGAATGTGTACTAGCACAAACTCGTTTCTTCTTGCTCTCTCCATCTTCTCCCTTGGTGGCTAGGGTTTTAATAAAAGTCTTGCTTACAAAATCAGCCACACGAGAGATATAATATATAGAGAGTAGAAAAATGAATTATAACTCTTAACTAATTAGGAGTTATTATTAATTTAAAATTCCTATTTGTATAATAATTAAGTCGCACTTAATTATTTAACAACTGAATTTCATAATTAATATTAGTAAATTTGAATATCATTATTTATCTAATTAATTAATTCATGCTTAATTAATATTATAAATAATTCAAATTACTTTAATTTAACTTAAATCCAATTTAAATTAAATAATCCTTCAAGCATTCTTTGTGTGTGACCCTATAGGTTATTATTACGTTGGCAACGAATTTTAAATCTAATTTAAAATCGTAAACAATGAGCGCCATCTAGTAATACATCATTGTTACCCAAGTAATAACAATTCAATCGGTGATCGATTAAACCTTTCGTGAATAATGTACAATGTAATATAATCCCTTTAACCAAATATTATAGATTAAACTAGAGGCATGTAATGTGTCATCCTCATCATAGTTTAATTCAAGTTTTCTTGATCAACGAGTAGACTATCATATCAAATCAACATTTGAGCGTGACCATGCATTTCATAGTCTAGCTCACACAAGAGGTCAATAATATCAATCTTAAAATAGGAGGTTTAAATCCCATCTAGATCATTCATATTTCTCATATGATTCATAATATATCCAATGTCCACTTTTATCATTATCCGGTCAAGGATAACTTTTAATGGAATCAATGTATATTAATTCTCGTATAGAAATATAATGACTTCAGGTCTAAGGACCATTACATCATTATCACTGTGAGAATTACTTATAACACAACAGACATGTAGAACCTCACATCGGGTATGTCCAGCACCATGTACATTTACATATGCTTGTGTTTTTTACTTTAGTATCACTATACCTATGATCAATGAGATGTGATCATCAGTCAACAAATACACCAGTCTTAATACATTATTATTGTCCATAATAATACTCTACTAGGGACCTTTAGGAATATTGATACTATTCTCATAATCTCATTTCTAAGTCACGTACTTAGAGATATAGAATTGCATATCATATTTCAAGGACATTTATTAATCTAACATTTACATCGCAGTAAAGTAAGAATTAATAAATTATAAAGGAATAATCGATAGAACATAAACATTAATGGTCCTAATGTCGTAAACTAAAACATCATAGTGTTGTCTCTAGGGCACAAACACTAACAATCTCCCACTTGCACTAGAGCCAATCACCCATGTATCTAATACTCATGGGTCTAGTATGACCGCCGTGCTTCTGCTGCGACAAAGCCTTAGTCAGTGGGTCTGCAAGACTATTATTACTACGAACTTTATATTTATATCTCCTTGATCATTAATATCATTAATAAGGTGATATCGCTTAAGGACATGCCTAAACAGTCTCCTTAGTTGTTTCAAAAATATCAATATATTCGGCTTCCATTATAGAATCATCAATATTCTTACTGTGAACTATTCCAGCTAGCATTACTTATATTTAGACAAAACACAAAATATACATAAACACGTAATCATTCTTGTCTGTCCAAAAATTAGGTTCAAAAACTAGCATTAGTGTAACCCTTTACAACTAGTTCCCTATCTTCTCCATACACTAAAAATAAATCTTTAGTCCTCTTTAAGTACTTAAGAATATTCTAGAAAACTATCCAGTGACCCTCACCTGGATTAGACTGGTATCTGGTCGTTATGCTCAAAGCATACGGAACATCAGGATAAATACATATCATTGTACATATTATAGATCCAATTGATGACGTATATAGAACTTTCTCAAGCGGCCCTTATCATCTAATGATTTAGGGGGTAATTATCTTTTGAGGTCACTATCCCATGAGACATCGAAACATATCCTTTCTTTTTCTCTTGCATCATAAAATGATGTAATACTTTATCAATGTATATACTCCGACTAGGTCAATTAATCTCTTCAATCTATCTCTATAAATCTTGATCCCTAATATATAGGTAGCATCGCCTAAATCTTTCATCGGGAAACTATTTCTCAACCAAGTCTTAACATCCTGTAGAGAAGGTATGTCATTCCTTATTTGTTATATGTCATCTACATGTAATACTAGGAATGTCATATGGTTCCCACTAACCTTCTTATAAATACATGGTTCATCTTCATTTTAAATAAAGCCAAACTCTTTGACCGTTTCATCAAAATGAATATTCATTCTCCTTGAGGCTTGCTTTAATCTATAAATAGATAGAAGCAACTTACAAACTATCTTAGCAAACTTTGGATTGACTAAACCCTCAGGTTGTATCATATATACATCCTCTTTAAGGCTCCCATATAAGAAAGCAGTTTTGACATCCATTTGCCAAATCTCAAAGTAAGCAACTATTGCTAACAAAATCATGATAGACTTGGCCATAGTAACCGGTGAAAAAGTCTCATCATAGTCTATACCATGAATTTGTTTGAAACTTTTTGCCACTAGTCATGTCTTATTGGTTTGTACTTTACCATCCATGTCAGTTTTCTTCTTGAAAACCCACTTGCACCCTATAGGTTTTACCCCTTTGAGTGGATCAACTAAAGACAATACTTTATTTCGATACATGTATTCCATCTCGAATTTCATGGCCTCTAGCCATCTCTCAGAGTCTGAACTGTTTATAGCATCTTGATAGGTGAGAGGCTTGTTATTATCCGTAAGCATCACATCACCATCTTGAGTCAAAAGAAATTCATAATTTCTCCCGGGCTCATGGTGAATCCTACTAGATCTACGAATAACCTGTGTTTCTTGGACGAGATTACTTTCAACATTTTGATGTACATCCTAATCTTATTCCAACTCTGGTTCAATATTATCATGTGGTTTTCGATCTTCATCGAGATGTATTATCCTCCCACTGATTTTCTTAGAAAGCAGTTATCCCTCAAGAAATACAGCGGCCCGAGCAACAAACACTTTGTTCTCGGAAGGATTATAAAAACTATACCCTAGTTTCACTTGGGTATCCCATAAAATAGCATCTATCTAATTTTGGTCCAAGCTTGTCATAGGCTAAATGTTTTACAAACGCTTCACGTCCCCAAATTTTCATAAATGACATGCTATGACGTTTATCAGTCCATATCTCATATGGAGTCCGCTTTAGTCAAAATTTGGTTAATTGTATATGTAGCCGTTTCTAGAGGAAAACTCCAGAAACTGAATGGAAGATCCGCTTGATTCATTATCGATCGCACTATGTCCAACAAGGTACGATTTCTCCTCTCGGAATCTCTATTCCATTGAGGTATTCTATAAGGAGTAAGTTATGATACACTATCACACTCCTTCAAGAAACTCTTGAAATTGATGTTTAATTATTCTCCTCCACGATCTGGTCATAAAAATTTTATACTTTTCCCTTGTTTGCTTTTCTACTTCGGCCTTATATTCTTTGAACATTTCAAAAGAATCGGATTTGTTCTTTATAAGAACCATATATCCATATCTACTAAAATATCAGTAAATGTTATGAAGTAGTATAAGCCACCCCTTGCCATCATACGCATTCGACCACATACATCATTATGTATAAGTCATAATCGTTCGACCCTTTCACCTGATCAGGTAAAAGAAGCTTTAGTCATTTTGCCAATAAGACAAAGTTTGCATCTTCCGTATGATTCAAAATCAAACTTATCCAAGTATCCATCTATATGTGACTCAGAAATACGTTTCTCATTAATATGGCTTAACGACAATGGTAGAGGTAATGTTTGATTTGAGTCATCTTAGAACATATAAATTGTTAACTAATTGTGCAACATTATAGGCATTATCATTAAAATAGAATAAACAACTATTGTTTATTTAATTAAAATGAAAACCTTTCTTGTCCTGACAAGAAATTGATTTAATGTATCCCCTAAAGGCAGACACGTAATAATAATTTATCAAGTTCTCAATCTTGCCTATATGGGCAAAAATTAGGTATCGAGTTCCTTCAATTAGAGCAATAACTTTTGCTCAAATTCTAACCCGATACTTGAAGTTGGACCATTGCTAATCTTCTTCTTTAGATCTTCCAAACAAGCTCGACAATTTAAATTCCAATCATCTAGTTATTTCCACAGAAATGATAATAATCTCCTTTAGCAACACCACTATCAGGCTTCAAAAGCCCTTTGGGATTGGACTTTGGTTTGACACCGAATAAGATCAAATCTTCACCTTGCCTATCCACTTTCCTTTCCTATTTGCATTCCATGTGTACATCATCAATATGGACGTAATTCATGCTTTTACCGTGTTATTTTCAGCAGTTCTAAACATGCTTAACAACTCAGTGAGTGTTCTGTCTATCTCATTCATTTTGTTCTAACAAACTAAGAATATAAGTTGTTCAAAAATTATTTGATTAAATCAAGCTGAGTCTCTAGACTATTCTTGAAACCCAAAATATCAAGGTACATATACCTATCATCTTTAGAATATGTGGTCCAACTGGATATCATTCTCCCATTAATGCAAATTATGGTGCCTTATTATTGTCAAATCTTTCTGACGAGCCTATCTTTCAAACATCCTTTGAAGATGCTCAATCATATCATAAGCATCATTATGCTCTTGTTGCTTCTAAATCTCATCACTCATAATTACAAGCATGAGACATGAAACATCAGTTGCATAATCAATTTTCTTCTGGTAAGCATTTTGTTCAGCACATGTTTCATTCTCAGCTAGAAGAAATAAGGGAGGGGTTTGAGTGACATCCTTGAACCTGAGGACAATCCTCAAGTTCCCATGTCAACTGAGGAAATTATTTCATGTCAGCTTGTCCTTCTCGAGGACTATTACATAGAGAATTTATTTGTGTTATTTGTCATTTGATATCTATAATATTAAAGTGCATAATATGACTTAGTCTACAGATGATCATTAAATTATGTTCAAGTGATTATTCATATATATATACACAATATATATCTCCCACTATTTTTATCAAATCAATAGCCCTAACTATTAATTCAGAAAGAATATCTTCTATATCCTTTCTAGTGAGCCAAGATCCATATTTCACCATGCGTTAGGTCAACTTTGGCTTTTCTCCTAAAACATGATTATTTAGGTAGACAACATTTGTCAATTATATCAACTATATAACTCTTGGATATCTTGGTGGAACAATATTTGTTCACATTTATCTAATAAATCTCGCCAAACTCTATGCCTCTAAGTTCACAATCCTATTGTGGTAACTTAGTTAAGTCAAACCCAATAGTCAAAAAGTATCAATATACTTCAATACATCTCCCACGATAGATGGGAGTACTTCGCTTTGGCGAACCCACTCTTGGTGGATCTAGGGGTTAACGTATTGGACTCATTGGAAGGCATCTGATCAACTTAATATTAACTTTAGGGTTTTGTTAATTTTAAAACGATCATGATCCCATCATAAAGAGATTCCCAATTTTTCCTTTAATAAAATACTTCAAATCAATATTCGTTAATGGTTTGATTTCCAGGTAGTGAGGGAATCACAACGGTCTCGCTTAAAACCCACAACCTTACAAGTTCAATGAACTCGCTTTTGACAAAATCGCCCCATGTCAGAAATAAAGAAAATTTGTATTTTATTTCGTGTTTCATAAACACGAGAATCTCATAATCGTTTGTTCATTTTAAAATCTTGAATCATTACAGATTTTATCTTGTTTAGCAAGCATGGCATGAGTGTCATATCTAATACATACATCCATAATCTAATTAAGCATGCATCTTTATAAACTACTCTACACATACATTCATCATATGCGCATATATTTGTAAAGTACAATAAATAAATATGGTTGGTTATGGCTTCATCCTATGTGATCTTTATCAATCTAATGACAAAGATCTAGGTCAATCTAAGGTGGAAAATAAATACAGGCTAACTATTACATGTCTTCTTTCTTGTATTGCTTCCTTGGATGGCCTCCGTGTGGGATTACCCTTGATCTTCAAATCTTCATGTCTTCGTGTACATTATAAGAATGAAATATGAAAACTAATCTAATAAACTTACAAGAAGAACTCGAGTTACATTCGAGATTTAATAATTACAAGATTAAACGACATGCAAGTCGTATTTGAAAAACCATTAACCTAAGGTCATAAGCCATAACCATCCACCATGCTCAATTAACACAAAATAACATGTTAAAACACATAATCTGATCTTAACATATCATACCCATCATGTTCTAATCATAAAAACCAAATATTGAAAAAAATAAGAAAATTCGAAATTAAATCTAATAACATTAAATCGCAGATTACAGGGCCTAAACGACGTCAAACGCCTTACAGATCAGTCGATAATAGCTTTAGCTACCAGTTACATTCAGACGCTTGATTCCATATGAAATAGCGTATTCGTTAGCCAAAATCGGACACCAGACACAGATTTCAGCAAATCTGCTGCATCCGATTCAGAATCATATCAAATATGATTCTTATAATAAGAACAAACATAAAACATGTATATACATATTATATAATTATCATATGATTATACAACTTTCATGAATATCATACATTCAAAACATATATATACATACGCATATATAAACATAACAACATGTAAAACATACAAAATCGTATACATAATAGTCATGGAATATTGTATACATGTTATCATCATAAAACCAGTAAACACATAAACGAATTAAACACTTTTTGCAAGTAGCTCTGATGCCATTATTGGATTTCAAGCACATAAATGCAACGGAAATAGTAATTAAAACTTAAAAAATTAGAATTTTCGAAACCCACCGCGGGATCCATGCGAAAAGCATATATTTAATTCGTAGATTAGATTGTTTACCTTAAGAAGCTTTACCAATTGGTTGACTAATAGAGATCGAAAGCTTGTTAAATCACCACGCATCCCTCTCCCGCGATCTACGCTCTATCGGTATCCACACAAATGCTTGAACTTAAGAATTGAATTAAATAATATAACTAAAATCCAATTTAAATTAAATAATCCTTCAAGCATTCTTTGTGTGTGACCCTATATGTTATTATTACGTTGGCAACGAATTTTAAATCTAATTTAAAATCATAAACAATGAGCGGCATCTAGTAATACATCATTGCTACCCAAGTAATAATAATTCAATCGGATCGATTAAACCTTTCGTGAATAATTTACAATGTAAAATAATCCCTTTAACCAAATATTATAGACTAAACTAGAGGCATGTAATGTATCATCCTCATCATAGTTTAATCCAAATTTTCTTGATCAATGAGTAGACTATCATATCAAATCAACATTTGAGCGTGGCCACGCATTTCATAGTCTAGCTCACACAAGAGGCCAATAATATCACTCCTAAAATAGGAGGGTTAAATATCATCTAGATCATTCATATTTCTCATACGATTCATAATGTACCCAATGTCCACTTTTATCATTACCCGGTCAAGGATAACTTTTAATGAAATCAATATATATTAATTCTCGTATAGAAATATAATGACTTCAGGTCTAAGGACCATTACATCATTATCACTGTGAGAATTACTTATGACACAACAGACATGTAGAACCTCATATCGGGTCTGTCCAGCACCATGTACATTTACACATTCCTGTATTTTTACTTTAGTATCACTATACCTATGATCAATGAGATGTGATCATCAGTTAACAAACACACCAGTCTTAATGCATTATTATTATCCCTTAATAATAATACTCGATTAGGGACCTTTAGGAATATTGATACTATTCTCATAATCTCATTTCTAAGTCACGTACTTAGAGATATAGAATTGCATATCATATTTCAAGGACATTTATTAATCTAACATTTACATCGAAGTAAAGTAAAAATTAATAAATTATAAGGGGAATAATCGATAGAACATAAACATTAATAGTCCTAATGTCTTAAAGTAAAACAGTATAGTGTTGTCTCTAGGGCACAAACACTAACAGGATTGGCATGTCTCTGTTGTTGTTGAGTTAGGTTGACTGTTTGTTGAGCCAAGATCTGTAGAATCTGGGCTACAATTGGGTCTATGGGACCCATATTTGCATTCTGGTTATTGTTGTCTTGGTTGTTGTTGTTAGTTTCTTCATTCTGGTTGGTAGAATGGGTATTTCTTCTGGGAGGCATTTTCTGTAAAGAATTAAACAACTTATTTAGACTTTAAATCAATTCCTTTTTATGAAAAGTTTTTGTAAAACAGAAATATCTCTTTTTGAAAACATTTGTAATTGTTGAACTAAGTAAATGCATGCTTCTTTATAGAATATAAACAATCAAGGGGATAGGGTACATGTTATCACAAAATTTATAATAGGTGCAGTAAATAAAGTGAAATAAAACAGGTGTAGTAATGTAAATGACAATGCTGGAAAAGGAAATATACTGATATTTATATATATATATATATCAAAGATTGGTAGTACAAGCGTGAAAATGCTTCAACAAAAGCAAAATGGTACAACAGGTCTACACACTAGTCAACAAGTCTAGTCTATATATATAAACCAAAAGTCTGCTGATACACACTACACAGTAATATACATATAACAACTGTCACAACATCTCTATCGTCTAGCTCTAGGGAAACTCTCATCCACCAAGCCTCGCAAGATCCTCTAACACCTCTCTAGCCCACCCCATAAGAGCACCTGGGCCCGCATACTCACAAGTATCTCCATGCAGTCTAGCCTCAAGTATCCTCCGGGTCACATGAATCTCCTCCCAAAGTTCCCTCGCACTCCTGTCAATATCTATAGTCCTCACGATGTGCTGTAGCTCCAAAATATGTGCCAACAGGGCCTTTCGCTCCAAAAGAAGAGCCTCATACCGATGATATGGAATATAGCATAGAGTAAACTGGAAAGATGAACCCGTAATTGAATGCCCAGTAGAGACAGAACCAACATGTGGGGGTCCTCGTATAAGTGGTCTTATACCAAGGGGTAGAATAGCTCGCAGTGGTGCAGCCGTCACAACAGGAGGTAATATAGCTAACACCGGTGGAAGAGCATGACGTGGATCAAATGACAATCCTCTAACTGAAGGCTCAGAATGATCAGATGGTACAGGAATGATAGAATCTTCCATCACTGCTATTTGAAAATCACATCGCAAGATAAGAATCTCGAATCGCAACACGATTCATACCAACACATATCATACGGTCGCACTCAACCTCTCGATGTTCTGTCTTTCTATTTCTTACTTTTAATCCTAACCCTCTACCCATTCCCGACAATCTAGGCTTGTGTCAGTGACTTATAACCTGTAGCTCTGATACAAAAACTGTGACGCCCTCCAAACCCGGGTCAGAAGTTTGGGGTTAACAACACACACACAATATATAAGCCTGCTTATGAAAATAATATATGCAATGACCCTACTTACCATAACCACGGATCGTAATAGGTCAAAGTATGCACACAAGCCACAACCTTAATTACATTACAAACGTACCAAATCCCAACTAGTTTAACTTACATCTGAAAATAAAACATTCTTACAAACTTTCAAACTCAAAACTAAAACAAAAGTCTTCAGCTAGCTTATTCCGTTTCAACCTAGAACCCTAGCTCGCACACTTGTCCGGGGATCCTCTCTACTAACAGTATCCTTCTTAACTGGAAAAGAACATAAACAGATTCGCAAGAGTGAGCTAAATATCTCAGCAAGTCACAGTGACAATACTGCGATTAAACAATGATCAATGAAACGATTTAAGGAATTAAGTTTCTTGTTAAATAATGATTAGAATTGGATATTCACTTATATTTTAAAAAAACCGAAGTTAAGCTGCTAATCAGTCATGCACTAACCCTGAGCAAGGCACACGACTCTGCTCTATATACTGGATCCAAGGCACACATTGGCTTAATACGACCACGAATCAGATCATATATAGCACATAGCACGTAATATATTCAATAAAAATAATTTTTCAAAGAAGATTCAAGGTTAAAATGATTTTCCAGGTATTTAATACGAATTTTTGAACAATTTTCGGTATTAAAACGGGTCAATGAATCATTTATAAGCAATTAATAGGGTTCTAATACCCGAATCTCACTTTAAAATCATTTAACAATAATTATCGAGCCTTGAACATAATTTAAAATAATATTTTAAAACTCAAAACTATTTTTCGGAATTTTTAAATCGAAAGAAATAATTAAATCTAATTAAATAATCAATTAAAATGAATTAATAACTAATTAAATCAATTAATCAATTAATATTTAAATTAATTGACAAATTTAATATTTAATCTTTAACTAAAATTAATTAATTAAATAATTCAGATTTATTTTTGAACTTAAAATAATTTTCAAAATTAAAAATAATGATTTTTGGAATTTTAAATAATTAAAAACAATTTTCTGAGAAAAATATAAACAAAAATATAATTTTGCAAATTTTGGAAACAGAAATACTATTTTTGCAAATTTTTAAAACAGCAGGGACTAATTGCAAGTTTTTACAAACTAGAGGGGCAAAATGGTAATTTTACCACCTTCCCCACTGTTCGCCGGCAGTCGTCATTAACGACGACCCCAAGCTTTCCGGAAACGTTCAATACGTCCCATAAACACACGAAATTAACAGGTCTTGATCGTTTTGATGCAGGAAACACATCTGCATAATTATTTCGAAGAAATAATGCGTAGTTCGACCGCAAAATCGATCGAAACTTTCCGAAGGCGCCACGCCCGTTATTCTGGCGAACTCAAATTACTTACCCTCTATTCATGAAACTTACATCATTCAATTACTTGTTACACACTCTATTTAATGGTATAAACAATCAAACTAATAACCCTTGAATCGAAAATGCCTAATTTTCAATTAAGAACATTCATAGTTTATAAAACCTAATTTTAATAATTCAAAAATCAAACTCAATTTTCTATATGTTATTAAACTCCAAATTCAACATATGATATACCAATTTGACCAGAATCAAATTATCTACAACATGCAAGCATCAAATCACATAAACAACATCAAAATCAAAATTCATAATTAAACCCAATTTAATTCAAAATTAAATAAAAATATAAAAAATACATATTGATTCTTTAGTATTATGGTGTGCAGATTCTGAAAGTACCCTTCAAGACCTTTGATTTGGTTACTATAGCATAAAAATCTGACATCAATAAAGCCTTCAAATTTTGGTTTGATTCTCAAGAACACTATAGATTTTAGGGTTTTCATCTAAAAATTATATATTTTTACTGTTTGATAATGATTATCTGTATAAAATAAAATACGTTAAGGGCTATTTGTAACGCCACCAAATCCGGGGTAAGAGGATTTGGTCGTCACTATAAAACCTCAATCCAAATTAACCTGTTAAATCAAAATACAAATGCCAGCGGAAGATATTTATCAATTATGACCCCAAACTAATCCAAGATCCTTTAAGGTTACAGTTCTAGAAACAAGATATCCAAATTCCATAAATAAAATTTTCACTTTCTTTTAAAATTCTTTTCAATAATTCTCAAACTCAAAACTTAACCCGCTAGTATAAATTCGAAAAGAAGTATACTAGGCCCAACTATAAAATAATACAATTATAATATAATATAATATAATATAAATAACTTTACACAATAGAACTTACATTAGTTCGCAAACCCTGGACCAACCACCTTCCAAGAGCTTCTTCTTTGCTTCCTCGAATTACGCGGGTAAGCAGCGCAAGCTAATCCTCACTAGAGGTTAAATTTGAAAACAGGCAAGTATGAGCGAAAGAAATGCTCAGCAAGTTCATTATAGCATATATAGGGTCGTTTTGATATAAAACCGACATCTGCATCATAGAAGAATATTTTAAAATCATAATTGCTGAAACATAAAATTTATTAAAAATCGGATAATTGTTTCTCACTGTATTCAAAACTATTTTTGATATTTTCTAGCGAAATGCTTCAGCAATACTTTGAATCTTGGCGAGAATAAAACTCGTAAAACAGTGTTTACGGAAATATCGTAAACAACAATAACAAGAAGCAATGACTATGGATTGAATCATAAACTTTATTCAAACTGAACTCTTGATATTAATACTTATTTTTATTGTCATATCAAATTAGATATCAATACGAACTTTGATGTTCACAACATCCCATACTGAAGTCAACATCAATCATTTATATTAATACCACTTTTGATATTTAACAACAAAGTAAGTATCAACATAAATCAGAACCTGAATCCAAACTGCATTTCACTTTTAATCCAAAACAGAAACAGTTGATAAATCATTTATTCTATGAATATCAAAGACGATATGATAATTTAGATTGGAATCCTCGAACACGGTGTGTTGCCGCCGGTGATCAGCCGCGGAGCAACACCGGTATGCCGAAGCATATCCAACTAAACAAATGGGGCACCCAATGCACATACCGGCCTAAAGGTATTATATTATTTTTAATACCTAAATCTCCGCTGGACCGCCGCCACGGCCTCTTACGCAACCATCCAATCTTAAAATATTTTATTGAAAGGGGTCATAATACTCGACACCCTTTTAAACTTTTATTCGCCCATTTACTTGGGCAAAAAAACCAAAACAACGTCATCTTTCTCAAAATCCAAAACATTTATAAATTCAGTAATTTGATAAGTAAAATCACTTAGCTATTCTGAACATAGAATAACAGAAGAATACTTGCATAAACGGAATCATTTAATTCAGCGATATGTAAAATATTTATCTATTCTGTACTAAGAATAGGGAAAGCAATATTTGCGTAATAGGATTCAAAATATATATCACTTGAACAATAAGTGATGATAGAAATACTTGCCTTTGGGTTTTTAGCAGTTAGTCACACACGTAGAAACGCAATTATCGCAGTCTGGAATCTCAAGGCATCACCGTCTTTTACTTTGCTAAATCTCTGATCTGCTGCTTATGCAGTGCTGTTACTCAATATTCCATACTAATCAACTCTAGCCTTTATCCACTTCATCTGGTCCTGATCATCTTAAATACTCGTATCTATAATTAGAAAATAACCTTTTAATCGTCTAAATGATAATTACTCGACGAACTGCGCGTCAAAACCCTAATGTCTACCAATACGATAGCCCGCACATAAAGAAGACAGTCAAATACAAGACCATTGACCCACGTACACACATAATTCATATAACACGTAAGCACATAATCCACGTATCACATAATTCATATCACATATAACTATGTTCGTCAAAACATTCGATTCGGTACGTTTAAAACTAAAATCGGGTCAAAATACGATTTTTCAGTCACTACGCGACTCAGAATGATTCGTAAAACAAGCGACCTTTCGAAACAAAAGGATTTGGGTCTCGAAAGTATTTTTAATGAAAGCGGAATATTTTTCTGAGTCTATACGCGTTCGTTTCGTATCAAACGGACGAACGGTTTATTTATTACGAATAAAATAAGAATAATTAGGAATAAATCAATTAATAATAATATTAATTGATTTTTAAATACCAAAATATAATTTTAAAAAGCTTAAAAACAATTTTTAGGAATTATTTTAATTAATTATAAATAATTGTATTTTATTTAACTACTTATAAATAAAATTAATTGATTAAATGAATTAACCAATTAATTAAATCTATAAATAATTAATTAAAAAAAATTATAAATTATTAAAACAAATATGGATTTTTGAAAATAATTGAAGAAAATAATTTTTGAATATTAAAATAATTCAGTTAATTATTAAATAATTAACCAAATTAATTTTTGAAATTAAAAAATGAATTTGGAAATTTAAAACTGAATTTTGAATTAAAAATAAAAAGGAAATTGACAGAAACAGTGGTTGGGTTGCAATCGTCTTCTTCCAGGGATCAAACGGCGGCTCCCAGGGGTGGGGCTTCGCCAGCTTCACAAAGAACACGGCCGCCGGTTTCTGGAATTTCCAGATTCCGGCCGAACTTCCGGCTGTCTCCGGCAAGCCCGAACCCCCCCCCCCAAAAAAACTGACACAAAACTCCGATTTCTTCATGCCAAAACATCCCTTGCACTTTCAGGAATCCAACCTCGCATTCGTCTTCTCCAAACAACTCCGGGAAATCGTTCCCCGACCAAAACCCACCAAAATTCTGGCGACCTTAACTAAAACACCCAATTCCTTCAATTTCGAACCAAAATTGATGATTTAACTACCAAAATAAAGCTTAAACCATCTATAATATATTCATGTGATCTATAAACATCAAAAACACAAGAAAAATTCACAAATTTGATTTAAAAAAAATTGTTAAATGATAAACTCGAACTTAATCAATTCTTGATCAAAATCAGCAAAATAAAGTGCTAAATCATTCATTATGATACCAGGAACATTTATCAATCATCAAAAACAACAAACAAGTACCCAAGAATCAAAAATGAATTCCAAGTTCAAGAACACAAAATCGATTTTTCACAATACTTACTCTCATATCGTGATTTTGGTACCAATAGAACGGGCTCGAAACAAGGATCAATTTGGTATGTAGAACGTTTGATTTGGTTTCCTAGAACTCCCAGAATCATCAAATCTTTGTTCTTGAAGAAATTTTACCCCAAAAAATGTTCTTGGACTTTTGTTTTTATTTTCTGAAATTTTTAATAAAAATAAATAAAATAAAAATATTCTGCAGCTATTTATATTAATCTGAAAATTATACCCCCAAAAATTAATTAAGGGTGTTTTTATCCCCTAATTAAAATAATTAATCTCCAAAATTATAATTACGGGGAATAATTTTAAAAACAGTAAAATATAAAATTCGTCTCAAAATTCCCCAAAATTTGCGAATAATTCAAAAATGCAAAAATACTGGAACACCCAAAACAGAAACGATACCTAAATAAACAAAAAATCCTGAAAACACACAAAATACATTCAACACATATAAAACGAGATAAAACGAATAACGCAAATAAACACACGTCCAAATTGCGGACCGATTCATATAAATGCATCTTAGACATGTAACAATTATCCTATTCGATCATATCGGATCCGAAAATAGGTTACTTAGCCGCTAAGTAATGATAAAAACAATACAATTTAATACTAGATTTGGATAATTATCAAAACTGGGCTTCTTATAAAATATTTTATACGAAGATAATGTAATAATATCGCGTCTTTCGATAATACGGGTTTTGTTGTTTCATCAAAACGATTATCGTATCGAATATTTTGCGTCGGGACGCGTACGGGTCAAACCGTAATCCGGATCGAAAAAGTTAAAACACGGAAAATGTCCGGAATTACCAGATTAGGTTATGAAGGAGTTTTCGGAAGAGTTTCGGGTTGTAAAAACGCAAAAACGGTTGAAGTTGGACGATTCCCGGCTTTATAAAATAGTTTTTTAAATACTCAGAAAATAATTAATAAATCCATAAATCATTATAAAATCATATAACAGTATAAAAATTACCAGAAAAATATCACAATTATCTATATTTTATTCTGAACATATAAAAAGTTGTATACTCAAAGAATATCATATATAAACATCCAAACATCAATTCCAATTATCATATAATTCACAAAAATTCACAAAAAAATCACGTAAACAATTCCAAATAATTGTAATAATAATATCTGAAATTATGGGATATTACACTATTTATATTTACGGAATATTGGTATCCCGTTGGATCATATCGGATATAAAATATAGTATTTAATTGATAAAACAGATCCAATTCGGTACTGGTTTTGGGATAATTATCAAAACCAGGCTTTTTGTAAATACGGACTTGGTCTTAGCGCTTTGGTTACACGAATTATGAGAAGATAATATAATAGTTTAATCAAAATATCTCGTTTCTCGAAAATACGGGTTTTATCGATTTACCGCAATGAATATCGTATCGAAAATTTTGCGTCGGACCCGCACGGGTAAAACCGTACTCCGGATTGAAAAAGTCAAAACATGGAAAATGCTCGGAATAATCAAATTAGGTTATAAAGGAGTTTTCTGAGATTTCCGGGTTGTAAAAACGTAAAAACAATTGAAGTCAGATGATTCCCGATTATACAAAATAGTTTATAATTACTCGAAAAAATAATTTATTAAATCCATAAATATTTTATAAAATCATATAACAACATATAAGTTAATAGAAAATTATCAAAATTATTTATACTTTTTTTAGACATATAAAATTTAAAATACTCAAATTTTATCACATTTAAACATTCAAACACAAATACCACTCAACAGATAATTCACCAAAATTCACATGATAATCATAAAATATTTATTTATTGATAAAAATAAGTACAAGATATATCCCAGTTATTACAGTTGATCACAAATGTCACAATTTGAGAGAGAAAGACCCTCAATGTCAATTTGGGAAACGATGGCCCCAAATGTCACTACAAAACGGAGTTTCGCGTTCTTTTTTTCTTTTTAATAAAAATCAGAGTCGCGTGTTTCGTTTTCAATTTTTTTTACTAAAAACGTAACTTCCAATCATGTTTATGGGGAAAAACGCAGCCTCAAACTCTGTTTTTTATGTTAACGCATGTTGAGTTTGCGTTTTTTTTACCCAAAATGCTAGATAATGTTATACTTTCAAGTTTAAAATTTTATTCTAACAGATATTTTGTTTCATATTTTATTCGGATATATAATTATTTAATATTTTTAAAATCCAAACCGAGAATTGGTTAACCCTAAAATATTAAAAACGGTGAATAATTAGAGTTTGGTTCATAGGGTTCAGGGTCTAGATTAATTAATTAGGGTTTAGGCTTTAAGGTTTAGGGCCCCCTATATCCTAAACCCTAAATCGGTGTATCTTTTATTAATTTATTTTTTAATAATTCTAAAACCCAAAAGGAGATCGGTGAACTTTAAAGTGTTAAAAATTGTTAAATTAAACATGTTTTATTGTTCTTTTTTTTAATATTTCTAAAATTTAAAAGGGGATTATTGAACCCTAAAAGTTAATGATTGTTGAATTAGAGCCCACACTTGAATTTTAAAAAATAATTTAAAATTTTATTATTTTTGAAACTCAATACAAAGGTATGAAAATATCAAATATTAATTAAAACAAATTAAAACGTATTTTTAAATTGTGTTTTATTGTTAAAAACGTATATCATGTGTTATTTATGGTCTCCAAATATGACTTAAAGTTATGTAACAAATTAAAGAAAAAAAGAGAAAATGTCGAAAACGTGAAACGAGAAGGGTGTTGGCCCCGAATCTCACTATTTGGGGGAGAATGACCCTCAATGTCACTTTGCGAAAAAATGGCCCCAAATGTCATTCCAAACAGAGTTTCAGTTGTAGTTTTTGTGAATAATAAAAAACGTAATTGCGTTTGACATTTTTTTTTAAATCGAAAAACGCAATTTCAAATAATGTTATTCAAAGCAGAACAAAGTTCTAGACATTGTTTTCAATGTTAACACAAACTTGAATTGCGTTTTCCTTTTTTTATTTTTTTTACCCAAAATTTTCAATAATATTATGTTTTCAAGCTCAAAACTTTATTTTAAGAGATGTTTTGTTCGTACTTTATTCATATATATAAATACTTTAATATTTTTAAAACTTAAATTGGGAACTTGTGAACCCTAAAATATTAAAAATAATTAATAATTAGAGTTTGGTTCATAAGGTTTAGAGTCTAAAAGCCCTAAACCTTACAATAAATTAGGGTTTAGGTTCTAAGGTTGAGGGCCTCCTAAACCCTAAATCAGTGTATATTTTATTAATTTATTTTTTAATATGTCTAAAACCCAAAATGGATTAATGAACTCTAAAATGTTAAAAATTGTTAAATTATGGCCCATGATTGGATTTTAAAAAAAAATATTTTAAATTTTAAAGTTTTTGAAAGCCAATGAAAAGATATGAAAATAAAAAATAATTAAAAACATATTTTTAAGTTGTTTTCTATTGTTAAAAACGTAAAATCACGTGTTGTTTAAGGTCTTCACACGTGACTTAAAGTAATGAAATAAGTTAAAAAATAAAAAAGTTTGTTGAAAAACGTGGAACGATGTTTCGTTTTTGAAACTGAGTTTTAGAGCATTAGGGGCCATCTTTTTAGAAAGTGACACCGAGCCCCTTCTCCCCCAAAAAATGATATTTGGGGGCCTCTGTGAGTTTTTATATTTAAAAAAAAAACATGAAATGAAACTCAGTTTTAGAGGGACAATTAGGGCACCTTTTTATAAAGTGATATTAAAAGTCATTTGATCCAAAAAAAGTGACATTTTGAGTCTTTATTCAAAAAATTATGCCCATGCAAATGCCAAGAGTGTATCTCGCTGTTATTAGGTTTCAACATGTTGGCGTTTTGAAGAATTACGTCGACTGTCTTATTATTTGAAAACTTGTACACTCCATCCGTATATTGCATTTGGATTTAATGGTGGAAGAGTAATGTCGTAGAGATCAGAGTAGTTATCCGGAGGATTTTCTCGGTTGAATGCATTTTCTATACCGTACTTGGCAATGTTAAAGAAATATTGTTGATTGCCCACTTTGTCTTCCCATTGATTTGGTTTTGCCTAATTCTAACTTCGAAAGCCTTCCTATTGATACGGAGATTATCTCCCTGTTAATATTTATTGAATATGCTTTGATATCCTGGCACTTAAGTGAAAGAAGTAAGAAATATCTTCGGAAATGGTCCTGTTTCTTTGACGCTATCAAAAGTTTTTACGAGTACATATGGTGGTTATATTTCTGTAACTAAGTTTGTATTGATATATTGGACACAGTTAGAGCTGACGGGTGAATTATCTAAGCACAGAGGAGTTGTCTCTGGGAGATCAGACTTTGGCAGCAGAAAGGGATCAATTCAAAGAGGTCCATTCTGTTGTCGAAGTTTAGCTCAGAAATATGGACATGGATTGAGGAGCTCCGTATGGCATTTGAGGCGATCAATGACGAATTTAATGCTGCCAAAGATGAACAATTATCTGCTTCAGTTAGTAAGAAAGGGATGAAGTAACTTAAGTTTGAAAATAGAGTAGATTTGTAAGGAAATCAACCGTTGTCTATATACTTAAGAGGTTTTCTTCCTGGTGGGGTGTTTACATGGCTTTGTGTTGTTTTCCTCATTTGGCAAGGAGGTTAGAATGCCAACTTCAAGGAAAGAACACAGTTACTTGAGCGTTAAGTTTTTTTTTTCTTGTTTTTTTGACAAGCTGGGCCCAAAGTTAGAAGATTATAATCTTGTTTTTCCTATCCAAGATCGATGTACTGATACACATAGAAACTTCCTAGACTTAATAGGACTCAGCAACCCCTATAATTTTAGTTACAGGGTCTTCTCAACTACTTTCATTCACATCATTCAGAAAAAATTAGAGATGAAGCCCCCCAGCTCCTTTGCGGCAGATTTCAAGGCCTACAAGATAGTCGAGAAAATTGCTTCTTCCTACTACTGGACTTTGTACAAGGCTATTTATTCTCATGGCGATGACCATGATAATAATGTTTCTATCAAGATTTTCAATTTGAATCAAAAAGACGATATGTATCCTTTAGACCCTATACTCAAAGAGATCTTCCGAGCAAAGAAGTGTTGCCAACACCCAAACATCGTTCCATCCGTCCATTGTTCTTTCAAGAAACGGAATAATCTATGCGTCGTGATGCCTGACTCGAAAAAACGTCTGTCTTCTATTGCTATTTTCAAGCATGGCTTGCCTGAAAAGATCGTTGCTTTTGTACTAATAGAAACCCTAAAAGCCTTGGACTGCATTCATCAAAGTGGCGACCGCGTGCATGGGAATTTGTGCAGTACAGACGTGTTCTTGGACGAGGAAGCTAATGTAAAACTAGAGTTTCCTACATGGCTAACCAAGACAGAGGTGGTTGAGTATCCTACTGCGAATAAGAAAAATAAGAAGAGTGATTTTAGTATGGTGGGAACATTGGCTTATGATTTGTTTAACGGAACAGGCCCTGCAGAAAAGAAGCTACCTGAATATTTGGAAGATTTTGTGAGATTTTGTGGTTCATCTGGCGGCCCAGTTACGATACAGGAAGTGATGTCCCACCAATTCTTGAAGAGGTTTTGTCACTTAGATCAGTACAAAAAGGATTTGAAGAAATTGCTTACCAGGAAGTTACGCCCAGAGATTAGTAGTTTGTTTTTATGTTTTAGTTAGCGGGAGCTTTAGTTCTTTTTCTGTTTATTCTTTGTGATGGTATTCACTGTACTACCTTCTTTGAGGAATATAATAGATGTAATCCTATTGTTTTAAGTTTGCAATTCTTGATTTGTTGTTTTCGTTCTGATAATTAGAACGTTACATAAATATTAGAGAGGAAGTGATGCTACTTCCAAATGCAAAGAGGCTCTATGAAGATGCACATGCTTTGGATTCTGTTAATTTTTAAGTTAACAAACCCTTAGTATCTCACATAACTGAGGAGATGAATTTCCGAATGGGGAAGTAGGATGGATTCGAAATACACTTTATACCTTCTTGTTTCGTTTGCATGACCATTACAGCCTCTTTCTGCCATTTTTCTCCTAATTGCGTCCTGCAAATTTTGGATAGTTTAATGTGATTAACATTTTGTCAAATCAATCATTTTAGTGTTGTTTTAGACCCTAGAGGAGTGTGGAGTGGGAAGTGGAGAATCACTTGCCAGTTGCCATTGCCTGTTAAATGTTATTTTCTTCAGAGGAGGTTCACCAAGTGAGCGGAATTCAGTAAATTTAAAGGCAATGTAATGGAACATAAGATTTTTGTAGAACTTTATTATACCAAATTGACCATTATAAATATAATGTGATTAAAATGTTGAACTTTACTATCTGTCACTGATTTCCTGGTTACAGACTTGCAGTTTTGTTTAAAGACCTTAAAATGCAATTTTATCAAATAATACAGATTACCACCTTCCAGCTCATCGTTATCTGCAAAACTTTTGTCACTATTATGGAAGTGCAGAATCTATGTAAGGATGAGGGCAAGCAATTAGGCTATTATGCAACACATCTTTGGTAATATTATTATTATCCTTTCTAAATTACTTGAGGAACAAAAATGATAAGTGTGCATGTGTTCCTTAGTAGAAACTTAGAAAGATCTTTTGCTTTGTTGCTTCTGCATATCAAAGACCTATTCATTAATATAACTTGATTCAATCTTTCAATTAGCTACATTGCTGAAATACTTAACTTTAGCTCGAGAAAAACATGTACACAGAGCTTTAACTATCAGCTCCTCACAACCCAATGTACATACCAGATATACACAGCAATGCACTTCATGTTTCTTTGCATTCTTTCTTTACATATCTTGTCAACATTCCTGCTTTAATCACACGCTTAACCATCATGTCACCTTAAAATCATCTGCATCAGATTTGATATACCTTATTCATTCGCTCTGTGTATCGAATGAGTTCATGAAACCACCGACGAAGCCAGCTCCATTACAGTTCCCGCACAACATGTCTTTCTTTCCTCTGCAACATAATTAACCAATTTGTTTTAGTCTTTATTTGTGCAGCTATGTCAAGCTTCAAATATATAACTTGTATTTGTTTCACTGCCACTATTACTATTTTTGGTTGATGATTTTATTTTTCCGAAAATAATTAAGACAGTGAGTACTCTGGTATATTACCCGCAAAGCCAACATGATTCACCAACTTTAAACTGTCCATTAAAATGGTCTACGGAATTAACACCATCACCTTTGCACTGAGAGCACATTACTGCCCCTGAGATTGAAATTTATTTTATCAAAAAGCCAAAATTAGTAAATTCGTTATCTAAGTTCTACTATTATCAAATATATTCGTGCATATAAAAGAAGTGAAATTTCATTAAAAAATATTAATTATAGCTTAATTGGAGAAATTTAAATACTGATAGGCTTTCGAGACTCTAACTGTCACCTAATCGAGATAGAGGAGCATATATCTCTTATCCTAAAAAAAGAAAAGAAGAAGCAATTGTATTTTGCATCTTCGCCCATTTAATACTCAGAAAAAGTTACAAATATGTTCTGGATATTAGGAAGCAGTCACATAACTGTTATGATTCTTAAAATGAACACAAACTTTATATAAACTTAACATTCAAGCTCACAATGGTCAAGATGAAGAAGAAGATGAATACAAACTATGAACTACTACTCACTGATTACATCTCTTTGTTTTGTTCAACAGAGAATGAATTGAAATAAGTCTGACAGTAATGTTTTTGAATCTATATATCTAAAACTATTTCTCTCAAAGTTAGTTAGTTATTCTAACTAACTTTTCCCGCCATAACCATGTTGACTTGACTCTTCTGATTTTGACGTGGCAGCAGTCTCATTATATTTATCAGCCCCCCCTCAAACTAGGCGGGCAAGATGTCATGCCTAGTTTGGACAAAAGATCATTAAACGGAGTAGATGGCAGAATCTTGGTAAAAACATCTGCAAGCTAAGAAGAAGTAGGAAGATAAGTGAGCTGAATTAGACCCTCTAGTACTTTGTCTCGAGTAAAATGGATATCAATTTCGATATGTTTGGTTCTCTCATGATGAACCGGGTTCTTGGCAAAATGTATGGCACTCTAGTTGTCACAATACAATGTCACTGGTTTAAGATGAGTGACACCAAGTTCTTCAAGGAGTCGAACTAACCAAGTTACTTCTGAGGCAGCGGATGACATCGAACGATACTCAGCCTCAGAAGAACTGCGTGAAACAGTGCCCTGTTTCTTGGATTTCCAACTGACAGGAGACTTTCCAAGCAAAAGGAGATAACCAGAGATAGACCTGCGAGAATCAAGACAGGCCCCCCAGTCTGAATCAAAATAAGCAGCAAGGGTCAATTGCTCACCTCCTTTCAAAAGAATCCCTTGGCCTGAAGTGGATGCTTCATATCTTAGAACATGAGTTAAAGCCTGATAGTGTGGAACTCTAGGTGTCTGCATGAATTGGCTTAAATGTTGAACTGTATAAGCGAGATCAGGCCTTGTGTGTGTTAAAAAATTAGTTTACCAACTAAGCGTCAATAGAGACTTGGATCAGAAAACAGTTCCCCTTGCGTTGCTTGCAACTTGAGATTGAGGGGAAGAGGAGTGACAACTGTCTTAGATAGATCAAGTCTAGTTTCTCGTAAAAGCTCAATAATAAACTTTTTCTGGGTAAGAGTAATACCATCCATAACATACCCAACTTCTATGCCCAGAAAGTAGCTCAATTCACCTAAATCCTTGATACTGAAAACTTTGTCCAGGTGAAACTTAAGATCATCCAAACATTGAATATTATTCCCCGTAAGAATAATATCGTCAACATAAACCGCTACAATTGTAATTAGGCCTGACTGATGATGCTTATGAATGAAGAGTGAGTAATCATTTTTTGATTGATTAAACCCTTTAAGACTTAACTCAGTTAAAAGCTTTGCAAACCATTGTCGTGATGTTTGTTTCAGACCATACAAGGATTTAATGAGCTTACAAACCTTGTTGTATGGATTGGCTAGGCCCTGTGGAACAGTCATGTAAACCTCTTCAATTAGATCACCATGTAGAAAGGCGTTATTAACGTCCAACTGATATAACTTTCAACTTTTGCTAGTTGCCAAAGCAATAAGACATCTGATTGTAGTCATTTTCACTACAGGAGAAAACGTTTCCTCAAAATCAATACCCTATTTTTGATTGTAGCCTTTGGCAACTAAGCGTACTTTAAACCTTTCTATTGTACCATCTGCCTTTAGCTTGATTTTATAAACCCATTTGCATCCAATTGGTCTTTTACCAGGAGGTAAATCAACAAAAACCCATGTGTGATTTTGATGTAAGGCTTTTAATTCTTTTTCCATTGCTAGCTCCCACCTGGGATCTGTACAAACTTCTTCATATATAGTAGGTTCTTTAAGGTTTGTATGCTGAGAAATCAAAGCTTGATAAGTAGAAGGAAAGGCAGAAAAGGAAACAAGGTTGCACCAATGATTTGTGGAAGTAGCAGTTGCACAAACAAAATCATTGTAAATAGAAGGTATTTTAGAAACCCTTGTGCTTCTTCTCATATTTTTATCAGCAACCAATTATGTAAGGTCAAGAACTTTATTGGAATCATGACCGGTACAAGAAGATTAAGAATCCGGTGTAGTATCTGAATTATTTGTACCTGAGTGACTGTGTGATTCTAGGTGTTCAGAAGCTAGAACATCTGGTAAGATAATATCATGAAAGGGCGTAAAATCTGTACAAGTGGCCAAAAAAATGGCAGGGGGTTTAAATTGTACCGTAGACTGTAAGTGGAAAGGAAAATGTTACTCATGGAAGACAACATCCCTAGTAATTATGATTTCCATAGTTGTCATATTCAGAACCTTATATCCTTTATTGTATGGAGGATATCCGATGAATGTGCATTGTGTAGCCTTAGCATCAAATTTCCCTCTGTTTGCTTTAGAAGTACTGACAAAGCACAAACACCCAAAAACCTTCAAGTAAGATAGATCTGGAGGTTCACCATATAATTTCTCATAAGGACTTAAGAATTGTAGATTCTGAAGTGGCATTCTATTAATCAAGTGGGTAGCAGATAAGATGCAATCTCCCCAGTACTGAATTGGAAGCTTTGACTGAAAAAATAATGATCTGGCAGTCTCTAATAGATGTCTATGTTTTCTCTTCACCACACCATTTTGCTGTGGAGAGTTAACACAGGTTCTCTGATGAAATATCCTTTTTTTTCTCATAAAATAGCTTCATTTTCCCAACACAGAGTTCAGGTGCATTATCAGTTCTAACATTTTTGATTTTCTTATCAGAATGAGTACACACATGATGGTAAAATTTCTCAAAAATTTCTGCAGCTTAAGATTTATGTACCATCAGAAAAATCCATGTCATTTTTGTAAAATCATCTACCAGTGTAAGAAAAAATCGACATCCATTGTAAGTAGAATCCCTATAAGCTCCCCAAGTGTCCATGTGTACTAATTCAAATGCAGAGACTGGAGTAGAAGTACTAAGATGGAAAGGTATCCTTGTCTGCTTAGCCATAGGACATATCTGACAAATTCCATTTAGTGTACAAGTATCATCAAAATTCTTGATGTACTTCAGCATATTTACAGGAAGATGTCCCATTCGAAGATGCCAAAGCTTTGCTTTAGTGGCATTTTTATTACTACAACTACTAGAATTCTGTAAAGCATGACTATGTACAGTGGAAGTGAGATTGACCTGTTTACTTGCAGTGCCTGATTTATTGTCTTTATTTGTTGCACTGTCCAAGTAATACAACCCATCTTTGAGATTACCAAGAGCTTGTGGCCTCATCAAAGGCCCCTGAAGAAAACAAGAATCATTTGTAAATGTTACTATACAACCTTTGTCTTTGCATAACTTGGGAATTGATACTAGATTAAACTTGAAATCTGGTACATAAAGTACATCTTCAAGTGTAATCTCTTTATTAATGTATATTGTACCAACGTGCGAAACTTTAACTTGATTTCCATTTGGTATGGTAATAAAACTATTAGCACCTTGATACTCAGTACACGAAGTGAATAAAGACATATCATAACACATGTGATCTGTAGCACCACTATCTACTATTCAGCTTGATCCATTTGAAGATAAGAAACATAATTTACCTGCTACATGAGCAGATTTTGTGGTCTCTTCTTTCTTCATTGACTCTTCTGACTTCTCTTTCCCTAAAAGGTGTAGAATCTGCATATATTGAGAATTTGTAAAAGTCATAGGATGATTGTTATTATTAGATGGAACATCTTCTACTTGAGCAGCAGCAGCTCCTTTGTCTTTGTCAGTTCTAAAACTCTGCGGGTATCCTATCAACTTGTAGCACCTTTGTATAGTATGACCACTCATATTGCAGTGATCACAATAGTAAGAACTTGGCTTGTTGCCCCTTGAATCAGAATAGCTATTCCTTGTGAGTTGTGGTTTGAATCTTTCTTGACTGAATCTTCTATTTACTACAAATGCCATAGATTCATATGTCCCAGTAGACACATGTGACAATTTCTTGTGATTCTCCTCTTGTTCCAAGAGTCTGTAAGCATGTGAAATTGATGGTAACGGATTCATGATTAAGATGCTTCCTCTAATGACTTCATACCCATCTGTTAACTTCATCAAGAACTCCACCAGTCTTCTATCCTCCTGAGACTTCATTAATTTTGCAGTAATAGTACATGTACAATGTGTACAATTGCAGATAGGAATTGTATCAATAGAGTCCAATTGATCCCACAACATTTTGATCTTAGTGTAATAGCTTGAAATGCTATCATTTTCTTATTTCAGATCATGAAGTGACTGCTGAATTGAAAACAAGACAGTGCCTGATGCTTGACCAAACCGTTCTTCAAGATTAAGCCAAATTTCTCTTGTTGTAGTAAAATACAGCACACTCCTTGAAATATCTTGATCCAGAACCCCCAAAATCCATGAAATCATCATATTGTTACATCTATCCCAAGGCTTGTAAGTACTGTCAGTAGATACAGGTTTCAAAATCGTTCCATCAACAAAACCTACCTTGTTCTTAGCTGCTAAGCTGATCAACATCGATCTTTTCCAATCACTAAAACTATTTCCATCAAACTTAAACGATACTAGTTTCATACCAGGATTATCCGAGGGGTGTATGTAGTAAGGAGAAGAAGGATCAAGAAGAGAAGTATCAGTGGTTTGAGTTTGTTGTTGTGATGTAGACATTTTCACAAATAGTTTGTAAGCAAGAAAAGTAACAAGATGTTTGATAATATTTGATCAAGAAGTGAACAATTCAACAAGAGATTTTAAGAATCAGTCGTGGATAATATCAAGGAAACGAAACAAATTTGATATGAAGCGAAAGAAGATATAATCTTAATCGAGACAAGACAAGAGATGAAAAACTCACAGGAAATCACATAACAGATGGATTTCAGACGCAAAATCAACAAATAAACGATGATCTTTAAATATTGATCGAATAGAGATTAATACCTCTCAATTAACAATGCGGAAATCAATCAATTGCTTGGTAGAATCGTTACCGGTAGCTCTGATACCATGTTATGATTCTTAAATTGAACACAAACTTTATACAAACTTAACATTCAAGCTCACAATGTTCAAGATGAAGAAGAAGATGAATACAAACTATGAACTACTACTCACTGATTACATATCTTTGTTTTGTTCAACAGAGAATGAATTGAAGTAAGTCTGAAAGTAATGTTTTTGAATCTATATATCTAAAACTATTTCTCTCAGAGTTAGTTAGTTATTCTAACTAACTTTTCCCCCATAACCATGTTGACTTGACTCTTCTGATTTTAACGTGGCAGCAGTCTCAGTATATTTATCACACATTAAGATTTGGGTGACACCCGGTATTATGAAGCTATCGCCAAATTTACTTTAGCCTTTATTTTGTAACCCCCGCAAATGTTCAAATTCTATGCTTTCAATACGTAAAACCAAGGAATCCGTCTCATGAATGTGTGAAACAGCTCCTCCTTATCTTATACTACAGTCCACCTGGCTATCTGCCTCCCTCTAGGCTCATACTGAAAGGCTCGTCTGCCTCCCCATTAAGCCCATCATGTGGTAGCCCCTACGCCACTTCTTAGGTCCATTGTGGGAGTCTGTATAAGATTGTTATGGACTGTTATAACCAGAAGCTCTGATACCACTTATGGGGCGTGCTAAGCGGGCCTTAACTTCATATTAGTATGATATTATCCGCTTTGGGCCATGTCTACAAATTTTTATTTTTGGATAACTTCCAAAAGGTCACGTACGAATGATGTTATATGACTACTTATGCTAGCAATCTGCCCCTCTCACGAACGATGTGAGATAACTTTAAACATTCATAGCTGACCGCTAAACTTTTGAATACTACTTGACAGTAGAGCCATCTTTATAACATTTAAATATTATAAAAATAAATAAGTAAATAACGATAAAATTAATGTTTAAAAATAAGATGACTAAAATTAAACCATACCTCTTTTGTTGAGCAAGTTTTAGTCAGTAGAGACTCGGGCCGATAATGCTTCTTATTTTTACATCTCTAAACAATCAGCCGAAGGCTTTATTATAGACATAGTTAATATATATGTCATTAAAATGGATTGAAAATAATAAGGAAAAAACATAATCGCTTAAATAAATAATAATTAACTCGTTGCACTTTTTTAAGAAAACCATCTAAATAAACCAAAATTTAAGATAATAAGAGGAAGAAAAAAAATGTGCACATAAATCAATCAATTCAACAAGAATTAAAATGTACACATAAATTTATTAAATTAACCGAAATTTGACTTGATAATCAATTAAAATCAAGAAAAATTAAATTGAATTCTCCATTGCAAGTTATCCAATAGTCAGTGCATTAGATAAATAATGATAATAATTATACGTAATTGTACTAGTATCAAAGAATCTCAATGATGTAAGCACACCAATCAATTAATTTATAGTTGTGCAAAACAAGAACACATAATAAAATTTGAGAAATTAACATTATCGAATTATTCAAAATTTCAACGATATGTAGTCACTTTATTGCATTAAAGAAATGATGACAATAATAATATAAAATCTTACCAGAATCGATGAATCTCAATGATGTAATCGTACAAATCAATCAAATTGTAATTGTGCAGAAATTGAAGATAATAAAATTTCAATAATAAACAATATCAGGATTACTTAGAAATTCGACGCCGTTGTCACTTTTTTCTTTTATCGTTCTACGCATAAATGTAGACTTACATAGATGTGTTTATGTATGTGTACGTATAGAGAGACATATTTGGGATAATTCCCAGATATCTTATTTTATTATTTAAAATTAAATTTTACATTTATTTTCAATTTAATTTAATAGTTTTTTGTTGTAAGGAACCCGCAGCCGCTACCCTTCGGGTGCACACCGGCTAAACCCCACGGGCTCACGCAATATCATGCAAACCATGTGAACCAAAATAAAACGCACTTAAGCGACTGGTTTAAAAGACATAATCATAAATTCTCCTTCTGTACGATTTGAACATGTGACCAAGAGGATAATTATCCCCTCTTTAACCAACTGAGTCAACTCTTGCAGGCATTTAATATAATAGTTATAACATTAAAGTTGAATTTATCATATGTATATTGAAATTGATTGTATGTGTATAATATATCCTATCATATAACCTGTGAGATGCACGAAATAATTATAACATTTATAATTTAATTATTATATAAAAATAAATTATCAAAGACAATAAGTATATATTATTGATATTAATAAAATTAAAATATTTACGTATTATTGTGTATGTATTATATATTGAAGAATTCAAATTTTATATAGTTAAAATCTTAAAAAGTCCTCCTACTAGGGCCTATACAGATCTCTTCATTGAGCAAATGGTCTTGAATAGTAGTGATGTACGTGGATAATTTGGTATTATTTTTCTAAATATTTTTTGATTTATTAATTTCTTTAGTATATTATAATTTGAATTACTAGAATTAATTTTGGAAGTGTTTGGTTCCCTACAAAAAAGGTAAGAAAGAATTTGAATTGAGTACGATTAGAAATTAAGTTGGATAATAATTCATAGAGTTTGTAATTATACTGGATACATGATTTATTTATTTATTTAATTAAATTATATTTCTTTATATTTTGTTATGAAAAGTATTAACATACTTTTTAGGAAGGTGTTAATCAACCGACCAAAGGAAACTATATATCGCTTATAATAATATAGTATAGATGTGGATGTGAGGATGTTAAACTTTATTTTATTTATTAAATTATTCATATATTTTATTTTAATTCAAAAATATTTATTGTTGTTGCAAGATAATTTGCGCTATATTATAAAAAAAATATTGTCGAAAGATTCATTTAAATGTAATTCCGAGACAAGTGTTCTTTCATGGAGGGCTTTATTACATGACAATAAAGTATTTATCGGAAAGTCTTAAAACCTTGAACTATCAGTATCGATCAAGTATAAACAACATTTATCCTCGTAAATTGCCCAGGTTGTATTGAAATATTAAAGGAAGATTTGATTGTCCTGAACGGAAAAATAACCTTCTTTTTCATGGAGCTCTGCCTATTTCTTACAGAAAATTTTTCTTTCTACAACGTTCATATAGTAGAAAATTTATTCTTCTAAGAACGTTGTTGACGTGCTAAGTTGTTTCGAAAATTTCTATTTGAGTAACACTAGTTTTAATTTCTATTAGGCTATTGTGCAAGACATCCTTGGTAATAGTTTTATCCATTCTAAATTACTCGAGGAACAAAAATGATAAGTGTGTATGTGTTTCTTTGTAGAAACTTAGAAAGATCTTTTGCTTTGTTACTTCTGCATATCAAGGACCTATTCATTTATATAACTTGATTTTCACCAGTAATAGGTTACAAAACTCCAACACTATATTCATGTTTCATATTCAATACTAACAGACAATAGCTTAATAAAAATTGAAGAATTTTTTGGTTTAAAAAAGCGACTTTCATACTTTGATGTTATTTGCTCTACCTATAAAAATAAAATAAAATGTTATGTGCTGTTGTGGTAATACAATTTACCTAGAACTTTTTGAAAATTACATTAACCCCTGCTACACTTGAAAGTCATGGATCACTTATTTCAGCATTGAGATGTGAATAATAAAGAAGGCAACTTCATTCAATCTTTCAATAAGCTACATTGTTGAAATACTTAACTTTAGCTCTAGAAAAACATGTAAACATAGCTTTAACTATCACAACCCAATGTACATACCAGATATACACAGCAATGCACTTCATGTTTCTTTGCATTCTTTCTTTACATATCTTGTCAACATTCCTGCTTTAATCACACGCTTAACCATCATGTCACCTTAAAATCATCTGCATCAGATTTGATATACCTTATTCATTCGCTCTGTGTATCGAATGAGTTCATGAAACCACCGACGAAGCCAGCTCCATTACAGTTCCCGCACAACATGTCTTTCTTTCCTCTGCAACATAATTAACCAATTTGTTTTAGTCTTTATTTGTGCAGCTATGTCAAGCTTCAAATATATAACTTGTATTTGTTTCACTGCCACTATTACTATTTTTGGTTGATGATTTTATTTTTCCGAAAATAATTAAGACAGTGAGTACTCTGGTATATTACCCGCAAAGCCAACATGATTCACCAACTTTAAACTGTCCATTAAAATGGTCTACGGAATTAACACCATCACCTTTGCACTGAGAGCACATTACTGCCCCTGAGATTGAAATTTATTTTATCAAAAAGCCAAAATTAGTAAATTCGTTATCTAAGTTCTACTATTATCAAATATATTCGTGCATATAAAAGAAGTGAAATTTCATTAAAAAATATTAATTATAGCTTAATTGGAGAAATTTAAATACTGATAGGCTTTCGAGACTCTAACTGTCACCTAACCGAGATAGAGGAGCATATATCTCTTATCCTAAAAAAAGAAAAGAAGAAGCAATTGTATTTTGCATCTTCGCCCATTTAATACTCAGGGAAAGTTACAAATGTGTTCCGGATATTAGGAAGCAGTTACATAACACATTAAGATTTGGGTGACACCCGGTATTATGAAGCTATCGCCAAATTTAGTTAAGTCTTCGTTCTGTACCCCCCCCCCCAATTAAAAAGAAGAAAGGGCAATGAGTCATCAAATTATTATAGCCTCCTTGAGAGAAGTACAACCTGCTACCCTGCTATTCCTTCTAAATGCAAGAAGGTTGATTATTATTTTAAGGTCTCTGGAAGCAGGCGCTGTATTTTTACGAAGTAGAGGTATGGTACGTACATCTCATCCCCTCCAAACAATGCTGAATGCATATGGTTCCGGGTGAGCTTAGCCTCCATTGAGTGTTCAACCACTTGGGGAATGTTTGGTTCTTACTTAGGTGGTAAAGTCTGGAGTACTCTTGACAATTGCGATAAGGTATGCGTTTGTTTAACCCTTCTATACATTAATGTAGTTGCTGTTAACAATTTTACAAAACTACTTGTAGCTGATTCATCAAGGATTCAACAATTTACATACATTTGGACACTCAGATTGATAAAACAGGAATGTGATGACATATTCTTACCATTTCCGTCGCAGTCCCCACATATAACACTTTGCTTCTTTGTGTTTTGATCACTATTTGTAGCCTAAATTACTCAGAAAATAATCAAACAAAACTCAACCAACGAAGTAATGAGAAAGTGTTGAAACAAATTATGTTACATTTCTTACCTTGACTTTTACGCTATCAAACTTAATCGTCCCACGAAGTTTCTGGTTAAAAATAGTGCTGCAGAAACCTGAGGATCACCATCATGCATTTTATCATTAACAGAAGACATTGGACTATGGTATATATTATGAAGTCAAGATAATAGATATGCAGCAATAAAGAAATAACTAAAGACCTGGTCTGTGTGTAACAGAGGCATTTATTTGTATATGAATTGGAGGAGTTGTTGCTGCCATGGAATCTTGAAGGAGTTTACGTGTCTGCTTAGAATCTAGCTAGGAAGGAAGATACTTGGATTTTTTTTGTGTACTTGACTACAACCTCTTAATATGTGGTAAAAGCACACGGCACAGGACAGGATAACGTTACATATTTATTTATTTATACGCTCTAATTGTTTGCAAACAATATTGCTTATTCTGTATTTATTTGTTCTGCTGCACGATAAGTAAGAAAAATATTTATTTCAAGTTTTCAACTATTATTTCATTTTTAATAATTTAGTATTAATTTATTCCTTAAAGAAACATCATATAAACTCGTTATTTTCTTCCTTTTTTTGTTAATTGATATACTCATTACTTTTAAATCGAATTCATCCATTGTTCTGTAAAAATGATTTAGGAATTAATTGTAAATCGAAAAATTTTAGAATCATAGTCTTAGTTTATATCCATATAATAATGTATATAAAAAAGTTTTCTAAAGATCATCAATTCAACCGATTACTCGTTTTCAACCCCCAAAGACAGGGTTAGTGACCGGAGAGAAGTCGTAACAAGGTAGCACGTACGGTTAGACCACCTCCTTTCCCGGAAGAGCTAATGTTTGTTGGGTATTTTGGTTTGATCAAAACTCGGTTTCCCTACTTTTAAATGTATTTGTTTAATTTCATTTTGGATATCGGCAAGGGTGGCCTTGAGTTTTGAGATGCTCCGTGTCATCTAAAAAAAAATGCCCACCATTTGCTTAAAAAAATTGAAATATTTAATTTAGACTTTTAAACACAAGTCATTTTTCGAATAAATCAATTCATTTGGTACCTTGCGAGAGCTGAAGACCGCAAGTTAAGATCGTAGTACTTTGTTCTGTTTGCGCTTTTGGATCTCGAGATCCTCTTTGTAGGATACTTGGTTAAAGTATAATCCGTTAAATAAATATCTCGAAATTTGAAATTTCATGTTATCCCGTAAATATAGGAATTTAGTATAATTCATTAGGATTAATTATTAAAAATATTGTTCCAATAGATAACGTTCCTTCTGAAATATTTATCATATATATAAGTGGTTGTGAGTAAGGTTTAATAAATTGAAACTTTGAAACTTACAAAGTGAACACAGAAATCACGCAAAGATGTACTAGTATCAAAAGCAAGTTATTATTAAACTAGACACAACAAAAGGGCATAACTTTAGGTTTTTTCATGTTGTCGAAGAATTGGACAATGATTTTGATTTGACAAGAAAGCATGTTATTATTTATAATAGAATAAAACACAAAGCAATGGGAACAAATTAGCTCTCATTACATAATAAGCATAACAAACAAATGTTAACTCATAACTTAAAATTTATTGTCCCCACATTTTTTATAGCAAAATTATTAATAAAGCCTTTAAAATAAGAGTTTGTTAGCATTTTTTTCTCGATGGATCATATAAACAACACATCCAATAATTAATACTAGAATAGAATTACGACCTAATCAAATTCAAATTTAAAAGGTCACTAATTTTTCATTTCTAAGAGCATCTCCAACGATATTGTTAACTGTTAGCTAAATAATTTAAAATATAAATTATCTAAAGATTTACGGGACCCGTAAGGTTATTTACTTTGGTGGAGTTGGCTATAATGATTGATTATATTTTAAAAATAGTATGTTGTTATTATTTCATGTCATTATAAATCGAATGTATCATTTGAATATGGTAACAAATTATGTGTAATTTAACTACACGTTGTTAGATGTTTGACAAATATAGCGTAGAGAGATTGGCTAAATTTTTAGCTAAGGGTATGGCTGTCAAAAAAATTTGAAAAATTCGATATTTGTTCGAAAAATCCGCATTCGTATCCGAAATAAAGCGGATATTATCCGTATTCGAATCCGACGATTGCGGATACGGATACGGATATAGGCATATTTGTATCCGATAATATCCGTATCCGAATAAATATATTTTATATTTAAATATTTAAAATTTTTTAAAATATATTATATTAAATTTATAGTATATTTATGTATATATATACAAATATATATATATACAGATATATTATGTTTGTAAAATTTTATAGACATGGAGAAAAAAATCATTCGAGTTCAACAATTTAAAAATAACGATTATATTGAAAAGATAAATAAAAATTATTTTAAAAAAAAATAAAATATGATTAAATCACTTTATCTCTTATTTTAATTTTTAAAAATGAATTTTAATTTTTACAATATTTTTTCTATTTTTTAATTTTTAATATAAAATAAAAAATCTGATTAAAAATCGGATTCGGATCCGGATATTATCCGTATCCGGATAGTATCCGTCGGATCCGGATTCAGATATATACTTTAAATAATTTCAGATTCAGATACTGATATGGATATGGATTTTCGGATCCGGATACGGATATATGCAGATCTGTATCCGAGTTATCCGTTTGATAGCCCTACCTAAGGGGAATGTATCATTGAAACGAATAATTTTTTAAAATAATATCTAAAATATATATATTTATGATATGTTTGACACATTTTTAGCTAAGGCTTTATTGGGTGAAAAACCAAAATACCCACCATTTGGGGGCTTAGTACCCAAAATACTATTTGGCGGGACGGAGTGTCCAAATTGCCTGTTGAATACGCATGTCCAACATGCGAATTTCGTTTTTTTTAAATTTATAAAGGATATGCATATGTGAAATGGGTATTCATTTTTTTGTTTTTAGGGAATACACATGTGTGAAATGCGTATTCCTTATTTTTCAAAAAAGTGAATACGCATAGCACACATGCGTATCCTTTACAAAAAAACTGGAGGTTGTATACGCAGTAATGTAATGTGTAATCCGTCGGTATTTTGGGCAGTCCACGCGTATCTGGGTATTTTGGGCAGTTAGGACCGGAAAATGGGGTATTCTGGGCATTCTTTCGGCTTTATTTGGATAGGGGGTTGGGAGGGGTAAGGTTGGGTTAGGTTAGATTGGAAAGGGATGTGTTAGGTTGGGTTAGAAAGGGTTGAACCTTTTAATTTGTTTGGATGGAAGGGATGGAAGGGTTGCAGAAAGAGAGATTCCACTACTAGAAAAATTAGAATAGACATCGGCTAAAAACCGATGTCTATGAACAAAAAAATCCGATGTCTTCGTGGGTGATGTTAAAGACCCCCCATTTAACATCGGTTTTAAACTGATGTTAAAGAAGACGTATAACATCAGTTTTTAAAGATGTTAAATTTCTAATGCATGTCTAATCTTCATATATTATCATAATATGATTTTTTTATCAATTTAAACATATGTGAGATAAGCAAAATATTTCCATTTACCCATTAAACTGATGTTACTAATACCAGTAACAACGGTTTTCAAGATAAACCGATGTAAACATAACTTTTGACATCGGTTCTTTATTTCAAACCGATATCTATTGATGACAAACCGATGTCTATAAAGCTTAATAACATCGGTTTTCTGTTTTAAGATTTTTTTTGTTTTATTATTTAACATTGGTTTTAATCAGTATTATTGATGTCAATGTTCAACTAAAACTGATGTATTAAGCTTTGACAGACATCATTTTCCACTGTAATGATGTTTGTACCTGTTTTATTAATGCACATTTTAAAAATATAGATGCCAAAAATTTGTCAAACCAATGAACTACCAAAACCAATTGATGTATAATACAAGTTATCTATAAATCTAACAACCAATATTCAAACATCTGGTACAACAGATTCATCTAATCCGAACATCAAGTACTACACATATCCATCCATCTATTCTGCTAGTGTCTATACAAAAAATTTGACTTGGTACCGGTAATAGCATGTAAAATATCATTTGAGGAATGCCCTTGTTCTTCTGCATCTTCCTACTTCTTAGTAAAGTTCCTGTAGCCTCTGGTCCCGTATGATGACAATAAGCTTTTTATAGACCCGAAGATTAATTATAAATAATATGTGGTTAAGCAAGTAGCACAAAAAGATTATTACACACATATTGAAAACTCTTGAAATTTGTCAAACCTCTTTCTCATGAACATCAACAGATTGCTGTGGTGTGGTTGCTTGCAGATCCTAAATCATTAACCGGTAGTCATCTCCAACAGAGCCGAACAAACTTTCATTCTTTGAGTGCCATGACACATCATTAACCAGACTTTTATGATCCTATGTGATAATTATTTAAGGTAAATATCCACAGTGAGAAACACTTTACATCATCAAAAGTTTAAGAAAGACGATAAGTATCGAATTTACCTCAAAAACACTGCATGCATTTAGCACTTTGTCTTGAGGCATTGCAGAAATATCCCATGACCCCTCTTTAAATGGGCTCCATGAAAATCCATATCCTTATTTCTCATGACCCCTCAACCTTAAATCTGGATCACATATTGTTTTACCTTTTTTGCATTTTCTATCTTCTATAACTGCTTGTTTATACCCTCCAGAATCTTGGTCCCATTTACTACACCTCATTTTCCCAGGATTCCCCTCTTTTACAGAATTTTCATTACAAACAACAGCCCCCTCAAGCTCTCCTGGGACACAATGTTGATCTACAACAGCATACTTAATCTTAAGTTCTTGTTTAGAAGCTTCATCATGCTCGCAATTCTTTTATCCCATATCTCTAGTCATGCTCAGGAGATACGCTACATCAGCACACAGTCAGTCCAAGCCCCAATATGCATGGCAGCCTTTTATCAAAAATAAGCCCCACGGTGCATCATGCATCTGTTGTGCGAAAACTAAATCGGATCCAAAGCTAGCATATATCAATGTTTTTGCAGAAGCAGCTATTAGAGAAGGTAGCTGACTGTCGACTTGAATATGCTTAAACGATTGGGACTGGGACAATGCAGCCTGAGCCGTAACATGAGCCAGAGCTTGGTGGTGGGATATCCCGAAAGGGCTCTGCATAAAATAAAGCAGACAAGTTATCATCCAATGCACTTGTAAGCAAAAATCCAAAGTGTCTACTTCCCTATAAGGCATGCCAAGTATATCCACCAAATCCAATATGATGCCAGTTCATGAAAGAAACATTATCCCATATACCCTCAACTCCAAGGCATAACTAGTTACTAATGATAAAATTACTTCCTAGTTCCTACCATATGAAATCAACCACCAAAAATGAAAAAGTTAATGGAAGCTATCAAAGATCCAAAATTGTATAGTCAAATCCAAAATTCTGCTTAAAAAGAACAACAATTGGAGCTAATTGGAACTAATAAATTAAAAAGATCCAAACTTTACTAATCAAAAACAAAAAAGATTCAAATTTATTATTCAAAACCATGGCTCCAGCAAGAAGCTGAGAGAAAGAACAGTTATCTGAATGAAATATTGTCTACCACATCACTCTGTTTACCATCTAACAAATTTCTGATAAACTTTATCCGCATCACTCTTAGGATCTGGCTCAAACACACAATCAAGCTCCTCTTCAGGATCATCTTCAGGTTCCTCCTATGGATCTTCTTCGTGTTCGTCCTCTGAATCCATTTCAGGTTCATCATTGTCACTATCAAAATGCTTCCGAAAAGATTGAGGAGAATATACTAAATCAGGCTTGTGATAAGCTGCTTCCTTTAATTCTATGCCCTGTACCTCTAAAGGGTTTTCTTTACGAATACCAATTTTTTTACATGCAGCATCAAATTGATCCATCACGCCTGCATTATAAAATATTTGCTTTTACTTTCTACTTTATAATATTTACACTTGCTATTCGATGCTTAAATTTTTAGTCTTATGAACCAACAAAGGCAAGACAGTCTCTAACACTGCATATCAATATCAGCACTGAAACATCTAATGCAACCATATATGGAAAAAATAAACAACACTTAAATATAAATGAGACAAGTTGCAAAAATTTCAACATCACTACTACATTCATTAACAGAGAAGATCACATATACTGAGGAAGACTATGTTGCATCCAATACGGAAACACCAAATCAAGCATGACCTCAAAGCAAAACTACAGACTATACAATTACTTCATCTTGCTTAGTTTCATGATTCTTGTTATCTAACACATAAACTGCATTACTAGAACTACACAAGAAAATTATGACAACACTGACCTACTCAACTATTTCAATTTTCAACATCTCAAATCCTCATGACCCAATTTCTCTTTCTATATAAAATCGACATTACCAGATAATTCTCTCCTAAAATAACTACAAACAAAAGGGTCTTATCATACATTATTAAACATGTAGATTACACCATGGCCTCAAAAACCAAACTTCTTGATGAAGATAACAACTTTAAATACCATCAAGCTACAAAAACTAATAAAAATCCAATATTTACATCAAGAACACAAACATCAACATCAAACAAAATCAAGAACCACGAGAAACGGATCCAAGACTCAAAAATCAGACCAAAACACAAACTTTTCACATCAAGAATCATCAATTACCTAAAATCAAGAAAACCCAATAACAAAATCAAATCTTTATTAGAAACAAATGAGTTAAAGAGCATACCAAGATCAATTCAGACCAAGCAACTTGGCCTCGACCATCAAAGACACCACCATTGAGCGTCAAGGCATCGATTTATTGGAAAATGATCCATCGGTCCTGTGATTTGAGCTGGTTGAGGTCTGTAGGAGCCTTCAAATTTCCTTGAAACTCAACTATAATGGGAGCTTTACAGGGACCGAGGAATGTCATCGGCCCAGAAGCATATTGTCATGGTGGAACCACTAGCTTACTCGGAGTTGGCGATGAACTTGCTTTTTTCCAAGCACTTGTAAGAGCCTGCAGAAAAATCAAATATGCAACACAAATTTAATTTCATAAACTCAACATTTCAATACAATAATAACAATGATAACAATATCACCTTACTATTGACATCTAGATTAGGAAATATAAAAATGTCTGAATAGGATAATGTAATATTACTTATAGATTGATGAAAAGGGAGCCTGAGATGACCACCCCAAATCTAGGAAGCCTAAATTTAGGCAGAGTATCTTTGAGGCCACCGTGTATTGTGACTACCGGTATATATATGTATATAAACATGAGGTTGAGATAAATTTATGATGTTCACAAAATATATAGAATCAATATAGCACACTGCACAATCTCATTCTCAACCATACCTTGACTGCTTTACTATTATCATTTCATTAACTTGTTTGGTTGAGATAAACACTATGCATCGAGCTCTAATTAACCAATAATATATGATATATGGTTACCTGTAATTCCACTCTTCACAAACATAAATCGATATTGAGACTATATATTGAATAACCACACTCTTCTACAAGACAACTGGCAGTAAAATTATCAAAGCTCTCTGCTGGCTTGCAAAGCTTCTCCACTGTGACCTTTTGCTTTTCCTAAATTTTGAACAC
The DNA here is from genome assembly GCF_009905375.1 of Apium graveolens. Taxonomy (NCBI): domain Eukaryota; kingdom Viridiplantae; phylum Streptophyta; class Magnoliopsida; order Apiales; family Apiaceae; genus Apium; species Apium graveolens. The sequence goes on along the minus strand of NC_133650.1, from coordinate 237,675,269 downwards.
AATGAAACAAAAGGTCGTTCAATATTTCAACCAAAAAACATTAATTACATAGTCATACCTTTCAGCCAACCAGGAATCCAATGCAGCCAAATTATCTTCACAATCTATACCAGCAGCTTACAGCCAAAGAGATTAGTAGGACCTCCTGGTCTATAACTTGGTAAAAATTTATGGACAAATATCGAAACTTAGTTTGTTACAGAGTTATTAACATATCCTCAACTAATTAAAAAAAATTAGGGTTTTAAATTGAAACCTCCAATCTGAAAATTTGAAACTTGGTGTTTAAAGCTTACCCAGTTCAAGTTTGCCTCATTCTTGAGGTTCTCGCCTCTTTAAACCTCCGACTCCAAATTTTAACCTCCGGACTGGAAACCCCCAACTTGAAATCGAAGTTTTGACCATGAATCTTTGGTATTTGGCCTCGAAGCTTGTAGAGGGAAGAGTTGGGGGAGTTATGCTTGTTGAAATCGAAGATTATAGATCTTCATCAGCAATGAGTACACTGTTCTTGTTCTTCAGTGTTCCGTAGAGAGAGTAGAGAGTAAATTGTTTCTTTCATTTTATGATTAATATTGGATCCGTATGTAGTATTGATAGAGTATGTTATTATATTTCTAATTTATCTTTTTAAGTGTATAGTTGAAAAGAGGGGGGAAATGAAAAAAAAGACTAAGGCAAAAACCGGGAAGTTGAAAAAGGGAATCAAAATTTTGGTTAAGGGGGAAAATAGGGAAGGCGCGCTCCAGTAATTTTTAAAATATACTTACAACATCGGTTGGGTTAAAACACTGATGTGTATATTAACAAAAGACATCGGTTGGTTAAAATCGATGTAGAAAACACATTTTACATCGGCTTCAAAAGCAACCGATGTCTAAGAGGCGATGTCTATTCTACTTTTTCTAGTAGTGTTCAACTCTTATCTGATTTGGATGAAGGGTTTAGATCAAGGTGGTTTAATAATGTTTAAAATACATATTTTTATTTAAAGATAAAAAAGTTCTATATTTAAAATCTTAGAATCTATATTTTATAATAATTTTATAAATTAGAAATTATAAAATTTTCAAAATTTATTATTTGTGTACATTTAATTTAAAATGAGTAAAAAAAATATTTAATCTAAATACATAATTAAAATCAAAAGAGCTATTTGATCAAATTTTTTAAAATACAAATTTTCTATTAAATTTTAAAAAACAAACAAAATCAGGGGTGAAGGACAAATTTAGCCTGTTTTTACACAAAATTGACAAAAATAACCAATTTCTGAAAAGTTGGCCAACTTTAGGCGATGAGATACCCAACTGTCAGTGGAGTATCCACTTTATACAAGATACCCAACATGCAGTGGAGTATCCCATATATGAAATACCCAACTACCAGTGGAGTATCTTATACAAATTAAGATACCCAACTGACAGTGGAGTATTCAATCGGCCAAAATTGGCCACTTTTTTCAGAATGACTATTTTTGTTAAATTTTTTCAAAAATCGGCTATTTTTGTCATTTTTTCCAAAATCAGAGCACATGTCTAATCGGATAATTATAATTAATCATTTCACTATCAAATTTAAGTCATAATTCTTTCTCATATTATAAGAAGTTACAATCCGTAAAAGATGTAAGAGAGAGATGATTTAGAAGAGAGAGGCGAGGGAGAGATGATTGAGAAGAGAGAGAGTCATGAGACATGAGAGAGATAATTGAGAACAGAGAGAAGAATGAGAGAGTGAGATTTTATCTTGAGATGTTCAGGCTTATAGCTTAACACCCCGATATGAGGTGTTGGAATTGTTGAATTTTTGTATAGTAAGCTAACCTCCTCCAACCCCTGTTAAACCCGCTCAAACCTAACCCTCGGCTTTAACTTTTTTTCCCAAACGTGGTTTGGTAAATTCCCTCCTAGCTCAACTCAACCCACACCCTTCCAACCCCTTATCCAAACAAAGCCTAAGGGTTCATCCCCACCGGAGATGTTCGAAGAGTATCTCCAATGGTGATAATAAAACCGGTTAGCTAAAAAATGATAAAATAATAATCATATTATTTTAGTTAAGGGAATGGGTTTCCACTCCAATGTTATTATGCATAATATGAATGGGAAAATTATTCCTAAATGTTTTGATAGTTTAACAAATATAGCCGACGGAATGTGATTATCAATATTTTTTGCTAACGGTTAACATGATTGGAGTGCTCAAATTTTTACAAATCCTTTAAAAAACGCCACCACGTAGATAATATAGCTAAGGATTTTGTTGCATTGGAGATGCTCTAAGTCATTTTTAGTGTTTTATTTAAAAAGAGTTTTACTTGAATGATGGATGCCCCCATGCGATGTCTTGAATTGCTTGCTCTCGGGGCCGGCCCTGGATATCGACTTTTAGGGCTGTTTACGAACCGAACTGTTCGCGAACAAGTCCGAGCTTCGCTCATTAAGAGCTCGTTTGGGTCGGCTCATTAACGAACTCGAACAGATAAATGTGTTCGTTAAGTAAAACAGGCTCGAGCCGAGTTTTGGTTTGTTCGGCTCGAGTTCGGCTCAAACTCGCTCGTTAAAACTTGAAAAAAATATAATATATCATGAATATTTGTTGTTTCATTTTTTTTAAAAAATATTTTCTATCAATCCAACCGTATGGATGTCATAAAATATACTCTCTTTGTCCCAACCATTTCTTCACAGTTTTCTTTTTGGGATGTCCCATCCAAGTTTTTACATTTCAAAACTTAACAAAAATAGTTAATGGGTCCCACCACTTTCCCATTTTTTCTCACTTTTCACACTACTTTTATTCCAATCTCTTCATTTTATACATTAAAAATCACTGGGTCCCACCACTTCACTAACTTTTTTTTCTCTTTTTCACTACTTTATACATATTTTTTAACCTCCATGCCCAAACCAAACGTAAAGAATTGGCCTGGACGGAGGGAGTATGTTTTACTGATATAACCAAAGTTTCAGATCAAAATAATTTTATTTGATTTGCTATTTTAACAATCAAACATTAGTTTGACTAGTACCAATAACTAGTATTGAGTCATGTATGGTGTATCCACTTATTTAAAAAATTTATCATCGATTCAACCATATGAATGTCATAAATTATATATTTTAGTAATATATAAGCAAAATATCATATCAAAATAATTTTATCTGATTTGTTATTTTAATAGTCAAACATTAGTTTGACAAGTAACGCTAACTAGTGTTTAGTCCCGAATTGTTGCTTTGATTTTTAAAAAAATATTTGTCATCGATTCAACCGTATGAATGTCATGAAATATACTCCCTCCGTCCCTTTCAATTATTTACATATTTTAGAGAGTGTCTGACACGCATTTTAAGATGCATATAAAGTATGGTTCTGTAAAAAAAATTACAATTTTGTTTTTCTGAATAAAAATTAAAACATTCAACTTTTATTCAGAAAAAGAAAATTATAAAAATAAGTTACATAACTATACTTTTTATGCACCTTAAAATGCGTGTCGGACACTTTCTCATAAATGTAAACAATTGGAGTATATTTTAGTAATATGACCAAATTTTCAGATCAAAATAATTTTATTTGATTTGATATTTTAACAGTCAAGTATTAGTTTGACTAGTAAAGCTAACTAGTATTTAGTCCAAAATTATTGTTTCGATTTTTTAAAAATATTTTTTATCAATGTAATCGTATGGATGTCATAAAATATATATTTTATTCATATAACCAAAGTTTCAGATTAAAATAAATTTATTTGAATTTCTATTTTAACAGTTAAAAATTAGTTTGACTAGGACCAATAACTAGTGTTTACTCATGTATTGGTGTCTCGACTTATTTAAAAATATTTTTCATCGACCCAACCGTATTGATGTCATAAAATATATATTTTAGTGATATAACAAAGTTTCTGATCAAAATAATTTTACGTGGTTTGCTATTTTAATAGTTAAACACCAACTTCACTAGTATCGCTAACTAGTGTTTAGTCATGAATCGGTTTTTTGATTTTTTTAAAATATATTTTTCTTTGATCCAACCGTATGGATGTAAAGATGTATATATTTTAGTTATATATTCAAAGTTTTAAAAAATATTATTTATATGCTATATTCACACTCATATAACGGTTGACCGATTTTATTTTTTCTGCTGGGCTGGGCTGGGCTCGTCTCGGTTTGTTTTTGTTCGCGAACAAATTCATGTTCGGCTCGTTAATTAACGAGCTCGAGCTCAAAAACGATTTTTCTTGGATAAGAAAGCTCGACTCAGCTCGATTCGTCGGAAAAAAAAAATAAAATTCAGTTTTGTTCGATGAAAACTCGGCTCGGCTCCCTATCCGCTTTTCTGTTTGGGGCTTTGCAAAACTGGGAACATCATGTGGTAAAGGAAAATGTAGTGAATATGTTAAACATTTCTCGATTAATTAAGCTTGTTTAGGAATAATGGTTGTATGAGCCTAGGGAGTTGATGAATGCTGAATTGGTGTTATGCCTCTGCCTAATCGCCTGTTTCTGAATATGATAAATGAAACGGTCCAGTACTTAGCGTTTTATCTTATGTTAGGCTTTCAGAGATGGCTGAATCAAGTTTTTCATAACGTAGCAAGAATATGAATGAAAGAAGGGGGCAGATATTCAAGCTCTGACCAAGAAGTACTCACTACTCTCTCATCAAGGCTGATACCTATTTGTTCCTAAATAACCTGCTAGGGTGGGAAATTCGGGAACAATTCGTAGTTGTTAAAACTGTTGGCGTGTTTGTTTACACGAGCACCTTTCCAGTCCAGCATAGGAAAATCCCAACAAACTGTATATTACACTTACACGACGTGCTTGTGTTTGTAGACTTGAAAAGTTGTTGATTTTGGTTGCAAATGGTTTACTTGGTGCTTTCATTCTAATATTCCTGCACAGAATAAAGACATTCCGTGTGTTAATTTTCATATTATCTACGACAACACAAGCTGCAGTTGAATTCTTTCCACAATCTCTGTAAGTTTGAATAAAAATCTCTTTTTTTGCATACAGACAGATTTCCATTAGTTTACTAAACCCTCATAATCTGGAACTGTTCATTCATATAAATGTTTGAGCACATATTTACCTGATAGCCATGTCATCTCAGAAACACTAACTTATAATGTTTCATGTTCTGTTTTCGTGAGAAAGTTACAGTTAAGTTCTTGTAATTTGAATAGACCTTCGTCCCTGGTTGATTGAATAATTCTATTAACGAAAGAATGAGTCAACCAAGACAAACTGGAGTAGATTCTTACATGTATTAATCTTATCTTTGGGCAAGAGACACATAAAACATCAAGTACAAATTATAGAATCTCATGTTTAAATATCCTCAATATGAAAACAAACAAACTGTACAAAACAAGATTAAGATCCAATAATTGTAATACTAGTACCCCTTTATATAGATTTGTATGTACTCAATAGATTGAAGTCTAAGTTTTCTGGTTGTGATCTTTTATCCATCAGGAAAATGTTAATCCTTTTACTACTTTTATTTGGCTTGTTAGATCAAACATATTCCCTTATGGATCCATTTACTTTCTCATTTCCTTCATTTGATTCTAGTAGTTGTGGTAATGGAAGCAATTTGATTTGCATGGGTTCAGTTACTGTCAGCAATGGTAGCTTGTGTCTTACACCTGATCCTGAACAGCAGGTTGCAGTGAAATCTCCGACGTTTATGGTTGGAAGAGTTCTTTATAAGCATCCTGTTCTAGCATGGCCAGCTTTCTTCTCAACTACCTTTACGGTGGTGATCTTGCCAGAACCAGATTCAGTAGGAGGAGACGGAATGTCATTCATCATGGCACAGGACAATAAACCTTCACCCCCTGAAAGCTTTGGCTCATTTATTGGGATCCTTGATCCCTCAACTCAAGGTCCAACTTAATATCTCATTGAATTTTTGAATTATGCGAGAGATAAAATATCTGATTATTAGTTTATTGATCTCAGAATGTTTAATAATTTGTAGGTGGTGCACTTTCTCAGCTTGCAGTAGAGCTAGACACATTCAAGAATGAAGACGACCCAGATGGTAATCATGTGGCAATTGACACAACAAGTGTGGTTGATCCAGTTTCTGTGAAAAGCCTAAACAAAAGTGGGATTGACCTAAAGAGTGGCAAAGAAATCCGGGTTAGGATTACATATGATGGATATAAAAAAATTATTTCGATTGATTTGGCATATGCGGAGAACCCTCTAGTGAATTTCCTGAACCATTCCATTAGTATGAGAGATACTGTCCCAAACTATGTCTATGTTGGCTTCACAGCTTCCACGGGTACTCTGTCAGAGACTCACCGTATTCTTGACTGGAATTTTACATCGTATGAATTGCCACTGGATTCGTTGACAAAAAATAGACAAAGGGACAAAACCAAGATGTTTGTGATAATTATCATTCCTATATTTGTTGGTTTATTAATTGTTGCAGCAATTGCTTCCCCATTAGCCCTCAAAGCTATACAGAGAAACAATGAGAGAAATATAAGGAAGGAAGATATGGAAAATATGACAAGAAATGCTGCAAATGCTCCTAGAATATTTACTTACCGGCAGCTTTCCAAGGCAACTCACCATTTCAGCCGAGAAAGACTTTTGGGAAGTGGCGGCTTTGGTAGCGTATACCAAGGAGTTTTACAAGACAGGACCACTATAGCTGTTAAGAAAATTTCTGCTACTTCAACTCAAGGTAAATTATCTCTTCCTACAGCGTTTCAAGTTATTCATACTTAATTTTATTTTATTTCAAATTTGTTGACAAGTAATGCTATTGAAACCACAAATGCAGCAAACCACTACTTATTAGAATTATTTGATAGATTTAAGTTCTCTACTTTCTTACTCAGAGTAGATAAAGTTCTTTTTTCTGTATATAAAATAGGCGAGAAGGAGTACTTGGCCGAAATATGCACAATCGGACGCCTAAGACACAAAAACCTGGTGCAACTCCAAGGTTGGTGCCATGAGCGGGATCAGCTCCTCCTAGTCTACGAGTACATGCCTAATGGCAGCCTTGACAAATTTATTGGAAAAGGCTTCCTAAATTGGAAAACTCGATACCAAATACTCAACGGATTAGCTTCTGTTCTTGTTTACCTTCACGAAGAGTGTGGTGTCCCAGTGGTTCATCGCGATGTAAAACCTAACAACATCATGCTAGACTCTGACTTTAATCCCCATCTGGGTGACTTTGGACTAGCTAGATTGCTCCAAACTGATTCCTATGTCACAACTATGGTCGCGGGAACTCCAGGATATTTAGCACCAGAAGTAAGCTTCACTGGTAGAGCAACACCAGAATCCGACGTTTATAGTTTTGGGATGGTGGTTTTGGAAATTGTTTGTGGTAGAAGATCAAGGGGTATAATGGAAGAAAACAGCCTGGTTGATTCCGTATGGAATGTTTACGAAAAAGGCGATATATTGAAATGTGTGGACCAAAAGCTTGAAGGGAATTATTGCGAAGAACAAGTGAAGAGGTGTATAGTTGTGGGACTTGCATGTTTACATCCAGATTTTATGTTAAGACCAAGGATGCGAAAGGTTGTGCAGATTTTGATGAATGAATCTGAACCATTGATGAAACTACCGGAGTGTAGGCCAAGTGCTATATGTGTGTCACTCTATTCTTCCTCCAATTCGACTACATGCTTCGGATCCAATATTGCTAATGGAAATATAGGATCCATGGAATCATTGCCTGATGAGATGACAGTAGTATATGAAGGATGAGAGCAATGAAATTCAGCATGACGACCTTGTATATAGATTGTAAATACAGTAACATATTTTTAATTTTTGCTTTTTGTATAATAGAGCACTACAATAGTCTCTTCAATTGATTTTTTGTCCCAGGGTTTAGTATCGCTTGTAATGTTGATCGGTGTTTGAGATTGTAGGATGTTCCTGTGTTCCTTCCACCTTGTTATTAAGCGCGAATGCATTAAAATGAAACTCTAAATTACTTTTACAGTGCAACACATGTTGAGAAATGGAAATTTTAACAGAACAAAGAAATAGATTGCAATGAATGATGCATAACTTAAAACTGTTGAAATGGAATCCAATATCATATATTGGGAAAACTGTTTACAGCAAGCACTCTGTGAAATCAATGTAAACATGTTCTGTTCTGGCATTTTAGGATAGCATATATTTCCAAACTGAAAAGCATTTTCTACCTAACAAAAGAAAAAAACACTAGGGTGCCTATATTTTCCACAACTCATCAACAAGCATTCAACTACAGACAACCATTTGAATCTGGTTACAAAATAATTTCTTATCTACTGCCATATTAACCCAGACAAAATCCTTCTTGTGCCATCTGCTACAACTTAGGGAGAACTCTGGAATAAATAGTCCTATCAATGCTACAGTTGTACTATGTTTTTCTCACATCTAATGTCTACCTAGAAAAACCTCAAACGAAACTCAAGATAGTACAAACTTAGGATTAAGACTTCACCCTTCAAAGATGTCTGTCATCCCATCTCTTAACATAAGTGAGGACTAGTTAGGCAAATATACGAGTACATCGGTAACAGATCAGCTGAGTTGTATACTCCGACTCCAGAACTTTTACATGTAACTTATAGATGGCATTCCAAGGAAGGATATAATTTTGGATCTAACAGTTGCAATACAAAATGATTGATGCAACTTCACTTAAATCCAATTTCTGCAACACTTTTGGCTGCATTTTAGTATATCTTATGATGGAGTTTATTCCAAAGCTTCAAATATCATTACCTTAATAGTATATGAATCAAGAACACACACAAATACCTTTCAAATCTCTTATTGGATTTAACTTTCATGTTTTCTGTTTTTGAGTTGCAAGCAAGTAACATGAAAGAGATGAGCATCATACAGTGGAAATCATAAAAGAAGATAAATAATAGCCACATTCAAGAAATAAAAAAACGTACAAATGAACTGCAGCAACTTAATTCGGCATTGAATGGATCAAATTGATATAAGTTCACAAGCAAAGAACAAGAAAATTAGGAAAACAACATGTAGAAGAAAGTACATTTGCGAGATTCAAAACTAAACTGAATCACATCCAAGTAGTCATCCAAAGCAAGATCGATAATCTTGAATCCCCTATTATCAGCAACAAAAAGAACCACAAGCCTAACAATATTAGAAATCTAGGTTTAGATCATTCCCTAGTAAATAACCCGTAAATCCATTTGCAATTAGCAGATGTGCCCCCAGTCCTACCATCAATGTTTATTCTAATGACGCCAATAATATCACACCAACTTTTAAAAATATTGCATTTTTATTTTCTTTTTAGTAATTTTTATGTTAACATTTTAGTCCTTTGAATGGCCTTCCTTACTTACCATCCTCGCCTTCCTTCTCAGCCAACAACCTCCCACCTTCCTCATCATTCCCTCCTTGTGCCTGTGCCTTCTTCTGCGCTTCTGATGCCTTCATTGCCTGCAACTTAGCATGGTTATAATATCCGACACCCAAGAACGCCAAGCCATACCCAATAAGATTAATCGGAGTGACAGTATCCTTAATAACCGACCAAGAAAATGCAATCAACAGCCAATCCTTAACAACACCAGCAACATTCATTGTCAAAGCAGAAGTCTTCCCAACCAACAAAAACACAGCCAAATTCAAAGCAAAAGCACAGAATGAATTGGTCCCAAAAATCAAGAAATCAAAATGAAAACTCGAAGTCTCTCTCAAAACAGGATATTCAACAAAAACCCAAGGCACAAACAAAAAGGCCAAACAACAAGGAGCAACATAATAAAGTGAAGTAATAGGATTCAATTGTATACCCTTAGACGTCAACAAGATCTGAATCATAACAAGCCTCGTGGCCTCAAACACTACAGCACCTAACTGCAAAACAACCCCGAAAACATCAAACTTGGCCTCACCATAAGCAGCAATGGCAACACCAACAGAAATGGAGAGCATGTTGGCCATTGTCTCGCCTTTATACGCCTCCTTCTTAAAACAAATCCCAATAGTATAAACTGCGACAGGCATTAACGCCTTAAGCATCTGAATAAAAGAAACAGATAGATAAATGTATGCAGAATTCGACAACCAAAGAGATATCGAATAAAGTGCACCAATGGGAACAACAGAGGAAAGAAAAACATCTGATGTCATCGTAACAGGCTCGACAACTGCAAAGACTCTGATAGCGAGAAATGCAAGAGTGGAACAGAAGCCCATGTGGATCATAGTAAGAGAAATGGGAAAAGGCCAGTTATAGAGCTTGCGATCAAGAATGTATTTGTTGTAAACAATGACAGTGAAACTGAGGAAGATCCAAATGGCAACGTAAGTGTAAGAGAGAATGATTTTCTTGAGAACGCCATCGGAGAGATTAGAACCTTTGCCCATTTTTGGGGAGGGGGTTGTTTTTCAGTTTCTTGATCTGGAAGGAGTCAGAGAGTGAGTGAGGAGATTATGTAGTGTTTGAGGACAGGGAGATTATAAGTTTCATGTGTTGTTTTTTACGTGTCATCATGTTACAAATACGTTACATGTGAACTGACAAGATTTATGCCAGCCCTCCCTCCCTCCCTCCATTACGTTTTATTAGCGTTTTGCTACCACTATAATTTTATTTATTATTTTCAGCATCACATGAATTTCGTATCTGAGTCATGAATTTCGTATTTTCAGTGTGGTATGTAATACAACGTGAGATATGATACTGTTTGTTTTCCAAAACACAGATATACGGCGTATACAAATATATACTTTGAGTAATGTGGTTAGGTATCCAAAACTTTCAAAAACATAAATATCAGAACAAGAGAATAATTAGTGAGATTAAAAAGTCTAATTGAAAAGATAATTAGTGAGATTAAAAAAATTTAATTGAAAAGCCTAATTTACCCCTATTTTTAATTTTTAGATAAAAGATGTGCTTTGTGGGAATTAAACTCGAGATATTTCATTCACTTATACAAAACTTTTTATCATACACATAATATGTAAGTGTGCTAAATGAATATTTTATTTAACTTTAAAGATAGTTATTTGAATTCCGTAAAAAAAGATAGTTACTTGAATATTGTTACTTGAATATTTGTACAATTAATTTTAAAGAATTAAATTCTGGATACAAAATTAGACATAGTACATAAATGAATTATTATCTTATTTATTATTCTTTTTTTAGTTTAAAAATGTATCTCATATATTTTTAACATATTTTATAATTATAAAAAGTAATTAAAATACTCGAAATTTGACTACATGACCCGGCCAAAAAATATCGTCACATTCTACTTTTAGTCTACTTAAATTACAAGTTCGGCGAGAATATCTTACCAATAATGTGAATTTTTTTAATATCTTATGTTAATATAAATTAATGGGTTTGAGATGTTTATAAGATCAAGTCAATTGATTATTTATATCAAAATTACTAACTTCATTGTAGCGCATTATTATTTTTGGGACTTGTCCCGATTTTAAAAATATTCGAAATTTGATATGAGATCTCAAGAGATTTTTTAAAACTACAATGATATATTAAATCGATTTATTTTTTTATTTTTCATTTTAAAAAAAATTAGCTTTTTAAAAAGAATTCTTCTATATAAATAATATTCATTGATCAAGATAATATTGTACAAATATTTTGAATTATTTTTATATTTTGAATTATTCAAATAAAAATATATCTATACTATATTGTAACATTTGATTCAATGCATTTTATACCATTTAAAGACAAAATATATATTGTTCAATAATATGAATGAATTAACCACTTCAACTAATATATATAAAACTTTATAAAATTTAAAAATATTTAATTTTAGGAGAATAGTATACACTGTTATCAAATTATTATATGAAGAAATATTAGAGTAGTAATAAAAGGAACTTAAAAATGGTTTAAATAACGATATAATTATAATTTTTCCTTCGAATCCTTGAAATAAAAATCATAAATATCAATAATAATTCTTTATAATATATAATTTATTTTTATATTACAACCATGATTGATACTCAGTTGCGTAAAAACTAGATATAGATTGTTTGTCAGTGATAATATGAATACCATATTTAAATTATTGCAATTTATTTATTACATAATTTTAATTTTTGAATAATTATAAATGCATGTTATTTAAGTAATCATTTGTCTCATTAGATGTTAATAGTGATTATACATGTACATAAATAAGATATTTAGCATATAAATAATTGAAACCATCGTAATTTACTAAGAAATTTAATATACCACAATTTACATGCTGACACACACATAACTTAATGTTACTTTGGTAACCGTAGTGTAAATAAAAAACTAACATATTTCCATGCATACATATGTTGAATTTCAAAAACTAACCTTTTTCATTAAAATCAACTTTTATATTAACAATAGTGTAAATTTTACATTACTGTATATTATGATTGCAAGTCATCCTGACTTCAATTATGCATTTTTTATCTTTTTAAATTGAATAAGTTAACTGTAAGTTAGTAGTGAACTTAATAATAATACAGACCATTACATATAGTTTATTTAAATAAAATTCAAAATTTTTGGTTAACTTTGTATTCAACATAAATGTTATTTTTTAACTTTTTATTTGTGAAAATACTAACGACATCCTACAGATTAAGTATAATCGTTTCATTTTAAACGTATACTGACTACCCTATTTATATTCATTCATTAAATACAAATTATATAACACAAACAAGAATATATATATATATATATATATATATATATATATATTGCTAATGAGTTATATTTGTAACGTTGTGTAATTTGGTACTGTCTTTTATGAAAATAATACGCATTGATAAACAATCAACTTGTATTTGATATACGTTAGTGTTAGATATATTTGATAATGTCATGGCTGATATGTTTTATGTTTAGCTTTCAGATCTTACTGAACAGGATAAATCAGTACTTAACTGTTGATCAGTACTTATACTGGAAGTCAGGACTTAAGGATATCAGTACGTATGTTATCAGGAGATAATCATCAGAAGATAGATATCAGAACTTAAGTGCTGAAGGATAATCAGATAAGGACAGTAGATGATTAAAGGAAAGAAGATCAAGATAAACATAAGAAGAGATATGCATGAAGAAGAAATTCCGTGAAGAATGGAATACTTGGAAGAAAAGATATCTGATTGATATATTTTAGGAAGCAGAATTATATTCCATATCAATTAGCGATTATCTTGTAACTGTGTAGTATATAAACACAGACATAGGGTTTACACTATAAGTGTTATCATTATTAGAAAAGATTATTCATTATAACCCTAGCAGCTCTCGTGATATTTGTTCATCACTGAGAGGTAACAGTTCCATACTGTAACAGAGTTTATTATTTCAATAAAGTTTGTTTTCTGTTACTTAAGTTCTTAAAGTTCGATTTGAGTGTACTATACACTGTATTCACCCCCTCTACAGTGTGTGTGTGACCTAACAATTGGTATCAGAGCTACTCTGTTAACACACATACAGTTAAAGATCCAAACACAATCATGTCGGACACAGAAACTCCAACTAAGCCTACCACAACTGAGGAACCACCAAAGACACAAATTCAGAGTCGGTATGAGACCATTAGAGTCCCCATAGTGAGACCATCTGAATATCCCATATGGAAGATAAGGATGACCATGTTCCTGGAAGCAACAGATCCAGAATACCTTGATAGAATCAAGGAAGGCCCTCACAAACCAACCAAGCTCGCAGTTGCAGTTGCAGGTGAAGCAGCAAAGACCGTACCAAAGGAGAAGAGTGATTACACTGTTGAAGACATAGCATCAATTGCTAAGGATGCTAAGGTACGACACTTACTGCATAGTGCCATTGATAATGTAATGTCAAACAAGGTAATCAACTGCAAGACTGCTAAGGAGATATGGGATGCTCTGGAAACAAGGTGTCAGGGAACTGACACAATTAAGAAGAACAGGAAGACAATACTCACTCAAGAGTATGAACACTTTGACTCAAAGGCTAATGAGTCATTGAATGATTTATATGATAGATTTGTCAAACTTTTGAATGATTTGTCATTGGTTGATAAAGAGTATGATCTTGAAGATTCAAACCTTAAGTTCCTGTTAGCTCTTCTTGAATGCTGGGATTTGAAGGCAACGGCAATAAGAGACAACTACAATCTTGATGAAACAACTCTTGACGAAATCTATGGAATGCTCAAGACTCATGAGCTGGAGATGGAACAAAGAAGCAAGAGGAAAGGAGGAAAGTCAAGGACAGTTGCTCTTAAGGCTGAAGAAGAATTCCCTAAAGCAGCTTTCTCAAAGAAAGACAAGGGTAAAGCTCTTTTCATAAAGTCTGATACTGAGTCATCAAGTTCTGAGAGTAATGATGACTCATATTCTGAAAGCTTGCCTGAGACTGATGCTGATGAGGAGATGATGAAGCTGTGTGCTCTTATGGTGAAAGGAATCACAAAGATTGCATACAGGAAGTTCAGGAAGGGAAAGAAGTTTTCCAGAAAAGGCATAAGTTCTGATAAGAAGAATTTCAGAAGATCTGAAGGCAGAGGAGGAAAGTCTGACAGAGGAGATTACACCAATGTTAAATGCTATAACTGTGGTGAGAAAGGCCACATATCTCCTGACTGCAAGAAGGTAAAGGGTGACAAAGGCAAGGCTCTTGTCACAAAGCAGAAAAGCTGGACAGACACCTCAGACTCTGAAAGTGAGGAGAACTATGCATTGATGGCAAATGCTGATAAAGAAAGTGCTGAGAGCAGTTCTGAAGCTGCTGAAACAAAGGTACCTCAGACTACTTATGCTTTTCATACTGATGATATTAATGAGTTGAGAAGATATCTTAAAACCATGTTTGTTAGCTATAGAGATTAAACTTTAACATGTGAAAGATTAACTTCTGAAAATCTTGCATTTAAGAAAAGGAATGATTTCTTAGAAAAAGAGTTAGTCATGTTCCATCAAACTCAGAAGGATAGAGATGATGCCTTTTATGTTAGGAATGAAGTGCTAAAATTAAATGAATCTCTAAAAACTGAGTTAGAAAAGGAAAGAGAGATTATCAGGACTTGGACTAACTTTGGCAAAACAACTCAAAATTTGCTAAGTAGTGGAAACTGGAAAGAGGGTTTAGGTTATGGAGAAGATAAGAATGATAAAGGAACTGAAGAAATTAAGCATGTTGTTAAGCAAAAGCCAAAGTTTAAACCTGTTAAGTTTGTAACTGTAAAGTCTGAAAATGAGAAATCAGAAGTTAAAGAGGAATTAACTTCTGACAAACTAAAACAGGAAAAGACAGCTGAAGTGAACATAGGCTTAATGACAAAGAAGCAGCTTAAACATAAGCTGAAAGATGTTAAGAATGCAAACAAGGTAAAATCACCTAGGAAAAATAGGAATGGAAAGGAAGGTGTGAATAAAAGCAATGATTATAAACCTGTTCCTGATGCTCCTAGGAAAACATGTCATAACTGTGGAAGTTCTAACCATCTGGCTTCTTTTTGCAGGAAGAATAAGAATATTAACTCCTTACCTTCAAAATCAGGAGTTAAGAGTCAGTCTGTTAGATACAAACCACAAAATCCTTGTTTTCATTGTGGTAGTTTATGGCATTCCATTTATACTTGTAAGGAATATCATAGTTTGTACTATGATTATTATCAAATAAAACCTTCTTTGAAGAAAGTTTCCATTGTTCCTTCTAGTGTAAATTCTGATTCAAAGTCTGATAGTGTAAGTTCTGATAAGAAAAATGTTAACATAAATTCTGATGCTAAATCCGCTGCAAATGTTAACAAACTTAATAAGGCCAAAGGATCCAAGCAAGTCTGGGTCCTTAAAACTAATAATTAGTGGTCTTTGTGATTGCAGAGCAACAGGAAAAATATTCTAGTTCTGGACAGTGGATGTTCAGGACATATGACTGGAAATAAGGCCCTGCTATCAGACTTTGTGGAGAAAGCTG
Organism: Apium graveolens; assembly: GCF_009905375.1. NCBI lineage: Eukaryota > Viridiplantae > Streptophyta > Magnoliopsida > Apiales > Apiaceae > Apium > Apium graveolens. Next base: position 237,659,258 of record NC_133650.1, on the reverse strand, counting down.
GCCCAAGTGTTTCTTATGGAGATGACAACATTGGAAAAACATTGGGATATGGCAATATCAATCTTGGAAATGTCATAATTAAACAAGTAGCTCTGGTCTCAGGACTTAAACACAACCTACTGAGTATAAGTCAAATCTGTGACAGAGGTTATCATGTTGATTTTTTTGAAGAACATTGTGAAATTGTGAGTAAATCTAAAGGCAAAGTTGTTCTGAACGGATATAGGCGTGGTAACATTTATGAAGCTAAGCTTTCAACAAGTACTGATGGTTCTGCAATCTGTCTGATGAATAGAGCATCAATTGAAGAAAGCTAGAATTGGCATAAGAAACTCTCTCATTTAAATTTTAACAATATAAATGAACTGGTCAAGAAAGATCTTGTGAGAGGATTGCCAAACACAGTATTTGCTCCTGATGGTCTTTGTGATTCATGTCAGAAAGCCAAACAAAGAAAATCTTCATTCAAGAGCAAGACTGAATCATCAATTCTTGAGCCTTATCATCTAATACATGTTGATCTATTTGGTCCAGTAAATGTCATGTCTATTGCAAAGAAGAAGTATGCGTTGGTCATAGTGGATGAGTTCACCAGATACACATGGGTGTATTTCTTGCACACAAAAAGTGAAACTGCATCTATCTTGATTGATCATGTCAAACAGCTGGATAAAATGGTCAAAGATTCTGTGAAAATTTTAAGGAGTGATAATGGCACTGAGTTCAAGAATTTGATAATGGAAGAGTCCTGCAAAAGCCATGGAATAAAGCAGGAATTTTCTGCTCCTGGAACTCCACAGCAAAATGGAGTTGTTGAAAGGAAGAATAGAACTCTCATTGAAGCTGCACGTACAATGCTTGAAGAAGCAAAGCTTCCAACCTATTTCTGGGCTGAAGCTGTGCAGACTGCTTGTTTTACTCAAAATGCAACACTCATTAACAAGCATGGAAAAACACCATATGAGATGGTGAAGAAAAAGAAGCCAAATCTGAAATATTTTCATGTATTTGGATGCAAGTGTTTTGTTCTCAAGACTCATCCTGAACAGCTATCAAAGTTTGATCTAAAAGCTGATGAAGGAATCTTTGTTAGATATCCACTTTCCACAAAAGCCTTCAGAGTCTATAATTTGAAAACAAAAGTGGTCATGGAATCTATCAATGTCTCTTTTGATGACAAGAAGATCACTGGTCTTGAAGATTTCATTGACCATGATCAACTGAGATTTGAAAATGAAGACTCAAATTCTGATACTGAAAATCCTGACAGTCTAAGTCCTGATACTGTAAACTCTGATGGATTAAACTCTGATGTTATTGAAACTGTGGTGACTACGTCAAAGGAAGATGCACCTATGTAGGGGGAGCATACTCAAGATCCTACCACATCTCAAGAAACATCAGAACATGCATCTGGCTCTTCAAGTTCTGATTCGTCAAGTTCTGATAAGCCAAGTTCTGATAGTGCTGAAAATCTAAATACTGAAGAATCCAACTCAGAGAGCATAGTTTGAGGGGGAGCATCAGAAAATGAAAATGAAGATAGCATGGATCATGGGGGAGCATCCAGTTCTAGAGAAAACCTTCCATCTGCAAGGAATTGGACAAAATCACATACACCTGATTTGATAATTGGAAATCCTGATGCAGGTGTCAGAACTAGAACAGGTACTTCAAATGAATGTCTTTACAATTCTTTTCTCTCTCAGGCTGAGCCAAAGAAAGTGGAAGAAGCTCTTCAAGATGCTGATTGGGTGCAAGCAATGCAGGAAGAGTTGAATGAATTTGAAAGAAACAAAGTCTGGACCCTAGTGCCAAGACCAAAGAATAGATCTGTTATTGGTACAAAGTGGGTATTCAGAAACAAAACTTACAGTGATGGCATAATTACAAGGAATAAGGCAATGCTGGTTGTAAAAGGATATTCTCAACATGAGGGAATTGATTATGATGAAACATTTGCACCAGTTGCTAGGTTAGAAGCCATAAGGATATTTTTGGCTTATGCTGCTCACAAAAAGTTTACTGTCTTTCAAATGGATGTGAAAATTGCTTTTCTCAATGGAGAATTGGAGGAAGAGGTATATGTTGAACAACCTCCAGGTTTTGTAGATACCAAACATCCAGATTATGTCTACAGGCTTGATAAAGCACTTTATGGACTTAAGCAAGCTCCTAGAGCATGGTATGAGACTTTAGCTCAGTTTCTTCTGGAAAGTGGATTCAACAGAGGGACAATAGACAAAACACTGTTCTACCTCAACCATGGAAATGACTTACTTCTGGTCCAGATTTATGTTGATGATATCATTTTTGGATCTACAAATGACAAACTTTGCAAGAAGTTTGCCAAACTAATACAGTCAAGATATCAGATGAGTATGATGGGGGAACTTAGCTATTTTCTGGGCCTTCAAGTCAAGCAGAATGAGGAAGGCACTTTTATTTGTCAAACCAAGTACACCAGAAACTTGCTGAAGAAATCTGGAATGCAAGATTGTTCAAGTGCATCCACTCCAATGGCCACCGCTACAAAACTGGATAAGGATACCGGTAAATCAGTAGATATTACTGACTACAGAGGTATGATTGGCTCTCTACTCTATCTAACTGCTAGTAGACCTGATATCATGTATGCTACCTGTCTTTGTGCAAGATTTCAAGCAGATCCAAGAGAACCTCACTTAATAGCTGTAAAAAGAATCTTTAAGTATCTTAAAGGAACAACTGCTCTGGGATTATGGTATCCTAGAGAATCAGATTTTAAACTAATAGGTTACTCAGATGCAGATTTTGCAGGAATGCAAAATTGACAGGAAAAGCACAAGTGGAAGCTGCCAATTTCTTGGAGGCAGATTGGTTTCTTGGTACAGCAAGAAACAAAAGTCAATTTCCACATCAACTGCAGAAGCAGAGTATATTGCTGCAGGAAGCTGTTGTGCACAGATTCTTTGGATGAAGAATTAGTTACTGGATTATGGGTTAACATATTTCAAAATCCCTATTTACTGTGATAATCAAAGTGCTATTGCTATGACAGGTAATCCAGTTCAACACTCAATGACAAAGCACATCAGCATCAGGTACCACTTCATCAGGGAACATGTGGATGAAGGTACAGTGGAATTGCATTTTGTTCCCACAGATCAACAACTGGCAGATATCTTCACAAAACCACTGTGTGAAGCTACTTTTACAAGATTGGTAAATGAACTTGGAGTGGTTTCAGGTTCTTTCTCTAAATCTGCTTAGACTTGTTCTGTGTTATCAGACTTTATGCTCAGTATTTACAGAATTAATCTCATTATATATTCTGTGCTTAATTGATAAATGTCTTTAAGTACTGACTGTTGTCTGATATATGTTTCTAAACTCTGATAAGTGATATGTCTGTTCAAGTACCTATTCGATCCTATGAGGATAACTGTGCTAGATACTGACCTAGTAGTCTTCAATAAATAAATGATTCCATGAAAGAAGTAATTATTTCAGTGGAATCTTATGACACTAGCAAATTCTGATAATTGAGCTTAGTTAAGTTTACTTTGTATATCTTATTACTAAGTCACAAATTAGAATAATGCTACTCATCTGTTCAGTTCTGATACTAGTAAAACTGCTGAATGTACTAAGTGCTGATAAACCTCACTTATCAAAAGAAAAAGCAAAAAGATCAAAGAATAAAATCAGGTACTCCTTTGAGATCTAGAGTAAAAATGTGGAAGGGACGACCCAAGTGCATTGCTGGTATTAAGTAAATATGTATTAGAAAAGCAAAATATTTTCTTGGTGACTTTTCACACTCTATGATTACTGGAGAAATACTCTGATAATAGCATAAATTCTGATAAACAGTCGTGACTCACTTACACTGAGAAGCCACTGTAAAATAGAATTTCAAAAGATGCATAAAATTAGCACAAAACAGTTGAGGTGGACTCAAGCATGAACTCATTCATCAGTAGGTTTCAGGACAATGACAGCTCTTTAGCAAAATTTTAGTTATGCCTTATTTCTAAGATGTACTGAAGTGAATCAGACTTTACTCTTTGTCTGTTATTTAGCTTAATGCACACACTAATCACTCCATCTGAATGATGAAAATTTCTGTGGTGGTCTATGTTATTTTAGATAAACAGTCATTGTGTCATTATTGCACAAATTCTGAGGACAAGTTCTAGTTACATGTTCTGGTGATTAAGTTCTGACGTCTATAACTCAGAACTTGTATGAGGATTTACTAAGATGGGCTTTCCTTTTTCGAGTTAAGAAATTATGTTCTGATGACTGTTAAGTTCTGGTATAGGTCTAAGTTCTGATTTCTCAGTCTAATCCTTTACTTGGCTTATCTGTGAATAAAATTTGATAACAGTCTCAGTTCAAACTAGAATATGTTGAAGTGGAAGATTAATAGTCACTATGATTAGGATTAATGGTATTCGTTCTTGAACAGTCCACTGTTTCTTGTTGCTTGTGCGTTTTAAAACATGATTCCTCTTTCCAATGACTGTTATTCTTTTTCAAAGTCTAGGGAGACGAGGTAGAATTAATTCTACCTGTCAGCATTCAATATCTTTGCGTCTCCTGGCATTCTCTTGCCTATATAAACAGCCACTTCACATTAGTCTTCTCATCACACTTTTATCACAAATTTAATCTTGTTTTTCATTTACTATCACAAATGGCTGAATTTGGCTGGTTCTACAATTACGGTGATGAGACTGTGCATGTCTTTTTGAATGGAATTCCAACTCCCTACCCTATCACCAACATCCCTCACAATCTCTGGATTCAATTTCCAGAGGTTATCAAACGTGATCTGGTGGCCGTTCGAAGAGACCTTCACCTTCGTCGTATCCGTCAGCAAGAGCGAATCATATGACTCGCCATCTTGTTTGTCGAAGATAGGAAGAGGAAGATGACTTAATCTTGTCTTCTTCCTGTTTTTCTTCATCATCAGCTTTGTCAGGCTTCTTAGCTAGGACTAAGGCTGTTGATGTTAGATTTAGAAGCTTAGGGAAAATCTTGTATAAGTACTGATGTCAATTTCCAATTCATGAATGTATTATCTTGATATATTAATGAAAATTATTTTTACTTCAAGATTTGATCTCTGAGTTATTTGTCTTGTTTTGATAAATCCTGATTGATATTCTGATGACCATTTAAATTTTGTTTTATTTAAGTTCTGATTCTCTGTCAGCACTTATTCATCGAAATTATCTCGGTCATTTTTAACATGATTTATTTTCAGAATATTAATGTTGCAGTGAAAAATAATTCAATCAGTGCTAACGGGTTAAATTTTGAATTAAAATTGTTTCCCTTGATACATGGAACAGTTTTTCCTTGAAACTCGGCAAATGGGTAAGTAATGATTACTGTTTTCTCGAGCCCAGTAACTATCCGTTATTACTGCATGTCTGACAGGTGTCCAACGGTAATATTTTTGTTTGTATAAGTACAGCAGAGAGAAGATTTCTTTAATCTTTTTAATTTCTTCATCTTTTATCTCTCTTCTTACTTTTACTCTCCTTCACTTTACTTTTTCCGTTGTTTTCATACAGACATTATATCAAACACCTAACAGGCATACTTAATTCTCAATTTTTTCACATGGCACCAAAGGATTTAATCATTGATGGAGCTAAGTTTGTCCCTAACAACTATGCTGCAGTTCTTGATCACACTGAAGCTCCATCTGAATTGCACTTTGTGCAAGATCTTCTTGCACATAGTGAGGTTGGGTACGCCCTAACTCAGCCTGAATTATTTTCAAGTCAACAAGTTCTGAGGTTCTGGAGGACTGGAGTTTTTGATGATGGTGGTAAATGAGGAACTCCCAGTATTATCTTCCAAGTGGGTGATTCATCCTATGTAGTCACTCCTGGTACAGTACGAAGAGCATTACATCTTCCAGAAGATTGTACTTTCTCTATACCAGAGGAATCAGAACTTCGGGAGTTAATGACTGATTTGGGATATGAAAAGAGTCTGATGAAACTAGGACAATTGAAACGGGCTCATATCAGAAGAGAATGGAGTTTCTTCTTCGATTGCATCACCAAGGCTTTTGGCAACAAGTGTTCAAACTTTGATGCTATCCCAATAATGAGTCAGCACATCGGGTATGCACTTATCAATCAAACTCACTTTGATTTTGCAACTGCTTTAATTGGTTTTATTGGGGATAGGATGACAGAGGATAGAACTGTTGTTTACTTTGCTCGATTCTGTCAACTTATTTATACGTATTGTACTGATGAACCCCAGTTAGTCAGCACTCAAACCCCACCTTTTAAGGTTGCAAAAAGGTACTTTAACGACCTGATACATGCTGACACAAAGAAATCAATGGTGAGACCATTACAGATTCCTCAGTCTGTGAAACAGATTCTGGTAAATGCTGATCCTGCTACTTACCAATCTGTTTACTCCAATGTTCAACCAACTCACCATAACCAAAATTCATCATTTTCAGTCCCTACCACTCAGGGTATATCTCAGCCTACCCTCAGAACTTATCTCAAATCCTATCTCTCCACTTCACAGACTGCTCAACCTTCTTCTTCAGCACCTACTGTGAAGCCTACATCCTCTAAGCCAAAGAGAACAAAGACTGTTCCTCAAACACCTCAAAAGAGGAGGAGGATTACTTTGAGAGATGAATCAGATTCTGAGGAACAGATTTCTTCTTCAGAACCTGTGGTAAATGAAGCTGAGAAAGCAACTTCTCAGAAGGATTCTGATATTGGGGGTTCTAAGCTTCTCAAAAGGCTTAGACGAATGACTGTTCCTGAAACTCCCAAAGAATCCAAATCAACAAGGAAGTACAAGAAACAGAGGGCACAAAGGCCAGTTTCAGATGATGAAGAGGAAGCAGCTAAGGAAGGGGATCAGGAATCTCTGATCTCACAAGACAAGGAATTTGCTCCAGTCACTTCTTCTCCATCAACTCCATCTCAGGAAGCTGTATCTGACAAGGCTAACTCACCATCTGTGTCACTTGTTGATCCAGGCACAAGTGCTGAAATTGATACTCAGAACCTGGTTGTGCCTGAAATACTTTTCTTAGAAGCTCCAACAGCAAATAATCTTTTCACAACACCTGTTACTGATGCTGTTCAAACTCCAGAGTTATCAACAACACCTTCTTTGCATCAAGATGCTGATGATCAGACTTTAGGTGAGCATCAGGATTTGGCTGTTGATCAGAACTTAGTATCAGATCAGCAATTAGAGGATGCTGAAGCCTCCATTGCTACTCACACTGTTGTCTTATCAGAAGATACTGATTCTTTAAGTTCTGATGCTGCAAATGCTGGAGATACTGGTGAAGCTGCTCCAACTATAGATGCTGATGAAGCGGGTCCTTCAGGACATACTCCTCCACCGACTCTTCCTAAGTCTGAACTGGTAAAGGAGTTTGTTATCAGGGATGCACCAGTACCTTGGAGTGAAACTCCTGCAGGTCAGGAGTGGACTAAGGAATGGAACTCAGTTTCATGTGTTCCAAATGCATTACATCTTGCTGAGCACTTGACTAAAGCTGATGAAATGTTAAATTCTGATGATTTTAAAACCTAGCTTAGAGTCACTGCATTGAGTACTAAACATCTACATGGTCTTCATTCAACTACTCAAGCAGAGCTATACAAGATTCAGGAGAACTTTATCAAACAAGAACAAGTTTGGAAAATTGATAAGAAAAAGTTCTTTCAACCTACCATTGACAGGATTGCTTATATTGAGAAAACTCAAGAGAAACAACAAGCTCAGATTGATGACATTCTGACAAATCAAGCTTCTCAGCAATCGCAACTTACTGAAATCCAATCCTCAGTGGAATTACTTATCTCTCTTTTACTACCTGCTGATGCCAAAAAGGGGGAGAAGGTAATTAAGTCCAAATGCAAAACCAACAAGACACTGTAAGGAAAGGATGATGGAAAAGATGACCAAGGAAACTCTGGAATGGGTAGTGGTTATAGTCAAGGTAGAAGATTCACATCAAGACAAGCTAGTCACAGGACAAGTTCTGATACTGGGAAAAGAATAAGTTCTGCTGCTGGTAAAAGGATAAGTTCTGATGAACTTCTAGATCTTGATGAAGAAATGTCAAGACAGTTATTTCTTCAAGAAAATCCAGGAATGGACTTGGAAAGTTTAAAGGAAGAAGAAGCCAGACTTAAATCAGAGAAAGTCACATCTAAATCTGAAGCTTCTGGTAAAAAGTCACTTCCAAAAATTAAAGGCATTGTGATCAAAGAAAGGACACATACTGAAGCAACATTGGCTAGATCACAACCACAGATAGATCCAAGATCCAAGGGTAAAGAAAAGGTTGGTGAACCTATCAAGGTTTATGTACCTCCTGAGGAAGAAGAAATTGCTGATGAAAAAGATGATCTTGCTCTGACTTCAAGAAAAGTTCTTAAAACAACCTCTGACATGGCTCAAGTTGTTCAGAGTCAAGAAATTGTAAGTTCTGATATTCAGAAGAAGCAAGTAACCTCTGACAGAGCTCAAGTTAACTTGATATCAGAAAATAGATCAAAGACACTCCTACCAGGATTCACTAAAGCAAAACAGACTCAATCTTTGAAGACTACTGCAAGTGGTTTTGAAGCAAGAGTAGTTACTAGAAAGGAAGCTAGAGATAAAACTGGATTGGGAAGTACTGATGAAAGAAGAGTACACAACACTACCAATGATCCAACTTCCTTGAGTGAACCAGGTATTGGAGCAACTCCCGAGAGATTGAATCAACTGGAATCTGTACAGATGGTTTACCATACCTACTTGAAAGAATACATCATGTTGTATTTCATGACAGATGGTAGGGTTTATCATATAAGACAAAATGCCATTCCATTGAAGTATTTTGAAGAATTGGAGCATGTACTTTTCTTACTTCAAGTGGATGACAGAATAACAGAGACTGCTGCAAACTACTTAAAAGAACAGATTCAGAGACAGAAAAGGCTTTATTCTGTTAAGTCTGACAGCATATATGTTCCAAAGTACAGAGATCACAATGGTGATATTGTTGATATGAAGCCTAATACTGCACAGATCAGAACGTATCTTGGTATTAAGGGACTTGAATTCAATCTAGAGTCTGAAAAAGCTTATATTATAAGACTAGATCAGGAGTTGAGAAAAGCAAAGATCAATGATCTCAGAGCTGCAATCTTTCAAACTGGTGAAGATACTGCAGAGCTTAAAGATGTTAAAAGGAGAATGATTGATGAACTAAGATATGCTGAGAAATGTTTGTTGAAAAACTATCTCAGAACAACTCCTGACATCAGAGAGATTAGAAAATGAAGAAGCCAAGTCGAAGATCTACAACTGCTTAAATTCTGATATTTATACAGACTGAAGTTGTTATCAGAAGTTGAAATTGGTAAAAGCTTTAAGGACTGTAAGTTGTAGTTATCTAGTCTAATTCTCATGCATTTGTACTTAATGTTTTTGACATCATCAAATATCTGTTAAACTTGTATATTATGTTAATTTACAAGTTGGGGGAGATTGTTAGATATATTTGATAATGTCATGGTTGATATGTTTTATGTTTAGCTTTCAGATCTTACTGAACAGGATAAATCAGTACTTAACTGTTGATCAGTACTTATACTGGAAGTCAGGACTTAAGGATATCAGTACGTATGTTATCAGGAGATAATCATCAGAAGATAGATATCAGAACTTAAGTGCTGAAGGATAATCAGATAAGGACAGTAGCTGATTAAAGGAAAGAAGATCAAGATAAACATAAGAAGAGATATGCATGAAGAAGGAATTCCGTGAAGAATGGAATACTTGGAAGAAAAGATATCTGATTGATATATTTTAGGAAGCAGAATTATATTCCATATCAATTAGCGATTATCTTGTAACTGTGTAGTATATAAACACAGACATAGGGTTTACACTATAAGTGTTATCATTATTAGAAAAGATTATTCATTATAACCCTATCAGCTCTCGTGATATTTGTTCATCACTGAGAGGTAACAGTTCCATACTGTAATAGAGTTTATTGTTTCAATAAAGTTTGTTTTCTGTTACTTAAGTTCTTAAAGTTTGATTTGAGTGTACTATACACTGTATTCACCCCCTCTACAGTGTGTGTGACCTAACAGTTAGACATTGTACAACATTTATAAATAAGAAAACAATTAAACACATTATAATTGCATGATGCATAAATTTTTTTCAGAAAATGACCCGTGCCTCGCACGGGTTATTATGCTAGTTACTAGATAACGTGACAACACAAATGACGAAATTTAATTGGCGGACACATATATGCATGTTGGTCCCATATCAAGTTACTAAATATAATAGTGCTTTAAACGAACCGAGTCGAGCCGAGTTTTGACATAAACGAGCCAAAGTTTGCTTTTTTTTTCTTAACGATCTCGAGCCAAGTGGAGCTTTTTTATCGAACAAAAGTTTTGTTCGAGTTCAAGCTCGTTAATGAAATGAACCGAACTCGAGCTTATATCGAGCACTAACGAACCGAGTCGATTATGAGTTGTTATCGAGTAGATCGTGAACAGTTAAAATTTGTAATTTTTTTAAAGATTTAAAGAAGACTCGGTCCAATCTAATTTTAAATTACGGGCCCAGCCCATCTCCAATAAACGCCCTGAAGACTAAAATTGTAAAAGTAAATCCCTAAATGCTAAAGTCGCACCTTTCAAACTCTCACAAACAATCGATTCAATCGAATCTCTCAGATTTGAGATTCCTAATTAAACAAGACTCTCAGATTCCTACTCCAACAAGATTCACATTCAGTAAGTCTTACCTCTCAGCCATATCTCTTTCACAATATATGTGTGTGTATGATTATCAAGTTCAATTACTTCATATATCCTTCTTTTTTGTCATCGATTTGTGTTGTTTATCTATCCCCTTGTTTTATTGTAGGTCTTTAAGTTGAAATGGCAAGGAAAAAACCTCACTTTGAAGTCATTCCCGAAAATGCTGAATTTTAGCAAGAACCATTAAGAAGTCTAGGCGATGAAACACCAACCGAACACCACTGATGATTGAGATGAAGACGACACTGCTGAGAAACCTGAACAAGAAGAGATTCGAGGAAAAGAAAAGGTCAAAGCAAAGGTCAGACCGTTGAAGTCGAAACTCAACAATAAAATCAGGATATTGAGATTTCTTATCAAAAGAAAGAAAGAAAGAAAAAATCTCGATGTTATTCGTATTAATACAGATGGTAATGACACATCAGCAGAGCACAAAGTTGCAGAGCATCAAGCTGCATTGGTTAGCCCTAAGCCATAACACATGTTCACTATAGGACGTGCTATAGAGTCACAAGTTATGCAGGAGTTAGATAAGGATACTTGGACTTGAGTCATTACTTAGCCAGCTGTTATTCTGTTAGGTTCTGATTTATCTATAAATATGTAAAGCATAACTTGGTTCAGTTAAGTTTTTTGAAATACATTTTATCAGTTTTTCTCTTTTCTTCTTGTTCAAGTTTACTCATGTACATTCATAGTTTTATATTTACAATTCTATCATGGTATCATAGCCAAATATGATCGTTTACGATTGTAGATATTGTTTCCGTCTTACTCGTTCACGCGCTTATTGATTCGTTTTCAATTTCACATCGCTTATGACGAGTTTAAGCCCTAATTTTCAGGTTTAATCGTTCCTTTTCATCTTTCACTGCTTGTTTCTGTGATTAAACAATTGAGACTGTAATCTTCTAGATCACATCTATTTAGTTTAAAGTTGTTGATTGATATTTGTCAAACAGACTTGTTTTGCACAAATTAACGAGTATTAGATCACTTTTCTTCTATCAGTCATGTTGAAAAATATTCTTGTTGATGATGTCCGTACTTCTGCTTCAAGTAATCATGTAGATGATGTAATTGAAGAAGAAAAGGATACATAATAGGTTGTTCTTCAGAATTTCAGTGATATAGCTATTGATAGCAATGCACATCCATTGTTCATACATAACACGGATCATATAGGCTTGCAATTGTTAGCTAAGAAACTACTAGGTCTAGATAATTATGCTTCTTGGTGTAGATCTATGTGGATAGCTTTGAATGCGAGAAATAAGTTCGTTTTGGTTAATGGAACATATTCGAAACCAGCTAAATCTTCTCTGTTGTATGCACAATGGGAGAGAGTCAATGATCTAGTTATAACTTGGATCTTAAACTCAGTAGTTGATGACACTTTGGATGGATTGAATTATGTCACTACAGCTAGTGAAGCTTGGGATAAATTGAGAGAATATTTTTCTGGAGTAAGTGGACATAGAATATTCCAGGTTTTGAAGAACATTCATAGCCTAGAACAAGGAAATAGAAATGTTGAAGTCTATTTTCACAAATTAAAAGGCTTATGGGGTGAGTATATTGTTCTTGAGCCTAAGGTAGACTGTGTTTGTGGTGCTTACAAAGTTCAAATTGAAAGAGATCAGAAAAGAAAATTACTCCAATTTCTCATGGGATTACATGACAGCAACTATACAATTCGTGGTCAAATCTTAATGATAACACCTATGCCCACTATTTCTCAAGCCTATGCATATGTTAAACAAGATGAGAGGACAAGGCAAGGATTTCATAGTCCAGTTCAAAAATTGAGTCCATTTGCTAATGCCTTGGTAGCAAATTCTAGTGCAGATGCTTCTGCTTCCAGTGTTGTTTTTAAGGAAATATCAGTCAAGCCAGTTCTTTAATATTTGCATTGTAATTACAATGGACATACTAAAGAAAATTGTTTCAAGATTATTGGTTATCCAGCAAATTGGAAGAAGAAGAAGGAAGCTGGTAGTGTGCAGAATCCTTCTCAATTTTGTACTTTGCCTAAGAATATTCAGGCTAATTCTGCTTTAACTGGTTCCATGACTTCTAGTAATGATCAAATGCATAATATGCAGAGCCAGATCAACCATATCAGCCAGATGATGAGTTTCTTTATGGGAAATTCTATAGGCAAAGGTAGTCCTGAGGATCATTTAGTTGGCATGGTCACTTCAAAAGTGGGTCTGGTAGTTTCTCAAGTTTCCAAATGTGTATGGTTGATTGATTCTGTACCAACAGGCCATATTTTTTTCTCACTTGATTTACTGGTTGATGTCAAGCCTTTACCAGTACCTATTCATTTGGCTTTTCCAAATGATGCTTCTCTGTTGGTTACTCAAATTGGTTCTTATAAAGTGCATTCACAGTTCAAACTTCATAATGTGCTGTTTGTATTAGGAGCAATTGATGATATCAAATAGAAATTATCAGAAACATCGACGGGGGATGACTACAAGCATCGACGGATGATGACTACAAGCAAAGACGGATGATGACTACAAGCATCGACGGATGATGACTACAAGTATCGACGGATGATGACGACATTGACGGATGTTGATAATCGACGGATAATGATATCAATGGATGATGATGTCAACGGATGATGAAATTAGTATTTATCACATCAGTTGATCTTTGAGGAGGAAAAGAAAACAGGAACTCAAGTCGGTGAAGGACTTTATCTCAGAAGCAATTGTATAGGTTTCTTTGTAGTTAATAGAATAGGATTCCTTATACATCGGTAGTTGTGCTCTATATAAAGCACATATTAGGTTCATGCTATATGCATTGCGACATTGTTATATCTTTCACATAACCTAGCAGCTCTCAAGGATATTTGTTCATCCTTTTGAGAGAGTACGATTGTAATAAGTTTTTATCAGTTAATATAAAAACTGTTGATTATGTTGAAACTTTGTCAAATTGATTGTATTAACTGTATTCACCCCCTCTACAGTTGATCAAGGGCCTAACAAGTGGTATCAGAGCTTGCTGTTAACTTACAAACAGTTTAAGTTCTGAAGATTAATCAACCATGTCATACAAAGGAGAAGAAGAAACACGGAATCTGGATCCGAAGCCACAACCCCCAGCCACATCACAGATAAGCGGCAACATGAGTAGGTATGAAGCAATCAAGGTGCCCATCCTAAAAGTGCATAAATATCCAATCTGGAAAGTCAGGATGACCATGTGCTTGGAAGCCACAGATCCTGAATATCTGAACAGGATCTATGATGGTCCTCACAAACTAATGAATATAGCTTTTTCGGTTGCAGGATAACCAGAGAAGATGACAGACAAAGACATGAAGGATTACTCTCCTGAAGATATTTCATCTATCATGAAGGATGCTAAGGTCGGACATATTCTGCACAGCTGTCTTGATAGTTTTATGTCCAATAGAGTCATTGGATGTAAGACATCAAAAGAGATATGGGATGCTTTAGAAGTAAAGTGTCAAGGTACAACTGTTATCAAGAAGAACATGAGGACAATACTTACTCAAGAATATGGGAACTTTGACTCAAGGGACAATGAGTCCTTAACTGAGATTTATGACAGATTTCAGAAGTTACTGAATGACTTATCTCTTGTCGAAAAAGAATATGATTTGGAGGACTCAAACATGAAGTTCCTACATTTTCTCCCTGAAAAGTGAGACTGTAAGGTCACATCAATAAGGGATAACTATGAACTTGATGAAATTCCTCTAGATGAGATCTACAGAATTTTTAAAACTCATGAACTAGAGATGGAGCAAAGAAGCAAGATGAAAGGATCAAAAGCTAGACCAGTTGCACTCAAAGTTGAATGGAAGCCAGAGGAGAAAGCTAGGAGGAAAAGCTACTCCAAAGGGAAAGCCATGATTGCTAAGTCAGATATTGAATCATCAAATTCTGATGATGACTCAAATTCTGATACTGAATCAGATACTGACAGTGATCATAACAAAAATAAAGATATGGAACAAATGGTTGCCCTACTGGTTAAAAACTTCAAGAAGATGGTCTACAAGAACTTCAGGAAATGGAGAAGATTTTCCAGTTCCTCAAACTCTGATAAGAGGTACAGGAGAAATAATGAATCAGGATCTGGAAAACTTAATAAGTAAAAAGAGAGATGTTACAACGGTGATGGAATTGGACACTTTGCAGCTGACTATAGAAAACCCAGAGCTGAGAAGAAATAACCCTTGATCTCAAGGAAGAGAAATTGGGATGATTCCTCAGACTCAGATGATGGAGTGAATTATGCTCTTATGGAAAAAGTTGATGCTAAGAATGACAATGTTGAATTAAAGGTACCTCAGTCTACTCTTACTTTTGATACTGATGATATCTATGAGTTAAGATTATTTCTTAAGTCTCTACATGTTAGTTTTAGGGATCAAACCTTAGAGAACAATAGAATCAAGAGTGAAAACTCTGTGCTAAAGAAAAGGAATGATTACCTAAAAACTGAGTCATTTTCCATGCTAGAAATTCGAAAAGAAAGAGATAATGTTGTTTATGTTAAAGAAAAATTGTTAGAAAAACATGCTTATCTAGAAAATGAGCTAGATAAAGAAAGAGAAGTCATTAAACTTTGGACTAACTCAGGAAAATCAACTTAGAAAATTCTAGAGAATGGTTGTTGGGGATCAGGATTAGGATACTCAGCTAGATCTAATTCTGATCAGGAAAGTGGAAAAGAAACTGAGATAACATAACCAATAAAAACTGATAGCAAGGTCAAATTGAACAAGGTTCAAATAAAGACCATTAAGTTTAATCCTAGTGATAATTCTGTTGAGTCAATTTATGAGGAAGGTACCACCTCAGCACCTAGATCAAACTTAATTACTGAAAAGAGTGAACAAGTTCACACAAACTCAGTAAATATTGGTTCAATGACTCAGAAACAGCTTAAGCAAAAGCTAAAGGATCTACACATGAAAGACAAGAGGAAAAGGTCTAGGAAAAATAGGAATGACAAGGTAGGTGTTAATAAGAATGGAAATTATGTAACCCCACCTAATGCACCTAGAAAGACCTGTCCAAACTATGGTAGCACTAATCATCTTGCTAATTTTTACAAGAAGAATATAATGATAAGTACTGTTTCTTCCAAATTAGAGTTTAGGAATAAAGCATTTAAATATAAACCACAGAGTCCTTGTTTTTATTGTGGAAGTGTTTGGCATTCTATTTATACATGTAAAGAGTATCACAGTTTGTATTATGATTATTATAAACTGAAACCCTCTTTAATTAAAGCAAAATCTGTTTCTGCATATATAAATACTGATAGTAAGAATGTAAACATAAATTCTGATATGAAGTCTTCTGCTGCATATGTTAACAAACTTAAAAAGGCCAAAGGATCCAAGCAAGTCTGGGTCCCTAAAAACACTAACTGATTCAAATTACTGATTTCAGGGTGACAGGAGGAATGCTCTAGTCTTGGACAGTGGATGCTCAGGACATATGACTGGTTATAAATCACTGCTATCAGAATTTGAGGAGAAGGCTGGCCCAAGCGTTTCTTATGAAGATGACAACTTAGGAAAAATCTTGGGATATAGCAAAATCAAAGTTGGAAATGTCATCATTGAAAATGTAGCTCTAGTTGCAGGACTCAAGCATAATCTGATTAGTGTTAGTCAAATATGTGGAAGAGGTTACCATGTCAACTTTTATAAGGAGCATTGTGAAATTGTTAGTAAGTCTGATGGCAAGATCACATTGACTGGTGTGAGACATGGTAGTTTATATGAAGCCAGGGTCTCCACAATAATTGATAATTCAAAAGTTTGTCTACTGAGTAGAGCATCTGTGGAAGACAGCTGGAACTGGCATAAAAGACTTTCTCGCCTGAACTTCAACAATATAAATGAACTTATGAGGAAGGACCTTGTGAGAGTATTTCAAGGATTTCCCAGTGCAGTGTTTACTCCTGATGGCTTATGTGATTCATGCCAGAAAGCCAAGCAAAGGAAAACTTCTTTCAAGATTAAAATTGAATCCTCCATTCTTGAACCATATCATCTACTTCATGTTGATCTCTTTGGTCCAGTGAATGTTATGTCAATTTCCAAGAAGAGGTATGCACTCGTAATTGTTGATGAATATACAAGATACACATGGGTGTATTTTCTGTACACCAAAGGTTAATCTCCATCCATTCTTCTTGATCATGTAAGGGAGCTGGAGAAAGGATCAACATATAAAGTGAAGATAATTAGAAGTGATAATGGAACTGAATTCAAGAATAGTTCTATGGAAGAGTTCTGCAAACTCAAGGGGATAAGACAAGAGTTTTTCCTGCTCCTAAAACTCCGCAACAAAATGGAGTTGTTGAAAGAAAGAATAGAACTCTGATAGAAGTTGCAAGAACTATGCTAGAGGAAGCAAGATTGCCTACCTATTTCTGGGCCGAGGCTGTGCAAACTGTTTGCTTTACACAGAATACAACATTGATCAACAAGCATGGAAAAACACCATTTGATATGGTGAAGGGAAAGAAGCAAAATTTGAAATACTTTCATATATTTGGTTGTAAGTGTTTTGTTCTCAAAACTCATCCGGAGCAGCTTACCAAGTTTGATCTAAAAGACGATGAAGGAATATTTGTAGGTTATCCGTTGACTACAAAAGCTTTCAGAGTTTACAATCTGAAAAGAAGAACAGTCATGGAATCTATACATGTATCTTTCGATGACAAGAAGATAATAGGTCCAGAAGATGGAGATGACCATGACAAATTGAGATTTGAAAGTGAAGTACCTTATACTAAACTTATAAATCCTGACTCTGATATAGTAAGTCCTGATATCACTCAAAGCTCTGAGATTCCACAAGACAGTGGAAATTTTTCTAACACTGAAGCATCTGTTGAGGGAGAGCAACATAACTCAAATACAGAGACTACAACAAGTGATTCATCTCAAAAGACATCAGTAAAAAGATCATCAGACTCAACTTCCTCAAATTCTGATGAGTCAAATACTGATAACCATGGGAACACTGATTCAGGGGGAGCATCAGGAAACAACAGTGGTACTACTCAAAGACATAACAGAGAATTCATGGATCAATGGAAGGTTCATCTTCAAGGAGTCAACTTCCATCTTCAAGAAAATGGTCTAAGTCACACACACCTGACTTAATCATTGGAACCCTGACAGTGGTGTAAGAACAAGAAAAGCCACTCAGAATGAATGTCTCTACCATTCTTTTCTATCTTAAAATGAACATAAAAAGGTTGAAGAAGCTCTGTAAGATGCTGATTGGGTCACAGCAATGCCAGAGGAACTCAATGAGTTTGAAAGGAACAAAGTCTGGACTCTTGTGCCAAGACCAAAAAATAGATCTGTAGTTGGCACAAAGTGGGTGTTCAGAAATAAAAATGATAGTGAGGGCATTGTAACAAGGAACAAAGCAAGACTGGTTGCAAAGGGTTACTCACAACAAGAAGGCATTGATTATGATGAGACATTTGCTCCAGTTGCAAGGCTAGAGGCAATAAGAATCTTTCTTGCCTATGCTGCTCACAAGAAGTTTAAGGTATTCCAAATGGATGTGAAGAGTGCATTCTTAAATGGAGAATTCCAAGAGGAAGTTTATGTTGAACAGCCTCCAGGGTTTGTTGATCCAAGATATCCAAATCATGTCTACTTACTGGATAAAGCACTCTATGGACTGAATCAAGCTCCAAGGGCCTGGTATGAAACACTTGCTCTATTTCTTCTAGAGAGTGGTTTCATAAGAGCTACAATTGATAAAACTCTCTTTTATAAATACCATGGTAAGGACTTGTTATTAGTACATATATATATTGATATCATTTTTGGATCTACTAATGATAAACTATGTGAGAGATTTGCAAAGCTAATTCAGTCCAAGTATCAGATTAGTATAATGGGAGAATTGAGTTACTTTCCGGGGTTACAAGTCAAACAGACTAATGAAGAAATCTTCATAAATCAATCCAAATACACCAGGAATCTACTCAAAAATTTGGAATGCAAGACTGCTCAACTGCATCAACTCCTACGGCCACTGCAACCAAGTTAGATTTAAATACTGGTTCTTTAGTAGATATAACTAACTACAGAGGTATGATTGGCTCACTCATATATCTGACTGCTAGTAGACCTGATATCATGTATGCTACCTGGCTCTGTGCAAGGTTCCAAGCTGACCCTAGAGAACCTCATCTATTAGCTGTGAAAAGAATTTTTAAGTTTCTCAAAGGCACCATGAATCTGGGATTATGGTATCCTAGAGATTCAAATTTTAAGCTAATTGGATATTCAGATGTTGATTTTGTAGGATGCAAAATAGACAGGAAAAGCACTTCTGGATGCTGCCAATTCCTTGGTGGAAGATTGGTTTCTTGGTACAACAAGAAACAAAAGTAAATTTCCACATTTACTACAGAAGCTGAATACATTGATGCAGGAAGCTGTTGTGCTCAAATTCTATGGATGAAGAATCAATTACTGGATTATGGGTTAGACTATTCTTCTATTCCTATATATTGTGATAATCAAAGTGCTATTGCAATAACAGGAAATCTAGTGCGGCATTCAATAACTAAGCATATCAATATCAGATACCATTTCATAAGAGAACATGTGGAAGCTGGTATAGTGGAATTGGTCTTTATTCCAATAGATCAGCAAGTAGCAGATATATTCACCAAGCCTCTCTGTGAAGCTGCATTTACAAGATTGGTAAATGAATTGGGAATGATTTCAGTATAGTTCTCAAATTTTGATAATTAAGTCTGCTGATATTATTGAAGCATGGTATCTTGTTATTTGTCAGTACTTGTTAGATACTGATTTTGATGCTAAATGTTGATGTCATGATAACATGCAAATTGTGCTAAATGATCTTATGAAAATTGCATGTTAAACTACTGATTATGCTTATAAACTCTGTTATTAGGTAAACTTGCTTTGACTGATAGTTCATGTCAGTAGTTGATAAGTCCTGATAATTATAATTAAAATGCTGATAATGATCAAGACTTGTTTGATTGTTATACTTTATTGATTATTTTGAACTTGTTCGAAATAAATTGCTAAGTAATATTTTTAATAAATCAGTGAGATAGTGGAATATCTTTTAGTTGCTTAAATGGGTTAGTTCTGATGCAAGTATCTTATAATACTTGAGTGTTTACATTGGAAATAGGAATATGAAGAGAGAGATTACTTTTTGCTTGCCTAGATACGCGTAATCGTGTATACTCATTATGTATAATTATTGCTTGGTCAATCAAAGAGTATCTTCGGTTTCTACTTTCTTTTCTATAAGTACAACCCTCCAATTTCAAATTTTCTCATTGACCTTTCACTTCAAACACTCATTTTTCAAGACTTCTTGAACACAACTTCTCATCTTCTCAGATGTTCATGGCTCAACGTTTGTTTTGCACTCGTAATATTGCTGGGATTTACCATCCAGCTTTCAAGTCCGAAAAGGGTTGTGTTTATTATGACCCCTAGGGACGTAGAGTCAAGATTAATGATCAAATCTCCAGTTCTCATAAAATTTCATCCTCAGTTTACGAGGAGTTGTCAAGTGATCAGCGAGTGAATCTTCAACTGTTTCAGTTGGAAATTACTCTTGAGAATGAACGCTTAGCCAAGGAGGATGAGCGAGAGAAACTTGAGTTGCAAGAGAAAATTATCTCTCTTGCAAAGACTATCTCGGGAATCTATCACCATCGAGCCATGAAAAAGCAAGAAGCTCTGAATAAGTTGAAGATGGGATAGCTTCTAGGAATAGTTTCTAGCTTTTGTTAGGATTGTTTTATGATTTTGCTTTGTATTCATCTTCTTCATGCTTAATGAAAATCTTTAAGCTTCTTTGCTTTCTAAGTAATTTCTTGTTTACTTTCCTATATGTGCTTGAATGTTCTTAAATGTTAAATTCAAATCGGTACTGCATGCTAAACTTTGAATGTTTATAATAGTGCATGTGAATAAACTAATCTCTGTTTAAGTTCATGTGATCACTTTAGTACAGATTGAGCACTACAGGAAGTAACTGATTCTTAAAGAGGAAAATTTAAGGAAAGATTTAATTATTAATCACTAAGAGTTATAATCTTTGAGTGTTGCTTACAATTCAAAATCTATTGAAACTTTCTTTTTCTGATCAAGAAAGTTATCCACACTCAAACTCAAATTTCATATATCTTATATCTTAAATTTCTTCTCACAACTGAAACACTTGAATTCTTTTCTCAAATGTTGCCAAAAATCAAGTGAAATAATTCTTGAATTATGTTCAACACTCAGAAACAACATTAAGTTGGTTAGAGACTACTTGCTGAGGTAGATCTTAATGATACTAACAGAGAAACAAAGGTTTCATTAGTTTTTACTGAAGACTCTGTGATAGCTTTCAATAAACACATTCAGGTGTTAGTTCTTTGCAAGAAGAACAAAGGTTTGAGATCATGGTACATGACAGTAACCTGATCAAATCCTCTCCAATTCAAATGGAGGTTCTCTTTATTGATGAACAACAACTGTCATAACCACAGTATCAACTGTGAGCAAAATTGTGTAATCACAAGGTATAAATACAGTTGTTACTTTATTATCATTTATTTTAAATATTGATTTAGTTCTTTTAGCATTTATAGTATATTTTTCATAACATAAAACTTGTTGGCATGATTATTACTAGACCTTATTTTAGTACTACCTCTAGTTGGCTGACCACATGTCACCCTTCTTTAGCCACCTCTTATTTCTGTAGGAAAATCTTTCTGACCTTTTTGTGTGAGATGTGTGAAAAAATTGAGAGAAAAATAGAATTTAAGAGAGACATGATCCTTCCTGGAAAAAGGAGAGGTAGATGAGAGATAGAATTTAGTAATCCTTGTGAGGAAGCTCTGACTATTGAAAGTCATGAGATGTGTGGTGTGAGGAATAGTGAGACTACTTTAAAAGAATAGAGAGATTAAGGTATATTTGATATATGTTTGCAGGTGCTCAGAGTACTAAAGAAACGGATGCTGAACTGCAGTCTATTGAATCTCAAGAACACTCTGATACACCAAGGGCTATTAATCTCCCTGCAAGTCTAAGTACTGATACTTTCTTGCAGTCCATACATTCTACTATTCTATTACATGAGACAATCCCTATTTTTTGTTAAAAAATAGTCCATTTACTCCGTTTTACCATCATCGGAGGAAATCCCTGTTGTTGCTGAAGATGTAGTAGCACAAAAGTCCATTCATAAACTTTCATCCATTTCAGAATCACCACAGCATGTTACAAGAAATGAAGTTCTGGAAGTTAATCTTGAAGCTCCAATTCATTTAACTACAATACTTGAATATATGGAGTTAACTACTGAAGGTGTGGAAGCTTATGAAAATACTGGATCATATATTGCACCAATTTCTCATTCAAATCTTCATGCTAAAGCTGGTGATGAAGTTCAGCAATTAGTGCAAAATCCGGTTGTTGTTGAAGAATCTAATGATGGTGAAGAATCTAATGTTTCCAATGCTATTATAGATCCTAAAGATGATCTATTCTTCCCTGAAGATATGCCAATGCATGTGAGACAACAAAAACTAAAAGAGTAGATGCAACAAAAGAAAAGGATTATTATGATAATCTCTGGAATGCTTATTGGAAAGATAACATGTATCCTATTTCCAAAACACAAGCTGTTGCACATCTGGAAATAGCAGAACAAAAGATTACAAATCCTGATATGTTGAATCATCTGAAAGCATCAACTTTAGTTGTCAGATCCTTACACACAACCCATGAATCAACTACTACTCAAATCAATCAGATTAAAGAATCTTTGATTGCTTCAAAACTGACTACTCATCGGGAAATTCAGAAACAAGTTTCACCAATAGTTTCCAGACAAATTTCAATTGAAACCAGTTAAGCTAGATTGGAATCTAAATAAGATCAAATGTCTGCTCAATTTACAGAAGTATAGAATTCAATGGAGCTGATTATTTCTCTATTGCTTGGTAATGATGCCAAAAAGGGGGAGAATATTATTAAATCTAAATGCAAACAGTTGTCATTGAAAAGTACTGAAGCTGGTACTGAAGCAATTTAAATTTCTCAATCTCTGAAAGATAATAGCTAAAGCAAATGGAGGAAGACTTCAAGAAATCCATGAAGACAACAAATGTTGATATTGTTGTAATTTCTCAAGTACTTTATGAAGATGATCCCTATAACAGACCAACCAGAGGTGTAGTTATAAGGGAAATCAGTCAAGAAAAAGATCTCAAATTACTAGTTACAGTAACTGTTGACTTGAAGCTTAAAGGAAAAGAGAAGATAAGAGAGAAGTCAAACTTTTCAAAGTCTAAAGTCAAAGTTATTGTTAAAAAGAATAAAAAGGAAGATTTTTGAAGTAATCTGAGCTGAGGAAGTGGAATTAACCTCTGACATTGCTCAAGTTAAAGAAGCAGTTTGGGATGAAAAGTAAAGTCTGATATTCACTGAAGAAAGATTGAATATGCATACTTGATTCATGTATTTAGATAGTTTTGACATCATCAATTGGAACTTGTCGATAATTTCATAATGAACAAGTTGGGGGAGATTGTTAGGAGTAATTGATGATATCAAACAGAATTTATCAGAATCATTGACGGATGATGACTACAAGCATTGACAGATGATGACTACAAGCATCGATGGATGATGACTACAAGCGTCGACGGATGATGATGATATCGACAGATGTTAATAATCAATGGATAATGATATCAATGGGTGATGATGTCAATGGATGATGAAATCAGTATTTGTCACATGAGTTGATCTTTAAGAAGGAAAAGGAAACAGGCTCAAGTCGGTGAAAGACTTTATCTCAGAAGCAATTGTATAGGTTTCCTTGTTGTTAATAGAATAGGATTTCTTATATATTGGTAGTTGTGCCCTATATAAAGCACATATTAGGTTCATGCTATATGCATTGTGACATTATTATATCTTTCGCATAACCTAACAGCTCTTGAGGATATTTGTTCATCCTTTTGAGAGAGTACGATTGTAATAAGTTTTTATCAGTTAATATAAAAACTATTGATTCTGTTGAAACTTTATCAAATTGATTGTATTAACTGTATTCACCCATCTACAGTTGATCAAGGGCCTAACAGTTTGTTCCTTCCTTTAGTTACAATTTGTTTTTGGTTTCCAAATGGTTGTGTGATTCTAAAGGAGTAATTGCTTTTCAGCTTGAATCTTGTGATTTCTTTGGCTTGACTTCTATAGTGCCTTTGGAACATGGGAAATTGATTCATGGTTTATATAATCTTGAATTTCAATAATCCTGTTGGTGATAATTCTCAACTGGTGAATACAGTAATGTCTAAGCATAAGCTTAGTGCCCTTTGGAATCTTCGTCTAGGGCATGCCTCCACTGAGGTTCTTCATAAAATAGCAGATCTTCAAGGCACTATTTTGGACAAATATAATCAAGCTTGTCCAGTCTGTCCTTTGTCGAAACAAACCAAGTTGCCTTTATATCTCAATACTGCTCGAGCTGATCGTATTTTTCAGTTAGTTCATTTGACCTATGGGGACCATTTGCACATGAGACGCATCAAGGTTGCAGGTATTTTCTCACTGTATATGATGATCATTCTTGCTTTGTTTGGGTGTTTCTTCTTCCCAATAAGCCGTATGTTTTTACTCAAATTCAAAATTTTCTTAATTCTATTGAGACTCAATTCCACGCTAAAGTACACTAGATGCGCAGTGATCATGACACTGAATTTTTTAATTCTACACTGACTTCCCAATTGGATGATAAAGGGATTGCACATCAGGCCTCGTGTGTGGGCACACCAGCTCCAAATGGATGAGTTGATTGGAAACATCGACAACTCTTGTCTATAGCTCGTGCCATTCACTTTCAATCTGGATTACCAATTATTTACTGGGTGACTACATACAGACAACTTGTCAAATCATAAATCATTTACCAACCCCGGTTCTTGATTATAAAACACATTTTCTTTGTTTGTATGGTAAGAAACTAGATTTATCAGTTCATGAGGGAGACAAGTTTGGTCCTCGTGCTATTCGTTTAGTTTTCTTGGGTTATCCCCTTGATCATAAAGGGTTCACACTCTTAAACCTCGACACTAAGAAATTTTTTATTTCTCGTCATGTGGTTTTTCATGAATTCAGGATTCCTTTTCATGATATCAACTTGCAGGCTGCTCCTAATGATTATTATTGTGTTGCTCAGTGGTTAGATTCTTCAGGTTCGTTTCCTCTTGATACTGGCAATCTCAATTTGGAGGGTAATCCTATTATTAAAGTAAAGCACACAGTTGCAGAGACCGATGGACATTTTTTCGAGGACACCACTTGTTCTGATATTTCAGATCGACATGGCTTTCCACCTGATGTTGATACTTTGGTGCATTTACAACCAGCTACTGATTTCTTAGCAGAATTCACAGAAAATTTTGTTCGAAAGTTTACCAGAGATCGTAAACCTCCAGCTTAGTGGTCAGATTATCAAACTCATAATGTTCAGAATTTGAAACCTATCAAGTATCACATTTCAAATTTTATTTCTACTGCTTCATTTTCACCAGAACATTCTGCATTTATGACAACATTGATCCAGAACAAGGAACCCAATTCTTTCCCTCAAGCAATTAGAGATCTTAGATGGATAACAGCTATGAACAAAGAGCTTGATGCTCTTGAGTCTAATAATACTTGGGTTTTGATGCCTATGCCTTCTGGAAAGCAGACTATAGGCTGTCGTTGGGTTTTCAAAATGAAATATATGGAAAATGGTAAGGTGGATAGATTCAAAGCCCGTCTTGTGGAGAAATGGTATACTCAAGAACCTGGAGTCGATTTTCATGATACCTTTGCACCAGTTGCAAAAGGGATGACTGTGACATCAGTTATAGAAATTGCTTCTTCTAAGAATTGGCCTCTTTATCAGCTTGACATCAATAATGCATTTTTATATGGCAATTTAAATGAAGAGGTATACATGAACTTGCCATTAATTTATATTTTATATTCTGATTCAATACATCTAGTATGCAAGTCAATCAAATCGATCTATGGATTGCATTAAGCATCTAGACAATGGAACAGAAAGCTATCGGATTTTTTGTTAACTCTTGGTTTTAAGAAGTCTCTTGCATATTATGCTCTTTTCAGTTGTCAACAAGGTTCACATTTTACTGTGGAAGTTATTTATATTGATAATATCTTGATAACTGGTAATCACACATTATTCATCACTACAGTGAAAGAAGCACTTCATAAGAAGTTTAGCATTAATGACTTAGGTCAAGCAAAGTATTATCTTGGGCTGAAGATTTCACGTACCGATCCAGGTTTGTTACTTAGTCAACAGAAGTTTATACTTGACTTGCTGTCTCACACAAATTTACTTCATTCTAAGCCACTTTCTATTCCACTGGATCAACAAACTGAGCTATATGACAATATCAAGTCCGGTGTTCTTCTTTCCAATCCATCTTTTTATCGAAGTTTGGTTGGTAAACTTCTGTACTTGACGTTCATTAAGCCCGATATTAGCTATTCTGTTCATTTTCTCAGCCAGTTTATCCAAGCTCCACGAGAAAAATATTTGGATGTGCTATTCAGAGTTTTAAGGTACTTAAAATATACTGTTAGTATGGGTCTTTATTTTCCTGCCGCCAATACTTTGCATTTAGTTGGATATTGTGGCAGTGATTGGGGTGGTTGTACTATCATTGGTCATTTTATGACCGTTTTTTGCTTGTTATTGGGTTCTGCATTAATATCTTGGCAAGCCAAGAAGCAGACTGTTACTTCTCAAAGCACTGTTGAGGCAAAATATTGAGCTTTAATATTAATTACTACTGAAATCATGTGGCCGAAATACTTGTTGGCAGATTTGAGTGTTCCGATTACACATGGTATTGATGTGTTTTGTGACAACCAAGCAACAATTGATATTAATAACAATCCAGTTCAACATGCTTGCACTAAACATATTAAACTGGATGTCCATTTTATTCGTAGGAAAATTCAGGATGGGGTTATTGTGCCTACAAAAATTGCTTCCAAGTTGCAATTGGCTGATATTCTAACAAAGGCATTATGAGAAACTTCTCACCGGTTCATATGTTCCAAGCTTGGTCTTCACAATCCATGTGTACCTCAAACTTGTGGGGCGAGTAATGAAGATGGTAATGATACATCAGTAGAGCACAAAGTTACAGAGCATCAAGCTGTATTGGTTAGCCTCAAGCCACAGCATAGGCTCACTATAGGGCGTGCTATAGAGTCACAAGTTATGCAGGAGTTAGATAAGGCTACTTGGACTTGAGTCATTACTTAGCCAGCTGTCATTCTGTTAGGATTTGTTTTGTCTATAAATATGTAAACCATAATTTGGTTTAGTTAAGTTTGTTGAAATATATTTTATCAGTTTTTCTCTTTTCTTCTTGTTCAAGTTTACTCATATACATTCATAGTTTTACATTTACAATTCTATCATTTGGACACTGTTAGGTAAAGAATCAGAAGATAGTCATGTACAAGCTCTGCAAATATCCAATGAAATTTAGTAAAATGGGGAGCACAACATTGTGTAATAGGCATGTTGATAAGTGTTTAACAGTTCTTAGCTAATTAATTAAAAGTTGAGACATTAAGTACTAATTAAATTTTCTACCCTACTTTAATGCTAAACATCATAAGATTGTGTGAAACTAGGAAGCAATGTCTATAATAAAGATTAACAATACTTAAATGATTATCATTCTTGTATTGGAGCTAATACTCTCATTCTCATGTATAGGGGGTAGAGAATATGATAATGGTGCACAACTTTAGGACACCAGTCAAGAAAATGACACTATTATTTTATCTGTATGAACAAGGTAGAAAATAACCACATGTTGTTTATAACCTGCAAATAAAGGATTATATATGCATTCTGACTTCTCAAAGGAACAATCATCTAACATTATCTATGCATTCTGATTATTTGACAAAGCTATCCAGAGTTCTGTACATTTTTAATTATATTTATTCTTCATGTAACAGGGTATATCCAGAGTTGTTATGCTATTATCTAATAACTATTATAGTACATCTTGTAATATCCGGGATATATCGTGTAATTATTTTTGCTAATAAATAATTATTATATGTGTTCAGTATCTATTCTCTGAATTATTTGTTAAGTGTTAAATGTGTGAGGTTGTTTAAAAATATTATTAATTGAGTATTTTAATTTTTATATGTCCAAAATAAAATATAGATAATTGTCATATCTTCCTAATTATTTTTATGTTGATTTATGAATTTATAAGAATCATATGAAATTTATAAAATCTTTTTTCGGGTATTTAAAATCTATTTTATAAAAATGGGAACCAACCAACGTCATCCGTTGTTACGTTTTTGGAACCCGAAACTCTTCCGAGAACTCCTTCCTAACCCAATTGTAATATTCCGAGCATATTCCATGTTTCAACTTTTTTGATCCGGCGTACGGTCTGTCCTGCGCGGGTCCCTGCGCAACATTTTCGATACAATATTCGTTTCGGTAAATCAATAAAACTCGTATTTTTGATAAACGGGAGCTTTTTATTAAACTATCCCAATTATCACCTCGTAGTACGTGTAACCAGGCGCTGAGATCAAGACCGCAGTACAAATTGTACTGATTTGGATAATTATCCCGAAAATCGATACCGTTTGGATCAGTTTTTACAAATGAACATACCATTTTATATCCGGAATGATCCAACGGGATACTAATTTTCCGTAATTATAAATAGCCTTTACCGTATTTTATTTCGTATCAAAAATCATTTGCAGTCAGTAATTATATAAATTTCCAGAGAAAATTCATATATTCATAAACCTTTCTGAGAATCAAACCAACAATCGGAGGTGTTACCGGAGTCCGTTTGAAAAGATCGAGTACTCAAAACGAAGGTCTTGAGGTGTTCTATCAGATCCTGTGTTCCAAATCACTGCAGAAATCAAGGTTTATTTTCTGAAAAATTATTTATTTTCGAATTAATTTTATTAAAAATATGAATTTTTGTTCGGATGATTGTTTGTATGATTTGATGCTTGCATGCTGTAGAGCTTGTTTTCCTGATGATTTTCATATGTCATACGTCTGATTTGGAGTTCAATAACATGCTCAAAAGTGGGTTTAATTCTCGAATTTTAAAATTAGGGTTTATAACCCGTATGAATGTTTTTAATTGAAATTTGGGGCTTTTTGATTTAGAGGTTATTAGCTGTTGATTTATAGTGGATTATGTTCCTTATAAAATTTGCAATCGATTGGTATATAGCTCGTTAACAGAGGATTACTGAATCAAAGGGAGTTGTGTTTTGAAGATTTTCGGTGTTCGCCGGAAACCTGCAATGTTCTTGGTCATTTTCCGGCCAGAACAGGGATGATTGATGTTTTTTGATTGCATGAATAAGTTCCTGGTGATGTGTAGATCGTATCTGGAGGTGTTGGTGGGGTGAGGACGCCGGGATCATCTTCTCCGGCGAGACAGAACTTTTCCGGCGACCCCCCTTGTAAAATTACAGTTTAGTACCTTATCTTTTGGGGAATAAACAGTTAGGTCCCTGAGGTTTCCACAACTTACAAATTTTGGATTCATGTATTAAAACTATTCAAAAATCATATTTCCTATTAATTTTTATGATTAAAATTCGATTTTAATTTCTAACGATTCCAAAAATTATTATTTTAATTCAAAAAATTATTTTTAATTCAAAAATAGATCTGAATTAATTAGTTAATTAATTTAAGTTAATTTTTAATTGATTAATTAGTCAATTAATTCAAAAATTAATTGATTAATTGATTTAATTAATTATTAATTGATTTTAATTATTATTTAATTAGATTTAATTATTTAAAAAAATGATTTAAAAATTCCGAAAAATAGTTTCGAGCTTTAAAATATTATTTTAGATTGTTTTCAAGACTCGATAATTATTATAAAATTGTTTTGAAGCCAGAATTGGCCAACCAAACCATGTTTACTACTTCAAAATTGATTCAACGATCTGTTTTAATTCCGAAAAATGTTTTAAAATTCATTTTAAATATCCGAAAGCCTATTTATGACCCGGGACTTCTTTATAAATGATATATCATTGATTATGTGACGTGTTATGTGTTATATGTGACTTGTTAGTTAACTGTCGGTCTGTATATTCGATGTTTACTTATTTATTGCGTAACTTTCAATCCGTTAATCGGATTGGGTGAAACGAAGGGTAGATAGAAGTATGTGTCGAATAGAATCATATGAGTTGAATATTGATAGATGCTTATGATATGTGAGCAGAAGAGGCAAGGCGTAGGAAAGGGAAACAGGTAGTCGAGGAGTAAGACAGTCGTGGCTGAAAGCGAGTGCAGTATAATAAGCTAGTGCCAGGCAAGTGTTCTGAACTTTCTTGAGATATTATAGTGATTGATAGTCCTGTTTATATTGCAAGTGCTTTGAAGCACTGAACCCTAAACCCTGATTCTAGTTATTGATCTTGAGTTGTAAACCTGATTCTTTCTAAACCATTGATTGTTGTATCCCCAAATACGAACCTCAAATATACGATACTACTCCACAAATACATACAAACTAATTATCAAACACTGAACCAGATTGCTTACACACTCAAACCATTGTATCTTATGCTTTGAAAGACCAAATCCTTATAACCCTGAAGCATTGATCTTTTTGTTATCCAATTCTTTCACTACCTAGCAGCCAAGCTTTGGAAATGACATATTGATCTTTATGTAGATTGAAACCATTTTCATTATTGAACGTCCAATGTTGTTAATGATCCTGTTTATTGTTTATTACTGCTTATTCTGTTATTATGGTAGAATTGGATTGTTTTTATAAAATTGTGGATCAGATTCGTGGTAAGACCATATAATGGTCAAGTTAGGCCAATGTGTGCCTTGGATCCAGTAGTTAGAGCAGTGTTGTGTGTTTTGCTCGGGGTTAGTGCGTGACTGATCAGCAGCCTAACCTTGGTTTTAAAATGAAAATATAATATCCAATTCTAAATCATAATCCATTGTTCACTTGATATCATAAACATATTTACCTGATGATCATTATTCTCAGTATTGCCATTGTGACTTGTTGAGCTAGTTAGCTCATTTGTGCGATGGTGTTTATGTTCTTTTCCAGTTAAGAAGGAACCGGTTGGTACCGAGGATCCCCAGTCCAGCGCGAGAGCTAGGGGTTCAGGTTGATCGAGTTGAGCTAGTAGGTTTCTTTTGGAATAATTTAAGTTTGTAAAAGTTTGTAATAATGTTTAATACTCAGTTCTGAGTTTGGATAGTTGGGATTTGAATGGTTTGTAATATAAGTAAGTGTGGTTAGCTTGTGTGCATACTTTAACCTGTTGCGGTCCGTGGTAATCGGTAAGTAGGGTCACAACATATCATTATTATTATCTTTATCATTATTATAAGCAGGTTATTAATAAGGTGTGTATGTGTGTGGACCCCAAACTTCTGACCCGGGTTTGGAGGGCGCCACAGGTTTGGTATCAGAGCTACAGGTTATAAGTCACTGAAACAAGTCTAGGTTGACGGGAATGGGTAGAGGGTTAGGATTAGAAGTAAGGAATAGAAAGATAGAACGTCGAGAGGTTGAGTGCTTCAGTATAACAGGTATTAGTGTAATTCGCATCATGGTTCGAGATTCTTATATTACGATATGATTTCAGATAGCAGCGATGACCGACTCTTTTATCCCCGTATCAGCTGATCACTCAGAGCCTTCAGTTGGAGGACCGTTTTTGGATCCACGTCATGTTGTTCCACCAGTGTTGGCTATAATACCTCCACCTGTGTTGCAGCCCGTACCATTGCAAGCTATTCCACCTCCAGGCATGAGGCCACCTATCAGAGGACCCCCACCAGCTGATTCAGATTCCACTGGGCATTCAGTTGCGAGTGCCCCATTCCAGTCTACATTGCCCCCAGTTCCTTACTACCGGTATGAGGCTCTTCTATTGGAGCGTGATTCCTTGTTGGCCCAGATTAGAGAGCTACAGCATATCATTAGGACTACTGATGTTGATCGTGGTGTGAGGGAGCTTCGAGAGGAAATTCATGTGACACAAAGGGTTCTTGAGGCTAGGCTACATGGAGCTACACTACCTGGAAGAGGCCCTGATGCACTGATGGGCTGGGCTACTGAGGTGATGGAGGACTTTGAGAGGCTGGCAGGACCAGAGTTTCCTTGGAATTGAGTCAGAGATTTAGAGATACTGAGCAGTGTTGTTATGTTTGTGTAGTATATACAGTAGTGTGTAGTGTGTATCAGTAGACTTTTGGTTTTATTTATAGACTAGCTATGCTGACTAGTGAGTAGGTTGTTATACCCTTTTGTTTTTACTTTCGAAGCATCTTTACGCTTGTACTACCCAAAACTTTTGATCTATATATATCAGTACCTTTTCCTTTTCAGTATTGTCATTTATTTTACTGCACCTGTTTTACTTTACCTTATTTATTGCACCAGTTATACCCCTGTGATACCATGAACCCTGTTTTCCATAACTGTTTATATTCTGTAAAAAAGCATGCAATTTACTTAGTTACAACTGTTTTCAAAAAGAGGTATTCTGTTTTACAAAACTTTTCTTTTCTGCAAAAAATTTGGTTTAAAAGCTAAATAAGTTGTTTGATTCTTTACAGAAAATGCCTCCCAGAAGAAATACCCGCACCAACACCCAGAATGAAGAAACCAACAACAATAATAACAACCAAGATGATACAAACCAGAATGCAAACCCAGGACCTATAGACCCAGCAATATCCCAGATTCTCCAAATCTTGGCCCAACAAACAGTTCACCTGACACAACACCAACAAAGACAGACCAATCCCCAGGTAACTTTCAAAACTTTTCAGGCGGTGAACCCACCAGAATTCAAGGGATCCTTAGAGCTGATTGAAGCAAATGTTTGGTTAAAGGAAATAGAGAAGGCATTTGCCTTGGTGAAAGTAAGGGAAGAATAGAAGGTTGAGTTTGCAAGTTACTATTTGAAGAACGAGGCCACCTATTGGTGGGAGATGGTGAAGATATTGGAAGGTACAGATGTTATTACTTGGGAGAGGTTTAAGGAATTATTTTTGGAAAAGTATTTTCCCCAGTTTGTCCAGGATCAGATGGAACTGAAATTTTTAGAATTATAGCAAGGAAATATGTCGGTGACGGATTATGAGAGTAAGTTTGAGGAATTATCAAGGTATGTGCCGTCGTATGTGGATACTGACAGGAAAAAGGCTAAAAGATTCCAGCAAGGTTTGAAACCATGGATCAGAGGGAAGGTAGCCATTTTTGAATTGGATACCTATGCAGGAGTTGTACAGAAGGCTATGATTGCAGAGACAGAGAGTGAGATGTCACAGAAAGAGAAAGAAAGCAAGAAAAGGAAATTTGAAGGGAATGAAGGTCAGTCACAACCAGGGAAGTTTCCAAATTTTAAGAAGGGCAAGTTTCATCCAGGAAGAAATTTTAATTTCAAGAGACAAAATGCAGGCGACGGAAGCTAGGGCAACCGTCCAGTTAATGCGAATCAGCCAAATCAGTTGAGATTAACTTTTCCAGATTGTCAGGTATGTGGGAAGAAGCATGGATGAGTTTGTAATAAGTTGAATGTAGTTTGTTTCAAATGCAATCAGAAAGGGCACTATTCAAGGGAGTGCCGAAATCAGCCAGCAAGGGAGCCAGCAAATAAGGATCAGCCTATCCGGAATCCAGCAGTGAAGGTTCCAGCCATTGGATTTACGTGCTTTAAATGTGGGAAGCCAGGACATATAGCCAGGGATTGTAAGACACCAGCCCCAGTCAGTAATGCATTGAAAATTATGGGGTCTACCCCAGCAGTGAATGAGACTCCAAGGACTAGAGGTTTTGACATGTCTGTGAAGGATGCTATCCAGGATACGGATGTCGTGGCAGGTACACTTAATGTGAATTCTTTATGTGCCAAAGTGTTAATAGATTCAGGAGCAACTCAATGGAATTGGCAAATCAAGAACGAGTATCTGTTAATCTAGTTTGTGGGAATTGTGAGATTGAGATTTCTGGTAGTAAGTTTTGTGTAGATTTGATACCATTTAAGTTAGGAGAATTTGACGTTATCTTAGGAATGGATTGGTTATCTAAGCACGATGCCCAGATAGATTGTCGAAATAAGAAGGTAATGGTTAAAACGCCAGACGAAAGAATAGTAACGTTCAAGGGCCAGAAACAAGTAAAGAAGTTCTTAACGATGATTCAAGCCAAGAAGTTACTACGACAAGGATGCGAGCATTTCGTGGCATATGTGATTGATAGGAGTCAGGAGCCAGCGAAACTTGAAGATATTCCAGTAGTGAATGAATTTCCAGACGTGTTTCCCGATGAGTTACCAGGACTTCCTCCAGATAGAGAAATTGAGTTTGCAATCGACTTAGCACCTGGAACAGAACCGGTATTCAAGGCCCCGTATAGAATGGCGCCCGTTGAGATGAAAGAGCTAGCGAAGCAATTGCAAGAGTTGTTAGAAAAAGGAGTAATCAGACCCAGTGTATCCCCGTGGGGAGCCCCGGTATTATTTGTCAAGAAGAAAGATGGAGACATGAGACTGTGCATCGACTATAGGGAACTCAACAAGCTTGCAATCAAGAACAAGTATCCGTTACCCAGAATTGACGATCTATTTGACCAATTGAAGGGAGCCAAGATTTTCTCCAAAATTGACTTAAGATCGGGATATCATCAACTGAAGATTAAGCCAGAAGATATACCAAAGACAGTTTTCAGAACAAGGTATGGACATTACGATTTTTTAGTGATGTCTTTTGGATTGACCAATGCCCCGGCAGCGTTTATGGACCTGATGAATAGAATTTTCAAGGAATACTTGGACAAGTTCGTCATTGTGTTTATAGAAGATATTTTGATTTATTCAAAGGCGGAAGGGGATCATGCGGAACATTTGAGAACAGCTTTGGAGATTTTGAGGAAAAAGAAGTTATATGCTAAATTCTCGAAGTGTGAGTTTTGGCTACAGGAAGTTCAGTTCTTAGGATACATAGTCAGTAATGAAGGGATCAAAGTGGACCCAGCAAAGATTGAGGCAATTACAAACTGGAAAAGACCGAGAACACCCACCGAGGTAAGAAGTTTCTTGGGATTAGCGGGATATTATCGTCAATTCGTTCAAAAAATTTCAAGGATTGCAACACCATTAACAAAGCTTACACGGAAGAATGAAAAGTTTATATGGAACGACAAGTGCGAAGAAAGTTTTCAGAAATTGAAGCAACGATTAATCACAACACCTGTTTTGTCACTTCCAGAAGACCAAGGGAATTTTGTAATTTATAGCGATGCTTCTCATAAAGGACTAGGATGCGTTCTAATGCAGCACGGGAAGGTGATTGTGTATGCGTCAAGGCAATTGAAACCACACGAACAGAAATATCCTACTCATGATTTGCAGCTAGCAGCCATAGCTTTTGCTTTGAAAATTTGGAGACATTATCTGTATGGAGAAAAGTGCGAGATTTACACGGATCACAAAAGCTTAAAGTACATATTCACACAGAAGGAGCTTAATATGAGGCAAAGGAGATGGTTATAATTGATCACGGATTACGACTGCTCGATTAATTATCATCCCAGTAAAGCGAACATTGTAGCAAACGCGTTGAGTCGGAAGGAAAAGTTATCAGTACCTGAAGAGATATATAAGGAATTTCAGAAACTGGAATTGGAGATTAAAGTTTGCAGGTCTAATGAAAGCAAAAGTGTACAGTATGACTTTTCAGCCGGAGTTGTTAGAGAAAATAAAGAAGTGTCAGGAAAATGTAATGGATCAAGATATAAATCGTTTGGTAGGTGAGGAATTGTGCACGCAGAAGGATGATCAAGGTATTCTTAGGTTTTCTTCAAGAATTTGGATTCCACCGGTGACGGAGCTGAAGAATGAAATTTTACAGGAAGCACATAATTCAAGTTATTCAATCCATCCAGGGAGTACCAAAATGTACAGAAATTTAAAGGAATATTATTGGTGGCCAGATATGAAGAGGGAAATTGCGGAATGGATTAGCAGATGTTATACATGTCAGAGAGTTAAAGCCGAACATCAAATACCAAGTGGATTGCTACAGCCATTGGAGATTCCAGAGTGGAAGTGGGAACATATTGCCATGGATTTCATAGTTGGATTACCAAGGACAAGGGCTAATCATGATGCCATTTGGGTTATAGTGGATAGACTTACTAAATCAGCTCATTTTCTGCCTATAAATGAAAGATTTTCGCTCGACAAGTTGATCCATATGTACCTGAAGGAAATTGTAGTTCATCATGGAGTTCCTGTGTCTATCGTATCTGATCGAGATCCAAGATTTAATTCAAGATTTTGGAAGAGTTTTCAAGAATGTTTGGGAACAAGACTGAATATGAGTACAACCTACCACCCACAGACGGACGGCCAAAGTGAAAGAACGATCCAAACGATTGAGGACATGTTACGTGTTTGTGCTATTGATTTTAAAGGAAGTTGGGACGAGCATTTACCTCTGGTAGAATTTGCTTATAACAACAGTTATCATGCCAGTATTGGGATGCCACCCTATGAAGCCCTTTTATGGACGCAAATGCAGATCTTCAGTGCATGGGGATGAAGTAGGAGAACGCAAAATACTTGGACCTGAACTAATACAGCAGACAAAAGAAGTGGTTGAAATTATCCAAAAGAGATTGATAGCTGCACAGGACCGTCAAAGGAAATATGCAGACCAGTCAAGGAAAGACATGGAATTCGAAGAAGGAAGCTTGGTATTACTGAAAGTATCACCGTGGAAGGGACTAACGAGGTTTGGAAAGAAAGGAAAGCTGAGCCCAAGATATGTCGGACCTTTTGAGATTCTAAAGCGCGTTGGCAAAGTAGCTTATGAATTGGAATTACCTCCGCACATGGAGCACATTCACAATGTTTTTCACGTATCAATGCTTAAGAAGTATAATCCAGACTCCAGGCATGTAATAGAATATGAGCCAATAGAGCTTCAGACAGATTTGTCATATGTAGAGAGTCCGATAGAGATTCTAGAGGAAAGAGACAAGGTATTGAGGAATAAATTGGTAAAGCTAGTAAGAGTGTTATAGAGAAACCCAAAGGTTGAAGAGTCAAACTGGGAATTAGAAAGTGATATGAGAGAAAAATACCCTCGTTTGTTTTCTTAGGAGATTCTGAGGACAAAATCCTTTTAAGGGGGGAAGGATGTAATATCCGGGATATATCGTGTAATTATTTTTGCTAATAAATAATTATTATATGTGTTCAGTATCTATTCTGTGAATTATTTGTTAAGTGTTAAATGTGTTGGGATGTTTAAAAATATTATTAATTGAGTATTTTAATTTTTATATGTCCAAAATAAAATATAGATAATTATCATATCTTTCTAATTATTTTTATGTTGATTTATGAATTTATAAGAATCATATGAAATTCATAAAATCTTTTTCCGGGTATTTAAAATCTATTTTATAAAAACGGGAACCAACCGACGTCATCCGTTGTTACGTTTTTGGAACCCGAAACTCTTCCGAGAACTTTTTTCTAACCTAATTGTAATATTCCGAGCATATTCCATGTTTCGACTTTTTCGATCCGGCGTACGGTTTGTCCTGCGCGGGTCCCGGCGCAATATTTTCGATACAATATTCGTTTCGGTAAATCAATAAAACTCGTATTTTTGATAAACGAGAGCTTTTTATTAAACTATCCCAATTATCACCTCGTAGTACGTGTAACCAGGCGCTGAGACCAAGACCGCAGTACAAATTGTACTGATTTGGATAATTATCCCGAAAATCGATACTGTTTGGATTAGTTTTTACAAATAAACGTACCATTTTATATCCGGAATGATCCAACGGGATACTAATTTTCCGTAATTGTAAATAGCCTTTACCGTATTTTATTTCGTATCAAAAATCATTTGCAGTCAGTAATTATATAAATTTCCAGAAAAAATTCATATATTCATAAACCTTTCTAATAATCAAACAACAATCAGAGGTGTTACCGGAGTCCGTT
Source organism: Apium graveolens (assembly GCF_009905375.1). Taxonomy (NCBI): domain Eukaryota; kingdom Viridiplantae; phylum Streptophyta; class Magnoliopsida; order Apiales; family Apiaceae; genus Apium; species Apium graveolens. The sequence goes on along the minus strand of NC_133650.1, from coordinate 237,621,233 downwards.
TGAAAAGCTCGAGTACTCAAAACGAAGGTCTTGAGGTGTTCTATCAGATTCTGTGTTCCAAATCACTGCAGAAATCAAGGTTTATTTTCTGAAAAATTATTTATTTTCGAATTAATTTTATTAAAAATATGAATTTTTGTTCGGATGATTGTTTGTATGATTTGATGTTTGCATGTTGTAGAGCTTGTTTTCCTGATGATTTTCATATTTCATACTTCTGATTTGGAGTTCAATAACATGCTCAAAAGTGGGTTTAATTCTCGAATTTTAAAATTAGGGTTTATAACCCGTATGAATGTTTTCAATTGAAATTTGGGCCTTTTTGATTTAGGGGTTATTAGCTGTTGATTTATAGAGGATTATGTTCTTTATAAAATTTGCAATCGATTGGTATATAGCTCGTTAACAGAGGATTAGGGAATCGAAGGGAGTTGTGTTTTGAAGATTTTCGATGTTCGCCGGAAACGGGCAATGTTCTTGGTCATTTTCCGGCCAGAACATGGATGATTGATGTGTTTTGATTGCATGAATAAGTTCCTGGTGATGTGTAGATCCTATCTGGAGGTGTTGGTGGGGTGAGGACGCCGGGATCGTCTTCTCCGGCGAGACAGAACTTTTCTGGCAACCCCCCCTGTAAATTACAGTTTAGTACCTTATCTTTTGGGGAAGAAACAGTTAGGTCCCTGAGGTTTCCAGAACTTACAAATTTTGGATTCATGTTTTAAAAATATTCAAAAATCATATTTCCTATTTATTTTTATTATAAAAATTCGATTTTAATTTCTAATAATTCCAAATATTATTATTTTAATTCCAAAAATTATTTTTAATTCAAAAATAGATCTGAATTAATTAGTTAATTAATTTCAGTTAATTTTTTATTGATTAATTAGTCAATTAATTCAAAAATTATTTGATTAATTGATTTAATTAATTATTTAATTAGATTTAAATATTTAAAAAATGATTTAAAAATTCTGAAAAATAATTTCGAGCTTTAAAATATTATTTTAGATTGTTTTCAAGGCTCGATAATTATTATAAAATTATTTTGAAGCCAGAATTGGCCAACCGAACCCTGTTTACTACTTCGAAATTGATTCAACGATCTGTTTTAATTCCGAAAAATGTTTTAAAAATCATTTTAAATATCCGAAAGCCTATCTATGACCCGAGACTTCTTTATAAATGATATATCATTGATTATGTGACATGTTATGTGTTATATGTGATTTGTTGGTTAACTGTCGGTCTGTATATTCGATGTTTACTTGTTTATTGCGTAACTTTCAATCCGTTAATCGGATTTGGGTGAAACGAAGGGTAGATAGAAGTATGTGTCGAATAGAATCATATGAGTTGAATATTGATAGATGCTTATGATATGTGAGGAGAAGAGGCAAGGCATAGGAAAGGGAAACAGGTAGTCGAGGAGTAAGATAGTCGTGGCTGAAAGCGAGTGCAGTATAATAAGCTAGTACCAGGCAAGTGTTCTAAACTTTCTCGAGATATTATAGTGATTGATAGTCCTGTTTATATTGCAAGTGCTTTGAAACACTGAACCCTAAACCCTGATTCCAGTTATTGATCTTGAGTTGTAAACCTGATTCTTTCTAAACCATTGATTGTTGTATCCCCAAATACGAACCTCAAATATACGATACTACTCCACAAATACATACAAACTAATTATCAAACACTGAACCAGATTGCTTACACACTCAAACCATTGTATCTTATACTTTGAAAGACCAAATCCTTGAAACCCTGAAACATTGATCTTTTTGTTATCCAATTCTTTCACTACCTAGCAGCCAAGCTTTGGAAATGTCATATTGATCTTTATGTAGATTGAAACCATTTTCATTATTGAACGTCCAATGTTATTAATGATCCCGTTTATTGTTTATTACTGCTTATTCTGTTATTATGGTAGAATTGAATTGTTTTTATAAAATTGTGGACCAGATTCGTGGTCAGACCATATAATGGTTAAGTTAGGCCAATATGTGCCTTGGATCCAGTAGTTAGAGCAGTGATGTGTGCTTTGCTCGGGGTTAGTGCGTGACTGATCAGTAGCCTAACCTTGGTTTTAAAATGAAAATATAATATCCAATTCTAAATCATAATCCATTATTCACTTGATATCATATACATATTTACCTGATGATTATTATTCTCAGTTTTTCCATTGTGACTTGCTGAGCTAGTTAGCTCATTTGTGCGATGTTGTTTATGTTCTTTTCCAGTTAAAAAGGAACCGGTTGGTACCGAGGATCCCCAGTCCAGCGCGAGAGCTAGGGGTTCAGGTTGATCGAGTTGAGCTAGTAGGTTTCTTTTGGAATAATTTAAGTTTGTAAAAGTTTGTAATAATGTTTAATACTCAGTTCTGAGTTTGGATAGTTGGGATTTGAACGGTTTGTAATATAAGTAAGTGTGGTTGGCTTGTGTGCATACTTTAACCTGTTGCGGTCCGTGGTAATCGGTAAGTAGGGTCACTACATATCATTATTATTATCTTTATCATTATTATAAGCAGGTTATTAATAAGGTGTATGTGTGTGGACCCCAAACTTCTGACCCGGGTTTGGAGGTCGCCACACATCTTTTGATTACAATAGCCACAATTATGTTGAGGGTTATATGTTTAAACTCTGCTTTATGATTATTGATTTCTGATCTCAGCCTACTTGGTCTAAATAAAAAATTACTAGTGTTTTTTCTCTAACTAATTACGTATTGTATGAAAGCCAAATGGCCATAGGTAATTTACATAATTTCCACAACATTTGTGATCAATGTTTTTTTAGTTTTGCGGAATGCTTTGCCTTCACCTTCCAGATATGCAGAATGCCTTGGGCCTCTAAGTCTCAAGTTTAAAGAATGAAGACTACAACTAGTTCAAGTCTTGAACAACTTTGTGTTTTTATTTTTTAAAATCTAATATTTTTGAAGGCTTTAAGTCTAGAAACTTTTACTCCCTCTGTCCCAATTTATCTATCATGTTGGACTTTTTGCGGTCAGATTGACCCAAGTTTGACTGAAAATTGCATATAATATATTATTGAAAATAATTATAAAAATTATATCATTAGAAAGTATGTTCAATCTACTTCGATATGTATTTTTCAGTTTTTCAAAATAATGAAATAACGAGTTTATATTTATGGTCAAAGTTGAGTCAATTTGACCATCAAAAGTCAAACAAGATAGATAAATTGGGACGGAGGGAGTAAGTACTTTTTTAATTGTATGTTTTTGACCAAGTGTTACAAACATTCTTTGTTTTGACTTGAAAATGTGTATTGTAATTTTAGATTAAAAAAACTTGAAGTATTTAAATAAATATAAATCATAAAAATATATAATTCTTTTGAGCTACTAACGAACCGATCTCAAGCTATCAATCTCGAGCTATTCTCGAGCCGAGCTCGAGTCAGACAGCCTTAAACTCGGTTCGAACTCGTTTGGCTTAACGAACATTTTTTGTGATCGAGCTCGAGTTCGAGCTCTTAACGAGCCAAGCATAACCGAGCTCTTAACGAGCCGATCACGAACTGTTCACAAATAACCCGATTCGTTTACAGCCCTAAAATATAATATAATTTGGGAAAATAGATTGTAACAATTTTTTGGGCCTCTAATATTTTCCATATACATTTGAGTACATTTATTTGGATTTGTCGAAAATATCTAAGCACTTTTTTGCAAAAATATATTTTTTTTTAAAATATTTTACACAAATAATTTTTTTAGAAAAATATTCGCAAAAATATGATTTGTAAATTTGCAACCATAGTCAATTTCAAATTTAACTTTAAAAATCAGTAACTAATCGTTTCCTAATAATTTACACATGTTAAATCAGAATACTCCAAGCGCCATGGAGCGACTCGAGGGTTTCCTCCGTTAGCTTGGCCACGAACATCCTGAGTGTCCCCCCATAATCATAAGGGCTTTCCCCACAGTATGACCACGGAGGGGATAAAGATGGCCTTTCCTCGTCTTGCGACGTTCAACCGTGTTCAATCTTGAATTAACTTATTTAAGGTGTCCTCCATGCAATACAACTACTCCAAGATATCAGCGTTCCTGATGAGTACAGGTGGTGTCCCTCCAACATCTGAGCCCGTGGAGGATCTACCACGTTTCTGGGCACATAGGGTTCATGTAGAGCGTATCCGCCCTCAACATCTCCTTTAGATCCACTATCACTCCCATCATAAGAACTTTCATCAAAATTGTAAGACATCTTTTTCTCCTAAGATTATGATTTTGATCAACACCCATCCTTCTAGCGCCAATTTGTTGACGGAGGAATTTGGTAACAACAAAGTTTGAGGTTTCTAGCCAGAATCAAGATCTGTGACGATGGTTCTTCGCCGAAAAATTAAGCGGTGTGTGGTGTTTATGTGTTAATTGGTGGCTGAGATTGATTAGGGTTAGTGGTGGCTCCTTATCAGCTCTCAACTTTTTACCCCTCTCAATGTGCCTACGTACCCTTTATATAAGGATCAAGCCTAACGTAGTTCTTGGGGAACAAGAAATCTAATGGGTTTAGATTTCCTACTTAGGACCGGTAGAAGTCCTTTAATAATCCATCTTCCGCTTACTTTATGAATGTCTAACTATGAGGCCCAACCGCAAAGGCCCAAGACTCGTTCATAATCGTAGGATTTTATGGACAGTGCATCTTTCTGCGCAAGGATAACACTAAGCTACAACTATCTCCCTTAATTTACAAACGCATGTATAGCCACAGTTCACCCCAAATGTCGGACGCATCCCTGTCTCCCGAATGAGGATAAACTACCAGATAACAGGACAGGTGATCCCAAACTCTTGGGTGCAAAGTGCAGGATGACTCCAAAGTTCTCCAACGAGGACACCAGTTGAATGCAAGAACAGAGCTCCAAAGCACACACCAATATTTACCCCGCATCCCCAACGAGAACATCGTCGAATACAGGAGGAATCTTTCAATCATCAGGCATACCCCTGGAGGCCTTCAAACTTTTCACGGATATCCCCTCCTTGACCGTCTCAAGGAGGGAATCCTTCAAAGAGCACTTATAACAAATACATTAGTGATTATAATCTTCCAGTATTCCTTCCATGCTTGCACTTGTCCTGAGTTTGCTCTTGTTTACCTTTTTCTAGATGAGGAGTAGGCCAAAATATCCAAAACCATACATCCCATTGTGTCAGGATGCGTTCATCATGTGGAATTCACACATTTTCCCTGTATCCAGTACTCAAATATGTAGGCAGTCCATCTCATGTCTTTCACTCTACGAAAACGCATCCTACTCTTTAAACGCGTCTTCGCCTAATGAGATGCCCCCACTTCTTTTTGCACGGCAATTTTAATCTCAAAACGGTCCATAACATACGCCTCACCCATCACCCATTAAGGACGCGTCATGGGGACTGTCCATCCTTATCCCTTACGGCCTAAAACCTATTCCTTCATTTCTTTAACCTGATTTGATTCCAATTAACTCATTTTTTGACCCGGAATGATCAATAACAAATTTTGACCATAACAATTAATGTATGAATCAAAATCACCTTTTGACTTCTTCACCTAAAAATGGTGAGGATACTAAACCACCCCAGTATAGAAGTTAAGTATATCAGTCAAGAGAGCAGAGAAGTTTCAGGACTGTTTAGTTCAGTCAGTATGACATAGTGCCATCGAAGATTGGAAGAAACATTCCTTTTGTAGCACCATCAGCTGTTCTTTTTTTTTTTTTCGGTTTGGAAAATTGAGTAACAGCAGCTGCTAAAGAGCTAAAATCTTTGCATTCTGCAACTAGTATGAGAATCCGAATACTCCTTCACCAGGTGCCGTTGCATTCTCTTTTGACCTGCCAGGGCATGAACTTAGAATTGGAGACCTAAAGTAGTGGTTATCGAGTGCCTGAGTCTGTGCAGCAAAATTCAAGTTGTGTCTTTGCGTTTTGAAAATGTCTTCTTCCAGGGAATGACCATAAGTGAGCGTATTGGATTTGATATTGCCAGAATCAGTGTGTTGTTTATTCTATGAGGTAACAAATTGCTAGACCTGTCATGGACCCTGTTACTAATGCACCAAATTAGTTGCTTTCATTTTAATTGAACTTTTTAATATATATTTTTATTAGTTTAAATTTTATTTGTATTTAGAAATTAACATCAATAACAAACTTTGCAATATAGATTAGATGATTTTACTACATAAAACACAGAAGTATTCTTTTTTCACACTTTGCTTCTTTTTTTCCACTAGAAAAATAATAAGTTGATGCGGTTCCAATTTGACTTGCTTTAAGTTGTAGAAAATTAGTGTTCATACAGGCATTTATGTTCATATATTATGTGACAAGAGACTGAAGGTAAAGTAGTTGCTTGACAGTAACTGCCACCACCAGTTTTTGTTCTGCTTTAGATGGGATGATCCATTCATTTTTCATTCTTCCAAGAATGGAATGCTTTGTTTTACTCCTAAGCCATTCCTTTGTGTATAAGATGTCAGAATTCATCGTTCATAAGTTCATTCGATCTTCAATTTGGCATCTGCAAATTTAAGACTCTGTCATATCTACAAATCTACCTTCCGACTCCATCACTCTAAATCCAAGGGTGAGTTTCTGATTTTCTCTACTGCACTCTATAATATATATATGTATGTTGTGTTAAAATTCTAGTTCTAAGGTTGTCATTTATGATTTGGAGCTAAATAAGTTGCATGAATTGTTTTTTCCTATCACAAACATTAGTCTATATTAATTATAAAAAGCAGGGGATGATCTATAATGACAAGCAGACCTTCTATGATGTGTACATAGAGATCTGTCATCTGTGTATTATCACATTTTGTTGGTTGAAGTTGCAGACCTTTGGATATAAGGTAAAAACAAATTCTATTAGAAAATCAAATCTATAGTCATTCTTACCATAAGTTGCATGGCTACTAAGCTTCAATATCTTTCAATGACTTTCTGTGATGAACTCTTTTCAGTATCTTTATTGCTCACTCCTAGCTCTTAACATCTTTGAGACAGGATAAGTTATGTTAAGTATGCTTAATATCTTACTATCAATAGCTTCTACACATTTTTTTAAAATGACTTCATTTTACCTTCTTCCGCTCCTGCATGAGTTCAGATTATGAATAACTATATCTAAAGACAACAACAAGACCAACGAACACCCCGTAGAGGTTCAGAGTTTCAAACTATGTAGTTCAACTTTGAAAGTGCATATCTTCAGCTACACATGTCTGTTTTTTGATATCCAAATCATTCAGGATAAAATTCTTTTGCTTAACTTAGACCTAGCTTTGTTGTTTCTCAGGGCAATCCACCTGGATTTTAATACAGGATTCTTTGCAGGGTAAAAATGGCTTCTTCTTCATTTGACGGTAAAACAATGGCAGCCCCTGTGAAAAATATTGGGTTCAAGAATTTGATAGACACATTCATAGTTAATGTGCAAAAGGCAGAGGGAAAAGCATTGAATCTCCCTTTGATTTCACCTATCAATGCTGCCACAGTAAAGCTTGAAGAAGTTCGGAATGTGGCCATCAGGATTGAGTTGAGCAATGGATGTGTTGGATGGGGTGAGGTTCCTGTTCTTCCTCCTATAACTGCAGAGGATCAGCCACTTGCTATGGCCAAGGTGGCCGAAACATGTCAGTTTTTGAGGAAGAGTCCTTCTATGACTTTAGGTTCACTGTTGGGCGAAATTGGTAGGATTCTGCCTGGGCATGCATATGCTTCTGTAAGTTGCAAACGGTTTCCGTAGGCTTTTAATTTTCAATATTTTTTTCCTGAAATATCATAAAGTTTCTGTATTATCAGTTAAATAGTTTCCTTTGCTATTTAAGGTTAGAGCAGGAGTTGAAATGGCCGTGATTGATGCAGTTGCTTACAGCATGGGTGTGCCTTTGTGGGGAGTGTTTGGGGGAGTTTCATGCACGATAACTACAGATATGACAGTTTAGTTTCCATTTGAGCAATACTTTTTTCCCCATTAGATTATTCTTTAACATAAAAGTTCATAGTATTCATGAATTTGTACTGAAACGTGAAACATATCATGCATAGATCCCAATTGTTTCTTCATTGGAAGCTGCTCGATTGGCTTCGAAGTATCGCGAAAAAGGATTTCAAACCTTGAAACTCAAGGTGGGAAAAAATTTGAATGGAGACATTGAAGTGCTACAATCGATACGTGCAGCCTACCCCGACTGCGGTTTTATCTTAGATGCTAATGAAGGTTATAACTGTACAGAAGCTATTCAAGTTCTTCAGACATTACATGGTGAGTTCTCAACTTTGTCAATATTCCTCTATTTCCCTGTCACAAAAATCTTAACAAATGTATAAATTTTGAACAAGTCAATTACTGTAATTGTTACTGCTTTGCAGAGATGAAGCTCACTCCAATTCTGTTTGAGCAGCCAGTTCATCGTGATGACTTGGAAGGTCTAGGCCGTGTCACTCAGATAGCAAAAGAAAAATACGGGGTATATGTTGCTGCTGATGAAAGCTGCCGTGGTTTAAATGATGCAAAGTTGATTGTTGAGCGCAAGCTAGCAGATGTCGTCAATATTAAGCTTGCGAAACTTGGGGTACTAGGTGCCCTTGAAGTCATTGAGTTTGCACGTGCATCGGGCTTGCATCTCATGATCGGTGGAATGGTCGAGAGTAGACTTTCCATGGGCTTCGCTGGTCACCTTGCTGCAGGGCTAGGATGTTTCAAGTAAGTAGTAGCACATACTAGGAAATACAGTTTGGTTAAGTGAAAAATGATCTGTATCATTCAATATTCATACAGATTCATTGACCTAGACGCACCACTGCATCTATCAGAAGATCCAGTTGTTGAGGGTTATGAAGGTAAAATTGTCTTACTGTACGGAAGTTCTTTTTTGAATGATGAATATACACTTATGTCTTTTGTGTTTTAGACTTTAGTTTCAGCTACATTGAAATATATAACTCTTTAACATCCTATTTTGCTAGTTTCTGGTCCTGTGTATAAGTTCACAAATGCTAGAGGCAGCGGTGGTTCCCTCCATTGGGACAACATTTAGTAGTAAGTTATTATTTCAGCATCTTCTTACATTTTTCTCAATGTAGCTTGTATGTCAGTGCCAGTTTATTTATGTCAAGCTGCAGAACATTTCTGTATCAAGACTAGTTTGATAATACATCTCTATATTGGAATCTTATGAAGCACTAGTATCATTATCACTGAGAATCCTTTACTGAATTGTTATCAGTTCATCTGAGGTTCATTAAGCATGTTTGTCAAGTGAATTCCCTTCCCATTGACTGAAACTTAACTGTTCCTGATTATACCAGACACTAAATACAACAGTTTACAGCCATCATTGAAAACAAGCTCAGTGCATATGCAACACATCAACGACAATATTAACAACATTTGCATGCACGATCGGATAATCCTCAGTTATCCCATCAGTCTTTAGAATACTAGTCAATATACCCTATAGAAATATTTATACACCAAAAATATAAAGGAGTAACACAAATTCTTATAACAAAAACAAGGAATCATGATCTACGGACAAAATCACATAAAAAATATTGATAAACAAGTCGAGAAAACCGAGTCATGCGCCCTTTGGTCGGATCTCAATGCCTTCTATACTGGGGCCAGCCTTTCGCTTCCCACTTTCTACTTCCATCATTGTCATCTCCAAATTCTTCTCCTCTCCTCCTCTGTTCAAGTAATCTCCTAATTCAACTTCAAACCTGTTATCCTTCCTGTGTTGCGGATACTGAAGATCATTTTGTGCTACTGATTTCATCTTATGAGGGTTGAGATTATTGTTCCCTCACATGAGAACTTAAACTTTCATATTTGAATCTAAAATATTTTCTTAGTGGAATCCATGAATATACTGAGACAAAATTGCTTGTTTGAAATGAGTTATGAAGATTTTGTCCCACATTGATATTGTAAAAGAAAAATATTGAGTTTATATAACATATTGTGTTAGTGTTGTTTACGACTACTAGTATAAGTGGAATGCTTGTTTGGCCTAGTGCAAGTATTATTCTTTCTATTACAAGTTTAATTATTTATATTGATTATTTAATTATTAATATTAAATATATTGAGTAAGGATTATTTTAATCATACTCTGAATATATTTTGTAATATTAATATTAATTAATCAGGATATAATATAAATAATAAGGAAAACCCATTTTGTTTACTTTTTCTGTTTTGTTACTTGAGATACCACATCGAGTAAAATAGAAGAAAAACAACTTGAGATGACTATATATTAAGAGGTATACTTGAGATAAAAATAACACAAGTCTCGGTGCCTACCTCGCAAACATATATGAGTTGCATAGGTTTTTATGGGCAAATTGAGGTGTGAGTCGCCGTTGATCATTGCCGATCCTGTGGCCAGATTGATCTGTTGCTGTTTTATCCTGTAAGCGATATTGCTGCATTCCATCACAGCATAAGTGGGGGGCAATAATCTCTTCAAGAACAGTCAAGTCCTTTTGAAGGGTTTGGCGACTCAGATATTGTGTTTTTCTTCTTATCAGAATTTGGAAAGCGATAAGAGATAAGTTTTATTTACTTTTTTTGTCAATTACAATCTCTAATTATAGTTTGTTATTACCTTCGTGTTTTATTTCGTTAGTTGGTTATTTGATTATTTCCCTTGTTCTTGTTATTATATATATAACTGCCCATATTGTTGTGTAGTTAGGATTATACCCAACAATCTCGAAGAGATTATAGTTATACATATAGTTAATTAGCAAGATGGTTAACGAAACTAGTGATGTTCCTAAGACTGTTGAGACTGGTTCTGGTTCTGGTGGTACTGTTTCCATTGATTAGACTACGTACCGTTTTCCCCAGCCAATTGATTTATCGGGTATGCCTAATAAATTCGGTGGTGGAGTTTCTTTTTCTAGTTGGCAGAAAAAAATGAAGCTCTGGTTAACGGTTAAGGGTCTATGGCCAGTGGTACAATATGATCCTCATGTGTTGGATCAAGAGAAAGCTGAATCTGTTAAGGCTTTTGCTTTATGGGCTAAGAATGATGGGGTGGCTAGGGCAGCCATTTTGGCAGCCTTGGAGAACACCTTGTTCGATGTTTATTCATCAGATACCTATACTGCTAAAGTCTTATGGGATAAGCTGGACCAAACCCATAATACTGATTCTCAAGGTCTTGGGAAGTATTATGTGGCTAGGTTTCTTGATTTCAAGTTGGTGGATGGGAAATCCATGACTGAACATGTTCATAAGTTTGAGATGTTGGTTCATGCTTAGGTTGAATCTGACATGGTCTTGCCTGAGAATTTTCGAGTGATGTTTGTGATTGAAAAGCTCCCTAAGTCTTGGGAGGAGTTTGCTCTCTCCCTGAAAAGACATAAAGGAGAGATCACATGGACTAACTTGATGTTGGACATCTCTGTACATGAGAAGCACAAGTCCAAACAGGGACATGTGTTGCATGTGGAACATGGGAGCTCGAAGGTAAATGTAGTGATTGTTGGACAGAAAAGAAAGGTAGTCACTAAGAAGGCTAACACTAAACCTGACAAGAACAAAGCTAAGAAACCAAAGGCGAACAAACCATGTTGGTCTTGTGGACAAGTTGGTCATTGGAGCAAGGACTGTCCAAGTAAGAAAGCTAAGAAAGCTGGAGTGGTAGCTCAAGTAAATACTGTGCTTGGACTTGGAACCACGAGTGGGCCAGTAGCTAACATGGTCATTGGTGAGGTTGTTGCCTCTGGAACCGATGACGCGTATGTTACTTACAACCCTGTACTACTTTCCACTTATCTGTCACATGAGTGGTTGATTGATACTAGAGCTAGTGTACATATTTGTGCTAATTTTAGCTTGTTTGTATCTTAGCAACAGAGTCATGGAGTGACAGTGACGATGGGGAATGCTAGTGTTGCACAAGTGCTTGAAATAGGAAACGTGGACCTGAAGTTTGCTTCTGGGAGGATTCTATCTCTTACTAGAGTGCATCATGTTCCCTCTATTCATAGAAATATTATAAGTGGAAGTTGTTTAGTTAAAAACGACTTTGAACTTTCTTTGAAGTGTAATAAAGCAGTTATTACTCATACTGGTATATTCTTTGGCAAGGGTTACTTGTCTGTTGGATTGGTTTTAATAAATGTTGAACCCATTTTGGGTGGTTTTATTAATGATAGTATTGCACCTTCTGTTAATTGTGTAGAATCGTCTAACTTGTGACACTTACGACTTGGTCATTTAAATTTTGGTGCTCTAAATAATATGATGAATTTAGAGTTGATTCCAAAGCATGTCATTGATAAGTAATCTAAGTGTCAATTGTGTGTAACTGCTAAAAAAACAAGGTAACCTTTTCATAATGTTGTTAGGGATTTAGACCTATTAGATTTAGTTCACTCGGACATATGTGAATTTAGTGGTGTGTTGACTAAGGATCACTGTAGATATTTCATTATCTTTATAGATGATTGTAGTAGATATTGTTATGTTTATTTGCTTACACATAAGGATGAAGCACTAGATAAATTTATTATGTATAAAAATGAAGCTGAAACACAAACTGGAAAAGTACTTAAACGTTTGAGGTCTGATAGCGGTGGTGAGTATACGAGTACCTTGTTTAATAAATTTTGCGCAAGCAATGGTATAGTTCATGAGGTTACTCCACTATACACACCTGAGTCTAATGGGGTGGCAGAGCGAAAAAATAGAACTTTTAAAGACATGATTAACAGTATGCTAATTAATTCCGGGTTGCCTAAGTACATGTGGGGAGAGGCTCTGAATATGGCTTGCCATATTCTGAATAGAGTCCCTCTGAAACATATGAACAAGAAACCATATGAATTATGAAGAAAGCATAGGACAAGTTTGAGTTATCTTCGTGTGTGGGGGTGCCTTGCTAAGGTGCTTGTCTCTGAACACAAGAGAAAGAAACTGGGTCTGAAAACTGTTGATTGTATCTTTCTGAGCTATCTTGAAACTACTACTGCTATGAGATTTTTAGTAATAAAATCTGACATAGATGGTATTGTAGCGAATATGATAGTTGAGTTTCGTGATACAACTTTCTTTGAGAAAGTATTCCCTATGAAGACTGATATAACTTTGGGTAGTTATGAGGATGATCCCACACACACATCAAGTTCTATTCTTGATCATGTGGAAAAGATGACAAATATGGGGGTGGATCCTGGTAGTAGCTCTACTCCTAGCGAAGTAGAGGAACCTAGAAGGAGTAAGCGTGCAAAGGTAGTCAAAGACTTTGGAAGTGACTTTATCACTTATAATGTCGAGGATGCACCTTTAACTCTCCGTCAAGCCATGGATTCTTCGGAGTCAAGGCATTGGAAATGCGCTATAAAGAGTGAAATTGACTCAATTATTTCAAACAGAATATGGGAGTTAGTTGATGTCCCTCCTGGGTGTTCTACTATTGGATGTAAATGGATCTTCAAGAGGAAGCTAAACCCTGATGGCTCAATAGATAAGTACAAGGCTAGACTAGTTGCTAAGGGCTTTAGGCAAAGGGAAGGCATTGATTATTTTGATACATATTCTCCAGTTTCCCGAATGACAACAATCAGAATGCTTATTGCATTGGCTTCTGTACATGGTCTTATCATCTATCAAATGGATGTAAAGACAACTTTTCTTCATGGTGACCTTGAAGAAGAGATTTATATAGATCAACCTGAGGGATTTGTTGCTTCTGGTAATGAGAGGAAAGTATGTAGACTAGTCAAGTCCATCTATGGCCTTCAACGAGCACCTATAGACTGGCATAAAAAGTTTGATGAAACTGTTTTAGACTTCGAGTTTTTAGTTAATGAAAGTGACAAGTGTGTTTACTATAAGTTTAGAGGTAATAATTGTGTGATCGTGTGCTTGTATGTAGATGATATCTTGTTACTTGGAACCAATATTGAGATTATTAACGAGACAAAGAGTTTCTTGAAGAGGCACTTTGAGATGAAGGATATGGGTGAGGCAAATGTGATTCTTGGGATCAAGTTGACTCAGTCAACTGATGGAATAACTTTGTCACAGTCTTATTATATAGAGAAATCTATACTGGAGAAGTAAGGTTATTCAAATTATAGAATCGCTAGTACACCATATGATTCAAAAGTTGCCTTAGTCAAGAATAATTCAGGAATTCCTGTGTCTCGATTAAGGTATTCTCAGATTATTGGGAGTTTACAATATCTTGCTAATGTGACTAGGCCAGATATTTCTTATTATGTGTCTAAGTTGGCTAGATATACAAGTTGTCCAAACAAGACTCATTGGGAGGCACTGGATAGAGTTCTTAGATATCTGAAGGTGTTAGATATATTTGATAATGTCATGACTAATATGATTTATGTTTAGATCTTACTTAAACAGGATAAATCAGTACTTACTGGAGGTCAGGACTTAAGGATATCAGTACTTATATTATCAGGAGATAATCATCAGAAGATAGATATCAGAACTTAAGTGCTGGAGGATGTTCAGATAAGGACAGTAGTTGATTAAAGGAAAGAAGATCGAGATAAACATAAGAAGAGATATGCATGAAGAAGGAATTCTATGAAGAATATAATACTTGGAAGAAAAGATATCTGATTGATATATTTTAGGAAGCAGAATTATATTTCATATCAATTAGCGATTATCTTGTAACTGTGTAGTATATAAACACAGACATAGGGTTTACACTATAAGTGTTATCATATTCGAGAAGATTATTCATTGTAACCCTAGCAGCTCTCGTGATATTTATTCATCACTGAGAGGTAACAGTTCCATACTGTAACAGAGTTTATTGTTTCAATAAAGTTTGTTTTCTGTTACTTGAGTTTTTAGAGTTCGATTTGATTGTACTTTACACTGTATTCACCCCTCCTACAGTGTGTGTGACCTAACAAGTGGTATCAGAGCCTATCTGTTAACGCACATACATTTTAAGATCCAAACACAATCATGTCTGACACAGAAACTCCAACTAAGCCTACCAAAACTGAAGAACCTCCAAAGACACAAATTCAAAGTCGGTATGAGACCATCAGAGTTCCCATATTAAGACCATCTGAATATGCCATATGGAAGGTGAGGATGACCATGTTTCTAGAAGCTACAAATCCAGAATATCTTGATAGAATTAAGGAAGGACCTCACAAACCAACCAAGCTGGCTGTTGCAGTTGCAGGTGAAGCAGCAAAGACTGTACCAAAGGAGAAGAGTGATTATACTGCTGAAGATATCGCATCAATTGCTAAGGATGCTAAGGTACGACACTTACTGCATAGTGCCATTGATAATGTAATGTCAAACAAGGTAATTAACTGCAAGACTGCAAATGAGATATGTGATGCTCTGGAAACAAGGTGTCAGGAAACTGATACAATTAAGAAGAACAGGAAGACAATACTCACTCAAGAGTATGAACACTTTGACTCAAAGGCTAATGAGTCATTGACTGATTTATATGATAGATTTGTCAAACTCTTGAATGATTTGTCACTGGTTAATAAGGAGTATGATCTTGAAGATTCAAACCTTAAATTCCTGTTAGCTCTTCCTGAATATTGGGATTTGAAGGCAACAACAATAAGAGACAACTACAGTCTTGATGAAACAACTCTTGATGAAATTTATGGAATGCTCAAGACTCATGAACTTGAGATGGAACAAAGAAGCAAGAGGAAAGGAGGAAAGTCAAGGACAGTTGCTCTTAAAGCTGAAGAAGAATCCCCCAAGGCAGCTACCTCAAGGAAAGACAAGGGTAAAGCTCTTTTCACAAAGTCTGATACTGAGTCATCAAGTTCTGAAAGTGATGATGACTCAGATTTTGAAAGCTTACCTGAGACTGATGCTGATGAGGAGATCATGAAGCTGTGTGCTCTTATGGTGAAAGGGATCATAAAGATTGCATACAGGAAGTTCAGGAAGGGAAAGAAGTTTTCCAGGAAAGGCACAAGTTCTGATAAGAAGAATTTCAGAAGATCTGAGGGCAGAGGAGGAAAGTCTGATAGAGGAGATTATACCAATGTCAAATGCTATAACTGTGGTGAGAAAGGCCACATATTTCCTGATTGCAAGAAAGTGAAGGGTGACAAAGGCAAGGCTCTTGTCACAAAGAAGAAAAGCTTGACAGACACCTCAGACTCTGAAAGTGAGGAGAACTATGCTTTGATGGAAAATGCTGATAAAGAAAGTGCTGAGAGCAGTTCTGAAGCTGCTGAAACAAAGGTATCTCAGACTACTTATGCTTTTCATACTGATGATATTAATGAGTTTAGAAGATATCTTAAAACCATGTTTGTTAGTTATAGAGATCAAACTTTAACATGTGAAAGATTAACTTCTGAAAATCTTGCTTTTAAGAAAAGAAATGATTTCTTAGAAAAAGAGTTAGTTATGTTCCATCAAACTCAGAAGGATAGAGATGATGCTTTTTATGTTAGGGATGAAGTGCTAAAAATGAATGAATCTCTAAAAAATGAGTTAGAAAAGGAAAGAGAGATTATCAGGACTTGGACTAACTCTGGAAGAACAACTCAAAATTTGCTAAGTAGTGAAAATTGGAAAGAAGGCTTAGGTTATGGAGATGATAAGGATGATAAAGGAACTGTAATATCCGGGATATATCGTGTAATTATTGTTGCTATTATATAATTATTATATGTGTTCAGTATCTATTCTGTGAGCTAATTGTTAAGTGTTATATGTACTTGAATATTCGAAAATAATATTAATTGAGTATTTTAATTTTTATATGTCCAAAATAAAATATAGATAATTGTCATATCTTCCTAATTATTTTTATGTTGATTTATAGATTTATAAGAATCATATGAAATTTTTAAAATCTTTTTTCGGGTAATTAAAATCTATTTTATAAAAATGGGAACCAACCGACGTCAACCGTTGTTACGTTTTTGGAACCCGAAACTCTTTCGAGAACTCCTTTCTAACCTAATTGTAATATTCCGAGCATTTTCCATGTTTCGACTTTTTCGATCCGGCGTACAGTTTGTCATGCGCGGGTCCCGGCGCAACATTTTCGATACAATATTCGTTTCGGTAAATCAATAAAACCCGTATTTTCGATAAACGAGAGCTTTTTATTAAACTATCCCAATTATCACTTCGTAGTACGTGTAACTGGGTGCTGAGACCAAGACCACAGTACAAGCTGTACTGATTTGGATAATTATCCCGAAAACCGATACCGTTTGGATCAGTTTTTATAAATAAACGTACCATTTTATATCCGGAATGATCCAACGGGATACTAATTTTCCGTAATTATAAATAGCCTTTTACCGTATTTTATTTCGTATAAAAATCATTTGCAGACAGATAATTATATAATTTTACAGAGAAAAATCTTATATTCATAAACTGTTCTAAGAATCAAACAGCAAAACGAAGGCGTTACCGATCTCTGTTTTTAAAGCTTGAGTAACCAAAATGAAGGATTTGAGGTGTTCTATCAGATTCTGAGCTTTGTTTCACTGCAGAATCAAAGGTTTAATTTCTAAAAATTTATTTATTTTCGAATTTATTTTATTAAAAATATGAATTTTTGTTCGGATGATTGTTTGTATGATTTGATGATTGCATGTTGTAGAGCTTGTTTTCCTGATGATTTTCATATGTCATACGTCTGATTTGGAGTTCAATAACATGTTCAAATTTGAGTTTGATTTTCGAATTTTAAAATTAGGGTTTATAACCCGTATGAATGTTCTTAATTGAAATTTGGGGGTTTCTTATTCTGTGATAGATTGATGTTGTGTTATAGTGGGTTGTGTTCTCTGTGAAATTAGCAATCCAGTCGTATAAGTTTCATGAACCAATGAGGTCTGTAGAGAAGGGAGTTGTGTTTTGAATATTTTCGATGTTCGCCGGAAACCGGCGATGTTCTTGGCCAATTTCCGGCCAAAACATGAATGATTATAATGATTTGATTGCATGAATATGTTCCTGGTGAGGTGTAGTTGTGATCTGGACAGTTTGGCGGCCTGAGGTGGCCAGAATCGTGTTCTCCGGCCACACTCCGGCGTAGTTGACGGCGGAGTTGGTAAAATTGCAAACAGGCCCCTGTAGTTTTAAAAACGATGCAGTTAGGTCCCTGAAGTTTCCAGACTTTGCAAAAATAGGATTCCTGTTTTAAAAATGTTTAAAAATCATATTTCCCATTTATTTTTATTATAAAAATTCGTTTTTAATTTCTGAAAATTCTAAAAATTATTATTTTAATTCCGGAAATTATTTTTAATTCACAAATAAATCTGAATTAATTAGTTAATTAATTTCAGTTAATTTTTAATTGATTAATTAGTCAATTAATTCGAAAATTAATTGATTAATTGATTTAATTAATTATTAATTGATTTTTAATTAATTATTTAATTAGATTTAATTATTGAAAATGATTTAAAAATTCTGAAAAATAGTTTCGAGCTTTAAAATATTATTCTAAATTATTTTCAAGGCTCGATAATTATTCTAAAATTGTTTCGGAGCCAGAATTGGCCAACCGAACCCTGTTTATTAACCCGAAATTGATCCAACGACCCGTTTTAATTCCGAAAAATGTTTTAAAAATTATTTTAAATACCCGAAAGCACATTTATGACCCGAGACTTCTTTATAAATGATATGTCATTGATTACGTGATGTATTATGTGTTATACGTGACCTGTTGTTTGACTATCGGTCTATATATTCGGTGTTTACTTCGTTATTGCATAGATTTCAATCCGTTAATCGGATTTGGGTAAAACGAAGGGTAGATAGAAGTGTGTGTTGAATGGAACTCTATGAGTTGATGATTGATAGATACTTATGATATGTGAGCAGAAAAGGCAAGACGTAGGAAAGGAAAACAGATAGTTGAAGAGTAAGACGGTTGTGATTGGAAGTCAGTGCAGAGTAGTAAGCTAATACCAGGCAAGTGTTCTGAACTTTCTCGAGACATTGTAATTCTTGATAGTCTTGTTGACATTACAAGTGCTTTGAAGCACGGAAACCTAAATCCTGATTTCAGTTATTGTTCTTGAGCCATGAACCATATTCTTTCTAAGCCATTGATTATTGTAAACCCAAACTCGAACCTCAAGTATACGATACTATTCCATAAATACCTGCAAACAAAATCCCAAACACTGAACTGAATTACTTGTACATTCAACCATTGTATCCTATGTTTTGAGAGCCCAAATCTTTGAAACCCTGAAATATTGATTCTTTTGTTATCCAATTCTTTCATTACCCAGCGTTCAAGCTTTTAAACTACTTATTTGATCCTTACAAAGATTGAAAACCTTTCATTGTTAAACACTCATTGTTGTTAATGATTTTGGTTATTGTTTATTATTGCATATTCTGTTATTATGTTAGAATTGGATTGTTTTTATAAAATTGTGGACCAGATTCGTGGTCAGACCATATAATGGTCAAGTTAGGCCAATGTGTGCCTTGGATCCAGTAGTTAGAGCAATGATGTGTGCCTTGCTCGGGATTAGTGCGTGACTGATCAGCAGCCTAACCTTGGCTTTTAAATTAAAAGTATAATATCCAATTCTAAATCATAATCCAATGTTCACTTGATATCATAATCATAGTCACCTGATGATCATTATTCTCAGTTTTGTCATTTTGACTTGCTGAGCTAGTTAGCTCATTTGTGCGATGTTGTTTATATTCTTTCCAGTTAAAAAGGAACCAGTTGGTAGCGAGGATCCCCAGTCCAGCGCGAGAGCTAGGGGTTCAGGTTGAGGAAGCTGAGCTAGTAGGCTTCTTTTGGGATAATTTAAGATTATAAAAGTTTGTATTAATGTTTGATACTCAGTGTGAGTTTGAAATAGTTGGGATTTGAACGATTTGTAATATATTAGTGTGTTTGGCTTGTGTGCATACTTTAACCTGTTGCGGTCCGTGGTAGTTGATAAGTAGGGTCACTTCATATATTATTAATATCTTTATTATTGTTATAAGCAGGTTATAATTAAGGTGTGTGTGTGGACCCCAAACTTCTGATCCGGGTTTGGAGGGCGCCACAGGTTTGGTATCAGAGCTACATGTTATAAGTCACTGACACAAGCCTAGGTTAACGGGAATGGGTAGAGGGTTAAGATTAGAAGTAAGGCATAGGATGAGAGAACGTTGAGAGGTTGAGTGCTTCGGTATATCAGGTATTAGTATAGTTTGCGTTATGGAACGAGATTCTTATATTGCGATATGATTTCAGATAGCAGAGATGGTCGACTCTTTTATTCCCGTATCAGCTGATCACTCAGAGCCTTCAGTTGGAGTGCCGTTTTCGCATCCACGTCCTGTTGTTCCACCAGCATTGGCTATCCTACCTCCACCGGTGTTGCAGCCCGTGCCACTGCAGGCTATTCCACCTCCAGGCATGAGGCCACCTGTTAGAGGACCCCCACCAGCTGATTCAGATTCCACTGGGCATTCAGTAGCGAGTGCCCCATTCCAGTCTACATTGCCCCCAGTTCCTTATTACCGGTATGAGGCTCTTCTATTGGAGCGTGATTCCTTGTTGGCTCAGATTAGAGAGTTACAGCATATCATCAGGACTACAGATGTTGATCGTGGTGTGAGGGAGCTCCGAGAGGAGATTCATGTGACACGGAGGGTTCTTGAGGCTAGGTTACATGGAGCTACACTACCTGAAAGAGGCCCTGATGCACTGCTGGGCTGGGCTACTGAGGTGATGGAGGACTTTGAGAGGCTGGCAGGACCAGAGTTTCCTTGGAGCTGAGTTAGAGATTTTGAGATGAAGATGTTGAGTAGTGTTGTTATGATTATGTAGTATGGATAGTAGTGTGTAGTGTGTATCAGTAGACTCTTGAGTTGTATTTATAGACTAGCTATGCTGACTAGTGAGTAGGTTGTTGTACCCTTTTTGCTTTTACTTTCGAAGCGTCTTTACGCTTGTACTACCCTAAAACTTTTGATCTATATATATCAGTACCTTTTTCCTTTCCAGCAGTGACATTTATTTTACTGCACTTGTTTTACCTTACCTTATTCATTGCACCAGTTATACCCTGTGATGCCATGTACCCTGTTTTCCATAACTGCTTATATTCTGTAAAGAAGCATGCAATTTATTTAATTACCACTGTTTTCAAAAAAAAAAGAGATATTCCTGTTTTACAAAACTTTTCTTCTATGCAAGTATTTGATTCAAAAGCTAAATAAATTGATTGATTCTTTACAGAAAATGCCTCCCAAAAGAAATACCCGCACCAACACCCGAAATGAAGAAACCAACAACAACAACAATCAAGATGATACAAACCCGAATGTGAACCCAGGACCTATGGACCCAGCAATAGCCCAGATTCTTCAAATCTTGGCCTAACAAACAGTTCACCTAGCACAACAACAACAAAGACAGACCAATCCCCAGGTAACTTTCAAAACTTTTCAGGCAATAAACCCACCAGAATTCAAGGGTTCCTTAGAGCCAATTGAAGCAAATGTTTGGTTAAAGGAAATAGAGAAGGCATTTGCCTTAGTGAAAGTAATGGAAGAACAGAAGGTTGAGTTTGCAAGTTACTATCTGAAGAATGAAGCCACCTATTGGTGGGAGATGGTGAAGACATTGGAAGGTACGGATGTTATTACTTGGGAAAGGTTCAAGGAATTGTTTCTAGAAAAGTATTTTCCTCAGTTTGTTCAGGATCAAATGGAGCTGAAGTTTTTAGAGTTAAAGCAAGGGAATATGTCGGTAACAGATTATGAGGGGAAGTTTGAGGAATTGTCAAGGTATGTGCCGTCGTATGTTGATACTGATAGAAAGAAAGCTAAGAGATTCCAGCAAGGCTTGAAGCCATGGATCAGAGGGAAGGTAGCTATTTTTGAATTAGATACCTATGCCGGGGTTGTACAGAAGGCTATGATTGCAGAGACGGAGAGTGAGATGTTCCAGAAAGATAAGGAAAGCAAGAAAAGGAAAGTTGAGGGAAGTGAGGGTCAGTCACAAACAGGGAAGTTTCCAAATTTTAAGAAGGGCAAGTTTCAGCCAGGGAGAAATTTTAATTTCAGGAGACAAAATGCAGGAGACGGAGGCCAGGGCAATCGTCCAGCTAATGTGAATCAGCCGAATCAGTTGAGATTAACTTTTCCAGATTGTCAAGTTTGTGGAAAGAAGCATGGAGGAGTTTGTAACAAGTTGAATGTGGTATGTTTTAAATGCAACCAGAAAGGGCACTATTCAAGGGAGTGCCGAAATCAGCCAGCAAATAAGGATCAGCCTATCCGGAATCCAGCAGTGAAGGTTCCAGTCATTAGATTTACATGCTTTAAATATGGGAAGCCAGGACATATGGCCAGGGATTGCAAGACACCAGCCCCAGTCAGTAATGCATTGAGGATTATGGGATCTACCCCAACAGTGAATGAGACTTCAAGGGCTAGAGTTTTTGACATGTCGGTGAAGGATGCGATCCAGGATACGGATGTCGTGGCAGGTACGCTTAATGTGAATTCTTTATGTGCGAAAATGTTAATAGATTCGGGAGCAACTCGATCGTTTGTTTCACAAGATTTTGTTAGTAAGTTAAATTGTCCAGTTGGGTATTTAAATGAAATAATGACTGTGGAATTAGCAAATCAAGAACGTGTAACTGTAAACCAAGTTTGTGGAAATTGTGAGATTGAGATTTCTGGTAGTAAGTTTTGTGTAGATTTGATACCATTTAAGTTAGGGGAATTTGATGTGATATTAGGGATGGATTGGTTATCTAAGCATGATGCTCAGATAGATTGTCGAAATAAGAAAGTAATGGTGAAAATGCCAGACGAAAGAATAATAATGTTCAAAGGTCAGAAATAAATAAGGAAATTCTTAACAATGATTCAATCCAAGAAGTTACTACGACAAGGATGTGAGCATTTCGTAGCATATGTAATCGACAGAAGTCAGGAGCCAGCAAAACTTGAAGATATTCCAGTAGTGAATGAATTTCCAGACGTATTTCCCGACGAGTTACCAGGACTTCCTCCAGATAGAAAAATTGAATTTGCGATCGACTTAGAACCTGGAACAGAACCGGTGTCCAAAGCCCCGTACAGAATGGCGCCTGTTGAGATGAAAGAGCTAGCAAGGCAATTGCAAGAATTGTTAGAGAAAGGAGTAATTAGACCCAGCGTATCCCCGTGGGGAGCCCCGGTATTATTTGTCAAGAAGAAAGATGGAAGCATGAGACTGTGCATTAACTATAGGGAACTCAACAAGCTGACAATCAAGAACAAGTATCTGTTACCCAGAATCGATGATCTGTTTGACCAATTGAAGGGAGCCAAGTACTTCTCCAAAATTGATTTAAGATCGGGATATCATCAACTAAAGATCAAGCCAGAAGATATACCAAAGACAGCTTTCAGAACAAGGTATGGGCATTATGAATTTCTAGTGATGTCTTTTGGATTGACCAATGCCCCAGCAGCGTTTATGGACCTGATGAACAGAATTTTTAAGGAATATTTGGATAAGTTTGTTATTGTGTTTATAGACGATATTTTAATCTATTCCAAGACGGAAGAGGATCATGCGGAACATGTGAGAACGGTTTGGAGATTTTAAGGAAAAAGAAGTTATATGCTAAACTGTCGAAGTGTGAGTTTTGGCTACAGGAAGTTCAGTTCTTAGGAAACATAGTCAGTAACGAAGGGATCAAAGTGGACCCGATAAACATCGAAGCAATTACGAATTGGGAGAGACCGAGAACACCCACTGAGGTAAGAAGTTTCCTAGGATTGGCGGGATATTATCGTCGATTTGTTCAGAATTTCTCAAGGATTGCCACATCATTAACAAAGCTTACACGAAAGAATGAAAAGTTTATATGGAACGATAAGTGCGAAGAAAGTTTTCAGGAGTTGAAGCGAAGATTAATCACGACACCTGTTTTGTCACTTCCAGACGATCAAGGGAATTTCGTAATTTATAGCGATGCTTCTCATAAAGGATTAGGATGTGTTCTTATGCAGCACGACAAGGTGATTGCTTATGCGTCAAGGCAATTGAAACCACACGAACAGAAATATCCTACTCATGACTTGGAGCTAGCAGCTATAGTTTTTGCTTTGAAGATTTGGAGACATTATTTGTATGGAGAAAAGTGTGAGATTTTCACGGATCACAAAAGTTTGAAATATATATTTACCCAGAAGGAACTTAATATGAGGCAAAGGAGATGGTTAGAATTGATCAAGGATTATGATTGCTCGATTAATTATCATCCCGGTAAGGTGAACGTTGTAGCAGATGCGTTAAGTCGGAAGGAAAGGTTAAATGTGTTATCTGTACCTGAAGAAATATATAAAGAATTTCAGAAATTAGAATTGGAGGTTAGAATTTGCAAGCCTAAGGAAGCAAAAGTGTACAGTATGATTTTCCAACCAGAGTTATTGGAGAAAATAAAGAAATGCCAGAAAGAGGTAATGGATCAAGATATAAATAGTTTGGTAGGTGAGGAATTATGCACGCAACAAGATGATCAAGGTATTCTTAGGTTTTCTTCAAGAGTTTGGATTCCACCAGTGACGGAGTTAAAGAATGAAATTTTACAAGAGGCACATAGTTCAAGATATTCCATCCATCCAGGGAGTACCAAAATGTACAGAGATTTAAAGAAGAATTATTGGTGGCCAAATATGAAGAGGGAAATTGCGGAATGGGTTAGCAAATGTTATACCTGTCAGAGAGTTAAAGCAGAGCATCAGAGACCAAGCGGATTGCTACAGCCATTGGAGATTCGAGAATGGAAGTGGGAACATATTACCATGGATTTAATAGTTGGATTACCAAGGACAAGGGCTAATCATGATGCCATTTGGGTTATAGTGGATAGACTTACCAAGTCAGCTCATTTTCTGCCTATAAATGAAAGATTTTCGCTCGACAAGTTAGTCCATATATACCTAAAAGAAATTGTAGTTCGTCATGGAGTTCCAGTGTCTATCGTATCTGATCGAGATCCAAGGTTTAATTCAAGATTTTGGAAGAGTTTTCAAGAATGTTTGGGAACAAAATTGAATATGAGTACGGCCTATCACCCGCAGACGGACGGCCAAAGTGAAAGAACAATCCAGACAATCGAGGACATGCTACGTGTTTGTGCTATTGATTTCAAAGGAAGTTGGGACGAGCATTTACCCCTGGTAGAATTTGCTTATAACAACAGTTATCACGCCAGCATTGGGATGCCACCTTATGAAGCCCTTTATGGACGCAAATGTAGATCTCCATTATATTGGAACGAAGTAGGAGAACGCAAAATACTCGGACCTGAATTGGTGCAACAGACAAAGGAAGTTGTTGAAATTTTCCAGAAGAGATTAATAGCCGCACAAAATCGTCAGAGGAGATATGCAGACCAGTCAAGGAAAGACATGGAATTTGAAGAAGGGAGCTTGGTATTATTGAAAGTATCACCGTGGAAAGGACTAACGAGGTTTGGGAAGAAAGGGAAGCTAAGCCCAAGATATGTCGGACCTTTTGAGATCCTAAAGAGCGTTGGCAAAGTCGCTTACGAATTGGCGTTACCTCCGAACATGGGGCACATTCACAATGTTTTTCATGTATCGATGCTCAAGAAATATAATCCAGACTCCAGGCATGTAATAGAATATGAGCCAATAGAGCTTCAGGCAGATTTATCATATGTAGAGAATCCAATAGAGATTTTAGAGGAAAAAGAGAAAGTATTGAGGAATAAAGCGATAAAGTTAGTAAGAGTATTGTGGAGAAACCCAAAGGTTGAAGAGTCAACCTGGGAGTTAGAAAGTGATATGAGAGAAAAGTACCCTCATTTGTTTTCTTAGGAGATTCTGAGGACAGAATCCTTTTAAGGGGGGAAGGATGTAATATCCGGGATATATCGTGTAATTATTGTTGCTATTATATAATTATTATATGTGTTCAGTATCTATTCTGTGAGCTAATTGTTAAGTGTTATATGTACTTGAATATTCGAAAATAATATTAATTGAGTATTTTAATTTTTATATGTCCAAAATAAAATATAGATAATTGTCATATCTTCCTAATTATTTTTATGTTGATTTATAGATTTATAAGAATCATATGAAATTTTTAAAATCTTTTTCCGGGTAATTAAAATCTATTTTATAAAAACGGGAACCAACCGACGTCAACCGTTGTTACGTTTTTGGAACCCGAAACTCTTTCGAGAACTCCTTTCTAACCTAATTGTAATATTCCGAGCATTTTCCATGTTTCGACTTTTTCGATCCGGCGTACGGTTTGTCATGTGCGGGTCCCGGCGTAATATTTTCGATACAATATTCGTTTCGGTAAATCAATAAAACCCGTATTTTCGATAAACGGGAGCTTTTTATTAAACTATCCCAATTATCACTTCGTAGTACGTGTAACTGGGTGCTGAGACCAAGACCGCAGTACAAGCTGTACTGATTTGGATAATTATCCCGAAAACCGATACCGTTTGGATCAGTTTTTATAAATAAACGTACCATTTTATATCCGGAATGATCCAACGGGATACTAATTTTCCGTAATTATAAATAGCCTTTTACCGTATTTTATTTCGTATAAAAATCATTTGCAAACAGATAATTATATAATTTTACAGAGAAAAATCTTATATTCATAAACTGTTCTAAGAATCAAACAGCAAAACGAAGGCGTTACCGATCTCTGTTTTTAAAGCTTGAGTAACCAAAACGAAGGATTTGAGGTGTTCTATCAGATTCTGAGCTTTGTTTCACTGCAGAATCAAAGGTTTAATTTCTAAAAATTTATTTATTTTCGAATTTATTTTATTAAAAATATGAATTTTTGTTCGGATGATTGTTTGTATGATTTGATGATTGCATGTTGTAGAGCTTGTTTTCCTGATGATTTTCATATGTCATACGTCTGATTTGGAGTTCAATAACATGTTCAAATTTGAGTTTGATTTTCGAATTTTAAAATTAGGGTTTATAACCCGTATGAATGTTCTTAATTGAAATTTGGGGGTTTCTTATTCTGTGATAGATTGATGTTGTGTTATAGTGGGTTGTGTTCTCTGTGAAATTAGCAATCCAGTCGTATAAGTTTCATGAACTAATGAGGTCTGTAGAGAAGGGAGTTGTGTTTTGAATATTTTCGATGTTCGCCGGAAACCGGCGATGTTCTTGGCCAATTTCCGGCCAAAACTTGAATGATTATAATGATTTGATTGCATGAATATGTTCCTGGTGAGGTGTAGTTGTGATCTGGACAGTTTGGCGGCCTGAGGTGGCCGGAATCGTGTTCTCCGGTCACACTCCGGCGAAGTCGACGGCGGAGTTGGTAAAATTGCAAACAGGCCCCTGTAGTTTTAAAAACGATGCAGTTAGGTCCCTGAAGTTTCCAGACTTTGCAAAAATAGGATTCCTGTTTTAAAAATGTTTAAAAATCATATTTCCCATTTATTTTTATTATAAAAATTCATTTTTAATTTCTGAAAATTCTAAAAATTATTATTTTAATTCCGAAAATTATTTTTAATTCATAAATAAATCTGAATTAATTAGTTAATTAATTTCAGTTAATTTTTAATTGATTAATTAGTCAATTAATTCGAAAATTAATTGATTAATTGATTTTTAATTAATTATTTAATTAGATTTAATTATTAAAAATGATTTAAAAATTCTGAAAAATAGTTTCGAGCTTTAAAATATTATTCTAAATTATTTTCAAGGCTCGATAATTATTCTAAAATTGTTTCGGAGCCAGAATTGGCCAACCGAACCCTGTTTATTAACCCGAAATTGATCCAAAGACCCGTTTTAATTCCGAAAAATGTTTTAAAAATTATTTTAAATACCCGAAAGCACATTTATGACCCGAGACTTCTTTATAAATGATATGTCATTGATTACGTGATGTATTATGTGTTATACGTGACCTGTTGTTTGACTATCGGTCTATATATTCGGTGTTTACTTCGTTATTGCATAGATTTCAATCCGTTAATCGGATTTGGGTAAAACGAAGGGTAGATAGAAGTGTGTGTTGAATGGAACTCTATGAGTTGATGATTGATATATACTTATGATATGTGAGCAGAAAAGGCAAGACGTAGGAAAGGAAAACAGATAGTTGAAGAGTAAGACGGTTGTGATTGGAAGTCAGTGCAGAGTAGTAAGCTAATACCAGGCAAGTGTTCTGAACTTTCTCGAGACATTGTAATTCTTGATAGTCTTGTTGACATTATAAGTGCTTTGAAGCACGGAAACCTAAACCCTGATTTCAGTTATTGTTCTTGAGCCATGAACCATATTCTTTCTAAGCCATTGATTATTGTAAACCCAAACTCGAACCTCAAGTATACGATACTATTCCATAAATACCTGCAAATAAAATCCCAAACACTGAACTGAATTACTTGTACATTCAACCATTGTATCCTATGTTTTGAGAGCCCAAATCTTTGAAACCCTGAAATATTGATTCTTTTGTTATCCAATTCTTTCATTACCCAGCGTTCAAGCTTTTAAACTACTTATTTGATCCTTACAAAGATTGAAAACCTTTCATTGTTAAACACTCATTGTTGTTAATGATTTTGGTTATTGTTTATTATTGCATATTCTGTTATTATGTTAGAATTGGATTGTTTTTATAAAATTGTGGACCAGATTCGTGGTCAGACCATATAATGGTCAAGTTAGGCCAATGTGTGCCTTGGATCTAGTAGTTAGAGCAATGTTGTGTGCCTTGCTCGGGGTTAGTGCGTAACTGATCAGCAGCCTAACGTTGGCTTTTAAATTAAAAGTATAATATCCAATTCTAAATCATAATCCAATGTTCACTTGATATCATAATCATAGTCACCTGATGATCATTATTCTCAGTTTTGTCATTTTGACTTGCTGAGCTAGTTAGCTCATTTGTGCGATGTTGTTTATATTCTTTCCAGTTAAAAAGGAACCAGTTGGTAGCGAGGATCCCCGGTCCAGCGCGAGAGCTAGGGGTTCAGGTTGAGGAAGCTGAGCTAGTAGGCTTCTTTTGGGATAATTTAAGTTTGTAAAAGTTTGTATTAATGTTTGATACTCAGTGTGAGTTTGAAATAGTTGGGATTTGAACGATTTGTAATATATTAGTTTGTTTGGCTTGTGTGCATACTTTAACCTGTTGCGGTCCGTGGTAGTTGATAAGTAGGGTCACTGCATATATTATTAATATCTTTATTATTGTTATAAGCAGGTTATAATTAAGGTGTGTGTGTGGACCCCAAACTTCTGACCCGGGTTTGGAGGGCGCCACAGGAACTGTAGAAATTAAGCCTGTTGTTAAGCAAAAGCAAAAGTTAAAACCTGTTAAGTTTATAACTGTAAAGTCTGATAATGAGAAATCAGAAGTTAAAGAGGGATTAACTTCTGACAAACTAAAACAGGAAAAGATAGCTGAAGTAAACATAGGCTTAATGACTAAGAAGCAGCTTAAGCATAAGCTGAAAGATGTTAAGAATGCAAACAAGGTAAAATCGCCTAGGAAAAATAGGAATGGAAAGGAATGTGTGAATAAAAGCAATGATTATAAGCCTGTTCCTGAAGCTCCTAGGAAAACGTGTCATAACTGTGGAAGTTCTAACCATCTGGCTTCTTTTTGCAGGAAGAATAAGAACATAAACTCCTTACCTTCAAAGTCAGGAGTTAAGAGTCAGTCTGTTAGATATAAGCCACAAAATCCTTGTTTTCATTGTGGTAGTTTATGGCATTCCATTTATACTTGTAAGGAATATCATAGTTTGTACTATGATTATTATCAAATAAAACTTTCTTTAAAGAAAGTTTCCATTGTTCCTTCTAGTATAAATTATGATACAAAGTCTGATAGTGTAAATTCTGATAAGAAAAATGTTAACATAAATTCTGATGCTAAATCCGCTGCAAATGTTAACAAACTTGATAAGGCCAAAGGATCCAAGCAAGTCTGGGTCCTTAAAACTAATCATTAGTGGTCTTTGTGATTGCAGGGAACAGGAAAAATATCCTAGTTCTGGATAGTGGATGTTCAGGACATATGACTGGAAATAAAGCCCTGCTATCAGACTTTGTGGAGAAAGTTGGCCCAAGTGTTTCTTATGGAGATGGCAACATTGGAAAAACATTGAGATATGGCAATATCAATCTTGGGAATGTCATCATTAAAGAAGTAGCTCTAGTCTCAGGACTTAAACATAATCTGCTGAGTATAAGTCAAATCTGTGACAGAGGTTATCATATTGATTTCTTTGAAGAACACTGTGAAATTGTGAGTAAATCTAAAGGAAAAGTTTTTCTGAAAGGATACAGGCGTGGTAACATTTATGAAGCTAAGCTTACAACAATTACTGATGGTTCTGCAATCTGTCTTATGAGTAGAGCATCAATTGAAGAAAGCTGGAATTGGCACAAGAAACTCTCTCATTTAAATTTCAACAATATAAATGAACTAGTCAAGAAAGATCTTGTGAGAGGACTGCCAAAGTCAGTATTTGCTCCTGATGGCCTTTATGATCTTGTCAGAAGGCCAAACAAAGAAAATCTTCATTCAAGAGCAAGACTGAATCATCAATTCTTGAGCCTTATCATCTACTACATGTTGATCTATTTGGTCCAGTGAATGTCATGTCTATTGTAAAGAAGAAATATGCCTTGGTCATAGTAGATGAGTTCACTAGATACACATGGGTGTATTTCTTGCACACAAAAAGTGAAACTGCATCTATCTTGATTGATCATGTCAAACAACTGGATAAATTGGTCAAAGACTCTGTGAAAACCATAAGGAGTGATAATGGCACTGAGTTCAAGAATTTGATAATGGAAGTGTTCTGCAAAAACCATGGAATTAAGTAGGAATTCTCTGCTCCTGGAACTCCACAGCAAAATGGAGTTGTTGAAAGAAAGAATAGAACTCTCATTGAAGCTGCACGTACAATGCTTGAAGAAGCAAAGCTTCCAACCTATTTCTGGGCTGAAGCTGTGCATACTGCTTGTTTTACTCAAAATGCAACACTCATTAACAAGCAAGGAAAGACACCATATGAGATGGTAAAGAAAAAGAAGCCAAATCTGAAGTATTTTCATGTATTTGGATGCAAGTGTTTTGTTCTCAAGACTCATCCTGAACAGCTATCCAAATTTGATCTAAAAGCTGATGAAGGAATCTTTGTTGGATATGCACTTTCCATAAAAGCCTTCAGAGTCTATAATCTGAGAACAAGAGTGGTCATGGAATCTATCAATGTCTCTTTTGATGACAAGAAGATTACTAGACTTGAAGATTTTATTGATCATGATCAGCTGAGATTTGAAAATGAAGACTCAAATTCTGATACTGAAAATCCTGACAGTCAAAGTCCTGATACTGTAAACTCTGATGGATTAAACTCTGATGTTATTGAAACTGTGGTGACTACGCCAAAGAAAGATGCACCTATGCAGGGGGGGCATACTCAAGATCTTACCACATCTCAAGAAGCATCAGAACATACATCTGGCTCTTCAAGTTCTGATCCGTCAAGTTCTGATAAGCCAAGTTCTGATAGTTCTAAAAATCTAAATTCTGAAGATTCCAACTCAGAGAGCATAGTTTCAGGGGGAGCATCAGAAAATGAAAATGAAGACAGCATGGATCATGGGGGAGCATCCAGTTCTAGAGAAAACCTTCCATCTGCAAGGAAGTGGACTAAATCACATACACCTGATTTGATAATTGGAAATCCTGATGCAGGTGTCAGAACTAGAACAGGTACTTCAAATGAATGTCTTTACAATTCTTTTCTCTCTCATACTGAGCCAAAGAAAGTGGAAGAAGCTCTTCAAGATGCTGATTGGGTGCAAGCAATGCAGTAAGAGCTAAATGAATTTGAAAGAAACAAAGTCTGGACCCTAGTGCCAAGACCAAAGAATAGATCTGTTGTTGGTACAAAGTGGGTATTCAGAAACAAAACTGACAGTGATGGCATAATTACAAGGAATAAGGCAAGGCTGGTTACAAAATGATATTCTCAACAGGAGGGAATTGATTATGATGAAATATTTGCACCAGTTGCTAGGTTAGAAGCCATAAGGATATTTTTGGCTTATGCTGCTCACAAAAAGTTTACTGTCTTTCAAATGGATGTGAAAAGTGCTTTTCTCAATGGAGAATTGGAGGAGGAAGTATATGTCGAACAACCTCCAGGCTTTGTAGATTCCAAATATCCAGATTATGTCTACAGGCTAGATAAAACACTTTATGGACTTAAGCAAGCTCCTAGAGCATGGTATGAGACTTTAGCTCAATTTCTTCTGGAAAGTGGATTTAACAGAGGAACAATAGACAAAATACTGTTCTACCTCAACCATGGAGAGGACTTATTTCTGGTCCAGATTTATGTTGATGATATCATTTTTGGATCTACAAATGACAGACTTTGCAAAAAGTTTGCCAAACTGATGTAGTCAAGGTATCAGATGAGTATGATGGGGGAACTTAGCTATTTTCTGGGCCTTCAAGTCAAGCAGAATGAAGAAGGCACTTTTATTTGTCAAACTAAGTACACCAGAAACTTGCTGAAGAAATTTGGAATGCAAGATTGTTCAAGTGCATCCACTCCCATGGCCACTGCAACAAAACTGGACAAGGATATTGGTAAATCAGTAGATATTACTGATTACAGAGGTATGATTGCCTCTCTACTCTATCTAACTGCTAGTAGACCTGATATCATGTATGCTACTTGTCTTTGTGCAAGATTTCAAGCAGATCCTAGAGAACCTCACTTAACAGCTGTAAAAAGAATATTCAAGTATCTTAAGGGAACAACTGATCTGGGATTGTGGTATCCCAGAGAATCAGATTTTAAACTCATAGGTTACTCTGATGTAGATTTTGCAGGTTGCAAAATTGACAGGATAAGCACAAGTGGAAGCTGCCAATTTCTTGGAGGCAGATTGGTTTCTTGGTTTAGCAAGAAATAAAAGTCAATTTCCACATCAACTGCAGAAGCAGAGTATATTGCTGCAGGAAGCTGTTGTGCACAGATTCTTTGGATGAAGAATCAGTTACTGGATTATGGGTTAACATATTTCAAAATCCCTATTTACTGTGATAATCAAAGTGCTATTGCTATGACAGGTAATCCAGTTCAACACTCTATGACAAAGCACATCAGCATCAGGTACCACTTCATCAGGGAACATGTGGATGAAGGTACAGTGGAATTGCACTTTGTTCCAACAGATCAACAACTAGCAGATATCTTCATAAAACCACTATGTGAAGCTACCTTTACAAGATTGGTAAATGAACTTGGAATGGTTTCAGGTTCTTTCTCTAAATCTGCTTAGTTTTGTTCTGATGCATCAGACCTTATGATCAGTATTTACAGAAATTACTCTCTTTGTGTATTCTGTGCTTAATTGAAAATTTGCTAAAGTACTGACTGTTGTCTGATGTAAATTTCTAAACTCTGATTGTGATATGTATGTTAATATAATTACTCAATCCTATGAGGATACTTGTGCTAGATGCTGACCTAGTAATCTTCAATATACTAATGATCCCATGTTAGAAGTAATTATTTCTGTGGAAATCTATTGACACAAGCAAATTCTGATATTGAGCTTAGTTGAATTTACTTTGTCTATATTATTATTAAGTCACAAACTAGAATAATGCTACTCATCTGTTAAGTTCTGATGCTAGTAAATCTGTTGAATGTCCTAAGTGTTGATAAACCTCACTTATCAAAAGAAATAGAAAAAGAAACAAGGATTAAAAATCAGGTACTCCTTTGAGATCTAGAGTAAACAATGTGGAAGGGAAGACCCAAGTGCATTGCTGGTATTAAGTAATATGCATCAGAAAAGCAAATAAAATATTTTCTTGGTGACTTTTCACACTCTATGATTACTGGAGAAATACTTTGATAATAGCATAAATTCTGATAAGTAGTCGTGACTCACTTACACTGAGAAGCCACTGTAAAATGGAATTTAAAAAGATGCACAAAATTAGCACAAAATAGTTGAGGTGGACTCAAGCATGAATTTATTCAATAGTAGGTTTCAGAATAATGACAGGTTTTTAGTAAAGTTTTAGTTATGCCTTATTTCTAAGATGTACTGAAGTGAATCATACTTTTCTCTTTGTCTGATATTTAGCTTAATGCACACATTAAACACTCCATATGAATGATGAACATTACTGTGGTGATCTATGTTATTTTGGATGAACAGTTATTGTGTCACATTGCAAAAAATTCTGAGGACAAGTTCTGATTGCACGTTCTGATGATTAAGTTATGAAGAACCTATATCAGAATTTGTGTGAGGGCTTACTAAGATATGCATTCATTTATCAAGTTAAGAAATTATGTTCTGATGACTGATAAGTTCTGATATAAGTCTAAGTTCTGATATTAAATTCTGATTCTTTACTTGACTTATTTGTGGATAAAATTTGCAAACAGTCTCAGTTTAAACCAGAATATGTTGAAGTGGAAGATTAACAGTCACTATATTTAGGGATAGTGATACTCGTACATGCACAGTCAATTTTTACTTGCTACTTATGCGCATTAAACCATGTTTTACCTTTCCAATGACTGTTTTTCTTTTTCCAAGTCTGGGGAGACGAGGTAGAATTAATTCTACCTGTCAGCATTAAATTTCTTTGCGTCTCCTGGCATTCTCTTGCCTATATAAACAACCACTTCACATCAGCCTTCCCATCAAATCTTTTCTCACAAACTCACCTTCATTATCTTCATATCAAAAACACCATGGTCAATTATAATATGTTTTTGAACTATGAAACATTCAACATGGAGCTGAGCTGTGCCGATTGGCAGCAGAAATGTCACGTCACTGCCATTCCTGATGAGATATGGGACTCAGTTCCCCAGGAGGTACTCACCCACCTCCTGTTCTTCTACATGGACTACCATCGCCATCTGGAGCGATTGGAGGAGGAAAGGCTGGAAGCTCTCCGCCAGCAAGAGCGAATCATACGACTCGCTATTCTGTTTGTTGAGAGTAGGAAGAAGAAATGATTTATTTTCTTCTTCCTATTTTTCTTCATCATCAGCCTTGCCCTGCTTCTTGAGCTAGGACAAAGGTTGTTGACGTTAGGTTTAGCAGCTTAGGGAAATCTTGTAAAAGTTCTGATGTAATTTAAATTTCATGTATGTATTCTCTTGATATATTAATGAAATTTGTTTTTTTTCAAGATCTTGTCTCTGAGATATTCTGTAATGCATTGATAAATCCTGATAAATATTCATATTCTGTTGACCATATAAATTTTGTTTTAAATTAAGTTCTGATTTTACTTTATCAGTACTTGCTCATCTAATTTATTTTGGTCATTTTCACTCGAATTTTTTTCAGAATATTGGTGTTGCAGTAAAAAATTGAATAAGTGGGAACAATTTCAATTCTAAATTAAAACTGATTTACCTTGTTTAATGGAATAACTGGGTAAGTGGAACGGTTTTTCCTTGAAAAACTGCAAGTGGGTAAGTAATGATTACTGTTTTCCCGTGCCCATTAACTATTCGTTATTACTGCATGTCTGACAGGTGTCCAACGGTTACATTTTTTCAAAAGTATAAGTAAGACAG
This sequence comes from Apium graveolens, assembly GCF_009905375.1. Lineage (NCBI taxonomy): Eukaryota > Viridiplantae > Streptophyta > Magnoliopsida > Apiales > Apiaceae > Apium > Apium graveolens. The sequence continues at coordinate 237,585,555 of NC_133650.1, read as the reverse complement.
AGAGAGGATTTTCTAATCTTTTATTCACTTTTATACTTTTTTCTCTCTATTTGCTTTTACTCTCTTTCTTCTTCTAAAGTTGGTTTTTCATATAGACATTCTATCAAACACCTAACAGACACTTATAAATCTCGATTAATTTCATGACACCTAAGGATTTAATCATTGATGGAGCAAAATTTGTTCCAAACAACTATGCTACAATTCTTGATAATGCTGAAGCTCCGTCTGAATTATATTTTGTGCAGGATCTTCTTGCACACAGTGAAATCGGGTATGCCTTGACCCAACCTTTAGTCTTCTCAAGCCAACAAGTTCTGACATTTTGGAGGACTGGAAACTTTGATAATGGTGGTCCAAATGGTACTCCTAGTATTATTTTCGAAGTGGGTGATTCTCCATATGCAGTCACTCCTGGTACAATACGCAAGGCTCTACATCTACCAGAAGGATGTACTTTTTCAACTCCAGATGAATCAGCTCTTCAGAAGTTAATGGCCAGTTTGGGGTATGAGCAGAGTTTGGCCAAGCTTGGGCAGTTGAAACGGGCTCATATCAGGAGGGAATGGAGCTTCTTCTTCGACTGCATCACTAAAGCTTTTGGGAACAAGTGTTCAAATTTTGATGCCATCCCTATAATGAGTCAGCACATCGGGTATGCCATCATTAACCAAACTCATTTTGATTTTGCAACTGTTGTAATAGGTTTTATTGGGGATAGGATGACAGAAGATAGGAATGTTGTCTACTTTGCTAGATTCTGTGAACTTATATATACTTTTTGTACTGATGAACCTCGACTAGCCAGTACCTTAACTCCACCTTTCAAAGTTGCAAAACGTTACTTTAATGACCTGGTAAATGCTGACACTAAGAAACAAGTGGTTAGACCTTTACAGATTCCTCAGTCTGTAAAACAGATCTTAGTAAATGCTGATCCTGAATCCTATAGATCTGTTTTTCCTGATGTTCAACCAACAACCACCTCCCAAACACCACAACAACCATCAGAACATACCACCCATACTACTCAACCAACCCTCAGGCAATATCTCAAATCATATCTCACCACTTCACAGAAAGTTCAATCTTCATCCTCAGAACCTACTGTGAAGCCTTCATCTTCCAAGCCTAAGAGGACAAAGACTGTTCCTCAAACACCTCAAAAGAGAAGGAGGATTGCTTTGAGAGATGAGTTAGACAGTGAGGAACAGGTTTCTACATCAGAACCTGTTGTCAAAGAAGCTGAGAAAGTGACTTCTCAGAAGGATTCTGGAATTGGGGGATCTAAGCTTCTCAAAAGGCTTAGAAGAATGACTGTTGCTGAAACTCCCAAGGAATCTATATCTTCAAAGAGATACAAGAAACAGAGGGCAAAAAGGCCAAATTCAGATGATGAGGAAGCAGCAGCTAAGGAAGGAGATCAGGAATCTCTGATCTCACAAGAACCAGAATCTGCTAAAGCCACTGTTTCTCCATCAACTCCAACTCAGGAAGCTGTTACTGAAAATGCCAACACACCATCTGTGTCTCCTAAGACTGTATCTCCTGTTAATACAGGCACAAGTGCTGATATAGATATCCAGACCTTGGTTGTGCCTGAAGTAATTTTCTTAGAAGCTCCAATAGCAACTAATCCATCAACAACACCTGTTACTGATGCTGCTCAAACTCCAGAATTATCTACTACACCTTCTCTGCATCTAGATGCTGATGATCAGAATATAGGTGAGCATCAGAATATGGCTGTTGATCAGAACTTGGAATCAGATCAGAAATTAGAGGATGCTGAAGCCTCCATTGCTACTCACACTGTTGTTTTATCAGAAGATACTGATTCTGTAAGTTCTGATGCTGCCAATGCTGGAGATACTGGTGATGCTGCTCCAGATGCAGATGCTGATGGAGCAGGTCCTTCAGGACATGCCCCTCAACAAACTGTTCTTAAATCTGAACTTGTTAAGAAGTTTGTTACAAGAGAAGCACCAGTGCCTTGGAGTGATACTCCTGCAGGACAGGAGTGGACTAAGGAATGGAACTCAATTACTTGTGTTCTATCTGCAAAGAATCTGGCTGTGCACTTGATAAAAGCTGATGAGATGTTAAATACTGATGATTTCAAAACTCAGCTTAGAGTCACTGCATTGAATACTAAACATCTACAAGGTCTTCATTCTACTACTCATTCAGAGCTACACAAGATTCAGGAATAATTCATAAAACAGGAACAAATTCAAAAGATTGATAAGAAAAAGTTCTTCCAACCTACCTTTGACAGGATTGCTTATATTGAGAAGACTCAAGATACTCACCAAGCTCAGATTGATGATATTCTGAAAAATCAAGCTTCTCAGCAATCTCAACTTAATGAAATCCAAGCCTCAGTGGAATTTCTTGTCTCTCTTCTATTACCTGCTGATGCCAAAAAGGGGGAGAAAGTAATTAAGTCCAAATGCAAAACTGATAAGACACTGAAGGGGAAGGATGATGAAAGGGATGATCAAGGAAACTCTGGAATGGGTAGAGGTCATAGTCGAGGTAGAGGTTTCTCATCAAGAAAAGCTGAAATCACAAGTCACAGGACAAGTTCTGATACTGAGAAAATAATTAGTTCTGCTACTGGTAAAAGTAAAAGTTCTGATCAACTTTTAGATCTTGATGAAGAAATGTCAAGACAATTATTTCTTCAGGAAAATCCAGGAATGGACTTGGAGAGTTTAATGGAAGAAGAAGCCAGACTTAAATCAGAGAAAGTCACATCTAAATCTGAAGCTTCTAGTGAAAGGACACTTCCAAAACTCAAAGGCATTGTGATAAAAGAAAGGACAAATACTGAAGCAACATTGGCTAAATCACAACCGCAGATAGATCCAAGATCCAAGGGTAAAGAAAAGGTTGGTGAACCTATCAAGGTTTATGTGCCTCCTGAGAATGAAGAAATCACTGATGAAAAGGATGATCTTGCTCTGACTTCAAGAAAAGTTCTTAAAACAACCTCTGACATGGCTCAAGTTGTTCAGAGTCAAGAGACTGTAAGTTCTGATATTTTGAAGAAGCAAGTAACCTCTGACACAGCTCAAGTTAACTTGATATCAGAAGATAGATCAAAGAAACTCCTACCAGGATTCACTAAAGCAAAACAGACTCAATCTTTGAAGACTGCTGCAAGTGGTTTTGAAGCAAGAGTAGTTACTGGAAAGGAAGCAAGAGATAAAACTAGATTGGGAAGTGCCGATGAAAGAAGAATACAGAACACTACCAATGATCCAACTTCCTTGAGTGAACCAGGTATTGGAGCAACTCCTGAGAGATTGAATCAACTGGAATCTGTACAAATGGTTTACCATACCTACTTGAAAGAACACATCTTGTTGTACTTCATGATAGATGGCAGGGTTTATCATATAAGGCAAAATGCCATTCCATTGAATAATTTTGAAGAATTAGAGCATGTACTATTCTTACTTCAAGTGGATGACAGATTGACAGGAAGTGCTGCAAACTATTTGAAGGATCAGATTCAGAGATAGAAAAGGCTTTATTCTGTTAAGTCTGACAGCACATATGTTCCAAAGTACAGAGATCACAAGGGTGATATATTTGAAATGAAGTCCAACACTGCTAAAATTATAACTACCTTTCTGGGTTACAGGGCTGTGGAATTCAATCTTGAGTCTGATAAGGCGTATTTAATCAGACTGGATCAGGATATAAGAAAAACCAAGATTAATGATCTCAGGGCTGCAATCTTTCAAATTGGTGAAGATACTGCAGAGCTTAAAGATGCTAAAAGGAGGATGATTGATGAACTTAGATATGCTGAGAGATGTTTATTGAAGAACTATCTCAGAACAACTCCTGACATCAGAGAGATCAGAAGATGAAGCCAAGTCAAGATCTACAACTGATTATATTCTGATATTTGTACAGACTGAAGCTGATATCAGAAGTTAAATGTTGGTAAAGCTTTAAGGACTGTAAGTTGTAGTTATCTAGTCTAATTCTCATGCATTTGTACTTAATGTTTTTGACATCATCAAATATCTATTAAACTTGTATATTATGCTAATTTACAAGTTGGGGGAGATTGTTAGATATATTTGATAATGTCATGACTAATATGATTTATGTTTAGATCTTACTTAAACAGGATAAATCAGTACTTACTGGAGGTCAGGACTTAAGGATATCAGTACTTATATTATCAGGAGATAATCATCAGAAGATGGATATCAGAACTTAAGTGCTGAAGGATGTTCAGATAAGGACAGTAGTTGATTAAAGGAAAGAAGATCGAGATAAACATAAGAAGAGATATGCATGAAGAAGGAATTCTATGAAGAATATAATACTTGGAAGAAAAGATATCTGATTGATATATTTTAGGAAGCAGAATTATATTTCATATCAATTAGCGATTATCTTGTAACTGTGTAGTATATAAACACAGACATAGGGTTTACACTATAAGTGTTATCATATTCGAGAAGATTATTCATTGTAACCCTAGCAGCTCTCGTGATATTTATTCATCACTGAGAGGTAACAGTTCCGTACTGTAACAGAGTTTATTGTTTCAATAAAGTTTGTTTTCTGTTACTTGAGTTTTTAGAGTTCGATTTGATTGTACTTTACACTGTATTCACTCCCTCTACAGTGTGTGTGACCTAACAGAAGGGAACTATTTCCCTTGGCTTGCATTACCGGAGATTTTCGGGGGTACTCGAGGGGTACAGTGATGCAAATTGGATAGCTAAGAAATCTGGTTCCAATGGAGTGACTGGATATGTGTTTACCCTTACGGGTGGTGCAGTATCATGGAAGTCTTTTAGACAGACTTTGATTACTCGGTCTACTTTTGAGGCTGAGTTGTATGCACTTGATTCCATGGGGACGGAGGCTAAATGGTTACATGGACTTATGAGTATGTTACCTGTAGTAAGCATGCCGCTTCTTGCCATTTCTGTTCATTGTGATAGCCTTACAACTATCGACAAAGTCAGAAGTGTAAAGTATAATGCTAAAACAAAGAGACAATGTTAGACTAAAGTCTATAAGGGGTCGTGTGTCTGATAGGATTATTGTTATAAAGTTTATAGAAAATCAGGATAATATAGCTGATTCGCTGACTAAAGGGCTTGAGCATGTTGTAGTCTTTAAGTCGGGGTTGGGGATGGGGCTGGTAACCCATCATAATTCATCAACAGTGGGAACCCAATACACCTGAGAGGAGATCCCTCGAAGTGTATTCAATGTGGTAATAACAAGTTAGAAGGATGAATTGGTAGTACCTCTACTATATACATTTAGATACTTATGTATCTGAGTCTATCCCCTGTAAACCTTAAGAGGTACTTGAACTGCTAGTTAGCAAGAGTTTTAATAACTCTGATTGTAATCGTTTTGGATCAGGATTTGATAAATTCCGATGGACCAAATACTGTGTCAGAATTTGTAAACTCTGAGTGGGGTCAAGTCGAAAGATGAGATGTTAGTAATACATCTTTTGAGATGCCCAGCTAAGCGAATGCAATTGTGTGGTCATAATTAGAGGAAAGGGTTATTCCTCGAAACATTCGACGAACAGGATCGAGACATGACCATTAACGTCTCAAAGCCGTAGATTGGCACCATAGCCTTTGACTTGTCGTCGTCTATGGAGTGTGGTTACACCCAATGCATAAAGATTCAAGGTGAAACATTCCATCTGTATCTGGTAGCCATCGAATAGAGGACTTAGGAGGGTTCATACCCAAAAGGGTACCGACTCTGAAAAACATGTCATGTATAAAATCTGGTATGCAATTTATATATGGATTTGTGGGGGATTGTTAGAAAATGGAAAGTTTGAGGCATATTTTATTTATGTTCTTGATATGATTTTCGGACGCTAACACTTGGAGGTTGTTCCTTGACATGAGGACTTAAACTTTCATATTTGGATCTAAGACATTTTCTTAGTGGAATCCATGAATATATTGAGACAAAGTTGCTTGTTTGAAATGGATTATGGGGATTTTGTTCCTCATTGATATTGTAAAAGAAAGATATTGAGTTTATATAACATCTTGTATTAGTGTTGTTTACAACTACTAGCAAAAGTGGAATGCTTGTATGGCCTAGTGCTAGTGGGAACTCATATATTTTTCTTTCTATTACAAGTTTAATTATTTATATTGATTATTTAATTATTAATATTAAATATATTGAGTAAGGATTATTTTAAACATACTCTGAATATATTTTGTAATATTAACATTAATTAATCAGGATATAATATAAATAATAAGGAAACCCCATTTTGTTTAATTTTTCTGGTTTGTTACTTGAGATACCACATCGAGTAAAATAGAAAAAGAGCAACTTGAGATGCCTTTATATTGAGAGGTATACTTGAGATAAATATAACACAAGTCTCGGTGCCTACCTCACAAACATATATGAGTTGCATAGGTTTTTTATTGGTAAACTGAGGTGTGAGTCGCCGTTGATCATTACTGGTTCTGTGGCCAGATTGATCTGTTGATGTTTTATCCTGGAAGCGATATTGTTGCATTCCCTCACAATGTAAGTGGGGGCAATAATCTCTTGAAGAACAGTCAAGTCATTTTGAAGGGTTTGGCGACTCAGATTTTGTGTTCTTCTTATCAGAATTTGGAAAGCGATAAGAGATCAGTTTTCTTTACTTTCTTTGTCAATTACAATCTCTAATTATACTTTGTTATTGCCTTCGTGTTTTGTTTCGTTAGTTGGTTATTTGATTATTTCCCTTGTTCTTGTTATTATATATATAACTGTCCATTGTTGTTGTGTAGTTAGGATTATACCCAACAAGTATTCCCATCCATGAGGATATGATTTGCAGCATGGAATAGAAATAAATCTTTCTTGGAAGCGAATTTAACATTGGTGGGGAAAGAATCTGCACGATTAAGTAAGGTTTGATGATCAACTAGAAGAAATGTATCCCAAATAAAGTTGGATTCGGTAGCTAACCGAAAGCTTTTAGACACAACAGACAACCTACATGCATCCATAGGCCCGGTACGTGAAACAACCTCTTCCATACATTCTTCTGATAGCTTCTCGAACAAATTCATGTTTTTGTACCCTGCTTCAGCCATCTCTGTGTATGCGTCGATGCAGTGTGGGAGACTTTTATGGCTTTGGATGAGTTGATCTGAACATGTGATTCTGGTGTTGTGGCTGGAATTTGGAAAAAAAAGTAGGGCGGGTGACCTAATGACTGTAGCCTTCTAATGACTATAGCCTTCTGCTACCTACCAACCAACGATATTTCCTCCCAAAAATATTGGATCTTAGTCGGAGGCGTAGTAATAAATGATGTTCGTAACTATCTGAGTGCATTCTTATATCATCTTTCTATAGTTCTAATTTAAAAATCTAAATTTGAATCATCATTTGGTTCAAATTCTAATCTAATTATCTGACGTACTCCAACAACATGATCCAAATTATCTTTTACATATTATAATTCACAAATATTATGTTAAACTCTTTATTTTTAAAATTAATGTTTAACCATTATGAACTATTTATATTATATTTGATAGATTATTTATATCAAAGTAAAAAAAATTGATATACGTAAAAATAATCGAAAATATATATTTAATTAACGAAAAACACATTCATTTTATTAAATAAGAGATAAAAACATCGTTAACATTCATTAATTTAATCAGAAATCAATTTTAAATCTAAAAAACTAAAATACACTAATTAGAAAACTATTATTTTATATTAAACTAAATATGGATCAGTCAATAGTGGTGATCCAAATTTGAATTAGTGAAATTGTGGCGCCCTCCAAACCCGGGTCAGAAGTTTGGGGTCCACGCACACCACACTATTTATAACCTGCTTATAACAATAATAAAGATAATAATAATATGCGGCGACCCTACTTACCAACTACCACGGACCACAACAGGTTAAAGTATGCCCACAAGCCAAACACACCTACTTATATTACAAACGTTCAAATCCCAACTATTCCAAACTCAGAATTGAGTATTAAATATTATTACAAACTTTTACAAACTTAGATTATTCCAAAAGAAGCCTACTAACTCAACTCGATCAACCTGAACCCCTAGCTCTCGCGCTGGACTGGGGATTTTCGTTACCAACCGGTTCCTTCTTAACTGGAAAAGAACATAAACAACATCGCACAAATGAGCTAACTAGCTCATCAAGTCATAATGACAAAACTGAGAATAATGATCATCAGGTGAAAATGGTTACGATATCAAGTGAACAATGAATTATGATTTAGAATTGGATATTATACTTTCATTTTAAAAACCAAGGTTAGGCTGTTGATCAGTCACGCACTAACCCCGAGCAAAGCACACAACACTGCTCTAACTACTGGATCCAAGGCATACATTGGCCTAACTTGACCATTATATGGTCTGACCACGAATCTGGTCCATAATTTTATAAAAACAATCCAATTCTAACATAATAACAGAATATGAAGTAATAAACAATAAACAGAATCATTAACAATATTGGACGTTCAATAATGAAAATGGTTTCAATCTGCATAAAGATCAATATGGCATTTCCAAATCTTGGCTGTTAGGTAATGAAAGAATTGGATAACAAAAGAATCAGTGTTTCAGGGTTTCAAGGATTTGGCCTTTCAAAGCATAAGATACAATGGTTTGAGTGTGTAAGCAATCTGGTTCAGTGTCTGATATTTAGTTTGTATGTATTTGTGGAGTAGCATCGTATATTTGAGGTTCGTATTTGGATATACAACAATCAATGGTCTAGAAAGAATCAGGTTTACGGCTAAAGATCAATAACTGGAATCATGGTTTTGGGTTCAGTGCTTCAAAGCACTTGCAATATAAAATAAGATTATCAATCAATACAACATCTCGAGAAAGTTCAGAACACTTGCCTGGTACTAGCTTACTACACTGCACTTGCTTTCAATCACCATTGTCTTACTCTTTGACTACTTGTTTCCCTTTCCTACGTCTTGCCTCTTCTGCTCACATATCATAGGCATCTATCAATATTCAATTCATACGATTCTATTCGACACATACTTCTATCTACCCTTCGTTTCACCCAAATTCGATTAACGGATTGAAAGTTACGCAATAAACAAGTAAACATTGAATATACAGACCGACAGTTAACCAACAAGTCACATATAACACATAACACGTCACATAATCAATGATATATCATTTATAAGGAAGTCTCGGGTCATAAATAGGCTTTCAGATATTTAAAATGATTTTTAAAATATTTTTCGGAATTAAGACGGGTCGTTGGATCAATTTCGGAGTAATAAACAGGGTTCGGTTGGCCCATTTTGGCTTCAAAACAATTTTATAATAATTATTGAGCCTTGAAAATAATTTAGAATAATATTTTAAAGCTCGAAACTGTTTTTCGAAATTTTTAAATCATTTTTAAATAATTAAATCTAATTAAATAATTAATTAAAATCAATTAATAATTAATTAAATCAATTAATCAATTAATTTTCGAATTAATTGATCAATTAATCGATTAAAAAATTAACTGAAATTAATTAACTAATTAATTTAGATTTATTTTTGAATTAAAAATAATTTTTGGAATTAAAATAATAATTTTTTGAATTTTCAGAAATTAAAATCGAATTTTATAATAAAAGTAAATAGGAAATATGATTTTTGAATATTTTTAAAACAGGAATCAAAAATTTGCAAGTTTTGGAAACCTCAGGGACCAAACTGTTTCTTCTTCAATACTTTAGGGGCCTGTTTGCAATTTTGCAAACCCCCGTCGTCGACTCGCCGGAGTGTGGCCGGTGAACACGATTCCGGCCACCTCAGGCCCCCAAACTGTCCAGAATTAATCTATACATTACCAGGAACTTATTTATGCAATCAAAGCACATCAATCATCCATGTCCTGGCCGGAAATTAGCCAGGAACATCGCCGGTTTCTGGCGAACTTCGAAAATTTTCAAAACACAACTCCCTTCGATTCAAGCATCCTCTGTTAACGAGCTATATGCCAATCGATTGCAAATTTCATAAGGAACATAATCCACTATAAATCAACAGCTAATAACCCCTAAATCAAAAAGCCCCAAATTTCAATTGAAAACATTCATACGGGATAAACCCTAATTTTAAAATTCGAGAATTAAACCCACTTTTGAGCATGTTATTGAACTCCAAATCAGACGTATGACATATGAAAATCATCAGGAAAACAAGCTCTACCACATGCAATCATCAAATCTTACAAACAATCATCCGAACAAAAATTCATATTTTTAATAAAAATAATTTGAAATTAAATAAAAATATAGAAAAATAACCTTGATTTATGCAGTTCTGAAACTTGAAGAAACTGAAAGAACACCTTAAAACCTCTGTTTTGGTTACTCGAGCGTTCCAAACGGAGATCAATAACACCTTCAATTTGTGGTTTGATTTTCAGAAGGGTTTTTGAATATAAGGATTTTCTCTGGAAATTTATATAATTACTGACTGCAAATAATTTTGATACGAAATAAAATATGGTAAAAGGCTATTTATAATTACGGAAAATTAGTATCTCGTTGGAATATTCCGGATATAAAACGGTACGTTTATTTGTAAAAACTGATCCAAACGGTATCGGTTTTCGGGATAATTATCCAAATCAGTACAATTTGTACTGCGGTCTTGGTCTCAGCGCCTGGTTATACGTATTACGAGGTGATAATTATGATAGTTTAATAAAAAGCTCCCGTTTCTCGAAAATACAAGTTTTATTGATTTACCGAAACGAATATTGTATCGAAAATGTTGCGCCCGTGCAGAACAAACCGTACACCGGATCGAAAAAGTCGAAATATGGAATATGCTCGGAATATTACAATTAGATTAGGAAGGAGTTTTCAGAAGAGTTTCGGGTTCCAAAAACGTAACAACGGATGACGTCAGTTGGTTCCCGTTTTTATAAAATAGATTTTAAATACCCGGAAAAAGATTTTATAAATTTCATATGATTCTTATAAATTCATAAATCAACATAAAAATAATTAGGAAGATATGACAATTATCTATATTTTATTTTGGACATATAAAAATTAAAATACTCAATTAATAATATTTTTAAACATCCAAACACATTTAACACTTAACAAATAATTCACAGAATAGATACTGAACCCATATAATAATTATTTATTAGCAAAAATAATTACACAATATATCCCGAATATTACAGAAATTACTTGGATCACTGTTGAAGGAAAATTTGGAGTAATCTGCCCCAAATTTGGATATTTAGATCACTGTTAGAGATGTCCATAGGGCTGAGCAAAATCGACCGAAAATGAAAAATTGAACCAAAATTTGTTAATTTGGTTCGGTTCGATTCCAAATTTTCAAAAAAATCGGTTCTCGGCTGAATAAATCGAATTACATATATCCTATATACTATTATTACCAGACTAGCTATTAAGCCTAAGTTGCATTGCTCTATCAAATTGTCTGCACCTGATGTATTATATCAGTTGGACTTGCTAAGAAGACCTAACTCCACATTAGTATGATATTGTCCGCTTTGGGCCGACTTCGCATGAGTTTGTTTTTGTATCACTCCCAAAAAGTCTCATAGTAATGGAGTTATCTGGCTCCTTATATTCTAGCAATCTGCTCTCCCATAAATGATGTGGGACAAATCCTAACAATCTTCTCCTTCACACATCGGGCTCAACACCTGTCGGATTTGCTTCCTAATTGTGTAATCTTGTTTCCCCTTGACTCATACTGGAAGTCCATCTGGTTATCTGCTCCCCTAGACCCATACTGGAAGGTTCATCTGCCTCCCCCTTAAAGCCAATCATGGGATAACCCAATATGCCCCTTCCTAAACCTCTTTTGGGAGCCCTGTGAGATTATTTTGTACCGTTATAACCATAACTCTGATACCACTTGGAGTCTAACCACATCTCCACTTCACTTTTGTAACTAGTAAAATCAATACTTCAATCAATAACTCTAACTAGTACAACGCATTCTCATCAATCAATTCTGAAGGCTAGTTGAAACTACACAAAACTTTAATTTTTCATTGGTAACCACCTTATTCAACATATCTGCAGGATTCCTTGAACCAAGGAGTTTTTATAAAGATAAATTATCATTGCTTATCATATTTATCGCTCTTTACCTTCCCGTCTTCTGTCATCGCTCCCACTTGCCTAAAAATCTAGGCTCTGATACCAGTTATTGAGTATACGAATACAAAAGAAAAACCCAAAATGAATAAACAAGAACAAGAAAATAAACGACAATCACACAAGATAAAGATTTACGTGGTTTTAAAATTTCTGCTTCACAAGCCGCAATAATTTTGTATTGATCTTTCACAATTTGTTGTGTTATGATTTAACAATTACATGAGTATTTATAAGAGAAGAAATTGGGTCCAAATCAAATTATAGTACAAATTTAAAAAGTAGACTAATCCATAAACTAATCTGAATCTGGATAGTCTATTTTTATGGGCATAATTAATAGACTCCACAAACCCAACAGTATCACGAACATGTCCACTAGATGACTAATTGGTGTGTATTAATACTCATTATTCATCGCCTAAAGTTTATTTCTTGATCATATAATTTTCATATGTGACCGTGTCATGATTATTGATAAGTAGTCAGCTCAACATTAGTGGTCTAATATGACTTTCATTTTATCGATCCATGTATAATCCGTGTATATATGGGCTTGCCAAATTATTAGAGCATTGTGTTCCTCCAGGCTCCAGTATGATGGGGGCTCAAGAAATTATACAAATGTATGATTTTAATAACAATAATTATATATAGTAAAAATGATTATTCTTCCATGGAACCTTTGCATTTTATTTTCTAAATTGAGCAAGTACTAGACAAAGTACCATTAAGAGCCTAAGATATATACATGTAAACAAAGTCTCTTAGCGTTAGACTGTTAATCATATACCAGAAATGAAAATTGAAAATTCTTCAAAGATTTTGGTTTCCTTATATCCCGCACTGATTGGACTGAAATATTTCGGTTCGATTGGGTCCAGACCCAAAAATAACTTCAGTCCGTTTCAATTCCTAAAAAAACAATAATTCGGTTTTCGGTTTACTGGGTTGGTCGGATCAAACCGCCCGAATGCTCAGCCCTATCAATCTCCTTTGTTATTTTGTATGTATATTTATGCATTTGATACACGGACATTCCCAAATTACACAAACATTTTTAAAAATTAATACTAGAGATAAAAAAAAGTTACATTTTTTTATAAAATGACGTGACGTGGATAATGTGCCCATATGAAATAATTTAATTAATGTTATTATTCTAAATGTAAGGGTCCATTTATATTTAACTAATAAAAAACCAGACACATGATGATATTTTTTAACTATTTTAGAAACTAATTTTTTATCTCTAGTATTTTACTTGTATCAGAAGTATTTATTTCCGGCTTGTGATAGATTTGATGGTTTAATTCTTTACAATCTTCTTACTCTGGGGCTACTTTCTTACTAATAATTAGGCAAATTCGATGTGAGGTTCGACTCATAATTTACTTTTATTTGGTTGTACTAGAGATCGAATCTTCAAATTATATTATTAAGCAAATAACTTATGAACGATATGAATGTTTTTTGAATTAGATTTTCATTAACTTTGAAATTCAGAAGGTAGCATCTCCAACAACAGACTTGGAGGAGACATGAAATGTCTAAAGCTATCTAACAAATATGGGACTCTAGCTAGCACATGAGCAGCCATGTTTGCTTGCTTTTTGATGTGACAAATGGAAATATCATCTCTCAGTCAAATCTTCTCCCTGCAATCATCAACTACATGACCAACCCTATAATTAAAAGACAATCTTCCCATGAACAATATTCACCAAAGACTCAGAATCACACTCGATTAACACGTTCTGCAGTCGTAACTCTTCCACCCATTTGCAAGATTCTTGTACACCTATGGCTTCTGCTTCCAACACCGATACCTTACCTCCAATTCTCACATTTTTCCCTGCAACTAACTTACCTTAATTATCTTGAATCAGCATACCCGTCAAAAATGAAATATCTTCATTAAAAACTGATGCATCAACATTCACTTTCAATGTTCCAGCTTCGGAAGGTTTCCAATGGACATTCTTATGAGCTGGAGGTAGACCTACTGCATTTTTTCATAAGTGCTTCCTCTTGTTAGCTTCCTGCCATCCCAATACCAAATTAGAGTTGATCTTCAAAGCCACTTTTGGAGTAATGATCTTCTCGTACCATATTTTTTTATTTTTTGAAAACCATATACCCCATAGAACATATCTAATTTTTTCCACCAACTCACTGCTACTTGTACGCATCACCTCCAATAACCATCACGTGTTGATTCCACCTCTTCAAAGCTCACTACCAATCCTGATTGCTTCCATCCATCCTTTGTGTATAGGAATTTGCAGAATAAATGTCTCATGTGCTCAATACCTACACTACACATTGAGGTAATAATCGAGGTCGACACTCCCTTACTACGAAGCAGATTTATGACAGGAATATTATTCCTGTAAAGTCTCCACAAAAAAGTTTTGACTTTATGAGGGAGTTGTAATTCTCCACCCCATATCTGCAGGCACACTAGTAGCACCAATAAAACGAGAGACCCAATACTGATATCCCGATTTCACTGAATAAATCCCATTATTCGATCACAATTCCCAACCATGCTATTATATCTCTTACATTGTTCTGAGGTATTCTTTGTTATGAAAAACATACACATACACACACATATCCGAGATTCAATTCTACCAATACGTAGTACACACACAATAATATTTTTGACATTAAAACCCCACGTCCCAAGTTGTAATATTATTCAAAATTGTTAGTCCCTAACAATGCAACAAGAATTACAGAAGGGGGGTTGAATGGAATTCTTGAACCTTTTTCAAAAGATATAAAATGTTCTATCTTAATAATATATAAGTGTTTGATTTGCAAAGTGCGGAATAAGTTAGTAAAATCAAAACACAAGTCTTTAAAAACTTTCTGGTGGATTTGAATGTATCCACCATAGATATATATTATATCAAGAGAACTCTGTGTAGCAAGATTAGCTCACAGCTGCTTACAAATATGAACAACTATATTTACAGAGAAATGCTAAGGATGCAGCTTACAATTGTTTCTCTGAGATAATGTCCTTAGTCTTGTTCTTGTTGTTCTATTTGCTACTTCTTGGTTTATATATCACCAAGATTACAAAGTAATAAGACAAGAAAATAAAACAAAACCTATCAAGTCTAATACTATGCTGCTTCATTACTCTATTCCAGCATCTTTGAATATCTTCATAATAGCATGGAAATGGCAATGCTTCTTTGTTCTCTAAAACCCAGTTGAATAGGTTCCACATTCCTTTTGCATACACTCGACGCATGTGACTGTGTTGTCACTGTCAACAGATGTTTGAATTGATCATCCGTCGGGTACATGATCATCCGTCGGGTTGCCTTGTTGATCATCCGTCGAGTGGCATTGTTGTTTATCCGTCGGGTAGCTATTTGGCACTTGACTTCATTTCATTTATGCAGAATTACAAGACATCAAGCTGAGTAGAGGAGGAGGTTTGTGCAGCCACCAGTTTCTGAAGCAAGTCTATTTATTGAGCTTGGTGTAGATGAATTGCTGTAAGAGATGCTTCCATAGCAAACATTCTTTTATCCAAGGCATCAACTTTGGTGGCAAGATCTGAGTTTTTCTTGAGCTGTCTCTTGATGTCTGTAATTGTTGTCCCTGGAAGTCTAGCTTCCAATCTCTCAGAAAAGTCTTTCTTGAGTTCACCAATTTCTTGTTTGAGAGTAGAGATATTGAGAGTTTGTTGATAGCCTTGAATTTGATGTAGTTGGAGAGAAACAAGATGTGCTTGCAGAAGCTTCTTGGTGCTAGCATTTGTGGATGATTGAAGTGCAGACTGTGTTTGACTGATTAGCTGGATGATAGTAGATTTGAAGTGATGTTCATCACATTTCTTGGAGAAGGCCCATGATGGCATGCTTGACCTTGAACTAGGGCCAGCTTCTCCCCCTAAGTTCAATAGCTCTTCTCCACTTTCTGCATCGTCACCTTCAAAGAAATCTTCTGAACCACCAGTCTCATAATCAACATCACCAGCTGTAGAGGGCAAACCTGTGATGGCATCCTTAGCTCTTAGCATTGACTGTGTGGTGTGCACCAAGTTGAGCATCCTTTCTGCATTGTCATTACCCTGTTCATCTAGAGTTGATATGTTGGAATAGGGTGAGTAAATGTCTCAACATCAAGGGTGTTAGAATCTATAATAGCTTGAGGTTGCTGAGATAGTCCCTCCCTGTCTGCATCCTGGACATTCATTAACTCACTTGTAATGACATCCACCCTTATATCTCCTGTACCTGCATTTAGGGGTGAGCAGAAAACCGCACAAACCGCAAAAACCGCCCGCACCACACCAATCCGCACCGCAAAACGCGGTTTTTAATTTTCGTGGTGCGGTTATGGTTTGAATTTTTAATAAACCGTGCGGTGCGGTGCGGGTTGTGATTTTAAATTTCTGAAATGTGGTTCAAACTGTACCACACCGTAATATTTAATATGTTATATATATAATATACTTATATTTCATGATTCCATTTATTAAGTCTGATTTAATTTAACATACTGGTAGTGCTTGCTTAGTGATCATCTTATTTTTTCAAGACCAATTATTGCGTAGTGATCATCTTGTTTGTGTTTCTTCACAAACAATGAGACACTGGATATAAAGCCAATTATTTAATAGTGAACTCATTTAATTGTCGAGCCAAGCTTCTATGTTAAACTTTACAGTGTGTAATTTCTAATTTGTATTATTGAAGAATATTTGCGACTTTGTTATATTATTTGGAAATTTAATTAAATCTAAGTTTTGTATTTATTTAGATTTATGAACTTCTAAAGTATAAACCGCAGTAAACCGCACCACACCGCACCGCATTTTCGTGGTGTGGTTTACGCGGTTTTTGAGGGTACGCGTTGTGGGTGCGGTTTGGAAATTTGATCAAACTGCATGTGCGGTTTGGTTTGCGGTTTGAGGAAAAAACCGCACCGCCCGCACCGCGCTCAGCCCTACCTACATTTCTATCATTATCTCTCTTTTGTTGCATCAAGGTGTCACCTTGGATCCCCACCCTCATAACCTCACCTTCACCATCTAAGGTGGGACTCCTCACACTCTCTTTTGCCACTCCTGAAGAAATGGACTGCATAGTTTCACTCTTTTCCTCTCCTTTTTCCTGGGAGCAACCCAGACTCTCACTCAGTTCACTCCCTTCCCTCAATTCTAGGAGTGATTGTACTACCACTAAGTCTTCTGCACTTGAGATAATTGATGAAATTTGAAGCTGTGCAGAGACACTCGACAGATAAGGGATATCCGTCGGGTTAACAGTTTGACTATCCGATGGATAACTACTGTTAAGCTTATCCGTCGGGATACAATCACTACTCGACGGATGAACAATATCCATCGAGAGAGTAGGAATAAATGAGTTTGGAGTGGAGACTATTGTGGACTCTGTGCAGATTAATGAGAATTTTGGCACATATGTCTCAACAGTTCCTGAAAGAATTGGCAAGTGAGCCAACAGATCATCCAAAAGATGATGCTCACTTGCACTAGATTTTGGCTTCTCCAACAGAGTTAAAGAAGGGGAATCAGGAATTGATGTGTTGATCATATCCATATCCATCGAGTTTGTGGGAGAATTTGGTGTTTGAGGTGCTTCTATAACTAAAGATTTTGGCTGTGACTCCACATTTATTGGAGCCACATCAAACTGACTATGAAAAGGTGCAGTGACTGTGTCTTCAGCACCAGTTTGCACAGTGTGTAACCTTGTGCATCCCCAAGGGTTTTTGGTTTCTTCTTTCTATAGGTTTGAGGTGAGCTTGTATCCTTTACCCTTTTGGCCTGTGCTCTTGGCTGAGAGCTTTGTTCAATAGTCACATCCTTTTGGGAGGATGCAACTAGCAATGAGCTTATGTCCTTATTAAGCACTGCAGTTTGTTGGGAAACTGCAGTGTGACTAGGCTGGGAAACACTCACATCTCCAACCTTATCTTTAGGGTTTCTTTGATGTTCACCCTGTCCCTCACCTTTCTTACCCACCTTCACACTCCCCTCTTTTGGTTTAGTGGATTTTGCAACTGGCATCTTTTGAGAGATACCATAGGGGGCTTTCTTTGACTTGGATTTAAAAAATTTTGATGGTTTGGTAGCTTGGGTAGGCAATTGTTTGGTCATTGACACAGTTGCCAGAGCTACACTATAAGGCAAAGAAATTTGTGAGGCTGGAAGAGTAGGGACAACTGAACTTACCTCACTTAACTGAGGTGCCTCCATAACAGGAAAATAGAAGAGTGGCACCTCTTTGTGATGGTTTGCCCTGTTCAAATCTGCAATAATCCTTCTCTCTTGAACCCAACAATCTAATTTGTTGGTTGGGTTCTCAAAAACAATATCCTCAGAGAGGTGGTTAGCAATCATCATTAAAAATCTAGCATAATAAACATTTTTACCCCTCTTATTTAACTCCCCTAACTTAAACCCCAACTCAATTATGATAAGATCACTAAAGTTGAAAAATTTATCAGTAACAAGCATGTAAAGCATGTTAAGCATAGAGATATTGACAGAATCAAAATTACAGATTTTACCAGAAAAGACCTTGGTAACTACATCACACAGATTACTCCATTCCTTTCTAAGACCCAACCTCCTAATTTCACTTAATTTAGAAGTAGAGAGTGCATAGTTCATGGAGTTAAGCATGTTAATAATGTCAGTGTCTGTGTGTGGTGAAATTACAGTATTATCAGGAATCTTGAAACATGCTTTAACAATGTCACTATTAATACAGAATTCCTTACCTTTAATAGTGAATGTGATAGTCTTATCAGTTGAGTTGTATGTTGTAGTCGTCCACATCTCTTCAATAACTTCACAGTATATGGTGGGTGATTCCAGCATGGCATAGTTAAGTTTGCAGTTCTTCACAAAATCCATCATTTTGTGGTAGTCACCAGACTGTTGAATCCCCTTGTTCACAAGAGCAGTGAAGTTGTTCTTCTCATAAGTAAATCCAGTTTGAGACATTGTCTTGACGACAGGTGCCATTGATAGAGAGTAAAAACTTGCAGAGAGAGAGAGAGTAAGTGCTTTTGCGAAAGAAAGAAATTAGAGCAGATGATTTGAGAATGATAAAAGAAAAGTAATGAAAATGAATTAAGCTTTTATACTATCTCAAAAATAACTATCAAAAATAATAAAGTAAAATAAAGTAACTAATAAGAATTTCCCAAAGTAGCCGTTAAAAAAAATAAACTGTAAAAATTCCATCAATTATTCGTCGTGTTATGCTTACAAACTGTAAGTGTACTCGATGGATAATGTTCAGAGAATCAACGGCTAAGAATAAGACAATTTGACGGATGAGGATAAATCAGTTATCCGTCGAGTCATAAAATATTCCAGAAAAATAATTGATTTTATTAATAAATAGTATACCGACGGATGATCAAACTCAATGGATAGTGATCATCCGTCGAGATGTAAATTTTGACTTGGCCAAAATTTCATCCATGACTGAAAAATCAATTAAATTTCTGGCTGCATTACAACTTGTAAACAATCTATAAAGATTCAAGAGTAATTTAGCATACCTAACTCACTTACCAACCTTGAAAAGGTGGATTCATCCAGTGGCTTGGTAAATATATCTGCAAGCTGCTTTTCACTTGGAAAAAAATGTAGTTCCACGGTACCATTCATTACATGTTCCCATATGAAGTGGTACTTGATGTCTATGTGCTTTGTTCTTGAATGTTGCACTGGATTTTCAGTGATGGCAATTGCACTTGTGTTATCACAGAAAATAGGAATCCTTTCAACTTGCAAACCATAGTCTAGCAATTGGTTTTTCATCCATAAAATATGTGCACAGCAACTGCCAGCAGCAATATATTCAGCTTCAGCTGTAGAAGTAGAAGTAGAAACTGAATTTTGCTTTGTACTGAACCAGGACACAAGCTTGTTTCCTAGAAATTGACAAGTTCCTGTTGTACTTTTTCTATCAATTCTACAACCTGCATAATCTGCATCTGAATAACCAGTTAGATCAAAACCAGAATCTGTAGGGTACCAAATGCCAAGTTTTGGTGTTCCCTTGAGATATCTGAAAATTCTCTTAATAGCTCCTAAGTGAAAGGATCGGCCTGAAATCTAGCACACAAACATGTAGCAAACATTATATCTGGCCTACTAGCTGTTAAGTACAGAAGTGAGCCAATCATGCCCCTATAACTTGAAATATCCACAGACTTTTCAGTAGTGTTAAATTCAAGCTTAGTTGCAGTGGCCATGGGAGTTTTTGCAAATGTGCAATCCATTAGATCAAACTTCTTTAAAAGATCATAAATGTATTTAGTTTGACTAATGAATATTCCATCACTAACTTGCTTAACTTGCAAACCAAGAAAGTAAGTTAGTTCTCCCATCATACTCATTTCATGCTTACTTTGCATCAATTTGGCAAACTTTTTGCAAAGTTTTTCATCTGTAGAGCCAAAAATAATGTCATCTACATAAATTTGAACAAGTATACAAGAGCCATTAACATTTCTAAAGAAAAGAGTTTTCTATACAGTACCTCTAGTGAAGTGATTCACTAAAAGAAACTTTGACAAAGTGTCATACCAGGCTCTAGGTGCTTGCTTCAGTCCATAAAGTGCTTTCAAAAGATAGTAAACATATTCTTGAAAATTTGGATCTTCAAAACCAGGAGGCTGACTGACATAGACTTCCTCCTCCAAATCTCCATTCAGAAAGGCACTTTTGACATTCATTTGATAGACTTTGAAATTGGCATGGGCTACATAGGCTAAGAAGACTCTGATGGCTTCAAGTCTTGCAACAGGAGCAAATGTTTCATCAAAATCTATTCCTTCTTGTTGACAATAGCCCTTAGCAACCAATCTAGCTATGTTCCTGACTACTATGCCATTTTCATCCATCTTGTTTCTGAATACCCATTTGGCGTCTATTGGATTCTTTCTTTTAGGCTTGGGCACCAGCTTCCATACCTTATTCCTCTCAAATTGGTTTAGCTCCTCCTACATAGCTAAAATCCAATCAGGATCCAACAAAGCTTCTTCTACCTTCTTTGGTTCTTCCTTATAAAGAAAGTTGTTGTATACACATTCTTCTTGAGTTGCTCTCCTTGTTTGAACTCTAGAAGATACATCACCAATGATGAGCTCAAAGGGATGATCCTTTGTCCATTTCCTTTATTGAGGTAGATTTGCTCTAGATGAAGAGGCCTCATTGTTTCTTGATGTGTGATTGAGTTTAGATTACTAGAAACTCCCCCTGAGTTAATGGATCTTTGATTTGAGAAAGGGGAATTTTTTGTAAGTGATCTGTTCTGACCTCCAGCTTCTTTTGATGACCCGACGGATGGTAAATTTTGAGTGCCGACGGATGAAGCTGGTTGTCTCCCGACGGATAAAGCAGATTGTCTCTTGACGGATGAAGCATTATGCAACTCGACAGATGTTGAATTTTGTGCTTCATTGGTAGTGGATTTTTCTGTATTATCCTTTGATACTGTTTCTTGATCACTTTCATCATCACTAACCATCTCCACATTGTCAAATTTGAGGCTCTCATGGTAATCTCCATCTTGCAGTCCTTCAATCTTTTTATCATCAAACACAACATGTATTGATTCCACAACAATGTTGGTTCTTAGATTGTAGACTCTATATGCTTTACCAACAACATATACAACAAAAATTCCTTCATCTGCTTTAGCATCAAACTTCCCATTCTGATCAGTTTGATTTCTCAAGATATAACATTTACAGCCAAAGACATGAAGAAAATTTAGAGTTGGCTTCTTATTTTTGAACAATTGATAGGGAGTCATGCATTTTGCTTTATTAACCAGAGAAAAACCTGAGTGTAGCATGCAGTATTTACAACTTCAGCCCAGAAATATGTTGGTAACTTGGACTCTTCAAGCATTGTCCTTGCAGCTTCAATAAGTGATATGTTCTTCCTTTCTACTACTCCATTTTGTTATGGCGTTCTTGCTGCTGAAAACTCAGGCAAATTCCCATTTTCTTCACAAAATGCTCTCATGATAGAATTCTTGAACTCAGTTCCATTGTCACTCCTAATTCTTCTAACTTTGAAATCAGGATGATTATTGACTTGCCTTATGTTATTGATGATGATTTTACTAGCCTCATCTTTAGACTTTAGGAAATATGTCCAAGAGAACTTTGAGAAATCATCTACAATTACTAGGCAAAATCTTTTCCTTAAGATGGACAACACAGTGACTGGTCCAAACAAATCCATGTGAAGCAGTTTTAAAGGTTCTTCAATTGTTGAATCAAGCATCTTTCTGAATGATGCTTTGATCTGCTTTCCTTTTTGGCAGGCATCACGCAATCCATCCTTAGAAAACTCCACTTGAGGAATACCTCTAACCAGTTCTTTCTTTACAAGTTCATTCACGGTCTTGAAGTTTAAATGGGATAACTTCTTGTGCCATAACCAACTTTCATCATGACTTGCTTTGCTGAGAAGACAAGTAACAGATTCTACATTTGATGAGTTAAAGTCAGCTAGGTACACAATTCCTTTTCTCACTCCAGTGAGAACCACTTTGTTGCTCCTTTTGTTTGTCACAACACAGGCTTCAGAGTTGAAGTTTACTGAATTGCCTTTATCACATAGCTGGCTGATACTCAACAAATTGTACTTGAGATCATCCACTAAGGCAACCTCCTCAATGATGATATTGTCTTTTAAAATCAAGCCATATCCCACAGTATAACCCTTGCTGTCATCTCCAAAAGTAATACTTGGGCCAGCTCTCTCCTTGAACTCTGTGAGCATGGTAGAATCACCAGTCATGTGTATTGAACAACCACTATCCAAGTACCATAGATTCTTTATATTTCCCTACACACATCAAAATCAAATCAAGTTGATTTTGGTACCCAAGTTTCCTTGTGTCCTGCCTTGTTAGCTTTCTTTTTCTGTTTCTTAGGTTTGATCTCATTTGACTTGGGGATATCAGATTCATCCTTAGTCATTTGAGTTGGACCTTTGAAACCATTCATTACAGCAGAATTATCATGCATATTTTGATTAACAGGAAATGGCATGCTACTAGTAAACATGTTATTCCAGTAAGGCATGCTAAATGGCATTTGTGGCATATTAATGCAGCATAATAAGGATTAGGTGCAAATGGCATATTAGCAAACTGTGCATTCATATTCTGTGTAGATATAGCATTCATAGGCATAGAAGGCATGACATTTATGTTGGGAAAATGAGGTGGCACAGATATGGAAGTAGGCATGGTAGTTTTGCAATTAACAGACAAATGATTTACACTACCATACTTGACACAGATTTTTCTAGGAGCATATTTATCATGTGTGTAGTTGTTATGCTTTTTAATTCCTACTTTACCATTCCTATTATTTTTCTTTTTAGCCTCTATTTTAACCTCAATCTTTTTCAGTCTGTCACTCAATTGCTTGACAGTCATATAACCAGCATTAGCCTTTTTCACCTTCTTCACTTGACTGGATTCTCCAGGAACAAAATTCTTGGAAATTGATCCATATTTCTCACAGTCGACGGATGAGGATTTATATCACTCGACGGATAACCCTTTTTGTTATCCGACGGATGACCCTCATCATCCGTCGAGTCTACATCTGTTAGCAATCCTTCAACCAAATTGGATTCTAGCTTCTCCTTATTCTTCTTCCAGGCTGTATCATAGAAGGACTCAATACCTTGAACTTTGGTGATTTGAGCATGAACATCTCTAGATGATTTCCATGCCTTCATCACCTCCCGTTCTCGTTCAAGCTGCTTCTTCAAGATCTCTTCTTTCTTCAAGGACTCAGTTAATTCATCCTTAGCAATTTTATACTCAATTCTCAATTTTTCAAATTCAATGAACTGAGACTCTAGCATATTATTCCTCTCACTTAAAAACAAATTGTTTTCTTTGATTTTAGCATTTTCCTTAGTAAGAGACTTAAGTGTAACACACAAATGATATAATTCTGTAGACATGTCATTTATTGCATCATTACACTCAGCTTTAGATAAATGTGCAAGGTTAGTGGTGATTACCTGATTACTTGAAGAACTTGTCTCTGTTTCATCAGACTTGGCCATTAGGGCTAGATTGACATAGCTGATATCCTCATCCTCATCCAGACCATCTGTTGCCCAGTCATTTTCTTGTGTAATGAAAGCCCTTTCCTTTTGTTTGAGCAACTCAAAGTATTTCTGTTTATAATCCACAAGCTCAAACTTATTTTTGCTGGAATCTGACTTTCTACACTCACTGGCAAAGTGCCCTGCTAAGCCATATTTGAAACATTTGAATTTTGATTTATCCACCATGTTTCTATTTGGATTAGCTGCTCCAAAGTTCTTCTTGAACTTGAGCTTGGTAAATCTTCTAGAAAGAAATGCAAGATGTTCATCAATATCCTCCATATCATCTTGGCTCAAAGAATCTTCATTTTCTGCTACCAGCCCCTTACCCTTGTTTTCACAGACTTTTGAAGTTGATTCAACAGCTTCCATCTTCATCTCCTTCTCTTTCTCTAACTCAGTAACTAGTGCAATGGATCCTCCTTTCTTCTTTCCTCTCTCCATCCTCTCATCTTGCTTTATTTCAAGCTCATAATTATTCAGGATGCCATACAGTCTCTCCAAAGTAAACTCCTTGTAATCTTGAGAGTTTTAAATGAGACTGTCATAGGTTTCCATTCCTTTGGAAGAGATCTAAGGAACTTAAGATTGGAGTATTTTGTCTGATAGACCCTTCCATGCAACTTCAAAGCATTTAGTAGTTTTTGAAATCTACTAAAAATGTCAGTGAGAGACTCACTATCTTCACTATGAAAGTGCTCATATTGCTGAATTAGCAACTGCATCTTATTTTCCCTGACTTGTTCAGTACCATCACAGATAATCTGTATTGTATCCCAAACTTCCTTGGCATCTTTGCAATTGATGGTGTTGTCAAACATGTCGCCATCAACTCCATTGAACAGAATATTCATGGCCTTCTTATCCTTCCTGACTTGTTCAATATCAGGATCTGACCATTCATGCCTTGGCTTGGGAACTGATGGCTCATTTCCAGTTGCAGCTCTCATTGGTACATGAGGGCCTCTCTCTATGCAATCTACATAAGCCTCATCTTGAGAAAGTAAGTGAAGATGCATTTTTACCTTCCAGTGATGGTAATTATCTTTGTCCAGAAAAGGAATCTTGACTCCTACATCCTTCTTGTTCATCTTGCTGTTTGTTGTGATCTTTAAACTCTTTTTTTCTTCAAGAGCTTGCTCTGATACCAATTGTTAGTCCCTAACAATGCAACAAGAATTACAGAAGGGGGGTTGAATGGAGTTCTTGAACCTTTTTCAAAAGATATAAAATGTTCTATCTTAATAATATATAAGTGTTTGATTTGCAAAGTGCGGAATAAGAAGTTAGTAAAATCAAAACACAAGTAATTAAAAACACAAGTCTTTAAAAACTTTCTGGTGGATTTGAATGTATCCACCAGAGATATATATTATATCAAGAGAACTCTGTGTAGCAAGATTAGCTCACAGCTGCTTACAAATATGAACAACTAAGTTTACAGAGAAATGCTAAGGATGCAGCTTACAATTGTTTCTCTGAGATAATGTTTTAGTCTTGTTCTTGTTGTTCAATTTGCTACTTCTTGGTTTATATATTACCAAGATTACAAAGTAATAAGACAAGATAATAAAATAAAACCTATCAAGTCTAATACTATGCTGCTTCATTACTCTATTCCAGCATCTTTGAATAACTTCATAATAGCATGGAAATGGCAATGCTTCTTTGTTCTCTAAAACCCAGTTGAATAGGCTTCCACATTCCTTTTGCATACACTCGAAGCATGTGACTGTGTTGTCACTGTCAACAGATGTTTGAATTGATCATCCGTCGGGTACATGATCATCCGTCGGGTTGCCTTGTTGATCATCCGTCGAGTGGCATTGTTGTTTATCTATCAGGTAGCTATCTGGCACTTGACTTCATTTCATTTATGCAGAATTACAAGACATCATCTATGTACAATTAATCAACCTATTCTGCATATCTAATTAAAGTCAACATGACTTGAGTGCTACTACAGAATCTAAACATGGTGTATGTAGAAATGTGCTACGGACTCATTATTACACAAGCTACTCACTCGATGGATGATAAATCATCATCCGTCGGGACTATATTGAGTCATCCGTCGGGACTATATTCCTTATCCGTCGAGTGCTACATTTTTCGCCAAGTAAAATCTACTAAGGTATTTTGTTAATGAAATCATCAAGTTCACAACATATCCATAACAAAAATAATTATCAATAATACAGCAAATACATAGCACCTTAATGGCGTCCAAAATTGATATTTGAGCCAATCAATGCTCAAGCATCTCCTGCACGATACCTAAGACGACTACATCTCTTAAGCATACATCAAAACAATACATCAAAATAATAACATGACTATGTATTTATAGCCATCACAAACTTAGCCAACAAGACATACCTAATCTGATTATAATAATAAGTTTGTACCCATACAATTATTACCCAATCCCATTATGATAATAATTATAAACACATACAATTATTACCCAATCTAATTATGTCTTGTATCACCAAGTCCATATCACATATTGAGTTTAAACCCAAAAATCCTCCCATTCATCCCAATACAAATTCACAACTGAATTAACGGTCACCTTCAAGCCATCGACGTTCGTTCGCCTATGCCTCCCCTAAAAAAATAATATCATCTCGTTATTCTGACTTTTAAGAATCACTAAAACCCTTATAGTGACCTCCAAACTACCATTCTTATCAAAATGGCATATACATCCACAAAATCACGTGCATCAACCACGAGTGCCTATTTTTGCCATTGAGTCACCTGATCCTTGATTTCACAATCATTCGGCCTCTTTTTAAGAACATCACGAGCATCATCCAAATTCTTCACATGGTGGATCAACCATCAAATTATTAAACTATTGCAATGATCCTACCCACCATCCACCGCGAGTCCGAACAAATTGATTCACGGTGCAAGTCAACCTCCATACCGCATGTAACTTTATCATCAAAATCATCAACGTACTCCACCATACCAATTGAACCTTGAACTTTTCTCCAACCCAATTCACCACGAACCTCAAACCTCGACTCTTGATACCACTTGTTATAAGGAAATACACACACATATTCGAGATTCAGTTCTACTAATATGGAGTACACACATAATAATATATTTGGCGTGAATAAACAATGTCCCAACTTGTATTATTAATCAAAACAATTATCAACAATATATCAATACATACCACCTTAATAGTATCCCAAATTGATATTTGAGCCAATCAATGCTTAAGTATCTCCCGCACGATACCTGAGACGACTATATCTCTTAAGCATATATGGAAATAATAACATGACTATGTATATAGACATCACAAACTTAGCCAACATGACATAACTAATATGATTATAATAATAATTGTCTATCCATACAATTATTACTCAATCCCATTATGATAATAATTGTCAACAAATATAATTATTATCCAATCCAATTATGTCTTATATCACTAAGTCCATATCACATATTGGGTTTAAATCCAACATTCTTGTCTGAAGAATGAGAGTAATATCCATATCATGAAAGTCTTGTTGAAACTTATGCATGTCCCAGTCTTTACTATTGGGGCGAAAATATCAACAAACACTTTCATTCCTTGTACTATTTAAATAATTGTCTTCCACACTAAATTTAACTTTACCTCTCAACCAAGGATCCTTAAAAATTTTGATATCTTCACAATCACCAAGAACCCACCTATAACCCTCACGGAACTTTTTTTTTCCTCTCACGGCCCTTTTCGGATGTACACTTAGCTATTGCCATTTTATCCCAAGCAAGCCATCAAATTCCTTTATTGTTATTATTTCCACTTGATTTCCACCAATACCCATTTAACAACCTCTCAATTTCATCACAAAGAGATTTCGGCAATAAGAAGCATGACATAGTGTAAGTAGGAATAGATAGAGCCACGTTTTTACCATAATCTTTTTCACCGCTTTTGATAGCTGCAGATTGTTCCAATCCTGAACCTTTCTCCAAATACGCTCTTTAACATAGTTGAAAACTGTTTTTATATATCTTCCAATTAGAGAGGGAATACAAAGATATTTAGTGTCAGATAGAGCATTACTAGCTCCCAGAATATTATTGATCACTTGCTGCTTATCTTGTCTTACATTTGTACTAAAAAATATTCCCGACTTCTGGTACTTAATGACTTGGCGTGATTTACTACCATACTCATTCAACATACATTTAATAGTGGTAGCCTCAACCTTCATAGCTTTAAAGAATAATAGGCTATCGTCAACAAATAGTAAATGAGTAACATGAGGAGCATTAATACTTACTTGACACCCTGATATTTTACCTTCAGTTGCTACTTTGTCAAGGGCCCGTGACAAACCTTCAACTCAAAAAAGAAAGAGGTACAAAGATGTGAGATCTCCTTGCCTCAGCCTGCATTTAGGATTGATAGGACCAATATTGCTTTCATTAAACATAACCATATAACTCACCATTGTAACACACAACATAACCTAACTAATCCACTTCTCGGAGAATACCATCATTTGCATTATGTACTTCAAGTAATATCAGTTAACACGATCATAAGCTTTAGATATATCCAACTTTAGTGCCACCTCACCATCTTGCCCTCTGTTCTTTTTCTTCATAGAATGCAAAGTCTCAAATTCCACCAAAACATTATCAGAACCATTTTTACCTGGGATAAATGCCGATTGATTTTTAGATATAATGAATGAAAGGATTACCTTTAACCTATTAGCAAGAGCCTTCGTCAAGATTTTATAGAGGAAATTACAAAGAGCTATAGGCCGCAACTCCGACATTCTCTCTGCGTTTTCTTTCTTAAGAATGACTATGGGAGTCATATTGTGACGGCCTCAACCCCGGGGTCAGGGGCTGACGTCACCAAAATATAACAAACTACGATTATAAATTACTAAATAAACTTTATTATATAAACACGAGCCCAAACCAGGAGTCGATGCAATTTCAAGTATTATTTAGGTTACAACACAACAACTAACTTATTCCATGATCTGACACCCTAACTTATTACAAAAACTCATCAGACCTCAGGGTCTGATACAAACTACCTCAGAGGAGCCGGGACCGGAGGGGGCTGACTCTCTACGCTGACCTGGTCTTCTAGACATTTACAATAAATAAGTACAAAACAAGCTGCAAGGGTGAGCAATCAATTGCTCAACGGTACCTCTATATGAATAACAAGTAAAACTGTGTATATAAAATAGTATAGGAAGAAATGTCAAATCTAGTTTATGAAAACAGGTAAATGAGTATAAACTGGATATCAAAACTAGCATGCTCTGAAAAATAATATCATCTGTAGTGTGATGTGTTAAAATACCAGAGTCCAATTTTAGCATGCCATTTCCTTTCCAAAATCACTGTCCATTACTGGACCCATAAAGTATTTGTCCCGTTACGGAGACCACAAATCGTTTATTCCATTACGGGAACCATTAAACCAAAATCAAATATAAAAAATTGGACGAATCCTAGGGACAACTGATCAGTCTATCCCACCATAATTTTTTCCGGAACTCAGAGATTAGCTGGGTCTCTGTTATGCTGGACTAAGCGGCCTACCAGTGCGCATCCGACTTAGCCTCTTACGCAACCATGCTGGGCCATTTCAGACGACCTCTTATGCAGCCATCCATCATCTGATTTGTTTTTATCCAGTTTTCAAATCAATTACACCTATCTGTTTTTAAACAATTACAGCACACATTCAAAAATCCTTTTCAATTTAATCACAATCTAGAGATAGGTATTTTCAGAAGTTACTTTTTCCCCAAAACATCCGTTAGTAAAACATATTTTAAATACGGGGAATACGTAACTTAAAACATTCTGTTCCACTACGTAATTTAAATAAACGATCATTCATATATATTGAACTGTAAAAGATTTGTTCAGGGGTACTTGCCTTGTGAAGCTCTGCACTAACACCGGCTTGATTCTAACTGACTTCAACTACCCGATCCTTCGACTCGCACCTACAGAATCGAAACAACCTAGGTTAAACGACCGGTTATGCTTGACTTATCCTCACTAAACACATTACCCAATGATACGATTCCTGACTCGCATATATATGCAAAATAATAATATACACGTAGTAATGCACGTAATAGTACCCATAAGAATTAGGGTTCGATAAGTAATTAATTAGACATATGATTCATATTTAAAAGTAATTTTTCAGAAAATTTGGACAACGACTCCTCTATTTATAGACCTACCCGTCGAAACATCAACCGACGTCAAATCCCAACAAATTCAATACGACTCATTACACAAACATTTATTTACGTCTCAAAAGTAATTAATAAAATCATTTCACGAAACCTTAATCAAATAAGCTGCAAAAATTAAAAGGCCAGTCAATAAATAAAATAAACAGTCAATACAGCAGATGGACACACACACAATTACACATATATACACGATTGTATATATATACATGCAATCAAAAGTCAACCCGAGTAATAACCGAGATATACAAAGTCGGAACAACAAGGAGGCCGGAAAAATGAAAGGCGGCTACGGAGAAACTCACCGGAGAAACAGGGGAAGAACGGAACAGAGAAGAAAAGAGGGGAGACGGGAGAGATGAGAACGGGAGAGGTGCAGTGAGAGAGAGAGTCGAGAGAAAATGAGAGAGATAGAGAGTAGAGAATGGAGACTAGAGAGACAGGGAAGAACTGAGGTGAAAAGAAGAAAAAAATAATATAAAGCTTGAATTTTCTGGTTTGCACACGTATCACAAGAACAGACACGTGTCCTGTTTAATTGATTAATTACAGAACACGTGTAATAGTTATCCGTATTGACCCATTTCTGTAACGATGTATCTGAAATAACGAAATAAAATGCATATAAATATTAATCAAATCAATTTCAAATTCATCTTAAAATGTTAGAAATATTATGATCTTAATAAAAACAAAATTTTCGCGATTTTAAAACAATTTTTGAAATACAATTTATACATGTTTTTAACGAATAAACGAAACAACACGCAAGTAAGATTAATCCCGAAAATTACCAAAATAATTTTAAAATTCTCAGAATATTGTAAATGTAATAAAATATGAGTTTCATAATTTTCGAAGAATTCTGGAATTAAATACGGATTTTACAAATAAACACAGTCAGAAAATCATTTAAAAATAAATAATTCGCAAAATATTGATTTGTAAATTTTATAAAATCCCAAAAATAATTATTGAGATTATAAAATCATAAAAACAATTTTAAATATAATCCAAATATTTTTGAAAATAAATTTGCCATAAAATCACTTCTAAAAGCGAAATAAAATGTTATGGAGCAACAAATAATCATTCGAGCAATCCACGCAACCCGACAATCGCATGAAGATAATCATAAGTAAAACACAGAGACTAGACCAATATAAAATTCTTTATTTAATTTATTACGCTATAATTACACATTTAAATATTACAGAAATATATGAGTCGTTATATTTTCCCCCCTTAAAAAGATTATGTCCTCAGAATCTTAAATAATTAAACTAGTGAGGATATTTGTCAAGAATATCTGACTCTAACTCCCAGGTAGACTTTTTTACTCTAGGATTTTTCCAAAGTACTTTAACTATAGGGATAGATTTATTTCTAAGTACACGCTCCTTACGATCTAATATCTGGATTGGCCGTTCAACATAGGACAAATCTGATTGAAGCTCGATCGGTTCATACTCGATTACTTGATTCGAATTAGGGATATACGACTTCAACATGGATACGTGGAACACATTATAAATATGATGCAACTGCGGTGGTAACGCTATCTCGTATGCAACCTTTCCTATTTGCATCAAAACTTCGAATGGTCCTATATACCTTGGGCTAAGCTTACCTTTCTGTCCAAATCGAACTAACCCTTTCCATGGCGAGACTTTCAACAATACCAGTGACCCTATCTTAAAATTCATATCCTTCCGATGTAAATCTGCATTCTTCCTCTGTCTATCTTGGGCAACTTCCAATCTTTTTCGAATCAATACCACTGCGTCTCTGGTTTGCTGTATCAACTCAGGTCCTAACACTTTCTTTTCCCCTACTTCATCCCAATACAAAGGTGATCTGCACATTCGACCATATAAGGCTTCATAGGGTGGCATTCCAATGCTGGCATGGTAGCTGTTATTATAAGAAAACTCTATCAACGGTAAATGATCATCCCAATTTCCTTTGAAATCCAAAGCACAAACCCTTAACATATCTTCTATTGTCTGAATCGTTCTCTCACTTTGGCCATCGGTCTGAGGATGATAAGCAATGCTCATATTTAACTTAGTTCCTAAACACTCTTGAAATTTTGTCCAGAATCTTGAGTTGAATCTCAGGTCTCGATCTGATACAATGGACACGGGAACTCCATGCTTCGTTATTATTTTATCCAAATACATTTTAACCAACTTTTCTAAGGAATATCTCTCGTTAATAGGGAGGAAATGCGCTGACTTAGTTAATCTGTCAATGATTACCCAAATAGCATCATGATTCGACCTTGTCTTTGGAAATCCTACCACAAAATCCATAGCAATCTCTTCCCATTTCCATTGTGGAATCTCCAAAGGCTGCAACAATCCACTAGGCCTTTGATGTTCTGCTTTTACCGTCTGACATACGTAACACTTACTGATCCAATCCGCAATCTCTTTCTTCATTCCTGGCCACCAAAAGTGCTTCTTTAAGTCTTGGTACATCTTAGTGCTACCAGGGTGGATAGAAAACTTAGAGTTGTGCGCCTCGTGTAATACTTCATTCTTCAGTTTCGTTATATTAGGAATCCAAACTCGAGAGGAAAACCTAAACAAACCTTGGTTATCCTTTTGAGTACATAATTCTTCTCCTGTTAAAGTATCCAACTCTTGTTCCATAACTCCTTCCTGACACTTTTTGATCTTTTCCATCAACATTGGCTGGAAAGTAATTTCATATAGCTGCTCCTGACTTTCACTTGATACTCGAACTTCAATCTCCATTTTTTCTAAGTCTCGTGCTAGTTTGTCCGCAATCCGAACCATATTCAATTTCTCTTTTCTACTCAAGGCATCAGGCACCACATTGGCCTTATCTGAGTGATAATTAATTGAACAATCATAGTCCTTAATAAGCTCCAACCACCTTCTCTGTCTCATGTTCAAATCCTTCTGCGTAAATATATACTTCAGGCTCTTATGATCCGTATAAATATCGCACTTCTCTCCATACAAGTAATGATGCCACAACTTCAGAGCAAACACTATAGCGGCCAACTCAAGGTCATCAACTGGATATTTCTGCTCGTGAGGCTTTAGTTGTCTGGAGGCATAAGCGATAACTTTGTCATGCTGCATTAATACACATCCCAAACCTTTCAAATAAGCGTCGCTATAAATCACAAAGTTTCCCGTCTCATCTAGAAATGCTAATACTGGAGCTTTCACTAACCTTCTTTTTAATTCTTGGAAACTTTTTTTATACTTCTCAGTCCAAACAAATCTCTCATTTTTCCTGGTCAACTTGGTCAATGGAATTGCAATCTTGGCAAAGTCCTTTACAAACCTTCGGTAATAACCTGCTAAACCAGAAAACTTCTAACTTCCGTCGGAGTCTTCAATTGCTCCCATCTAGATACAGCTTCAATCTTCACGAGATCTACCTTAATACCATCATTACCCACTATATGACCCCAAAACTGAACTTCCTCTCACTAACGTATAACTGATTTTCCCTCAGCCTTTGTAGAGCAATCTGTAGGTGTTCGACGTGGTCGTCTTTGGTCTTTGAATAGATAAGGATGTCATCAATAAATATAATAACAAACTTATCTAGATACTCCTTATACACCCGGTTCATTAAATCCATAAAATTTGCTGGTGCATTAGTCAATCCAAATGACATCACTAAGAACTCGTAATGGCCATACCTGGTTCGAAATGCAGTCTTCGGTATATCTTCAGGCTTGATCTTTAACTGGTGATAGCCCGATCTTAGATCAATCTTCGAAAAACAACATGCTCCCTTAAGCTGGTCGAACAAATCATCAATCCTGGGTAGGGGATACTTATTCTTGATGGTTAACTTATTCAGTTCCTGATAATCGATACATAATCTCATACTTCCATCCTTTTTCTTC
Source organism: Apium graveolens (assembly GCF_009905375.1). Classification (NCBI taxonomy): domain Eukaryota; kingdom Viridiplantae; phylum Streptophyta; class Magnoliopsida; order Apiales; family Apiaceae; genus Apium; species Apium graveolens. The sequence continues at coordinate 237,551,014 of NC_133650.1, read as the reverse complement.
ACAAATAACACTGGTGCGCCCCACGGGGATACACTTGGTCTAATTACCCCTTTATCCAAAAGTACCTGAAGTTATTTAGCTAGCTCTTTCATCTTTACTGGGGCCATACGGTAGGGAGCCTTTGAAACTGGTTCTGCTCCCGGAATAGGACAATAGAAAACTCAATCTCCCGATCGGGTGGTAATACTGGCAACTCGTCTGGAAAAACATCTGAAAACTCACTAACTACTGGAATTTCATCCAAACTAGGTGTCTTTTTCTCAGTGTCCACGAAATGGGCTAAATATGCCTCACATCTTTGTCTCAACAGCTTCTTTGCTTCCAGTACCGAAAGAAATTTCTTTTCCTGCTTCTGTCCCTAGTAAGTTACCCTAATATTATCTTCTTTATATAACAAAACTTTCTTTTTCTTACAATCAATATTTTCCTTATGCTGGGACAACCAATCCATTCCTAGAATCACATCAAACTCTCCTAGCTCAAAGGGTATTAAGTCCACTGAAAAGAAACACCCACAAATTTCTAGTTGACATCTAGGGCAAAATTGGTTTACTGAAACTTTATCCTGATTGGCCACTTCTATAGTCAAGGGTTCAGCTAAATCTTCCAACATTAAATCCATATTACTTACACGTTCTTTAGATATAAAAGACTTAGACGCTCCTGAATCAAACAAAACTTTAACATGCACGGAATTTGAAGAAAGCGTACCTGCAACTACATCTGAATCCTGAGCATTAGATCTTTTGGTCATCTTAAAGGTTCTGGCTCTTGCTATGCTGGTTGCCGATCCTTGGGATTCACTACCTCCTACACTGTCTTGAGTAGCCATCTTGCAGTTTCTGGAAATGTGCCCAACCTTACCACACTTAAAGCAGGTGACTCTGAAGTTCCCTGAGTTACACTATGACGCATAATGACCCTTTTTATCGCATTTAAAGTACTGGACATCCTTTCTGCATTGACCATTATGCTTTTTACCACATGACTTACAATCCACAATTAGCCAGGTTGACTGAACTGGGGCAGAGGCAACTGAGGTGACACCGAAACTCGTCTGAGTAAAACCTTGCCTCCTAAACCTCTTATTCCTATTCCGACCAAACTTCCTTGGGAACTTCTGACTAGACTCTTCTTGGTCTGTCTTATCAACACCGTTATCAAATCTTCTCTTCTTATCACACCTCTCCTTATAGGCCAACTTCTGATCACTCCCAATCACCAGGGTGGCTTGAACTACATAGGTATATGTCTTAAGCTGCAGGGCCACCACTCCACTACGGACTTCAGGTTTCAATCGTTGTTGAAACCTTCTAGCTTTCTGAATCTCGGTATTCACATATCCAGGGGCTAGTCGGGCCAATTCCGTAAACTTGGCCTCATACTCAGCCACACTCTTCTCTCCTTGCTTCAATTCCAAAAATTCTACTTCCAACTGGCTCTGTAAGCAATCCGGAAAATACTTTTCTAGGAACAACTCAGTAAATCTGGCCCAAGAGACAGGGCCTTCTCCTTCCAGTGCACGCGTAGATTCCCACCAAAAACTTACTTCACCCTTGAGAAAATAACTGGCATAATCCGACTTAGAATCATCACTGACCTGAATAAGGGTGAAGGCTTTCTCCATTTCCTTAAGCCAAACTCTAGCAGCAATCGGATCTACCTCGCCCTAAACTCTGGGGGTTTGACTGACTGAAAAGACTTGAAGCTAACAGTTTGGGTTGGCTCTCTTGGCTGGGGTTGCTGTTGAAGCTGCAACTGTTGTTGGATTTGTTGGTGCTATTGTTGTATGAATTGTTGTTGTTGTTGATGCTGTTATAAAAATTGTTGTTGCTGTTGCTGGAATTGTTCTTGCTGCCGAGCCATCTGATTAGACTGTTGGCACAGCAAATCTAGTAATCCATCCATGGCTGGGCCCCTTTCAGAGTTCCTGCTGGAGGAATTGGACGGGATATTTTTCTTGGGAGGCGTTCTCCTGAAACACAACAAAAAGGTTTTATATGAAAATTGTGCCCCCGGGTAGCAATATTTTTATGTATCAGGAGAATGCTGTCATAATTAAATATTCCCTTCCTTGTTTATTTGGGGTCCATCCATGATGCATAACTAAATTTAACAAAACCAGCAACAAATACAACAATAAAAGTAACAGTAATAACAACAGTGCAACAAAATAAAACCAACAACAACAGTATAATAAAAAGAATGATAGTACAACAACAGTACAAATCCATCCAACAACTATAGTACAACACTCGAAATATACTAAATACACAACAAAATTGGCTGTCATAGCAGCCCCGCCTAATACAAGCTACAGCAACAAAATAAACATACATAAGGAAAACACCTACAGAACTCCTACAACCAACTCTGAGCTATGTATCTCACTGTATCAACTCGGCTCTAGCCACTGCCACTACCACCGATAGATCCTAACTCAAATACCAACCAGTTCACGAGATCCTGGTACTGAACAGCTCTAAACTCGGAGCTAATGAAACAGTCAATAGTCTGGGCTCTCTCTACAGAAGCCTGAGTCAAGGATCGCACTCTCTCCTGTACATCGGGTGAAGGGGCAGGGATGCCCTGAAAAGGCCCGACCGGTATCTGGTCAAGGTGTGCCGCTAACCCTGGGCTCTGCTCTCTGATCAAAGACTGGTTCACCGCTCGGTGAACATGGTAGGGGATCAGGGAAGATGCACCTGAAAGAACGGATGGAGGAACATGTGGTCCCGAGGTGGAAGAATTGGGACCACACCCTGGAGAGAAATCCCTAATAACCGACACTGACCTTCGTACCCAGCAGGGAAGGGCACTAGGTCCTAACACACCTCCTGGTACAACTGGAGGAACGGGTGGGGGAGGCATGGGAGTCTCCTCAGCTATAACATCCAAAGTCCGCTCAGAGTCTGAATCATCTGAATCTGACTGGTTCCCCTGAGATGGAGAACTAGAAATCACTATGGGCCACTGTCACCAATATAAATATACAGGAAAGACATAACAAGGTAAATGCAAGTCTATTAAAATATTAACAAATGTCAGGGTAACGCCGTCGGAACCCTCGACTGACTCTTAGGGTTGCTCCTATAAATGATTTGTTGACTCACACTTTAAGACACACTTCCTATAACTTTCTGACTCAATTCTTAACCTAAATCAGGGACTTGAACCTGTAGCTCCGATACCAACTGTGATGGCCTCAACCCCGGGGTCAGGGGCTGACGTCACCAAAATATAACAAACTACGATTATAAATTACTAAATAAACTTTATTATATAAACACGATCCCAAACCAGGAGCCGATGCATGTTCAAGTATTATTTAGGTTACAACATAACGACTAACTTATTCCATGATCTGACACCCTAACTTATTACAGCAACTCATCAGACCTCAGGGTCTGATACAAACTACCTCAGAGCAGCCGGGACCGGAGGGGGCTGACTCTTTACGCTGACCTGGTCTTCTAGACATATGTAATAAATAAGTACAAAACAAGCTGCAAGGGTGAGCAATCAATTAATCAACAGTACCTCTATATGAATAACAAGTAAAACGGTATATATAAAACAGTATAGGAAGAAATGTCAAATCTAATTTATGAAAACAGGTAAACGAGTATAAAGTGGATATCAAAACTAGCATGCTCTGAAAAATAATATCATCTGTAGTGTGCTGTATTAAAATACCAGAGTCCAATTTTAGCATGCCATTTCCTTTCCAAAATCACTGTCCATTACTGGACCCATAATTTGTTCCGTTACGGGAACATTAAACCAAAATCAGATATAAAAAATTGGATGAATCCTAGGGACAGCTGATCAGTTTATCCCACCATAATTTGTTCCGGAACTCAGAGACTAGCTATGTCTCTGTTATGCTGGACTAAGCGGCCTACCAGTGTGAGCATCCGACTTAGCCTCTTACGCAACCATGCTGGGCCGTTTCAGACGACCTCTTACGCAGCCATCCATCATCTGATTTGTTTTTATCCAGTTTTCAAATCAATTACACCTATCTGTTTTTAAACAATTACAGCACACAATCAAAAATCCTTTTCAATTTAATCACAATCTAGAGATATGTATTGTTAGGTCACACACACTGTAGAGGGGTGAATACAGTGTAAAGTACAATCAAATCAAACTTTAATTAATATCTCAAGTAATAGAAAACAAACTTTATTGAAACAATAAACTCTGTTACAGTATGGAACTGTTACCTCTCAGTGATGAACAAATATCACGAGAGCTGCTAGGGTTACAATGAATAATCTTATCGAATATGATAACACTTATAGTGTAAACCCTATGTCTGTGTTTATATACTATATAGTTACAAGATAATCACTAATTGATATGGAATATAATTCTGCTTCCTAAAATATATCAATCAGATATCTTTTCTTCCAAGTATTCTATTCTTCATAGAATTCCTTCTTCATGCATATATATTCTTATGTTTATCTCGATCTTCTTTCCTTTAAACAGCTGCTGTCCTTATCTGAACATCCTTCAGCACTTAAGTTCTGATATCCATCTTCTGATGATTATCTCCTGATAATATAAGTACTGATATCCTTAAGTCCTGACTTTCAGTAAGTACTGATTTACCCTGTTTAAGTAAGATCTGAAAACTAAACATAAATCATATTAGTCATGACATTATCAAATATATCTAACAATCTCCCCCAACTTGTAAATTAGCATAATATACAAGTTTAACAGATATTTGATGATGTCAAAAACATTAAGTACAAATGCATGAGAATTAGACTAGATAACTACAACTTACAGTCCTTAAAGCTTTACCAATATTTAACTTCTGATAACAGCTTCAGTCTGTACAAATATCAGAATTTAAGCAATTTTAGATCTTGACTTGGCTTCATCTTCTGATCTCTCTGATGTCAGGAGTTGTTCTGAGATAGTTCTTCAACAAACATCTCTCAGCATATCTAAGTTCATCAATCATCCTCCTTTTAGCATCTTTAAGCTCTGCATTATCTTCACCAATTTGAAAGATTGCAGCCCTGAGATCATTAATCTTTGCTTTTCTTATATCCTGATCCAGTCTGATCAAATAAGCTTTATCAGACTCAAGATTGAATTCCACAGCCCTGTAACCCAGAAAGGTAGTTATAATTTTAGCAATGTTGGGCTTCATTTCAACTATATTACCCTTGTGATCTATGTACTTTGGAACATATGTGCTGTCAGACTTAACAGAATAAAGCCTTTTCTGTCTCTGAATCTGATCCTTCAAATAGTTTGCAGCACTTCCTGTCAATCTGTCATCCACTTGAAGTAAGAATAGTACATGCTCCAATTCTTCAAAATACTTCAATGGAATGGCATTTTGCCTTATATGATAAACCCTCCCATCTTTCATGAAGTACAACAAGATGTGTTCTTTCAAGTAGGTATGGTAAACCATTTGTACAGATTCCAGTTGATTCAATCTCTCAGGAGTTGCTCCAATGCCTGGTTCACTCAAGGAAGTTGGATCATTGGTAGTGTTCTGTATTCTTCTTTCATCAGCACTTCCCAATCCAGTTTTATCTCTTGCTTCCTTTCCAGTAACTACTCTTGCTTCAAAACCACTTGCAGCAATCTTCAAAGGTTGAGTCTGTTTTGCTTTAGTGAATCCTGGTACGAGTGTCTTTGGTCTAATTTCTGATATCAAGTTAACTTGAGCTATGTCAAAGGTTACTTGCTTCTTCGAAATATCAGAACTTTTTGTCTCTTGACTCTGAACAACTTGAGCCATGTCAGAGGTTGTTTTAAGAACTTTTCTTGAAGTCAGAGCAAGATCATCCTTTTTATCAGTGATTTCTTCATTCTCAGGAGGCACATAAGCCTTGATAGGTTCACCAACCTTTTCTTTACCCTTGGATCTTGGATCTATCTGCGGTTGTGATTTAGCCAATGTTGTTTCAGTATTTGTCCTTTCTTTTATCACAATGCCTTTGAGTTTTGGAAGTGTCTTTTCACCAGAAGCTTCAGATTTAGATGTGACTTTCTCTGATTTAAGTCTGGCTTCTTCTTCCATTAAACTCTCCAAGTCCATTCCCGGATTTTCCTGAAGAAATAACTATCTTGACATTTCTTCATCAAGATTTAAAAGTTCATCAGAACTTATCCTTTTAGCAGTAGCAGAACTAATTCTTTTCCCAGTATCAGAACTTGTCCTGTGACTTGTGATTTCAGCTTTTCTTGATGAGAAACCTCTACCTTGACTATGACTTCTACCCATTCCAAAGTTTCCTTGGTCATCATTTTCATCATCCTTCCCTTTCAGTGTCTTGTCAGTAGTCTTGCATTTGGACTTAATTACTTTCTCCCCCTTTTTGGCATCAGCAGGTAGTAGAAGAGAGACAAGCAATTCCACTGAGGCTTGGATTTCAGTAAGTTGAGATTGCTGAGAAGCTTGATTTTTCAGAATATTATCAATCTGAGCTTGTTGTTTCTCTTGAGTCTTCTCAATATAAGCAATCCTGTCAAAGGTAGGTTGGAAGAACTTTTTCTTGTCAATTTTCTGAATTTGGTCCTGTTTGATGAATTCTTCCTGAATCTTGTGTAGCTCTGCATGAGTAGTTGAATGAAGACCTTATAGATGTTTAGTACTCAATGCAGTGACTCTAAGCTAGGTTTTGAAATCATCAGAATTTAACATTTCATCAGCTTTTGTCAAGTGCTCAGCAAGATACTTTGCATTTGGAACACAGGAAACTGAGTTCCATTCCTTAGTCCACTCCTGTCCTGCAGGAGTTTCACTCCAAGGCACTGGTGCTTCTCTGGTAACAAACTTCTTAACAAGTTCATATTTAAGAATAGTTTGTTGAGGAGCATGTCCTGAAGGACCTACTTCATTAACATCTATATTTGGAGCAGCATCACCAGTATCTCCAGCATTTGCAGCATCAGAACTTACAGAATCAGTATCTTCTGATAAAACAACAGTGTGAGTAGCTATGGAGGCTTTAGCATCCTCTAATTGCTGATATGGTTCTAAGTTCTGATCAACAGCCATATCCTGATGCTCACCTATATTCGGATCATCAACATCTAGATGCAGAGAAGATGTAGAAGAGAAGTCTGGATTTTGAGCAGCATCAGTAACAGGTGTTGATGATGGATTAGTTGTTGTTGGAGCTTCTAAGAGAATTACTTCAGGCACAACCAGGTTCTGAACATCAATTTCAGTACTTGTGCCTGGAACAACAGGAGATACAGACGTTCGAACAGGAGACACAGATGGTGTGTTGGCCTTGTCAGGAACAGCTTCCTGAGATGGAGCTGATGAAGAAGAAGTGACTTTAGCAAATTCCTTTTCTTGTGAGATCAGAGATTCCTGATCTCCTTCCTTAGCTGCAGCTTCTTCATCATCTGAAACTGGCCTTTTTGCCCTCTATTTCTTGTATCTCTTTGTAGATATGGATTCCTTGGGAGTGTCAGGAACAGTCATTCTTCTAAGCCTCTTGAGAAGCCTAGATCCCCCAAGTCCAGAATCCTTCTGAGAAGTCACTTTCTCAGCTTCTTTCCATTTTCTTTGGCTCAGTCTGAGAGAGAAAAGAATTGTAAAGACATTCGTTTGAAGTACCTGTTCTAGTTCTGACACCTGCATCAGGATTTCCAATTATCAAATCAGGTGTATGTGATTTAGTCCACTTCCTTGCAGATGGAAGATTTTCTCTAGAACTGGATGCTCCCCCATGATCCATGTTGTCTTCATTTTCATTTTCTGATGCTCCCCCTGAAACTATGCTCTCTGAGTTGGATTCTTCAGAATTTCAATTTTCAGAACTATCAGAACTTGGCTTATCAGAACTTGACGGATCAGAACTTGAAGAGCCAGATGTATGTTCTGATGCTTCTTGAGATGTGATATGTTCTTGAGTATGCTCCCCCTGCATAGGTGTATCTTCCTTTGGCGTAGTTATCACAGTTTCAATGACATCAGAGTTTAATCCATCAGAGTTTACAGTATCAGGACTTAGACTGTCAGGATTTTCAGTATCAGAATTTGAGTCTTCATTTTCAAATCTCAGCTGATCATGATCAATAAAATCTTCAAGACCAGTAATCTTCTTGTCATCAAAAGAGACATTGATAGATTCCATGACCACTCTTGTTCTCAAATTATAGACTCTGAAGGCTTTTGTGGAAAGTGGATATCCAACAAAGATTCCTTCATCAGCTTTTATATCAAATTTGGATAGCTGTTCAGGATGAGACTTGAGAACAAAACACTTGCATCCAAATGCATGAAAGTACTTCAGATTTGGATTCTTTTTCTTCACCATCTCATATGGTGTTTTTCCTTGCTTGTTAATGAGTGTTGCATTTTGAGTAAAACAAGCAGTCTGCACAGCTTCAGCCCAGAGATAGGTTGGAAGCTTTGCTTCTTCAAGCATTATACGTGCAACTTCAATGAGAGTTCTATTCTTCCTTTCAACAACTCCATTTTGCTGTGGAGTTCCACGAGCAGAAAATTCCTGCTTAATTTCATGGTTTTTGCAGAACTCTTCCATTATCAAATTCTTGAACTCAGTGCCATTATCACTCCTTATGGTTTTCACAGAATCTTTGACCAATTTATCCAGATGTATGACATGATCAATTAAGATAGATGCAGTTTCACTTTTTGTGTGCAAGAAATACACCTATGTGTATCTGGTGAACTCATCCACTATGACCAACGCATATTTCTTCTTTGCAATAGACATGACATTCACTGGACCAAATAGATCAACATGTAGTAGATGATAAGGCTCAAGAATTGATGATTCATTCTTGCTCTTGAATGAAGATTTTCTTTATTTGGCCTTCTGACAAGAATCACAAGGGTCATCAGGAGCAAATACTGACTTTGGCAGTCCTCTCACAAGATCTTTCTTGACTAGTTCATTTATATTGTTGAAATTTAAATGAGAGAGTTTCTTGTGCCAATTCCAGCTTTCTTCAATTGATGCTCTACTCATCAGACAGATTGCAGAACCATCAATACTTGTTGAAAGCTTAGCTTCATAAATGTTACCACGCCTGTATCCTTTCAGAACAACTTTGCCTTTAGATTTACTCACAACTTCACAGTGTTCTTCAAAAAAATCAACATGATAACCTCTGTCACAGATTTGACTTATACTCAGCAATTTGTGTTTAAGTCCTGAGACCAGAGCTACTTCTTTAATGATGACATTCCCAAGATTGATATTGCCATATCCCAATGTTTTTCCAATGTTACCATCTCCATAAGAAACACTTGGGCCAGCTTTCTCCACAAAGTCTGATAGCAGGGCCTTATTCCCAGTCATATGTCCTGAACATCCACTGTCCAGAACTAGAATATTTTTCCTGTTGCCCTGCAATCATAAAGACCACTAATGATTAGTTTTAAGGACCCAGACTTGCTTGGATCCTTTGGCTTTATCAAGTTTGTTAACATTTGTAGCGGATTTAGCATCAGAGTTTATGTTAACATTTTTCTTATCAGAACTTACACTATCAGACTTTGAATCAGAATTTACACTAGAAGGAACAATGTAAACTTTCTTCAAAGAAGGTTTTATTTGATAATAATCATAGTACAAACTATGATATTCCTTACAAGTATAAATGGAATGACATAAACTATCACAATGAAAACAAGGATTTTGTGGTTTATATCTAACAGACTGACTCTTAACTCCTGATTTTGAAGGTAAGGAGTTTATGTTCTTATTCTTCCTGCAATAAGAAGCCAGATGGTTAGAACTTCCACAGTTATGATACGTTTTCCTAGGAGCTTCAGGAATAGGCTTATAATTATTGCTTTTATTCACACCTTCCTTTCCATTCCTATTTTTCCTAGGTGATTTTACCTTGTTTGCATTCTTCACATCTTTCAGCTTATGCTTAAGCTGCTTCTTAGTCATTAAGCCTATGTTTACTTCAGCTGTCTTTTCCTGTTTTAGTTTGTCAGAAGTTAATTCCTCTTTAACTTCTGATTTCTCATTATCAGACTTTATAGTTACAAACTTAACAGGTTTTAACTTTGGCTTTTGCTTAACAACAGGCTTAATTTCTACAGTTCATTTATCATTCTTATCCTCTCCATAACCTAAGCCCTCTTTCCAATTTTCACTACTTAGCAAATTTTGAGTTGTTCTGCCAGAGTTAGTCCAAGTCTTGATAATCTCTCTTTCCTTTTCTAACTCAGTTTTTAGAGATTCATTCATTTTTAGCACTTCATCCCTAACATAAAAAGCATCATCTCTATCCTTCTGAGTTTGATGGAACATAACTAACTCTTTTTCTAAGAAATCATTTCTTTTCTTAAAAGCAAGATTTTCAGAAGTTAATCTTTCACATGTTAAAGTTTGATCTCTATAACTAACAAACATGGTTTTAAGATATCTTCTCAACTCATTAATATCATCAGTATGAAAAGCATAAGTAGTCTGAGGTACCTTTGTTTCAGCAGCTTCAGAACTGCTCTCAGCACTTTCTTTATCAGGATTTGCCATTAAAGCATAGTTCTCCTCACTTTCAGAGTCTGAGGTGTCTGTCCAGCTTTTCTTCTTTGTGACAAGAACCTTGCCTTTGTCACCCTTCACTTTCTTGCAATCAGGAGATATGTGGCCTTTCTCACCACAGTTATAGCATTTAACATTGGTATAATCTCCTCTATCAGACTTTCCTCCTCTGCCCTCAGATCTTCTGAAATTCTTCTTATCAGAACTTGTGCCTTTTCTGAAAAACTTCTTTCCCTTCCTGAACTTCCTGTATGCAATCTTTGTGATCCCTTTCACCATAAAAGCACACAGCTTCATCATCTCCTCATCAGCATCAGTCTCAGGCAAGCTTTCAGAATCTGAGTCATCATCACTTTCAGAACTTGATGACTCAGTATCAGACTTTGTGAAAAGAGCTTTACCCTTGTCTTTCCTTGAGGTAGCTGCCTTGGGGGATTCTTCTTCAGCCTTAAAAGCAACTGTCCTTGACTTTCCTCCTTTCCTCTTGCTTCTTTGTTCCATCTCAAGTTCATGAGTCTTGAGCATTCCATAAATTTCATCAAGAGTTGTTTCATCAAGATTGTAGTTGTCTCTTATTGTTGTTGCCTTCAAATCCCAGCATTCAGGAAGAGCTAACAGGAATTTAAGGTTTGAATCTTCAAGATCATACTCTTTATCAACCAATGACAAATCATTCAAGAGTTTGACAAATCTATCATATAATCAGTCAATGACTCATTTGTCTTTGAATCAAAGTGTTCATACTCTTGAGTGAGTATCTTCTTCCTGTTCTTCTTAATTGTATCAGTTCCCTGACACCTTGTTTCCAGAGCATCCCATATCTCCTTAGCAGTCTTGCAGTTAATTACCCTTTTTGACATTACATTATCAATGGCACTAAGCAGTAAGTGTCGTACCTTAGCATCCTTAGCAATTGATGCGATATCTTCAGCAGTATAATCACTCTTCTCCTTTGGTACGGTCTTTGCTACTTCACTTGCAACTGCAACTGCGAGCTTGGTTGGTTTGTGAGGCCCTTCCTTGATTCTATCAAGATATTCTGGATCTGTTGCTTCCAGGAACATGGTCATCCTTACCTTCCATATGGGATATTCAGATGGTCTCAGTATGGGAACTCTGATGGTCTCACCCCGACTTTGAATTTGTGTTTTTGGTGGTTCTTCAGTTTTGGTAGGCTTAGTTAGAGTTTCAGTGTCAGACATGATTGTGTTTGGATCTTAAACTGTATGTGCGTTAACAGATAGGCTTTGATACCACTTGTTAGGTCACACACACTGTAGAGGGGGTGAATACAGTGTAAAGTATAATCAAATCGGACTTTAATATCTCAAGTAACAGAAAACAAACTTTATTGAAACAATAAACTCTGTTACAGTATGGAACTGTTACCTCTCAGTGATGAACAAATATCACGAGAGCTGCTAGGGTTACAATGAATAATCTTATCGAATATGATAACACTTATAGTGTAAATCCTATGTCTGTGTTTATATACTATATAGTTACAAGATAATCCCTAATTGATATGGAATATAATTCTGCTTCCTAAAATATATCAATCAGATATCTTTTCTTTCAAGTATTCTATTCTTCATTGAATTCCTTCTTCATACATATCTATTCTTATGTTTATCTCGATCTTCTTTCCTTTAAACAGTTACTGTCCTTATCTGAACATCCTTCAGCACTTAAGTTCTGATATCCATCTTCTGATGATTATCTCCTGATAATATAAGTACTGATATCCCTAAGTCCTGACTTTCAGTAAGTACTGATTTACCCTGTTTAAGTAAGATCTGAAAACTAAACATAAATAATATTAGTCATGACATTATCAAATATATCTAACAGGTATTTTCAGAAGTTACTTTTTCCCCAAAATATCCGTTAGTAAAACATATTTTAAATACGGGGAATACGCAACTTAAAATGTTATGTTCCACTAGGTAATTTAAATAAACGATCATTCATATATATTGAACTGTAAAAGATTTGTTCAGGGGTACTTGCCTTGCGAAGCTCTGCACTAACACCGGCTTGACTCTAACTGACTTCAACTACTGGGTCCTTCGACTCGAACCTACAAAATCGAAACAACCTAGGTTAAACGACCGGTTATGCTTGACTTATCCTCACTAAACACATTACCCAACGATACGATTCCCGACTCGCACATATATGCAAAATATTAATATACACGTAGTAATGCACGTAATAGTACCCGTAATAATTAGGGTTCGATTAGTAATTAATTAGACATATGATTCATATTTAAAAGTAATTTTTCAGAAAATTTGGACAGCGACTTCTCTATTTATAGACCTACCCGTCGAAACATCAACCGATGTCCGTCCCAACAAATTCAATATGACTCATTACACAAACATTTATTTATATCTCAAAAGTAATTTATAAAATCATTTCACGAAACCTTAATCAAATAATCTGCAAAAATTAAAAGGTCAGTCAATAAATAAAATAAACAGACAATACAGCACACGCGCCACGCGCCACAGGCCACAGGGAACAACCGAACAAAAGAAAAGAAACAGGGCCGGAAAAGTACCGCACGACGGCGATAAACACAAGGCACGCACACAGCAAATGGACACATACACAATTATACATATATACACGATTGTATATATATACACGCAATCAAAAGTCAACCCGAGTAACAACTGAGAGATACACACTCAGAACAACAAGGAGGCCGGAAAATTGAAAGGCGTCGACGGAGAAACTCACCGGAGAAACAGGGGAAGAACGGAACAGAGAAGAAAATAGGGGAGACGGGAGAGATGAGAACGGGAGAGGTGCAGCGAGAGAGAGAGTCGAGAGAAAATGAGAGAGATAGAGAGTAGAGAATGGAAACTAGAGAGACAGGGAAAAACCGAGGTGAAAAGAAGATAAAAATAATATAAAGCTTGAATTTTCTGGTTTGCACACGTTTTACTAGAACAGACATGTTTCATGTTTAATTGATTAATTGCAGGAGACGTGTAATATTTATCCGTATTGACCCATTTCTGTAACGATTTATCTGATATAACGAAATAAAATGCAAATAAATAATAATCAAAATAATTTCAAATTAATCTTAAAATGTTAGAAATATTCTGATCTTAATAAAAACACAATTTTCGCGATTTTAAAACAATTTTTGAAACGCAATTTATACTCGCTTTTAACGAATAAACAAAACAACGCGCAAGTAAGATTAATCCCGAAAATTACCAAAATAATTTTAAAATTCTCAGAATATTGTAAACATAATAAAATATGAGTTTCATGATTTTTTGAAAAATCCCGGAATTAAATACGGATTTTATAAATAAACACAGTCAGAAAATCATTTAAAAATAAATAATTTACAAAATATTGATTTGTAAACTTTATAAAATCCCAAAAATAATTATTGAGATTATAAAATTATAAAAACAATTTTAAAGATAATCCAAATATTTTTGAAAATAAATTTGCCATAAAATCACTTCTAAAAGCGAAACAAAATATTATAGAGCAACAAATAATCATTCGAGCAATCCACGCAACCCGACAATCGCATGAAGATAATCATAATTAAAACACAGAGACCAGACCAATATAAAATTCTTTATTTAATTTATTACGCTATAATTACACATTTAAATATTACAGAAATATACGAGTCGTTATACGTATCATTCAGGTTAAAGCAGGGAATGAGATATGTGACAACCAACATCGACAGCAGTTAAAGATTTTCACTCCAATAACATCCCAAAAATATTGAAAAAAGGAAAGACTATATCCATCCGGACCAGCTAATTTGTCCTGGTGCATTTGTTTTACCGCCTCGGTAAACTCTGTGAAAGTAATCTCAGCCACAAGCTTAGCATTATGCTCATTAGTTATAACACGACCCCATATTTATTCTCTCTACAATCCAGTACTATAATCAGTTCCTGCAAAGATACCTACAAAATAATTAACTGCTATGATACACATATCTTCTTGGTTATCTATTAGTTCTCCTTGATCTGAGATGAGGTGCGAAATATGGTTCGCTTTCTTTCTCTTCGATGTTATTGCATGGTAGTATTTTGAGTTGATATCTCCCTCAGTTAGCCAAAATGATTTAGCTCTTTATTTCCAGTATAATTCTTCATAAACTAGAAGCTCGTCCAACCTCTTGCTTCTTCAAGATATCTCTAAATCCCCTCCTCATCCCTTCTGTTAAATAGAGCACAAATTACTTTTGTTTCTTAAACTTGTGCCAAAATTTATGAAAAAATGTCCTACCCATATTGCCATAAAAGGTGAGACAGAAATGACTTTAGAAAGTAAATGTATTGTAGGTATATTATTCCAGAATCTAGTCACATCCTCTTTAAAACTCGGTTCATTTAATCACGTATTCTCGAACTTAAAGAAAATTGCTTTCTAGAAAAATCCACATGAACAGGCTCAAGTAATATAGGTTCATGAAATGATTTTATTACATGAGACACTGATAACTTACAAAGAGGGAACTTCCTCCATAACAGCACATCTACAAAGGTTGTGTCTAGCCATTATTTTACCCATTTTTCAGTACCCTTACTCTTCTCCCAAGTGAAATTACCACCCAATAAATCCAATTTAGAGAGACCACAATCATCAACGGCCAACTTAAACCCTTCAAGAAGTGACCTATGATGAGGTTGAGGCCCTTCTTTGTCTTGAGCAAGTAGCATGTCGTTAAAGTCGCAAAAAATACACCACGTGATGTTTTCATTCTTCACAAGACTTCTTAGACTTCTTAGTAGATTCTATGACTCATGTCTATGAGTTCTCTCTAGGAACCCATAAAAACAAGTTAACCTCCAAGCTATACACGACCTCTCTTTAATATAGACATCAATAAAATTAATTAAAGCATCTCATATGTAATAGTCAAGATTATGCTTCCACATCACAGCTAAACCGCCTCCCCTTCTTACTCCACTCACTCCATAGAACCCAACAAAACCACATATATTAGCTAAATCTTTAATTCCTTCTTCCTGTAGAAGAGTTGTTAGGTCACACACACACTGTAGAGGGGGTGAATACAGTGTATAGTACACTCAAATCGAACTTTAAGAACTTAAGTAACAGAAAACAAACTTTATTGAAACAATAAACTCTGTTACAGTATGGACCTGTTACCTCTCAGTGATGAACAAATATCACGAGAGCTGCTAGGGTTACAATGAATAATCTTCTCTAATAATGATAACACTTATAGTGTAAACCCTATATCTGTGTTTATATACTACACAGTTACAAGATAATCGTTAATTGATATGGAATATAATTTTGCTTCCTAAAATATATCAATCAGATATCTTTTCTTCCAAGTATTCCATTCTTTACAGAATTCCTTCTTCATGCATATCTCTTCTTATGTTTATCTTGATCTTCTTTCCTTTAATCAGCTACTGTCCTTATCTGATTGTCCTTCAGCACTTAAGTTCTGATATCTATCTTCTGATGATTATCTCCTGATAACATAAGTACTGATATCCTTAAGTCCTGACTTCCAGTATAAGTACTGATCAACAGTTAAGTACTGATTTATCCTGTTCAAGTAAGATCTGAAAGCTAAACATAAAACATATTAGCCATGACATTATCAAATATATCTAACAATCTCCCCCAACTTGTAAATTAACATAATATACAAGTTTAACAGATATTTGATGATGTCAAAAACATTAAGTACAAATGCATGAGAATTAGACTAGATAACTACAACTTACAGTCCTTAAAGCTTTTACCAATTTCAACTTCTGATAACAACTTCAGTCTGTATAAATATCAGAATTTAAGCAGTTGTAGATCTTCGACTTGGCTTCATCATTTTCTGATCTCTCTGATGTCAGGAGTTGTTCTGAGATAGTTCTTCAACAAACATTTCTCAGCATATCTGAGTTCATCAATCATTCTCCTTTTGACATTTTTAAGCTCTGCAGTATCTTCACCAGTTTGAAAGATTGCAGCTCTGAGATCATTGATCTTTGCTTTTCTCAACTCCTGATCTAGTCTTATGATATAAGCTTTGTCAGACTCCAGATTAAATTCAAGTCCCTTAATACCAAGATATGTTCTGATCTGTGCAGTATTAGGCTTCATATCAACAATATCACCATTGTGATCTCTATACTTTGGAACATATATGCTGTCAGACTTAACAGAATAAAGCCTTTTCTGTCTCTGAATCTGTTCTTTTAAGTAGTTTACAGCAGTCTCTGTTATTCTGTCATCCACTTGAAGTAAGAAAAGTACATGCTCCAATTCTTCAAAATACTTCAATGGAATGGCATTTTGTCTTATATGATAAACCCTACCATCTATCATGAAATACAACATGATGTATTCTTTCAAGTAGGTATGGTAAACCATCTGTACAGATTCCAGTTGATTCAATCTCTCAGGAGTTGCTCCAATACCTGGTTCACTCAAGGAAGTTGGATCATTGGTAGTGTTGTGTACTCTTCTTTCATCAGCACTTCCCAATCCAGTTTTATCTCTAGCTTCATTTCCAGTAACTACTCTTGCTTCAAAACCACTTGCAGTAGTCTTCAAAGATTGAGTTTGTTTTGCTTTAGTGAATCCTGGTAGGAGTGTCTTTGATCTATTTTCTGATATCAAGTTAACTTGAGCTCTGTCAGAGGTTACTTGCTTCTTTTGAATATCAGAACTTACAATTTCTTGACTCTGAACAACTTGAGCCATGTCAGAGGTTGTTTTAAGAACTTTTCTTGAAGTCAGAGCAAGATCATCTTTTTCATCAGTAATTTCTTCTTCCTCAGGAGGTACATAAGCCTTGATAGGTTCACCAACCTTTTCTTTACCCTTGGATCTTGGATCTATCTGTGGTTGTGATCTAGCCAACGTTGCTTCAGTATGTGTCCTTTCTTTGATCACAATGCCTTTGAGTTTTGGAAGTGACTTATTACCAGAAGCTTCAGATTTAGATGTGACTTTCTCTGATTTAAGTCTGGCTTCTTCTTCCTTTAAACTTTCCAAGTCCATTCCTGGATTTTCTTGAAGAAATAACTGTCTTGACATTTCCTCATCAAGATCTAGAAGTTCATCAGAACTTATCCTTTTACCAGCAGCAGAACTTATTCTTTTCCCAGTATCAGAACTTGTCCTGTGACTAGCTTGTCTTGATGTAAACCTTCTACCTTGACTATGACCGCTACCCATTCCAGAGTATCCTTGATCATCATTTCCATCATCCTTTCCTTGCAGTGTCTTGTTAGTGTTGCATTTGGACTTAATTACCTTCTCCCCCTTTTTGGCATCAGCAGGTAGTAAAAGAGAGATAAGTAATTCCACTGAGGATTGGATTTCAGTAAGTTGCGATTGCTGAGAAGCTTGATTTGTCAGAATGGCATCAATCTGAGCTTGTTGTTTCTCTTGAGTTTTCTCAATATAAGCAATCCTGTCAATGGTAGGTTGAAAGAACTTTTTCTTATCAATTTTCCAAACTTGTTCTTGTTTGATAAAGTTCTCCTGAATCTTGTATAGCTCTGCATGAGTAGTTGAATGAAGACCTTGTAGATGTTTAATACTCAATGCAGTGACTCTAAGCTGGGTTTTTAAATCATCAGAATTTAACATTTCATCAGCTTTAGTCAAGTGCTCAGCAAGATGTATTGCAGTTGGAACACATGAAACTGAGTTTCATTCCTTAGTCCACTCCTGACCTGCAGGAGTTTCACTCCAAGGTACTGGTGCATCCCTGATAACAAACTTCTCTACCAGTTCAGACTTAGGAAGAGTGTGTTGAGGAGTATGTCCTGAAGGACCTGCTTCATCAGCATCTACAGTTGGAGCAGCTTCACCAGTAACTCCAGCATTTGCAGCATCAGAACTTAAAGAATCAGTATCTTCTGATAAGACAACAGTGTGAGTAGCAATGGAGGCTTCAGCATCCTCTAATTGCTGATCTGATACTAAGTTCTGATCAACAGCCATATCCTGATGCTCACCTAAAGTCTGATCATCAGCATCTTGATGCAGAGAAGGTGTTGTTGATAACTCTGGAGTTTGAACAGCATCAGTAACAGGTGTTGTGGAAGGATTATTTGCTGTTGGAGCTTCTAAAAGAAATACTTCAGACATAACCAAGTGTTGAACCTCAATATCAGCACTTATGCCTGGATCAACAAGAGACACAGATGGTGAGTTAGCCTTGTCAGATACAGCTTCCTGAGATGGAGTTAATGGAGAAGAAGTGACTGGAGAAAATTCCTTGTCTTGTGAGATCAGAGATTCCTGATCCCCTTCCTTAGCTGCTTCCTCTTTATCATCTGAAACTGGCCTTTGTGCCCTCTGTTTCTTGTACTTCCTTGTTGATGTGGATTCCTTGGGAGTTTCAGGAACTATCATTCGTCTAAGCCTCTTGAGAAGTCTAGAACCCCCAATTTCAGAATCCTTCTGAGAAACCTCTTTCTCAGCTTCAGAAACAACAGGTTCTCGAGAAGAAACCCGTTCCTCAGAATCAAATTCATCTCTCAATACAATCCTCCTTCTCTTTTGAGATGTTTGAGGAATAGTTTTTGTCCTCTTTGGCTTGGAGGATGAGGGTTGAACAGTATGTGAAGTAGAGAGATAGGATTTGAGATAATTCCTGAGGGTAGGTTGAGTAGAATGAGTGGTAGGTGCTGAGGATGATGGTTTTTGGGTGTTTGTGGTTGGTTGGACATCAAAGTAAACAGATCTATAAGTATCAGGATCAGCATTTACTAGGATCTGTTTTACAGACTGAGGAATCTGTAATGGTCTAACCACTTTTTTCTTAGTATCAACATTTACCAGATCATTAAAATATCTTTTTGCAACTCTAAAAGGTGGGGTTAAGGAACTGACTAATTGAGGTTCATCAGTACAAAAAGTATATAGAAGTTGACAGAATCTAGCAAAATAGACAATATTTCTATTCTCTGTCATCCTATCCCCAAAAAACCAATTATTCCAGTTGTAAAATCAAAATGAGTTTGATGAATAATAGCATACCCTATGTGCTGACTCAGAATTGGGATAGCATCAAAATTCGAACATTTGTTCCCAAAAGCTTTGGTAATGCAATCAAAGAAGAAACTCCATTCTCTTCTGATATTAGCCCTTTTTAACTGCCCAAGCTTTGCCAAACTCTTTTCATAACCCAAATCAGCCATTAACTCCTGAAGTGCTGATTCCTCTGGAGTTGAAAAAGTACAATTTTCTGGGAGATGTAGAGCTTTGCGTATTGTACCAGGAGTGACTACATAAGATGAATCACCCACTTCAAAAACAATACTGGGAGTGCCATGTTTACCACCATCATCAAAGTGCCCAGTCCGCCAAAACGTCAGAACTTGTTGACTCGAAAAGACTTCAGGCTGTGTTAATGCGTACCCAATCTCACTGTGTGCAAGAAGATCTTGCACAAAATGCAATTCAGATGGAGCTTCAGCATGATCAAGAATTGCAGCATAGTTGTTGGGGAAAAACTTAGCTTCATCAATGATTAAATCCTTTGGTGCCATGTGAAAAAAATATTGAGATTCAAGTATGCCTGTTAGGTGTTTGAGATAATGTCTGTATGAAAAACCAACGTGAGAAAGAAAGAGAAAGAGAGTAAAAGTAAGGAGAGAGATAAAATATAAAGAAAATAAAAGATTAAAGAAATCTTCTCTCTGTTGTACTTATACTCTGAACAAAAATATTACCGTTGGACACCTGTCAGACATGCAGTAATAACGGACAGTTACTGGGCTCGAGAAAACAGGAATCATTACTTACCCAGTTGCCTAATTTCAAGGAAAAACCGTTCCATTTATCAAGAGAAACAGTTTTAATTCAAAATTTAAACCGTTAGCACTTATTGAATTATTTTTCACTGCATTATTGATATTCTGAAAATACATCACATGAAAATGACCAAGATAAATTAGATAAGTAAGTGCTAAAACTGAATCAGAACTTAATATAAAACAAAATTTATACGGTCATCGGAATATCAATCAGGATTTATCAACATCAGATGAAATGACTCAGAGACAAAATCTTGAAGTAAAAACAACTTTCATTAATATATCAAGACAATACATTTATGAAATGGAAATTACATCAATACTTATACAAGATTTTCCCTAAGCTCCTAATCCTAACATCAACAACTTTAGTCCTAGCTAAGAAGCCTGACAAAGCTGAGGATGAAGAAGAACAGGAAGAAGACAAGATTAAGTCATCTTCCTCTTCCTATCTTCGACGAACAAGATGGCGAGTCGTATGATTCGCTCTTGCTGACGGATAGCTTCCCGCCTTTCCTCCTCCAATCGCTCCAGATGGCGATGGTGATCCATCTCGAAGAATAGAAGGTGAGCCAGCACCTCCTGTGGGACAGAGTCCCAGATCTCCTCAGGAATGGCTATTACATGCCACTCCTGCTGCCACTCGGCACAACTTAGCTCCATAGTAAAGGTTTGGGTGTTCAAAAACATGTTGTATCGAACCATTATGTTTTTGACAGAAGAAGGAGGATAAGTGTGTGAGAAGAATTTGATGGAAAGACTGATGTGAAGTGGTTGCTTATATAGGCAAGAGAATGCCAAGAGACGCAAAGATATTTAATGCTGACAGGTAGAATTAATTCTACCTCGTCTCCCTAGACTTTGAAAAAGAATAACAGTCATTGGAAAGAGGAGTCATGGTCTAGACCACACAAGACACAAGAAATAGTGGACTGTTCAAGTACAAATACCATTAATCCTAATCATAGTGACTATTAATCTTCCACTTTAACATATTCAAGTTCGAACTGAGACTGTTATTAAATTTTATTCACAGATAAGTCAAGTAAAGGATTAGACTGAGAAATCAGAACTTAGACCTATACCAGAACTTAACAGTCATCAGAACATAATTCCTTAACTCGAAAAAGGAATGCCCATCTTAGTAAATCCTCATACAAGTTCTGAGTTATGGACGTCAGAACTTAATCATCAGAACGTGTAACTTAGAACTTGTCCTCAGAATTTGTGCAATAATGACACACTGACTGTTTATCTAAAATAACATAGACCACCACAGAAATTTTCATCATTCAGATGGAGTGATTAGTGTGTGCATTAAGCTAAAAACAGATAAAGAGTAAAGTCTGATTCACTTCAGTACATCTGAGAAATAAGGCATAACTAAAATTTTGCTAAAGATCCGTCATTGTCCTGAAACCTACTGATGAATGAGTTCATGCTTGAGTCCACCTCAACTGTTTTGTGCTCATTTTATGCATCTTTTGAAATTCTATTTTACAGTGGCTTCTCAATGTAAGTGAGTCACGACTGTTTATCAGAATTTATGCTATTATCAGAGTATTTCTCCAGTAATCATAGAGTGTGAAAAGTCACCAAGAAAATATTTTGCTTTTCTAATGCATATTTACTTAATACCAGCAATGCACTTGGGTCGTCCCTTTCACATTTTTACTCTAGATCTCAAAGGAGTACCTGATTTTATTCTTTGATCTTTTTGCTTTTTCTTTTGATAAGTGAGGTTTATCAGCACTTAGTACATTCAGCAGTTTTACTAGTATCAGAACTTAACAGATGAGTAGCATTATTCTAATTTGTGACTTAGTAATAAGATATACAAAGTAAACTTAACTAAGCTCAATTATCAGAATTTGCTAGTGTCATAAGGATTTCCACTGAAATAATTACTTCTTCCATGGAATCATTTGTTTATTGAAGACTACTAGGTCAGTTATCTAGCACAGTTATCCTCATAGGATTGATTAGGTACTAGAACAAACATATCACTTATCAGAGTTTAGAAACATATATCAGACAACAGTCAGTACTTAAAGACATTTATCAATTAAGCACAGAATATACAATGAGATTAATTCTGTAAATACTGAGCATAAAGTCTGATAACACAGAACAAGTCTAAGCAGATTTAGAGAAAGAACCTGAAACCATTCCAAGTTCATTTACCAATCTTGTAAAAGTAGCTTCACATAATGGTTTTGTGAAGATATCTGCCAATTGTTGATCTGTGGGAACAAAATGCAATTCCACTGTACCTTCATCCACATGTTCCCTGATGAAGTGGTACCTGATGCTGATGTGCTTTGTCATTGAGTGTTGAACTGGATTACCTGTCATAGCAATAGCACTTTGATTATCACAGTAAATAGGGATTTTAAAATATGTTAACCCATAATCCAGTAACTGATTTTTCATCCAAAAAATCTGTGCACAACAGCTTCCTGCAGCAATATACTCTGCTTCTGCAGTTGATGTGGAAATTGACTTTGGTTTCTTGCTGTACCAAGAAACCAATCTGCCTCCAAGAAATTGGCAGCTTCCACTTGTGCTTTTCCTGTCAATTTTGCAACCTGCAAAATCTGCATCTGAGTAACCTATTAGTTTAAAATCTGATTCTCTAGGATACCATAATCCCAGAGCAGCTGTTCCTTTAAGATACTTAAAGATTCTTTTTACAGCTGTTAAGTGAGGTTCTCTTGGATCTGCTTGAAATCTTGCAAAAAGACAGGTAGCATACATGATATCAGGTCTACTAGCAGTTAGATAGAGTAGAGAGCCGATCATACCTCTGTAGTCAGTAATATCTACTGATTTACCGGTATCCTTATCCAGTTTTGTCGCAGTGGCCATTGGAGTGGATGCACTTGAACAATCTTGCATTCCAAATTTCTTTAGCAAGTTTCTGGTGTACTTGGTTTGACAAATAAAAGTGCCTTCCTCATTCTGTTTGACTTGAAGGCCCAAAAAATAGCTAAGTTCCCCCATCATACTCATCTGATATCTTGACTGCATTAGTTTGGCAAACTTCTTGCAAAGTTTGTCATTTGTAGATCCAAAAATGATATCATCAACATAAATCTGGACCAGAAGTAAGTCCTTTCCATGGTTGAGGTAGAACAGTGTTTTGTCTATTGTTCCTCTGTTAAATCCACTTTCCAGAAGAAACTGAGCTAAAGTCTCATACCATGCTCTAGGAGCTTGCTTAAGTCCATAAAGTGCTTTATCAAGCCTGTAGACATAATCTGGATGTTTGGTATCTACAAAACCTGGAGGTTGTTCAACATATACCTCTTCCTCCAATTCTCCATTGAGAAAAGCACTTTTTACATCCATTTGAAAGACATTAAACTTTTTGTGAGCAGCATAAGTCAAAAATATCCTTATGGCTTCTAACCTAGCAACTGGTGCAAATGTTTCATCATAATCAATTCCCTCCTGTTGAGAATATCCTTTTGCAACCAGCCTTGCCTTATTCCTTGTAATTATGCCATCACTGTCAGTTTTGTTTCTGAATACCCACTTTGTACCAACAACAGATCTATTCTTTGGTCTTGGCACTAGGGTCCGGACTTTGTTTCTTTCAAATTCATTCAACTCTTCCTGCATTGCTTGCACCCAATCAGCATCTTGAAGAGCTTCTTCCACTTTCTTTGGCTCAGTCTAAGAGAGAAAAGAATTGTATAGACACTCATTTGAAGTACCTGTTCTAGTTCTGACACCTGCATCAGGATTTCCAATTATCAAATCAGGTGTATGTGATTTTGTCCACTTCCTTGCAGATGGAAGGTTTTCTCTAGAACTGGATGCTCCCCCATGATCCATGCTATCTTTATTTTCATTTTCTGATGCTCCCCCTGAAACTATGCTCTCTGAGTTGGATTCTTCAAGATTTAGATTTTCAGCACTATAAGAACTTGGCTTATCAGAACTTGACGAATCAGAACTTGAAGAGCCAGATGCATGTTCTGATGTTTCTTGAGATGTGGTAGGATCTTGAGTATGCTCCCCCTGCATAGGTGCATCTTCCTTTAACGTAGTCACCACAGTTTTAATAACATCAGAGTTTAATCCATCAGAGTTTGCAGTATCAGGACTTAGACTGTCAGGATTTTCTGTATCAGAATATGAGTCTTCATTTTCAAATCTCAGCTGATCATGGTCAATGAAATCTTTAAGACCAGTGATCTTCTTGTCATCAAAAGAGACATTGATAGATTCCATGACCACTTTTGTTCTCAAATTATAGACTCTGAAGGCTTTTGTGGAAAGTGGATATCCAACAAAGATTCCTTCATCAGCTTTTAGATCAAACTTTGATAGCTGTTCAGGATGAGTCTTGAGAACAAAACACTTGCATCCAAATACATGAAAATATTTCAGATTTGGCTTCTTTTTCTTCACCATCTCATATGGTGTTTTTCCATGCTTGTTAATGAGTGTTGCATTTTGAGTAAAACAAGCAGTCTGCACAGCTTCAGCCCAGAAATAGGTTGGAAGCTTTGCTTCTACAAGCATTGTACGTGCAGCTTCAATGAGAGTTCTATTCTTCCTTTCAACAACTCTATTTTGCTGTGGAGTTCCAGGAGCAGAAAATTCCTGCTTTATTCCATGGCTTTTGCAGAACTCTTCCATTATCAAATTCTTGAACTCAGTGCCATTATCACTCCTTAAAATTTTCACAGAATCTTTGACCATTTTATCCAGCTGTTTGACATGATCAATCAAGATAGATGCAGTTTCACTTTTTGTGTGCAAGAAATACACCCATGTGTATCTGGTGAACTCATCCACTATGACCAACGCATACTTCTTCTTTGCAATAGACATGACATTTACTGGGCCAAATAGATCAATATGTATAAGGTGATAAGGCTCAAGAATTGATGATTCAGTCTTGCTCTTGAATGAAGATTTTCTTTGTTTGGCTTTCTGACATGAATCACAAAGACCATCAGGAGCAAATACTGTGTTTGGCAATCCTCTCACAAGATCTTTCTTGACCAGTTCATTTATATTGTTGAAATTTAAATGAGAGAGTTTCTTATGCCAATTCCAGCTTTCTTCAATTGATGCTCTACTTAACAGACAGATTGCAGAACCATCAGTACTTGTTGAAAGCTTAGCTTCATAAATGTTACCACGTCTATATCCTTTCAGAACAACTTTGCCTTTAGATTTACTCACAATTTCACAGTGTTCTTCAAAGAAATCAACATGATAACCTCTGTCACAGATTTGACTTATACTCAGTATGTTGTGTTTAAGTCCTGAGACCAGAGCTACTTGTTTAATTATGACATTTCCAAGATTGATATTGCCATATCCCAATGTTTTTCCAATGTTGCCATCTCCATAAGAAACACTTGGGCCAGCTTTCTCCACAAAGTCTGATAGCAGGGCCTTATTTCCAGTCATATGTCCTGAACATCCACTGTCCAGAACTAGAATATTTTTCCTGTTGCCCTGCAATCACAAAGACCACTAATTATTAGTTTTAAGGACCCAGACTTGCTTGGATCCTTTGGTCTTTTTAAGTTTGTTAACATTTGCAGCGGATTTAGCATCAGAGTTTATGTTAACATTTTTCTTATCAGAACTTACACTATCAGACTTTGAATCAGAATTTACACTAGAAGGAACAATGGAAACTTTCTTCAAAGAAGGTTTTATTTGATAATAATCATAGTACAAACTATGATATTCCTTACAAGTATAAATGGAATGCCATAAACTACCACAATGAAAACAAGGATTTTGTGGTTTGTATCTAACAGACTGACTCTTAACTCCTGATTTTGAAGGTAAGGAGTTAATATTCTTATTCTTCCTGCAAAAAGAAGCCAGATGGTTAGAACTTCCACAATTATGACATGTTTTTCTAGGAGCATCAGGAACAGGTTTATAATCATTACTTTTATTCACACCTTCCTTTCCATTCCTATTTTTCCTAGGTGATTTTACCTTATTTGCATTCTTGACATCTTTCAGCTTATACTTAAGCTGCTTCTTTGTCATTAAGCCTATGTTTACTTCACCTGTCTTTACCTGTTTTAGTTTGTCAGAAGTTAATTCCTCTTTAACTTCTGATTTCTCATTTTTAGACTTTACAGTTACAAACTTAACAGGTTTAAACTTTGGCTTTTGCTTAAAACAGGCTTAATTTCTTCAGTTCCTTTATCATTCTTATCTTCTCCATAACCTAAACCCTCTTTCCAGTTTGCACTACTTAGCAAATTTTGAGTTATTTTGCCAGAGTTAGTCCAAGTCCTGATAATCTCTCTTTCCTTTTCTAACTCAGTTTTTAGAGATTCATTTAACTTTTGCACTTCATCCCTAATATAAAAAGCATCATCTCTATCCTTCTGAGTTTGATGGAACATGACTAACTCTTTTTCTAAGAAATCATTCCTTTTCTTAAATGCAAGATTTTCAGAAGTTAATCTTTCACATGTTAAAGTTTGATCTCTATAGCTAACAAACATGGTTTTAAAATATCTTCTCAACTCATTAATATCATCAGTATGAAAAGCACAAGTAGTCTGAGGTACCTTTGTTTCAGCAGCTTCAGAACTGCTCTCAGCACTTTCTTTATCAGCATTTGCCATCAATGCATAGTTCTCTTCACTTTCAGAGTCTGAGGTGTCTGTCCAGCTTTTCTGCTTTGTGACAAGAGCCTTGCCTTTATCACCCTTTACCTTTTTGCAGTCAGGAGATATGTGGCCTTTCTCACCACAGTTATAGCATTTAACATTGGTGTAATCTCCTCTGTCAGACTTTCCTCCTCTGCATTCAGATCTTCTGAAATTCTTCTTATCAGAATTTATGCTTTTCCTGGAAAACTTCTTTCCCTTCCTGAACTTCCTGTATGCAATCTTTGTGATTCCTTTCTCCATAAGAGCACACAGCTTCATCATCTCCTCATCAGCATCAGTCTCAGGCAAGCTTTCAGAATATGAGTCATCATCACTCTCAGAACTTGATGACTCAGTATCAGACTTTATGAAAAGAGCTTTACCCTTGTCTTTCTTTGAGGAAGCTGCTTTGGGGAATTCTTCTTCAGCCTTAAGAGCAACTGTCCTTGACTTTCCTCCTTTCCTCTTGCTTCTTTGTTCCATCTCCAGCTCATGAGTCTTGAGCATTCCATAGATTTCGTCAAGAGTTGTTTCATCAAGATTGTAGTTGTCTCTTATTATCGTTGCCTTCAAATCCCAGCATTCAGGAAGAGCTAACAGGAACTTAAGGTTTGAATCATCTAGATCATACTCTTTATTAATCAATGACAAATCATTCAAGAGTTTGACAAATCTATCATATAAATCATTCAATGACTCATTAGTCTTTGAGTCAAAGTGTTCATACTCTTGAGTGTGTATTGTCTTCCTGTTCTTCTTAATTGTGTCAGTTCTCTGACACCTTATTTCCAGAGCATCCCATATCTCCTTAGCAGTCTTGTAGTTGATTACCCTGTTTGACATTACATTATCAATGGCACTATGCAGTAAGTGTCGTACCTTAGCATCTTTAGCAATTGAGGCTATGTCCTCAGCAGTATAATCACTCTTCTCCTTTGGTACGGTCTTTGCTGCTTCACCTGCAACTGCAACTGCGAGTTTGGTTGGTTTGTGAGGACCTTCCTTGATTCTATCAAGGTATTCTGGATCTGTTGCTTCCAGGAAAATGGTCATCCTTACCTTCCATATGGGATATTCAGATGGTCTCAGTATGGGGACTCTGATGGTCTCATACCGACTCTGAATTTGTGTCTTCGGTGGTTCCTCAGTTTTGGTAGGCTTAGTTGGAGTTTCTGTGTCCGACATGATTGTGTTTGGATCTTTAACTGTATGTATGTTAACAGATAGGCTCTGATACCAATTGTTAGGTCACACACACACTGTAGAGGGGGTGAATACAGTGTATAGTACACTCAAATCGAACTTTAAGAACTTAAGTAACAGAAAACAAACTTTATTGAAACAATAAACTCTGTTACAGTATGGAACTGTTACCTCTCAGTGATGAACAAATATCACGAGAGCTGCTAGGGTTACAATGAATAATCTTTTCTAATAATGATAACACTTTTAGTGTAAACCCTATGTCTGTGTTTATATACTACACAGTTACAAGATAATCGCTAATTGATATGGAATATAATTCTGCTTCCTAAAATATATCAATCAGATATCTTTTCTTCCAAGTATTCCATTCTTCACGGAATTCCTTCTTCATGCATATCTCTTCTTATGTTTATCTCGATCTTCTTTCCTTTAATCAGCTACTGTCCTTATCTGATTGTCCTTCAGCACTTAAGTTCTGATATCTATCTTCTGATGATTATCTCCTGATAATACAAGTACTGATATCCTTAAGTCCTGACTTCCAGTATAAGTACTGATCAACAGTTAAGTACTGATCTATCCTGTTCACGCAAGATCTGAAAGCTAAACATAAAACATATTAGCCATGACATTATCAAATATATCTAATAATACCCATTTAGTATGACACAAAACAGTTGTAAATTTCTCAGTCGTTACACCTGTGATGTGATTCTGGAAAACTTCATGCATAGCCACAAAGGATTGCCTTAGATTCTTGATGTTTTGCTTCATACTGGTCATGTCAAAGCTTGTCATTTGATCAGCAAATTTATGGAACTTATTCTTAATCTCAACTTGAGTAGGCATAAGGTCATCCAACTTGTCCTTAACCAACCTTCTTATCCTGTCTTGATGACTGTCCAGAGTCTATTGGAGAGCTTTACTTATGAGATGAAAAGCTTTGAGTTGAACTTTGTAGACTTCTATCACAACATCGTAGACTTCCTGTGGACCGAGAGCCTTGGCATTGAAGAGTACAATCCAATTATACCATCAAATCATACCCTAGGTTAGTGAATTTTAAATTTCAATTTTCGGGTTCTTGACCTGATTTGGAGATTTTTTTATTCATGAATAGTTTGTTGATTTTGATGCTTAAATAAGCTTCATCATTATATTTACAATCGAATGGTATATATAATTGATGATTATAACCCCCAGAGTAGTATAGTCGAGTTCAAGGTTTTTTATCAAGTTTATTTTCGAGTTTCTAAAGTTTATATTGATGGTTAGATGTTATGAATGTGAGCAATAGATTCTATGTATTCTAAACTTTAATTCCCCATATAACTTGTTGATTTTGGTGTGGTTTTTGGTGAAATCGAGTTTTCACCAGATTATGGCCAGATTTTTTTATCGATTTGGCCGGAGAGATCGTTCAGGCATGGCTTACATTGGATACTATTGTTTCTAAACTGCTGGGCATGCAAGTGTTGATTTTGTAACAAAAATTCGTTTAAACGGATGTGTTTAGGCTGCAACTGGGCTCGCCGGAATCTGGGAGAAGGCTGCGGGAATCTAGGAATTCCCAGAAACCGGTCGGCATTCTTCCCGACCTGGTTTGTTTCCCCAACTCGCGAGCAGACCCGGTTACCACCGGGGTTTGATCCCCAAAACCCTTAATTCCCAAATCAGTTTTTGTTTCCGAATTTTCTTTTTTAAAATAATTCAAAATTCATTATTTTAATTTCAAAAATGATTTTAATTCAAAATTTTAATTTGGTTAAATATTTTAATAATTAACTGAATTATTTTAAATCCAGGAATTATTTTATTTTATTATTTTCAAAAATCTTAATTTGATTTAATTATTTATAATTTATTTTAATTAATTATTTATGAATTTAATTGATTAATTCATTTAATTAATTAATTTTATCCATAAATAGTTAAATAAAATGTAATTATTTATAATTAAGCAAAATAATGATTTAAAAATCATTTTGAGCTTTTAAAAAATATATAAAGGTATTTAAAATTTAAATAATATTATTATTAATTGAATTATTCTTATTTTAGTCATAATAAATAAACCGTTTGCCCGTTTAATACGAAACAAACGCGGCTAGACTCAGAAAAATATTTTGCTTCTATTAAAAATACTTTCGAGATATAAAAGATTTTGTTTCAAAAGGTTGCTTGAGTTTCGCGTAACTATCGAAAAGTCATATTTTGACTCGATTTCAATTTTAAATGTTAGATATATTTGATAATGTCATGGCTAATATGATTTATGTTTAGTTTTCAGATCTTACTTAAACGGGATAAATCAGTACTTACTGGAAGTCAGGACTTAAGGATATCAGTACTTATATTATCAGGAGATAATTATCAGAAGATGGATATCAGAACTTAGGTACTGAAGGACGTTCAGATAAGGACAGCAGCTGATTAAAGGAAAGAAGATTGAGATAACATAATAAGAGATATGCATGAAGAAGGAATTCTATGAAGAATAGAATACTTGGAAGAAAAGATATCTGATTGATATATTTTAGGAAGCAGAATTATATTCCATATCAATTAGCGATTATCTTATAACTGTGTAATATATAAACACAGACATAGGGTTTACACTATAAGTGTTATCATATTCGAGAAGATTATTCATTGTAACCCTAGCAGCTCTCGTGACATTTGTTCATCACTGAGAGGTAACAGTTCCATACTGTAACAAAGTTTATTGTTTCAATAAAGTTTGTTTTCTGTAACTTGAGTTATTAAAGTTCGATTTGATTGTACTTTGCACTGTATTCACCCCCTCTACAGTGTGTGTGTGACCTAACAAGTGGTATCAGAGCCTATCTGTTAATGCACAAACAATTTAAGATCCAAACACAATCATGTCTGACACAGAAACTCCAACTAAGCCTACCAAAACTGAAGAACCTCCAAAGACACAAATTCAAAGTCGGTATGAGACCATCAGAGTTCCCATACTGAGACCATCTGAATATGCCATATGGAAGGTGAGGATGACCATGTTTCTGGAAGCTACAGATCCAGAATATCTTGATAGAATCAAGGAAGGATCTCACAAACCAACCAAGCTCACGGTTGTAGTTGAATGTGAAGCAGCAAATACTGTACCAAAGGAGAAGAGTGATTATACTGCTGAAGATATCGCATCAATTGTTAAGGATGTTAAGGTACGACACTTACTGCATAGTGCCATTGATAATGTAATGTCAAACAGGGTAATTAACTGCAAGACTGCAAAGGAGATATGGGATGCTCTGCAAACAAGGTGTCAGGGAACTGACACAATTAAAAAGAACAGGAAGACAATACTCACTCAAGAGTATGACCACTTTGACTCAAAGGCTAATGAGTCATTGACTGATTTATATGATAGATTTGTCAAACTCTTGAATGATTTGTCACAGGTTAATAAGGAGTATGATCTTGAAGATTCAAACCTTACATTCCTGTTAGCTCTTCCTGAATGATGGGATTTGAAGGCAACAACAATAAGAGACAACTACAATCTTGATGAAATAACTCTTGATGAAATTTATGGAATGCTCAAGACTCATGAACTTGAGATGGAACAAAGAAGCAAGAGGAAAGGAGGAAAGTCAAGGACAGTTGCTCTTAAGGCTGAAGAAGAATCCCCCAAGGCAGCTACCTCAAGGAAAGACAAGGGTAAAGCTCTTTTCACAAAGTCTGATACTGAGTCATCAAGTTCTGAAAGTGATGATGACTCAGATTCTGAAAGCTTGCCTGAGACTGATGCTGATGAGGAGATGATGAAGCTGTGTGCTCTTATGGTGAAAGGGATCTCAAAGATTGCATACAGGAAGTTCAGGAAGGGAAAGAAGTTTTCCAGGAAAGGCACAAGTTCTGATAAGAAGAATTTCAGAAGATCTGAGGGCAGAGGAGGAAAGTCTGATATAGGAGATTATACCAATGTCAAATGCTATAACTGTGGTGAGAAAGGCCACATATCTCCTGATTGCAAGAAAGTGAAGGGTGACAAAGGCAAGGCTCTTGTCACAAAGAAGAAAAGCTGGACAGACACCTCAGACTCTGAAAGTGAGGAGAATTATGCTTTGATGGCAAATGCTGATAAAGCAAGTGTTGAAAGCAGTTCTGAAGCTGCTGAATCAAAGGTACCTCAGACTACTTATGCTTTTCATACTGATGATATTAATATGTTGAGAAGATATCTTAAAACCATGTTTGTTAGTTATAGAGATCAAACTTTAACATGTGAAAGATTAACTTCTGAAAATCTTGCTTTTAAGAAAAGAAATGATTTCTTAGAAAAAGAGTTAGTTATGTTCCATCAAACTCAGAAGGATAGAGATTATGCTTTTTATGTTAGGGATGAAGTGCTAAAAATGAATGAATCTCTAAAAACTAAGTTAGAAAAGGAAAGAGATGTAATATCCGGGATATATCGTGTAATTATTTTTGCTAATAAATAATTAGTATGTGTGTTCAGTATCTATTCTGTGAGCTAATTGTTAAGTGTTATCTGTACTTGGATATTCAAAAAATAATACTAATTGAGTATTTTAATTTTTATATGTCCAAAATAAAATATAGATAATCGTCATATCTTCCTAATTATTTTTATGTTGGTTTATGGATTTATAAGAATCATATGAAATTTCTAAAATCTTTTTCCGGGTAATTAAAATATATTTTTATAAAAACGGGAACCAGCCGACGTCAACCGTTGTTACGTTTTTGGAACCCGAAACTCTTTCGAGAACTCCTTCCTAACCTGATTGCAATATTCCGAGCATTTTCCATGTTTCGACTTTTTCGATCCGGCGTACGGTTTGTCCATGTTTTGAATATTTCCGAAGTTCGCCGGAAACTGGCAAACTTCACGGCCAAATTCCGGCCAACTCAGGGATTGTTAGATCGATTTGATTGCATGGTTATGTTCCTGCTAATCCGTAGATGTGATCTGGAGCTTGTGGCAAGGTGAGGAGGCCGGAATCGTGTTCTCCGGCCACCCATGTGTTTTTCGGCGACTGGACTGCAAAATTGCAGTTTAGTTCCTGTGGTTTTGTAGATGATGAAGTTTAGTCCCTGAAGTTTCCAGACTTTGCAAAAATTGGATTCCTGTTTTAAAAATGTTAAAAAATCATATTTCCTATTTATTTTTATTATAAAAATCCGTTTTTAATTTCTGAAAATTTTAAAAATTATTATTTTAATTCCGAAAATTATTTTTAATTCACAAATAAATCTGAATTAATTAGTTAATTAATTTCAGTTAATTTTTAATTGATTAATTAGTCAATTAATTCGAAAATTAATTGATTAATTGATTTAATTAATTATTAATTGATTTTTAATTAATTATTTAATTAGATTTAATTATTTAAAAATGATTTAAAAATTTTGAAAAATAGTTTCGAGCTTTAAAATATTATTCTAAATTATTTTCAAGGCTCGATAATTATTCTAAAAATTTTTCGGAGCCAGAATTGGCCAACCGAACCCTGTTTATTATTTCGAAATTGATCCAACGACCCGTTTTAATTCCGAAAAATGTTTTAAAAATCATTTTAAATACTAGAAAGCCTATTTATGACCCGAAATGTCTTTATAAATGATATGTCATTGATTACGTGATGTATTATGTGTGACTTGTTGATTGACTGTCGGTTTATATATTCGATGATTACTGTTTATGGCATAACTTTCAATCCGTTAATCGGATTTGGGTGAAACGAAGGGTAGATAGAAATATGTGTTGAACAGAATCGTATGAGTGGAATATTGATAGATACTTATGATGCCTAGCAGAGTAAGCAAGGCGTAAGAAAGAGAAGCAGGTGATCAGAAAATAGAATTGACATGTAGAAAATACAGCAAATGAGCAGAGATTAGAAGCAAGGCATAGGAGAAACAGATGAATGGTGGTTGAATAGAGTCGTAGACACGTACAAGTGAGGTTGGAATCAATTATGATAAGGCAAGTACTTCTAAACCTTTCTCGAGATTTATTGCAAATATTTCTAAATTCTCTTGTGACCTATTGTTAATATTCAAAATAGCTCTCTTTTATATTGGAAATACTTTGAATCCTCCAGCCTTGAACCTGAGCCACATCATTTGATCTTTGAGCCGTAAGCCTTATTCTTTGTAAACCATTTCTTGTGGATTTACCAAATATTAAACCACACAAATACGATACTACACCACAAATATATATCCATCATATACCAAACACTGGAACAAAATTGTTTATATATACAAAAACTTTTATACTTAACCATACCATGTGATATCAAAGCACTAAAACTTTGGAAAAACACTATTCATCTAATACCCGATTATCCTACCGGCTGGAGGCCACTTCTTTTATGTATTTTGACATACCCTTTTTGGTAACTATGAACTTTTACCATGCTCTTTTACAAATGTTTTATGGTTATTGATTATGATCTGGTTTTATTGAACTCTATTGTTTATCATATTGAAATGCTTTAGAATTGGATAATTTTCTTTGTATGGACCAGATTCGTGGTCAAACCATATCGATGGTCAAGTTAGGCCAATGTGTGCCTTGGATCCAGTAGTTAGAGCAGTGCTGTGTGCTTTGCTCGGGGTTAGTGCGTGACTGCTCAGCAGCCTAACCTTGGTTTAAAAACTTAAAATGAATAATCCAATTCTATTGATTGTTTAACAAGAAACTTGATTCCTTTGAATCATCTCATTTATTATTGTCTAACCTCAGTTATTGATAATATGACTTGCTGAGCTAGTTAGCTCACTCTTGCGAATCTTTTTATATATTCTACAGTTAAGAAGGATACGGTTGATAGCAAGGTTTCCCAGTTCAATGTTCGAGCTAGGATTCCAGATTATGATTGATCGAGTTAGCAGGAGCTTATGGCAGTAGTGAGATAGCAAGGTTGTAAGAATGATTTTATTATCAATTATAAGTTAAATTAGTTGGGATTTGGTACGATATAATAATTAAGGTTGTGGCTTGTTTTCATACTTTAACCTGTTGCGATCCGTGGTTTTGTGAAGCAGGGTCATTATAAATAATATTTCTTATACAGGTTGATATATTGTGTTTGTGTTGTGGACCCCAAACTTCTGACCCAGGTTTGGAGGGCGCCACAGGTTGGTATCAGAGCTACATATTATAAGTCACTGAAACAAGCCTAGATTGTCGGGATTGGGTAGAGGGTTAGGATTAGGAATAGGAAATAGAAAGATAGGTCATTGTGAGGTTGAGTGCGACTGTATAGTAGGTCTCCGGCACGGTTCGTGTTGCGATTCGGGATTCTTGACTAGCGACGTGATATCCAGGCAACGGCAATGGCAGATCCTAATTTCCCTGCATCAACTGATCTTTTGGAACCTTCCGTTTAAGGATCGTCATCTTCTCCCAGATTCGATTTGCGCCTTGTTCTCCATCAGTATTAATGGTATTACTTTCTGTTATGACAGTTGCGCCTCTCCAAGTTATTCAACGCTATTCTATCATCTCTCGATATGAGACTACCTATTCAAGAACCTTCATTTGCTTATTCTTGTTCTTTTGAACATTCAACTATGAATGTATCTTTTCTGTCTATTATACACCATATTCTACATCCTTAGTTTAAAAACCTTTCTACCGAAACAACAGCGTTTGCGAGAAGGGACGCGATAGCGGCAGTAAACGGTGAGTATTGAGATATAAATTAAGGTGAGAAGGAGTTTAGAAAGAAGATTCAAGTGTTCTGGAGGATGGCTGTATCCGGTTAAAAGAAGCTATTAGTAATTAGACCACTCATGACTAGCTTGTGGAATGGAGTAGATAAGTGTTGAAGAAAGAGGGTTAGAGGAGATGAGGGATCTGCAGATTTCTTGAAATTAATGATGTTATAATGATGTGATATTAGCTGACTTGTTGACTATGGGATAGTCTGTTCCACTCCATGATTGTAAAGTGGTTAACGGGAGTACTACCAGTATGGGAGCCTTAATGTGAAGCTGCGAATAAGATAACATGCAACGACGGTTGAAGTTTACATCGATTAAGGAAGATAATAGACCCAATGAAGGAGAGGAGATAAATGGAAGTGAATGGACCTTTGAGTGATCATTTCTTTAACTTGGTATTTGGTCATAAGAAGGACAACAACCAACTCATATAGTGAGGACAACCAGAGGTGTGATTTTCAAAATTTTCAAAATTTTTAACAAGTTTTCGAAAAAGATTTTTCCTCACAACATTTCTAAAAGCCTTTTCGAATAAAATAAGTTTTAAACATCGGTTGTCAAGTTACTACTTGAGTTTCTTGTTTGTCAAAAGGCTCGGATTAGCTGGAAGGATATTATTTTAGATTTAGTATTGTTAATTCAGAGGACGAAGTAATCTGCGATTATGAGGAAGTTGGTTATTCCTAACGAGAAGGTACAAATATTGTTTGATAAGATTAACAACAAAACCAGCGTATGGAATAACTATTCATCCAATTACTGGGATTATCAGAGTTCGAAGAATTCATTGATTAAACGGAAGCTTGAGCATGACCGAAGAAGATTGGGAAAATTTTCAGACTCTTCTAAAGGAAGAATATTATTAATAAAATGATCGTTATGTTGAATGATTTACGGTTATTCCAAATTAGAAAGAGGAAACTCAAGGTTATCTGATAAGAGCGCCATTATGATCAAATTGTTAAAGTATTATACGTGTAGGTACGACGTTACAGATGCGAGACTTAATAAGTAAGAATCTACCATAATGCTTAGTTACGAAGGCATTTTAGCATACTTCTAAAGTTACTATATGATTCAATTGGGATATGATCAATCAAACTCGAAAGATGAATACAAGTGAAATGTGGATGGTGATCAATGGTATCATTCTTGTCCTCAACATTACAGCGTATATTCCTTTTTAATTCTTAATAATGTATGAACTCCTTTTCTTAATAAATTCTTTCTGATAACATCAAAACGGAGAATTTTGCATTCCTTTCAAATTTAATTGTTCCCCTCGGGTTTTGCTTTCTGATTGGGATAAACAGTGTTATGATGAAACACTTTGTCGGAATGCGACAAAGAGTCGGGTGGGATGCCACCTAATCATGTGCTGTATGCCACACGGTATGAAAGACTGGCCATCTTCAGTACTAATGTGGTTGTCTCATTCATATTCAAATCATTACTTCTTCTTTCTCTTCAACTCTACGTTTATTAAAATTGTGAATCCTTCTATTTGTTTTGTTGTACCGTTGTTCCTTGCGAGAGTTTTTCAAACAAAAGTTAACGTATTATACACTCAGCGGGCAAAGTCTCATCTACCTCGCATGCATGGGAAGGAAACAAGGGCATATGGTGAAAATTACAAATCACTGTCCCTAGCCCGGGATGCATTAACAGTTAAGGGAATCTACTTCAATAAGGGATACGTCTCCGAGAACGAGAATTTGCGATATGTTATTTAGAATAAGGATATGATGACGTGGAAGATTATTGCGGATACCTTATACGTTAAAGTATTAAAAGATATGGGAGCAACTTGATCATATATTTCTCAAGGTTTTATTGATAAAATGAATTATCCTGTTGAATCAATAAGTCTAGGACTAAAGGACTAGCAAATTAAGAACGTGCAGTCATTAAATATGTAAGTACCAATGACGGAATTGATATTTCTGGCATTAAGATGTGAAGAATTGATATCATTGGAGATAAGAAGATTTGATATTATTATAAGGAGTGGATTAACTATTCAAGTGTGATGCCCAGGTAAACCGTCGTGACGGAAGATAGTTCTGGAGACGCCAAAGGAGAACAGGAAGAAGTTTAAAGGACAAAGGAAAGTAAAGAATTTGTTAAAAATAATTTAAGATTACAGTGACCAAAATATAAGTGCTATGGCGATTATAAATAAGAGTTAGGAGCAGACCGAACTTGAAGATTTTACAGTATCAAGACATATTTCCAGATGAGTTACCAATATTTCCTTTAGATAAAGAAAATGTGTTTATGATTGATTTAGTACGTGAAATGAAGCCAGTGTTCAAAGCCCCGCGCAGAATGGCACCAGATAAAATGAAGAAGTTACCAGAGCAAACGGATGAGATGATTAAAAGAAAAAGCAACTGGACCTAGCGTACCCCCTTAAAGTGCACCGGCACGATGTGTTAATAAGAAAGATGGAAGGGTGAGATTATGTGTTAGCGAAAGCTCAACAAGTTTACTCTCAAGAGCAGATATCTGTTACCTCGAAACCAATGATTTGTTTAACTAAATGAACGAAGCAAGGTATTTTTTTTTAAGATTGATTTAAGACTGGGTATATTACCAAGTGAAGATTGAACTTATGGACATATCAAAAATGATTTTCAGAACTCAGTACTGTTGTTATAAAATTCTAGAAATGTTAGTGGGATGAACTGATATACCAGTGATATTTAAATTTGATGAGTAGAATTTTGAAGGAAGAATTTGGATAATATATACTTGCGTTAATTAAGAAGAACCATGCAACCTATACAATGACAGCTGAGGAGTCAAAGAAGAAAGAAGCAGTATAAAAAGAGTTTACCAGGTGAAAACTTTGATGGCAGGAGGTATAATTCTTAGTATAGACAGTCAGTAAGGAGGAGACAAAAGGGGATTCAGCAGAAAAATTTAAAGATAGTATGAATGAAGAAAGACCAGAAGCACCAACAAAAGTAAGAAGTTTTATCATGGGCCAGTTATTATTGGAAATTTGTGCAAGATTTCTTGAAAGTTGTAATATTAGAGATGAAGTTAACCAGGAAAAGCAAGAAGGTTATATGAAATGGAGAAGGGTGAAGAAAGCTTTGCGGAGTTAAATAAACGAATGGTTACAACACCTATTTTATCACTTTGAAAGCATCAGGGGGATTTGGTAGTTTATAGTGATACTTCTCGTAAGGGAATAGGATGTGTGTTGACGCAAAACAATAAAGTTATTACATATGCATCCAGACAACCGAAACCTTATGAGCAGAAGTACCCTACTCATAACTGGGAATTAAAAGTAACAATAATATTCATTTTGAAAGATTGGGAAATATTATAAGTATAGAGAAAGATGTGAGATATATACGGACCATAAGAGTTTGAAGTATGAACTCCCGAGGAAAAGCAAATGTAGTGGCAAGAGATAAGTAAGAAAGAGAGAGGATGAACATAGAGACTGTACCAGAAGAATTATCTTTGGAATTCTAGAAGTTGGAATTGGAAGTCAGAGTGCATGATCCAAAAAGGAGTGAGAATATATAAGTGTAACTTTTCAGTTGGGATTGTTAGAAAAGATAAAGAAGTGTCAGGAAGAGGTAGGAGATCAGGATATAAATCATTTAGTATGGGAAGAATAGTGCACGCAAAAAGGACGATCAAGGTATTCTTAGGATTTCTTCTAGAATTTGGATTCCACCAGTGATGGAACTGAAGAATGAAAATTTACAGGCAGCTCATAATTTGAGGTATTCAATCCATTCAGGGAGTACCAAGATGTATAGAGATTTAAAGGAAATTATAGGTGGTTAGATATGAAGTGGGGAATTGTGGAATGAATTAGCAGATGTTATATATGTCAACAGAGTTAAAGTAGAGTATCAGAGATCAAGTGGATTGCTACAGTCATTAGAATATTGGAAGTGGGAGCATATCACCATGGATTTTATAGTTGGGGTTACCAAGCACAAAAAAAAATAAAAAAAAATAATCATGATGCCATTTGGCTTATAGTGGATAGATTTACCAAGTCAGCTCATTTTCTGCCTATAAACGAAAGATTTTCGCTCGATAAGTTGATCCATAGGTGCCTGAAGGAAATTGTAGTTCATCATGAAATTCTTGTGTCTATCGTATCTGATCGAGATCCAAGATGTAATTCGAGATTTTGGAAGAGTTTTCAAGAATGTTTAGGAACAAGATTGAATATGAGTACGACTTACCACCCGTAGACGGACAGCTAGAGTGAAGGAAAGATCCAAACAATCGAGGACATGCTACGTGTTTGTGTTATTGATTTCAAAGGAAGTTGGGACGAGCATGTATCCCT
This sequence comes from Apium graveolens, assembly GCF_009905375.1. Classification (NCBI taxonomy): domain Eukaryota; kingdom Viridiplantae; phylum Streptophyta; class Magnoliopsida; order Apiales; family Apiaceae; genus Apium; species Apium graveolens. Next base: position 237,510,765 of record NC_133650.1, on the reverse strand, counting down.
GGTAGAGTTTGCTTATAACGACAGTTATCACGCCAGCATTGGGATGCCACCTTATGAAGCCCTTTATGGACGCAAATGTAGATCTCCAGTATATTGGGACGAAGTAGGAGAATGCAAAATACTCGGACTTGAATTGGTGCAGCAGACAAAGGAAGTTGTTGAAATTATCCAGAAGAGATTAATAGCCGCACAAGATCGTCAGAGGAAATATGCAGACCAGTCAAGAAAAGACATGGAATTTGAAGAAGGAAGCTTAGTATTATTGAAAGTATCACCGTGGAAAGGACTAACGAGGTTTGGGAAGAAAGGGAAGCTAAGCCCAAGATATGTCAGACCTTTTGAAATCCTAAAGCGCATTGGTAAAGTAGCTGACGAGTTGGCGTTACCCCCGCACATGGAGCACATTCACAATGTTTTTCACGTATCGATGTTCAAGAAATATAATCCAGACTCCAGGCATGTAATAGAATATGAGCCAATAGAGTTTCAGGCAGATTTATCATATGTAGAGAGTCCGATAGAGATTCTAGAGGAAAGAGAGAAAGTATTGAGAAATAAAGTGGTAAAGTTAGTAAGAGTATTGTAGAGAAACCCAAAGGTTGAAGAGTCAACCTGGGAGTTAGAAAGTGATATGAGAGAAAAGTACCCTTATTTGTTTTCTTAGGAGATTCTGAGGACAGAATAATTTTAAGGGGGGAAGGATGTAATATCCGGGATATATCGTGTAATTATTTTTGCTAATAAATAATTAGTATGTGTGTTCAGTATCTATTCTGTGAGCTAATTGTTAAGTGTTATCTGTACTTGGATATTCAAAAAATAATACTAATTGAGTATTTTAATTTTTATATGTCCAAAATAAAATATAGATAATTGTCATATCTTCCTAATTATTTTTATGTTGGTTTATGGATTTATAAGAATCATATGAAATTTCTAAAATCTTTTTCCGGGTAATTAAAATCTATTTTTATAAAAACGGAAATCAACCGACGTCAACCGTTGTTACGTTTTTGGAACCCGGAACTCTTTCGAGAACTCCTTCCTAACCTAATTGCAATATTCCGAGCATTTTCCATGTTTCGACTTTTTCGATCCGGCGTACGGTTTGTCCTACGCGGGTCCCGGCGCAACATTTTCGATACAATATTCGTTTCGGTAAATCAATAAAACCCGTATTTTCGATAAACGGGAGCTTTTTATTAAACTATCCCAATTATCACCTCGTAGTACGTGTAACCAGGCGCTGAGACCAAGACCGCAGTACAAATTGTACTGATTTGGATAATTATCCCGAAAACCGATACCGTTTGGATCAGTTTTTATAAATAAACGTACCGTTTTATATCCGGAATGATCCAACGGGATACTAATTCTCCGTAATTATAAATAGCCTTTTACCGTATTTTATTTCGTATCAAAATCATTTGCAGATAGTTAATTATATAATTTTCAGAGAAAAGCCCTAATTTTCTAAAACTGTTCTAAGAATCAAACAGCAAAACGAAGGTGTTACCGTTCTCTGTTTTCAAAGCTTGAGTAACCAAAACGAAGGATTTGAAGTGTTCTATCAGATTCTGAGCTTTGTTTCACTGCAAAAATCAAGGTTATTTTTCTAAAAATTTATTTATTTTCGAATTTATTTTATTAAAAATATAAATTTTTGTTTGGATGATTGTTTGTATGATTTGATGATTGCATATTGTAGAGCTTGTTTTCCTGATGATTTTCATATGTTATACGTCTGATTTGGAGTTCAATAACATGTTCAAATTTGAGTTTGATTTTCGAATTTCAAAATTAGGGTTTATAACCCGTATGAATGTTCTTAATTGAAATTTGGGGGTTTCTTATTCTGTGATAGATTGATGTTGTGTTATAGTGAGTTGTGTTCCCTGTAAAATTTGCAATCCAGTCGTATAAATTTCATGAATCAACGAGGTCTGTAGAGAAGGGAGTTGTGTTTTGAATATTTCCGAAGTTCACCGGAAACTGGCAAACTTCACGGCCAAATTCCGGCCAACTCAGGGATTGTTAGATCGATTTGATTGCATGGTTATATTCCTGGTAATCCGTAGATGTGATCTGGAGCTTGTGGCAAGGTGAGGAGGCCGGAATCGTGTTCTCCGGCCACCCCTGTGTTTTCCGGCGACTAGACTGCAAAATTGCAGTTTAGTCCCTGTAGTTTTGTAGATGATGAAGTTTAGTCCTTGAAGATTGCAAAATTGATTTAATTAATTATTAATTGATTTTTAATTAATTATTTAATTAGATTTAATTATTTAAAAATGATTTAAAAATTTTGAAAAATAGTTTCGAGCTTTAAAATATTATTCTAAATTATTTTCAAGGCTCGATAATTATTCTAAAATTGTTTCGGAGCCAGAATTGGCCAACCGAACCCTGTTTATTATTCCGAAATTGATCCAACGACCCGTTTTAATTCCGAAAAATGTTTTAAAAATCATTTTAAATACTAGAAAGCCTATTTATGACCCGAAATGTCTTTATAAATGATATGTCATTGATTACGTGATGTATTATGTGTGACTTGTTGATTGACTGTCGGTTTATATATTCGATGATTACTGTTTATGGCATAACTTTCAATCCGTTAATCGGATTTGGGTGAAATGAAGGGTAGATAGAAGTATGTGTTGAACTGAATCGTATGAGTGGAATATTGATAGATACTTATGATGCCTAGCAGAGTAAGCAAGGCGTAAGAAAGAGAAGCAGGTGATCAGAAAATAGAATTGACATGTAGAAAATACAACAAATGAGCAGAGATTAGAAGCAAGGCATAGGAAAAACAGATGAATGGTGGTTGAATAGAGTCGTAAACACGTACAAGTGAGGTTGGAATCAATTATGATAAGGCAAGTACTTCTAAACCTTTCTCGAGATTTATTGTAAATATTTCTAAATTCTCTTGTGACCTATTGTTAATATTCAAAATAGCTCTCTTTTATATTGGAAATACTTTGAATCCTCCAGCCTTGAACCTGAGCCACATCATTTAATCTTTGAGCCGTAAGCCTTATTCTTTGTGAACCATTTCTTGTGGATTTACCAAATATTAAACCACACAAATACGATACTACACCACAAATATATATCCATCATATACCAAACACTGGAACAAAATTGTTTATATATACAAAAACTTTTATACTTAACCATACCTTGTGATATCAAAACACTAAAACTTTGGAAAAACACTATTCATCTAATACCCGATTATCCTACCGGCTGGAGGCCACTTCTTTTATGTATTTTGACATACCCTTTTTGGTAACTATGAACTTTTACCATGCTCTTTTACAAATGTTTTATGGTTATTGATTATGATCTGGTTTTATTGAACTCTATTGTTTATCATATTAAAATGCTTTAAAATTGGATAGTTTTCTTTGTATGGACCAGATTCGTGGTCAAACCATATCGATGGTCAAGTTAGGCCAATGTGTGCCTTGGATCCAATAGTTAGAGCAGTGCTGTGTGCTTTGCTCGGGGTTAGTGCGTGACTGATCAGCAGCCTAACCTTGGTTTAAAAACTTAAAATGAATAATCCAATTCTATTGATTGTTTAACAAGAAACTTGATTCCTTTGAATCATCTCATTTATTATTGTCTAACCTCAGTTATTGATAATATGACTTGCTGAGCTAGTTAGCTCACTCTTGCGAATCTTTTTATATATTCTACAGTTAAGAAGGATACGGTTGATAGCAAGGTTTCCCAGTTCAATGTTCGAGCTAGGATTCCAGATTATGATTGATCGAGTTAGCAGGAGCTTATGGCAGTAGTGAGATAGCAAGGTTGTAAGAATGATTTTATTATCAATTGTAAGTTAAATTAGTTGGGATTTGGTACGATGTAATAATTAAGGTTGTGGCTTGTTTTCATACTTTAACTTATTGCGATCCGTGGTTTTGTGAAGCAGGGTCATTATAAATAATATTTCTTATACAGGTTGATATATTATGTTTGTGTTGTGGACCCCAAACTTCTGACCCGGGTTTGGAGGGCGCCACAAGAGAGATTATCAGGACTTGGACTAACTCTGGCAGAACAACTCAAAATTTGCTAAGTAGTGAAAACTGGAAAGAGGGCTTAGGTTATGGAGAGGATAAGAGTGATAAAGGAACTGTAGAAGTTAAGCCTGTTGTTGTTCAGCAAAAGCCAAAGTCAAAACTTGTTAAGTTTGTAGCAGTAAAGTATGATAATGAGAAATCAGAAGTTAAAGAGGGATTAACTTCTGACAAACTTAAACAGGAAAACACAGCTGAAGTAAACATAGGTTTAATGACTAAGAAGCAGCTTAAGCATAAGCTGAAAGATGTTAAGAACGCAAATAAGGTAAAATCACCTAGGAAAAATAGGAATGGAAAGGAAGGTGTGAATAAAAGCAATGATTATAATCCTGTTCCTAAAGCTCCTAGGAAAACGTGTCATAACAGTGGAAGTTCTAACCATCTGGCCTCTTTTTGCAGGAAGAATAAGAACATAAACTCCTTACCTTCAAAGTCAGGAGTTAAGAGTCAGTCGGTTAGATATAAGCCACAAAATCCTTGTTTTCATTGTGGTAGTTTATGGCATTCCATTTATACTTGTAAGGAATATCATAGTTTGTACTATGATTATTATCAAATAAAACCTTCTTTAAAGAAAGTTTTCATTGTTCCTTCTAGTGTAAATTCTGATTCAAAGTCTGATAGTGTAAGTTCTGATAAGAAAAATATTAACATAAACTCTGATGCTAAATCCGCTGTAAATGTTAACAAACTTGGTAAGGCCAAAGGATCCAAGCAAGTCTGGATCCTTAAAACTAATCATTAGTGGTCTTTGTGATTGCAGGGTAACAGGAAAAATATCCTAGTTCTGGACAGTGGAGTTCTGGACATATGACTGAAAATAAAGCCCTGCTATCAGACTTTGTGGAGAAAGTTGGCCCAAGTGTTTCCTATGGAGATGGCAACATTGGAAAAACATTGGGATATGGCAATATCAATCTTAGGAATGTCATCATTAAAGAAGTAGCTCTGGTCTCAGGACTTAAACACAATCTGCTGAGTATAAGTCAAATCTGTGACAGAAATTATCATGTTAATTTCTTTGAAGAACACTGTGAAGTTGTGAGTAAATCTAAAGGCAAAGTTGTTCTGAAAGGATACCGGCGTGGTAACATTTATGAAGCTAAGCTTTCAACAAGTACTGATGGTTCTGTAATCTGTCTGATGAGTAGAGCATCAATTGAAGAAAGTTGGAATTGGCACAAGAAACTCTCTCATTTAAATTTCAATAATATAAATGAGTTGGTCAAGAAAGATCTTGTGAGAGGACTGCCAAAGTCAGTATTTGCTCCTGATGGCCTTTGTGATTCTTGTCAGAAGGCCAAACAAAAAAAATCTTCATTCAAGAGCAAGACTGAATCATTAATTCTTGAGCCTTATCACCTACTACATGTTGATCTATTTGGTCCAGTAAATGTCATGTCTATTGTAAAGAAGAAATATGCTATGGTCATAGTAGATGAGTTCACCAGATACACATGGGTGTAATTCTTGCACACAAAAAGTGAAACTGCATCTATCTTGATTGATCATGTCAAACAACTGGATAAATTGGTCAAAGATTCTGTGAAGACAATAAGGAGTGATAATGGCACTGAGTTCAAGAATCTGATAATGAAAGAGTTCTGTAAAAATCATGGAATCAAGCAGGAATTCTCTACTCCTGGAACTCCACAGCAAAATGGAGTTGTTGAAAGAAAGAATAGAACTTTCATTGAAGCTGTACGTACAATGCTTGAAGAAGCAAAGCTTCCAACCTATTTCTGTGCTGAAGCTGTGCAGACTGCTTGTTTTACTCAAAATGCAACACTCATTAACAAGCAAGGAAAGACACCATATGAGATGGTGAAGAAAAAGAAGCCAAATCTGAAGTATTTTCATGTATTTGGATGCAAGTGTTTTGTTCACAAGACTCATCCTGAACAGCTATCCAAATTTGATCTAAAAGCTGATGAAGGAATCTTTGTTGGATATCCACTTTCCACAAAAGCCTTCAGAGTCTATAACTTGAGAACAAGAGTGATCATGAAGCCTATCAATGTCTCTTTTGATGACAAGAAGATTACTCGACTTGAAGACTTTATTGATCATGATCAGCTGAGATTTGAAAATGAAGACTCAAATTCTGATACTGATAATCCTGACAATCTAAGTCCTGATAATGCAAACTCTGATGGATTAAACTCTGATGTTATTGAAACTGTGGTGACTATGCCAAAGGAAGTTGCACCTATGCAGGGGGAGCATACTCAAGATCTTACCACATCTCAAGAAGCATCAGAACATACATCTGGCTCTTCAAGTTCTGATTCCTCAAGTTCTGATAAGCCAAGTTTTGTTAATTCTGAAAATCTAAATTCTGAAGAATCCAACTCAGAGAGCATAGTTTCAGGGGGAGCATCAGAAAATGAAAATGAAGACAGCATGGATCATGGGGGAGCATCCAGTTCTAGAGAAAACCTTCCATCTGCAAGGAAGTGGACTAAATCACATACACCTGATTTGATAATTGGAAATCCTGATGCAGGTGTCAGAACTAGAACAGGTACTTCAAATGAATGTCTTTACAATTCTTTTCTTTCTCAGACTGAGCCAAAGAAAGTGGAAGAAGCTCTTCAAGATGCTGATTGGGTGCAAGCAATGCAGGAAGAGTTAAATGAATTTGAAAGAAACAAAGTCTAGACCCTAGTGCCAAGACTAAAGAATAGATCTGTTGTTGGTACAAAGTGGGTATTCAGAAACAAAACTGACAGTGATGGCATAATTACAAGGAATAAGGCAAGGCTGGTTGCAAAAGGATATTCTCAACAGGAGGGAATTGATTATGATGAAACATTTGCACCAGTTGCTAGGTTAGAAGCCATAAGGATATTTTTGGCTTATGCTGCTCACAAAAAGTTTACTGTCTTTCAAATGGATGTGAAAAGTGCTTTTCTCAATGGAGAATTGGAGGAAGAAGTATATGTTGAACAACCTCCAAGCTTTGTAGATTCCAAATATCCAGATTATGTCTACAGGCTTGATAAAGCACTTTATGGACTTAAGCAAGCTCCTAGAGCATGGTATGAGACTTTAGCTCAGTTTCTTCTGGAAAGTGGATTTAACAGAGGAACAATAGACAAAACACTGTTCTACCTCAACCATGGAAAGGACTTACTTCTGATCCAGATTTATGTTGATGATATCATTTTTGGGTCAACAAATGACAGACTTTGCAAAAAGTTTGCCAAACTGATGCAGTCAAGGTATCAGATGAGTATGATGGGGGAACTTAGCTATTTTCTGGGCCTTCAAGTCAAGCAGAATGAAGAAGGCACTTTTATTTGTCAAACTAAGTACACCAGAAACTTGCTGAAGAAATTTGGAATGTAAGATTGTTCAAGTGCATCCACTCCCATGGCCACTACCACAAAACTGGACAAGGATACTGGCAAATCAGTAGATATTACTGATTACAGAGGTATGATCGTCTCTCTACTCTATCTAACTGCTAGTAGACCTGATATCATGTATGCTACTTGTCTTTGTGCAAGATTTCAAGCAGATCCAAGAGAACCTCACTTAACAGCTGTGAAAAGAATTTTCAAGTATCTTAAGGGAACAGCTGATCTGGGATTATGGTATCCCAGAGAATCAGATTTTAAACTAATAGGTTACTCAGATGCAGATTTTGTAGGTTGCAAAATTTACAGGAAAAGCACAAGTGGAAGCTACCAATTTCTTGGAAGCAGATTGGTTTCTTGGTTTAGCAAGAAACAAAAGTCAATTTCCACATCAAGTGCAGAAGCAGAGTATATTGCTGCAGGAAGCTGTTGTGCACAGATTCTTTGGATGAAGAATCAGTTACTGGATTATGGGTTAACATATTTCAAAATCTCTATTTACTGTGATAATCAAAGTGCTATTGCTATGACAGGTAATCCAGTTCAACACTCTATGACAAAGCACATAAACATCAGGTACCACTTCATAAGGGAACATGTGGATGAAGGTACAGTGGAATTGCACTTTGTTCCAACAGATCAACAACTAGCAGATATCTTCACAAAACCATTGTGTGAAGCTACTTTTACAAGATTGGTAAATGAACTTGGAATGGTTTCAGGTTCTTTTTCTAAATTTGCTTAGTTTTGTTCTGATGCATCAGACTTTATGATCACTATTTACATAAATTACTCTCTTTGTGTATTCTGTGCTTAATTGAAAATTTGCTTAAGTACTGACTGTTGTCTGATGTAAGTTTCTAAACTCTGATAGTGATATGTCTGTTAAAGTAGCTACTCAATCCTATGAGGATACCTGTGCTAGATACTGACCTAGTAGTCTTCAATAAACTAGGGATCCCATGTTAGAAGTAATTATTTCTACGGAAATCTATTGACACAAGCATATTCTGATATTGAGCCTAGTTGAGTTTACTTTGTCTATCTTATTACTAAGTCACAAACTAGAATAATGCTTCTCATCTGTTAAGTTCTGACGCTAGTAAATTTGTTGAATGTACTAAGTGCTGATAAACCTCTCTTATCAAAAGAAAAAGAAAAGATTCAAGGATTAAAATTCAGGTACTCCTTTGAGATCTAGAGTATAAATGTGGAAGGAACGACCCAAGTGCATTGCTGGTATTAAGTAAATATGCATCAGAAAAGCAAAATATTTTCTTGGTGACTTTTCACACTCTATGATTACTGGAGAAATACTCTGATAATAGCATAAATTCTGATAAGCAGTCGTGACTCACTTACACTGAGAAGGCACTGTAAAATAGAATTTATAAAGATGCACAAAATTAGCACAAAATAGTTGAGGTGGACTCAAGCATGAACTCATTCAATAGTAGGTTTCAGAATAATGACAGGTTTTTAGTAAAGTTTTAGTTATTCCTTATTTCTAAGATGTACTGAAGTGAATCAGACTTTACTCTTTGTCTGATATTTAGCTTAATGCATACACTAAACACTCCATATGAATGATGAAAATTACTGTGGTGATCTATGTTATTTTAGATGAACAGTTTCTGTGTCACATTGCACAAATTCTGAGGACAAGTTCTGATTGCATGTTCTGAGGATTAAGTTCTGAAGAATCTATATCGGAATTTGTGTGAGGACTTACTAAGATAGGCATTCATTTTTTGAGTTAAGAAATTATGTTCTGATAACTGTTAAGTTCTGATATAAGTCTAAGTTCTGATCTTAAATTCTGATTCTTTACTTGACTTATTTGTGGATAAAATCTAAAAACAGTTTCATTTAAATCAGACTATGTTTGGGTAGAATATTAACAGTCAATATCATTAGGGATAGTGGTTCACATACACGTATAATAATTTTTACTTGTTACTTGTGCGCATTAATCCTGACTTAAACTTCCAATGACTGTTTTCCATCTTCCAAGTCCGGGGAGACGAGGTAGAATTAACTCTACCTGTCAGCATTAAATTTCCTTGTGTCTCCTGGCATTCTTTTGCCTATAAAAACAACCACTTCACATCAGCCTTCACATCAACTCTTTTATCACAAACTCACTCTCGTTTTACACTTACCACCACAAATGGCTGCATTTGGCTGGTTTTACAACTATGGCGATGAGACTGTACATGTCTTTTTAAATGGGATTCCCACTCCATACCCTATCGCCAACATCCCTCACAATCTCTGGATTCAATTTCCAGAGGCTATTAAACGTGATCTGCTGGCAGTTCGAAGAGAACTTCACCTTCGTCGTCTTCGAAAGCAGGAGCAAATAATACGACTCGCTATTCTCTTTATCGAGAGTAGGAAGCAGAAATAATTTATTTTCTTCTTCCTGTTTTTCTTCATCATCAACTTTGTCAGGCTTTTTAGCTCAGGACATTAACTGTTGATGTTAGGTTTAGCAGCTTAGGACAATCATGTCAAAGTTCTGATGTAATTTAAATTTCATGAATGTATTCTCTTAATATATTAATGAAATTTCTCTTTTTGCAAGTTCTTGTCTCTGAGATGTTCTGAAATGCATTGATAAATCCTGATCAATATTCATATTCTGATGACCATTACAATTTAAATTTAAATTAAGTTCTGATTTTTCGTTATCAGTACTTGTTCCCTTGATTTATTTTGGTCATTCTCACTCGAATTGTTTTTCAGAATATTGGTGTTGCAGTGAAAAATAATTGAATAAGTGGAAACAGTTTCAATTTTGAATTAAAACTGATTTACCTTGATTAATGGAATTACTGGGTAAGTGGAACGGTTTTTCCTTGAAAAACTGCAAGTGGGTAAGTAATGATTACTGTTTTCCCGTGCCCATTAACTATTTATTATTACTGCATGTCTGACAGGTGTCCAACGGTTACATTTTTTTAAAAGTATAAGTAAGATAGAGAGAGGATTTTCTAATCTTTTATTCACTTTTATACTTTATCTCTCTATTTGCTTTCACTCTCTTTCTACTCCTGACGTTGGTTTTTTATTTAGACATTTTATCAAACACCTAACATACACTCTTAAATCTCAATTATTTTCATGGCACCTAAGGATTTAATCATTGATGGAGCTAAATTTATTTTAAATAACTATGCTGCAATTCTTGATCATGCTGAAGCTCCATCTGAGTTGCATTTTGTGCAAGATCTTCTTGCACACAGTGAAATTGGGTATGCATTGACCCAGCCTTCAGTCTTTTCGAGCCAACAGGTTCTGACATTTTGGTGGACTGGGCACTTTGATAATGGTGGAACACATGGTACTCCCAGTATTGTTTTCGAAGTGGATGATTCTACATATGTGGTAACTCCTGGTACAATTCGAAAGGCTCTCCATTTACCAGAAGGATGTACTTTTTCAACCCCAGAGGAATCAGCTCTTCAGGAGTTAATGGCCAGTTTGGGGTATGAGCAGAGTTTGGCTAAGTTTGGGCAGTTGAAACGGGCTCATATCAGAAAGGAATGGAGCTTCTTCTTCGACTGCATCACTAAAGCTTTTGGGAACAAGTGTTCCAACTTTGATGCAATCCTTATAATGATTCAGCACATCGGATATGCAATCATTAACCAAACTCATTTCGATTTTGCAAATGCTGTGATAGGTTTCATATGGGATAGGATGACAGAAGATAGAAACGTAGTTTATTTTGCTAGATTCTGTCAGATTATATACAACTTTTGCTGTACTAATCCCCCTCAATTAGCCAGTACCTTAATTTCACCATTCAAAATTGCAAAACGAGCTTTTAATGACCTGGTAAATGCTGATCTTAAGAAAAGGGTGGTTAGACCTTTACAGATTCCTCAGTCTGTAAAACAGATCTTGGTAAATGCTGATCCTGATACCTACATATCTGTTTATCCTGATGTCCAACCAACAACCACCTCCCACACACCACAGCAACCATCAGAATATACCACTCATACTACTCAACCTACCCTCAGACAATATCTCAAATCATATCTCTCCACTTCACAGACAGTTCAACCTTCATCCTCAGCACCTACTGTGAAGCCTTCATCTTTCAAGGCCAAGAGGACAAAGACTGTTTCTCAAACACCTCAGAAGAGAAGGAGGATTGTTTTGTGAGATGAATCTGATAGTAAGGAACATGTTTCTACTTCAGACCATGTTAATAAAGAAACTGAGAAAGTTCCTTCTCAGAAGGATTCTACAATTGGGGGATCTAGGCTTCTCAAAAGGCTTAGAAGAATGACTGTTGATGAAACTTCCAAGGAATCCATATCTTCAAAGAGATACAAGAAACAGAGGGCAAAAAGGCCAGTTTCAGATGATGAGGAAGCAGCAGCTAAGGAAGGAGATCAGGAATCTCTGATCTCACAAGAACCAGAATCTGCTAAAGCCACTGCTTCTCCATTAACTCCAACTAAGGAAGCTGCTACTGATAAGGCCAACACACCATCTGTGTCTCTTAAGACTGTATCTCCTGTTAATTCAGGCACAAGTACTGATATTGATATCCAGAACTTGGTTGTGCCTGAAGTACTTTCCTTAGAAGCTCCAACAGCAATTACTTCATCAACAACACCTGTTACTGATGCTGCTCAAACTCCAGAATTATCTACAACACCTTCTCTGCATCTAGATGCTGATGATCAGAATATAGGTGAGCATCAGGATATGGCTGTTGATCAGAACTTGGAACCAGATCAGCAATTAGAGGATGATCCTGAAGTCTCCATTGCTACTCATACTGTTGTTTTATCAGAAGATACTAATTCTGTAAGTTCTGATGCTGCAAATGCTGGAGATACTGGTGATGCTGCTCTAACTGTAGATGCTGATGAAGCAGGTCCTTCAGGACATACACCTCAACAAACTGTTCTTAAATCTGACCTTGTTAAGAAGTTTGTTACAAGAGAAGCACCAGTGCCTTGGAGTGAAACTCCTGCAAGACATGAGTGGACTAAGGAATGGAACTCAGTTACCTGTGCTCCATCTGCAAAGCATCTTGCTGAACACTTGACTAAAGCTGATGAGATGTTAATTACTGATGATTTTAAAACACAGCTTAGAGTCACTGCATTGAGTACTAAACATCTACAAGGTCTTCATTCAACTACTCATACAGAGTTACATAAGATTCAGGAAGAATTCATTAAGCAAGAACAAGTTCAGAAGATTGACAAGAAAAAATTCTTCCAACCTACCTTTGACAGAGTTGCTTATATAGAGAAGACTCAAGAGAAACAACAAGCTCAAATTAAGGATATTCTTAAAAATCAAGCTTCTCAGCAATCTCAACTTAATGAAATCCAAGCCTCAGTGGAATTGCTTGTCTCTCTTCTCTTACCTGCTGATGCCAAAAAGGGGGAGAAAGTAATTAAGTCCAAATGCAAAACTGATAAGACACTGAAGGGGAAGGATGATGAAAAGGATGACCAAGGAAACTCTGGAATGGGTAGAGGTCATAGTCAAGGTAGAGGTTTCTCATCAAGAAAAGCTGAAATCACAAGTCACAGGACAAGTTCTGATACTGGAAAAAGAATTAGTTCTGGTACTGGTAAAAGGATAAGTTCTGATGAACTTTTAGATCTTGATGAAGAAATGTCAAGACAGTTATTTCTTCAGGAAAATCCAGGAATGGACTTGGAGAGTTTAATGGAAGAAGAAGCCAGACTTAAATCAGAAAAAGTCACATCTAAATCTGAAGCTTCTGGTAAAAAGATACTTCCAAAACTCAAAGGCATTGTGATAAAAGAAAGGACAAATACCGAAGCAACATTGGCTAAATCACAACCGCAGATAGATCCAAGATCCAAGGGTAAAGAAAAAGTTGGTGAACCTATCAAGGTTTATGTGCCTCCTGAGAATGAAGAAATCACTGATGAAAAGGATAATCTTGCTCTGACTTCAAGAAAAGTTTTTAAGACAACCTCTGACATGGCTCAAGTTGTTCAGAGTCAAGAGACAGTAAGTTCTGATATTTTGAAGAAGCAAGTAACATCTGACATAGCTCAAGTTAGCTTGATATCAGAAGATAAATCAAAGACACTCCTACCAGGATTCACTAAAGCAAAACAGACTCAACCTTTGAAGACTGCTGCATGTGGTTTTGAAGCAAGAGTAGTTACTGGAAAGGAAGCAAGAGATAAAACTGGATTGGGAAGTGCTGATGAAAGAAGAATACATAACACTACCAATGATCCAACTTCCTTGAGTGAACCAGGTATTGGAGCAACTCTTGAGAGATTGAATCAACTGGAATCTATACAAATGGTTTACCATACCTACTTGAAAGAACACATCTTGTTGTACTTATGACCGATGGTAGGGTTTATCATATAAGGCAAAATGCCATTCCATTGAAGTATTTTGAAGAACTGGAGCATGTACTATTCTTACTTCAAGTGAATGACAGATTAACAGAAAGTGTTGCAAACTATTTGAAGGATCAGATTCAGAGACAGAAAAGACTTTATTATGTTAAGTCTGACAGCACATATCTTCCAAAGTACAGAGATCACAAGGGTGATATAGTTGAAATGAAGCCCAACACTGCTAAGATTATAACTACCTTTCTGGGTTACAGGGCTGTTGAATTCAATCTTGAGTCTGATAAGGCATATTTGATCAGACTGGATCAGGATATAAAAAAAGCTAAGATGAATGATCTCAAGGCTGCAATCTTTCAAATTGGTGAAGATACTGCAGAGCTTAAAGATGCTAAAAGGAGGATGATTGATGAACTTAGATATGTTGAGAAATGTTTGTTGAAGAACTATCTCAGAACAACTCCTGACATCAGAGAGATCAGAAGATGAAGCCAAGTCAAAATCTACAACTGATTAAATTCTGATATTTGTATAGACTAAGCTGTTATCAGAAGTTAAAGATTGGTAAAGTCTTAAGGACTGTAAGTTGTAGTTATCTAGTCTAATTCTCATGCATTTGTACTTAATGTTTTTGACATCATCAAATACATGTTAAACTTGTATATTATGCTAATTTACAAGTTGGGGGAGATTGTTAGATATATTTGATAATGTTATGGCTAATATGATTTATGTTTAGTTTTCAGATCTTACTTAAACAGGATAAATCAGTACTTACTAGAAGTCAGGACTTAAGGATATCAGTACTTATATTATCAGGAGATAATTATCAGAAGATGGATATCAGAACTTAGGTACTGAAGGACGTTCAGATAAGGACATCAGCTGATTAAAGGAAAGAAGATTGAGATAAACATAAGAAGAGATATGCATGAAGAAGGAATTCTATGAAGAATAGAATACTTGGAAGAAAAGATATCTGATTGATATATTTTAGGAAGCAGAATTATATTCCATATCAATTAGCGATTATCTTGTAACTGTGTAGTATATAAACACAGACATAGGGTTTACACTATAAGTGTTATCATATTCGAGAAGATTATTTATTGTAACCCTAGCAGCTCTCGTGATATTTGTTCATCACTGAGAGGTAACAGTTCCATACTGTAACAGAGTTTATTGTTTCAATAAAGTTTGTTTTCTGTTACTTGAGTTATTAAAGTTCGATTTGATTGTACTTTGCACTGTATTCACCCCCTCTACAGTGTGTGTGTGACCTAACATTAAATATATCGAGTCGAATATTTTGACGAACTGAATCGTATGTTACATGAATTATGTGATATGTGCCTTATGTGTTTACGTGTTATGTGAATTGTGAATCCATATGTCTTTTAAAAAAATTATATGATAAAATATAATCATTATATGTATTATCGGGTGGGTAGACGATAAGGATAAACGTATAGGTTAGACTATTATATATTGTCGGTTAATTGAAATAGTATTTGTTATGATAGATACACATAATTCAAGGCATTCAAGGCTAGACCGAGAGATTAAAAGTAAAGCCTGATTATATGTGGTAAATGAGATGAGTGGATATAGAATAGAGCTGAACATAGAATGGTGATTGAAAGTTAGAAAGCGGATGAATTGAGGCAAGTATTTCTTCCCTATTCTAAATTCAGAATAGTTAAATATGTTTATATTTCGTTGCAATAAATCTTGATTATGCAAGTATCCTTCAATATTGTTCTTCCATTATTATTGATTGATCTCTTGAGCAAATACCTATTATTCCGGGTTATTTGTGAATCCTGAATTATGATGTTTTAATCAAAATGGTTTAACATCAAAATACTCTATGGACTGGATGGTTACGGTAAGGGTCAGGGATGGACTGGACCCTAAGGGACGGGGATGGACCGGACCCTTTGTTTATAAAGGCCAGAAATAAGCATGGGTACCTCGATAAGATGTGGGTCTATGCGGATGGGCATAGGTTTGTACTATATCTGATTGATCAGCAGGTTATAGTACTGTGTTGATTCTAGTATCCAGTCTAATTTATTGTTGATCACCATAAACGACATTCCTTCTTGGAAAGTTTTATGATTACAAGATAGAACAAAGAATTGATCCAGGAGATGAATTAGGGAACTATTCGTTGATTTTTGATCTATTATTGAGTGATAATAAGGGCCGATATTTTATTCGCTCGACTATTTAAATGAATAAAGATGTTTATAAAAATCATTTAAAGATTATTTTCGGGAGTTTTACTAGTTAACAATACCTGGAACCAAACTATGATACTTGATGGGCATTTTTGGCTCACTTTTCCCTTGTAAATTCTTATTTCTTTCAGTATCACATGAGGATAAAAGTGAATAGCTCATAATAGTCAGCAAAAATAGGAGAGATCCCAGCTGAAGGAAGTTGGAGATGTCATAGTGAATAAGACGGGGAAGTTGGTAAAGAGGTAATAATATTTGATTATTTATTGTAAAATTAATATGTTTAGATTCTTGTTTCATAC
Source organism: Apium graveolens (assembly GCF_009905375.1). Classification (NCBI taxonomy): domain Eukaryota; kingdom Viridiplantae; phylum Streptophyta; class Magnoliopsida; order Apiales; family Apiaceae; genus Apium; species Apium graveolens. The sequence continues at coordinate 237,494,378 of NC_133650.1, read as the reverse complement.
CATAACCTGTAAACGATATGGAATTGAGGGGTCATATGTATATTTATTTTAATATACAGATTTTTATTATTTAAAGTTGTTTGGTGACACTCAATCCTGACCCCGGATTTGGAGGATGTTATATTATCTATATATTAGGGATCAAGATCTATAGAGATAGATCAAGAATATTAATTGGCCTAAGTCAGAGTACATACATTGACAAAGTATTGCATCATTTTGGGATACAAGATGCAAAAAGGGGATATGACTTAATGTCTCATGGGATAGTGATCTCAAAAGATAATTTTCCTAAATTATTAGATGATAAAGGCCGTATGAGCAAAGTTTCATATACTTCAATAATTGGATCTATAATATATGGGATGATATGTACTCGTCCTGGTGTTTTGTATGCCCTGAGCATGACGAGCAGATACCAGTCTAATCCAGGAGAGGGTCACTGAACAACTGTCAAAAATATTCTTAAGTACTTAAAGAGGACTAAAGATTCATTCTTGGTGTATGGAGGAGATGAGAAGCTAGTTGTAAAGGGTTATACTGATGCTAGCTTCCAAACAGACATAGACAATTCAGTATCTCAGTCAGGTTTTGTGTTTTGCTTTAATGGAGGTGTTGTAAGCTGGAAGAGTTCAAAGTAAGAGACAGTAGATGATTTCACAATGGAAGCTGGGTGTATTCCTAGTGAATCAACCAAAGAGGCTGTGTGGATGCGGATATTCATAACGGGACTTGGTGTGGTTTCATCGATCACAGATTAAGTTGATCTCTATTGCGATAATAATGGAGCCATTGTGCAAGCTAAAGAATCGAGGGCCCATTCTAAATCAAAGCATATATTTAGAAGATATCACTTTCTTCGAGACATTAATGAGAAAGGAGATATACATATATGTAAAGTACATACTGATAATAATATTGCATACCTATTGAATAAGGCTTTGTCGCAGCAGAAGCACGACGATCATGCTAGTTCCATGGGTATTGAATACATAGATGATTGGCTCTAGTGCAAGTGGGAGATTATTAGTGTTTGTAACCCAGAGACAACACTAATATATTTAGTTTATGACATTTGGATATTTAATGTTTATGTTCCATCGATTTTTTTATATAATTTATTATATTTTAATTTATTGCGATATAAATATTAGATTAATAAATGTCCTTGAAATATAATATGCATTCTATATTTCTAAGTACGTGACTTAAAAATGAGATTATGTAAATAGTATCGATATTCCCAAATATCCCTAGTCGAGTATTATTATTAAGGGACAATAGTAATACATTAAGACTAGTGTGTTTGTTGACTGATGATCACATCTCATTGATCATAGGTATAATGATACTAAAGTAAAAAATAAGCAGATGTAAATATACATGGTGCCGGATAGACCCAATGTGAGATTCTACATGTATGGTTTGTCATAAGTAATTCTCACAGTGATACTGATGTATGGTCATTCAACTTGAAATCATTATATTTCTATACGATGATTAATATTCTTTGATTACATTAAAAGTTTCCTTTGACCGAGTAATGATAAAAGTGGACTTTGGGTATATTAGGAATCGTGTGAGAAATATGAATGATCTAGAAAATATTTAACCCTCCTAATTTTGGAGAGATATTATCAGCCTCTTGTGTGAGCTAGACTATGAAATGTGTGGCGTCCCCCTCAAATATTGATTTGAAATGATAGTCTACTCATTGATTAAGAAAACCTGGATTAAACCATGAAGAGGATGATGCATAACATGTCTTGAGTTTAATCTATAACATATGGTTAAAGGGATTAAATTACATTGTACATTATTCACGAAAACGTTTAATCGATCACCAATTTAATTATTATTACTTAAGTAACAATGATGTATTACTACTTGTCGTTCATTGTTTACGATTTTAAATTGGATTTAAATTTATTTCCAACGTAATAATAACATAAAGGGTCACACAAAGATTGATTGGAGGATTATTTAATTTAAATTTGGATTTTAAATTAAACTTAAGTAATTCAAATTTTTTGTTATTAATTAAGACTTAATAAATAAGAAATTCACTAAAATTTACCTAACAAGCTTTATACAAGGGCGCATTCACTTTTTGAAGCACAACATGAATTTCCTTGTTCACAATTTTCTTACCTTTGTCAGTTTGACTTTTTTTTAGATGAATCAACCTCATATTCCAGACCAATTGCTATGTTAGCACAGGGTAATGTTCTTTTCATAATATTAGTCAACTAATTGAGAAGCATTTTTAAATGACTTAAGTTTAAGTTCATTTTTCTCAATTTTATCTTTTAGTACAATCTTTATTTCCTCTGCACATTTTACCTTATTTTTAAGATATTCATTTTATTGGCTATCTGACTCTAGCCTCACAAGCTGCAGCTCTAGTTCTTGTTTCTCAATTTGCAGCTTCTTATTCACTTTTGATAGTCTATTCATTTCCTCAGTTGCACACCATTTAAGTTGCGTAAATGATTCCCAAATAAATATTAGAAGTGATATGTGTAATATAATAGACATGAATGAGAAAAATTATATTAAAAATCAAAATCGAACTAAAAATCGTAAAACCGCACCAATGTTTATTAGTTTGGTCACAATTTTAAAATTTTATCCTAAATATGTTAAATTAATATGAATTTAATTAGTACTTAGTATATAATTAATAAGAATTTTCAAACTTTTATTAGTTCTTACTTCTTAGTATATAATTAATAAAAAAAATTCAAATCTCATTGGAATATGTTAAATCAATATACTTATATAAAGAAGAAGGTGAGGGCGTTTATGTATCGCCTTTTAGATCGCCTCATTCTATTTTTCAAATTTTCTAAACTTTTTGAATTAAAAATTATTAAAAACCACAATAACCTTATATTCTCCTAAACTTTCTATGCAAGTTTTTTAATATATTCTCCAAAACTTTCTACGCAAGTTTTAGAATGACATAATTAAATCTCTAAACTTTCTACGCAAGTTTTATAATATATTCTCCAAAATTTTCTACGCAATTTTAAAATTATATAATTAAATTACTAAATTTTCTATGCAAGTATTATAATATATTCTCCTAAACTTTCCGTATAAGTATTATAATGATATAAATAAATTTAGGGTATATGTCCCCATGCAATAACCCTTTTAAAAAATAAAAAAAATCGCACTGGTGTATCAAACGAAGTATGTTCTCCCATCTTCTCACTTTTAATATTTAGTTATCGATTATTTTAAAGTATTAATTGATTTCTCTGTATTTGATCTCATGATTGCTATATGTTTTTTTTTGTTAAATATGCATGTTTATGTAGATGTTCATGAATTCATTTTTTCAATTTTTTCACATCATCTCAATTCTTATCATTTCAATCGATTTATATGTTAATGAGTTAGTTTGATAATATGTACGAGACTGTGAGGTGGAGTCTCTCATATTTTTAATTTTAGATTTGTGAGTAAAGCGGTTCACTAGAGGACACGTGTTTAATGTGAGAGTGATTTTCTGAATTTTGAGAGGGCAACTCTGTAGAGAAAACATGTTTAATGTGAGAGTGATTTTTTTTTACTTTTATAATTATTACATTTATTCAACAATTTGAAATAATTAAAAATATCAAATAAATAAATATTATTTTAAAAAATCATTGTGATACGCATCTTAATAAACTAGTTCTGATTAAATTTGAATATTAAATTTTATAAATTACCGTTCACCAAGGTTCAAAATTCGAATATGAACTACTGCATCAGTCCATCGTACTCGAGTCTGTATCCAGTTGGTCGGTTTACGGGCTCCGTCCCTTTTTTGGTATGTTTCAATGAAAAAGTCATTTAATTGGTATATCTGTTCAAAAAATCCCAATTATGGTACAGAACGCATGTACTTGTAGGAATCACCCATTGACCCCCAGAACAAGTGGCGTTCTGGGGTCATTTTATCAAAAAAAATCTCTTTTCCCCGGAATGAACTTGTGTTAGTGTGTTTTTGAAGGAAATAAAATTAGGTGAAGGGTTGTGTAATACCCCCAAATCCGGGGTCGGGGATCCAGGTTGTCACGAGTTCCATTTCCCTTATCAATACTTAATTTTAACAGTCAACCAACTACTGCGTACTGTGACCCCACAATATACACACACACACCACAAGTTATAGTCTCAGAGATGAATACCAAAAATAACACAAGTCATTTTATTCCACAATTATAAACCATTTCACCTTAAAAAGGGATTCTAAATAATTTACATATTTTTTGCCTTTATTACAATTCATAAATATACATAAGTCTGGTACAGCGAAATTTGAAAGCCTAGCCTATTGGTAGATCCTACCTCAGCTACACGGCATCAACGCCTACAGGAAACTGCGGATATGAGCAACAAGCCCACCGAAATAATATGTAGAATAATTAACAATATATGAGCATTCTCATAGTACTCGTGAAAGTCTTGGTCAAAAGAAATGAACCAAGTTTGATGGACGAATAAGTAACCTTTTCTAAAGAAATGAACCAAGTTTGGTCAAAAGAAATGAACCAAGCTGATCAGGCAAAGATACCAATAAGTAACCTTTTCTACTAGTAGATGGACGAATTCCCCACTGGTCATCACCCTGGCCGCAATAGGACCTTATGCTGGACTGCCACTCAGCCACTTACGCATTTAATGGACTCCCACTGAGCCACTTACACTTTCATGAACGCCCACTCAGCCCATGTTGCTTATGCCGACTCAAATAGATGAACTTACTTCCCGAACGATGGGCAAGTAATCAAGATGTTTCTCAAAACAGCAACCTCGTTGCGAATGTAAAATACACCACTGAGCCGGATCCCTCAGGTTTTGAGCGAGTATTTAAATACCCTTCGAAAGGAAGATCTTAAATATAAAAATGAGTTTTGGGATCCGCTCTAACTTTTAAAAATCATTTTGAAGACTCGAAAACATTTTTAAGAATGTTTGGAGTAATGCTGATTTAATGAAATAAATCAGTCCCGATATATTAGAAAATATCTAAATATTATTGGTTAAATAATATTCCCATAAAGAATTATCTTTATAAAAATAATTGAAGTAGAAGTTTTAAAACTCATACTTGAAACGAATATTAAATAACCAAAGATATACTTATACGAAAGTACAATCTTTATTTGAATAATCGAAAATAAGTTTGATTATCGAAACATTATTCTTTAATAAAATAAAGAATATTATTTAATAAATAAGCGGAGTCATAAGTCCTCAAATGAATATTCAAAATAATATTCATTAAATAAAATAAACGGAGTCTTAAGTCCTCGAATGAATATTCAAAATAATATTCATTAAATAAAATAAAAGGAGTCATGAGTCCTCGAATAAATATTCAAGATAATATTCATTAATACAAATAAAGTTATCGAATAAACCTTATTCAATTAATAGTTTTGAAAACTATATCTATATATATATATATATATTATACTCGGGAACATCGACTCCCGGTTTAGAAATATGTTCACCTTTGGGTCCCCTATACTAAGGGTATACGCAACTACTGCTTATCTCTAGCCTAGGTATTATGCAACTAATAAGCATTTGAATCAACAGATATATATCAAGATTACGAAACAAGCATGCATATATATACCATATCAACATGCTCCAATATATCGCAAGATTTGCTAATAACAATCATGCATTTATCACAAGATAATGCATATACATATATACATCACAATAACAGTATAATGGGTAGAAAACTTGCCTGAGTGTTCCCGGATAGACTTAAGCTTAGAGTGGGTCCGATAACCTATGAACAACAACATAAGTCGGAATTAAACCCCGGTCGCTTAAGAAACTAGTCTTTAACCAATTAGAGCCCTACCGTTCGCTTTCGCGCTTAACGATTCACTTAAGTCGCTCTAGTACCCTCGGCTCCACCATTTTTAATAAATTAACCATTAAGAGTTCTAAGGCGATTCTTTCGCGAGTACCTTACCAACTGCCTAATCCACTTAACAAAATTGTTTCATACACCAGTTAGTCATTTAAAGTCCTTAACCAAGGTTTCAAAGTAAGGCGAGGGGTAATGGTTCGTTCACGAAACGCCGTTACTTAAAACGGTCGTTTCTCCTAAACCGTACATCGGATTCAAGCAAACCACATATCAAAATGAAGCTTGAAACATGAAATATCTAATCATGGCAATGGTCAAAACCTAACAGTGAGTTCACGGGTCCTGATATTAAGAACAAAAGCAGTCTAAGGTAAATCGGGCATTACGACGGCTATGTTTACGCGATTACCAAATTGGTACAACTCCAAATCAATCCACAATCAACCACAAATCAACCCATAACCACCAATACAACCAAACTCCATTCATACTTCATTACAACAGTCCCAACATCTCAAAAGTTTCCAATTTATACTACCCCTTGGAGTGATTAGAGTAGCTAGGAAGCCTTAAGAAGCCTTGAGATAGCTTAGGAATGCTTGGATCTTAAAGGAAATCAAAGAAAATAAAGTTAGTAATCTTGAAAAACTATTCATCATCTTCTTCCTTGATTTATTGGAAGAGATTCATGAAGAAATAGAAGCTTAAACTCCTAGGATATGCTTATCTAATCATAAGGAACCTTGGATAATTACCTTGCAATTTAAAAAAGATAGAATCTTGATTTTTGGAAATTTCTTCCTTGAAAACATGAAAAAGCCGAGAGCTCTTGCTTGGAAATGAAAAGTCAATTTTGTGTTTATGATTTGCTTGGCTTGGTTGATGTTGTTTTGTTAATTGGATTATTACCATGGTAAATTTTGTGTGGTTCACAATCAACCAACAACACACTTCTCTTTTGGTCATGCTTAGGTCATCATGCTATGTCATCCTCCCACACTTGTCCTCTTCTTGTTGGTGAGATGACATCACTCCCCACTAACCCTTTGATTAACTCCTAATCACTTGGCTAATGACCGCTGATCTGTTATACGGTTCGCTTAACTTTCGTTCTCGTTTATCGTTTGAGGGATCATACTCGGGATCTTATTACTTGGGTTCCCCTAAACCTTTCTCAATACATTATATTCCTTTTATGATCCTCTCTTATAATCCTTGAATTTAAATCCCTTTAATCATGTTACCTTATACTCAATTTTTTCGGTATCTGGTGGATTTTCGGGAAAAATCAAAGTGTTCGGATTTGGATTCTGACGATCTTTACATACACTTATATACCACATAGAGTACTAATAATATCTCAGAAGATCAATAAAAGAACCCCTACATAGTGTGGTATGAAAAGTTTTCTTATTCAGCATAATCAGCAAAAATCACTATTCATAAGGGTTTCAAAAAATTCCAAAAATTGGGGTTATTACAGTCTCCCCTCCTTAAAAGGATTCCGTCCCGGAATCAGATAGAAAATGAATAGGGATACTCTCTTAGCATTGCACTTTCTAACTCTCAAGTAAATTTTCCCACATTGTGGTCCTACCACCAAACTCTACCTAGTTTGATAACCCTTCTCCTAAGCACTTGTTCCTTTTCAATCTATAACCCTTCCTGGTTGCTCCATTTAGGTTACGTCGGGTTGCATGTCTATGCGCTCATATGCCCCTATTTGTCTGGCATCCGAATTATACTTCCTTAATATTGATACGTGGAACACGTTATGAACTTGCTACATGTTCGGGGGTAGGGCTAGCTCATATGCTAACTTCCCAATACGTGTTAATACCTCAAAGGGTCCAACAATTCGTGGGCTTAGCTTTCCTTTCTTTCCGAACCTCATCCATCCTTTCCAAGGGATACCTTTAACATTACTAGGTCCCCTTTTTCCTATTCTTTGTCCTTTCGTGTCAAATCAACATACTTTTTATGTCCATCTTGGGCTACTACCAGCCGCCCTCTGATTAGATCTATTATATCCTTGGTCCTTTGGACCACTACTGGTCTGAGCATCTTGCGCTCTGTAACATCATCCTATCATAAGGGAGACATTGTCTTCCCTCAAGGATCTCATAAGGTGATATCTCAATACTGACATATGATCTATTTTCGTAAGAAAACTCAATCCGTGTTAAGTGACCATTTCAAATTCTTTCAAGTCTATTGCACAGACTCTCATCATAGCTTCTAGCATTATAGCTTTTGCTTCTCAATACCCATTCTTTTATAGTTCGTAGTCATTACTATCTTCCGTACATAATACTATACTGGTTACACTTTTGCTCGTTAGCATTCTATAACCTTTTAATAATTGCGTCAACCTTAGTATCACGAACGCGTTAGATTCGGAATACCACCGCACTGATACTACTCCCTTCTAGCTGCTTCTATCTTTGAAAGCTTGATCCATCGTATAGAAGTAAAAGAATTTATTGAGAGATCACTATGATCATGAACACTTGTTATATCGCATAGTTAGTACAGAAGGTGGCCAGCCTTTAGTACTTGACAAGCAATTAAACAACATGTGGTATCCTACTAGGCTTCTATCACACAGATAGATAGTCATTCGGCAATACCTCCCCTTCTGGAAGGGTTGTTCTTCTCAGCTTACATGAAATGAAAAGAAGAGAAAAAAACGAATTGAAGAGAATTGTATATGAAAAAAATATTGCCATAAATATCTGGCTTGGAATCTACCTATGAACTATAGAGGTTTATCATAGGAGAACAAAACATATGTATCTATATCAATATCCAGTATTATTGCATCGCATTTCATATGCTTAAATATTTTTGCTATTCCGTCCATCAATCTATGGACCCATACTCTTCCTCGAGCTTATACACAATCACCTTTGAAACTCCCTCGACATCGAAAATCGAATCTAGGATCTCATTCTAGACATCATCGTTACTAGAATTCTATGCTTGCATCGCAACCTTCCTCGTATAGTCATACGACCCTCTATTGATAAGGAGGAATAAATATTCAATAGGTAAATAATCTACTTAATTAGTCTATTCAATGATAACTTATACATCACCACGACCCGATTAGTGGTACTCAATCTCAACATTCATTACAATACAACTCTCACAGTTGTCATTATCTCATTATTCATAGACTCATTGGAGCATTACTATGGTCCACCACTGACCTACTGTAGTCATTCGCTTTCCATGAAGACTTAATAGCTAACCATACGGAGTCCATACATATCGTATCGAATTCTTCTAAGGAGGTAACATGATCACCGTTCATGATTCATGAAGAACACTCCTGATCCTGACGTACATTCATGATATGAAGCAGATAAAATGCAGAAGAGTTTTAATGAAAGCAACCATAGTAGTTTAATACCATTCTAAATCATATGTCTATATTAGGAGACATGAAGCTCAAAGGTTCATTTAGTCCTTTTTGACACATGGTCCTGGCTTATTCTCAAGATAGTTCCTTCTAAGATAGATAGCCCGCTCAGGGCGATTACACGAATTAAACCTTTACCAAACTACTATTATGGTTGGGTATTGCACAGTCATAAGAAGGAATGTCAATCTTCCAAACCATAATACAACCTTCATGGCTTCAACCATTATCACTGCATTCCTCTGGCACGAGCGCCTATAATTGCTCTCTTGCACTTAGAGTGTCGGCCACCTCATTGGCCTTTCCTGATAGTAATAGTTCCTTATAATCAATGTCTTTTAACCACCTTCAACTAAATTTTCTACCTCATTTCAATCACTGCTTATGTGAAAATGCTTTTCTTAAGTCCTGGTGAGAAAGAAAAAAAAATCACCATTTTTCCATAAGTCATTGCCTTAGTCTTTAGATGTGAACATTGTCACGGCTGACTCTCGATCATACTTAGGACGTCTCTTATCATGGGTCCTTCTTGTTTTCACCAATCTTGACCCTCATTGGGTCGATCTATACTTTCTTATGGTTCAACACGTGCCCCACCTGGCATTATTATAATTACGTCATATTTCCTTTATCAAAATTTCTATTCTTGAGAACTTTGAATATTACCTTTTTCCTTGTAAAACCTTTAAGGTTATCCTTGAATCGCTCCTCCTGTATTCCGTAGATACATGGCATATCAAAATACCATTTACTAATACTAGAACCATTATCTATGTACTTCTAAAAAAATTCTCTACTGATCTTTAAAGGTTGTTGTTACCATAATCCTTTTTAATTTATACTGCCAAAACTCATGATGTCCCTATTACGGGCGAAATGCCAACCTTTATGCATTCCCCTAGGATTCATCTCAAGTTATCGAGGTTCTATCCTTAATTCCACCTTTAAAAAGGTACATGCATCCTTCCATGGATAAATCAAGTCATATTTCCTTGATAGATTATCTTATTCATCATTCCCACCTCTATAGTCTATAACTAATTTTATAATAGCATCTTTATTCAAATTGAGGTCAATCCATATGGCCTCCAAAAGATAACAATGGTTATCCGATTTTCTCTCCTGATTTGGTAATGATAACATGGATGTTCTGGAAGATATTGGTCGTGTTCAACGTGAAAATCTTCTTAATAAATCCTCATGTACTTTTGTTGTTTATCTCAACAGTCATCTCAATGTTGGGATATCTTTCATACCTGACGTCTCCCTTTCTGGGTATCATGCCACCGGTCTTACACTTCACATTCTTGAAGGTCACTTCCTTCATCCAATTTTCCTAATTTCTTACTTTCTTGTCTCCTCAGTCTATCTGCATCTCATTATTTATCCTTCGAACTATCATAAGGTTTCCTCGAATCCTCCCAACTTAAAGGGGATAAAATATATGTATCTCTTATGCCTTCAACCGTCAACTTTAACTCATGGTGAATCACCCTCATCCTGATGATCATATACTTTTCTATTTCTATTACTATGAGTCTTTAAGGTTTCCTCATACCCAAATCCCTTATCATTCCTCAAACTCTATTGCCTTTATATCCCTTTATACTCCTTCCCTTTTTAGACTTTTATTTTTATTTCTATTACAACCATTACATGAACCAACACAACATAAGCATTGATTTCAAACATCCCGTCATTCTGGATTCGTGTCCTCAGAACGAATCTTGACAACTTTTACAACTTAGGTTCATAATTCATCATATTCGTCCGCCTTTGTTCTGGCTCTTAAAGCTTTTACACTATCTCCATAACCTTGGGATTTACTTTCTCGAAAACAATTGACTAAACTTTAATCAGTTTATCATAACCTCTTGCTCCGTGCCTTTCTTGGTCTTTCACCAGTGGCTGGTCTCTCTCTTAGGAGGGTAAGTGACAAAAATAGTCTTTTGTGATTCGTCAATCATTTAGAATCTCAAATGATTCTTATATTTCCTTTAGCCAGGCTCTTGCCTCGACTGGGTCAGCTTGTTCCTTGGAACTCTGAGAGCTTAGCGATTTAAAGAACCTGAAAGAATTTCTCACCGCATTGTTTCCTCAGGGTGGTGGTTGGGGATAATAGTCTAAGTTCTGTCTAAAAAGGTCCATAAATTGTCGTATAGGAGTACCGTCTCGGGTCTCCTTTTCTTACTCGACTTTTGTTTCCTTAGTCTGAACGTTCCCTCCTTCTCCCCATAATCGGGGTCATCCTACATGTTTTAAATCCTCATTTTCCACTCCATTATGTTATGGGTTCCTTCTATCTTGATGGCGACCTCCCTGACTATCACGTTCAGGGTTTGCTCTAAATCTTATTCCTCAAACTAGCTTTCATCTAAGATCTCATCTTTAAGCTCTTGAACATTTGGAACCCAAATTCTGTAGGAATACCTCATTATTCCCTTATCATCTTTCTCGGTATTAATCTCTTATCTATTTGTTGGCTCTCTGCCTTCATTCATCACTTTTTCTGGCATAATATGTTCTTTTCCAATATTTCGGGTTGTATTGCAATCTCAAACAGCTTTTCGGTACCGGCTCCGGTTACGTTCACTTCTATTTCCATTTTCTCAAAATCTCTTATCAACTCTCTTAGAAACAATATCATCTTGAGTTTCTCCTTTCTACTAAGGGCATTAGCCACCATTTTGGCTTTCCCTGGATGATAAAGAATCTCATAATCGTAATCCTTGATTAGCTCTAACCACCTCATTTGGCGCATGTTGAGCTCTTTCTGCGTGAAAATGTACTAGAGCACTAATGGCTTGTGTAAATCTCGCACTTCTCTCCATACAAGTAGTGCCTCCAATATTTAGGGCAAAACTATTGCCACGAGCCCAAGCTCATGGGTGGGGATATCGAATTTTATATTCCCTTAATTGTCTTGACGCGTACGCGATTACCTTGTTGTGATGTATAAGAAGCACCCTAATTCCTTATGCGAAGCGTCACTACACTTCACAAAATCTCATTTTCCATCCGACAACGCCAACATAGGGGTCGTCACCAACTTTTGCTTCAGTTCTTAAAAGCTTTTCTCGCATTTCTCTGTCCATTCAAACTTCTCAGTCTTACGAGTAAGCCGCGTTAAAGGGCTACTATCTTTAAAAACTTGAACGAACCTCCGGTAGTGACCGGCCAATCCTACCTCTGGTAGTTCCCCTAACCATGGTCATCAATTCCTCAGTGGTCCTTTATTCATTCATGTTAGGATCCTCCATGGGATCCTGCTCAGCCACAATCCCTTCTAGGACAACATCCTCAACCGCTACATCCTCAATATGCACATCATTCGGTCCTGCGTTAGGACGCTCTATCGGATCCACAATTCGATCTCCAATTAGTAATAAAACATCATTACGTTGTTACTCCTCAACCTCAAGGTTCGGAGTCCCGCTACCATATACGATAACGAACTACGCCTCTATCACGATATTTATAAGGGTTCCCATAAGGGTTTTAACTGTCAGTACTACGTTAGGTAGCCCGACTATGAACTTGGCAAGAGTTCTTATTATCTTAGTGAACTTATTATCTTAACGGCATATCATCTCTGAGGTTTATAACGCTTAGCTCTGATACCATTTCTGTAACACCCCCAAATCCGGGGTCGGGGATCCAGGTTGTCACGAGTTCCATTTCCCTTATCAATACTTAATCTTAACAGTCAACCAACTACTGCGTACTGTGACCCCACAATATACACACACACACCACAAGTTATAGTCTCAGAGATGAATACCAAAAATAACACAAGTCATTTTATTCCACAATTATAAACCATTTCACCTTAAAAAGGGATTCTGAATAATTTACATATTTTTTGCCTTTATTACAATTCATAAATATACATAAGTCTGGTACAGCGAAATTTGAAAGCCTAGCCTATTGGTAGATCCTACCTCAGCTACACGGCATCAACGCCTACAGGAAACTGCGGATATGAGCAACAAGCCCACCGAAATAATATGTAGAATAATTAACAATATATGAGCATTCTCATAGTACTCGTGAAAGTCTTGGTCAAAAGAAATGAACCAAGTTTGATGGACGAATAAGTAACCTTTTCTAAAGAAATGAACCAAGTTTGGTCAAAAGAAATGAACCAAGCTGATCAGGCAAAGATACCAATAAGTAACCTTTTCTACTAGTAGATGGATGAATTCCCCACTGGTCATCACCCTGGCCGCAATAGGACCTTATGTTGGACTGCCACTCAGCCACTTACGCATTTGATGGACTCCCACTGAGCCACTTACACTTTCATGGACGCCCACTCAGCCCATGTTGCTTATGCCAACTCAAATAGATGAACTTACTTCCCGAACGATGGGCAAGTAATCAAGATGTTTCTCAAAACAGCAACCTCGTTGCGAATGTAAAATACACCACTGAGCCGGATCCCTCAGGTTTTGAGCGAGTATTTAAATCCCCTTCGAAAGGAAGATCTTAAATATAAAAATGAGTTTTGGGATCCGCTCTAACTTTTAAAAATCATTTTGAAGACTCGAAAACATTTTTAAGAATGTTTGGAGTAATGCTGATTTAATGAAATAAATCAGTCCCGATATATTAGAAAATATCTAAATATTATTGGTTAAATAATATTCCCATAAAGAATTAACTTTATAAAAATAATTGAAGTAAAAGTTTTAAAACTCATACTTGAAACGAATATTAAATAACCAAAGATATACTTATACGAAAGTACAATCTTTATTTGAATAATCGAAAATAAGTTCGATTATCGAAACATTATTCTTTAATAAAATAAAGAATATTATTTAATAAATAAGCGGAGTCATAAGTCCTCAAATGAATATTCAAAATAATATTCATTAAATAAAATAAACGGAGTCTTAAGTCCTCGAATGAATATTCAAAATAATATTCATTAAATAAAATAAAAGGAGTCATGAGTCCTCGAATGAATATTCAAGATAATATTCATTAATACAAATAAAGTTATCGAATAAACCTTATTCGATTAATAGTTTTGAAAACTATATATATATATATATATTATACTCGGGAACATCGACTTCCGGTTTAGAAATATGTTCACCTTTGGGTCCCCTATACTAAGGGTATACGCAACTACTGCTTATCTCTAGCATAGGTATTATGCAACTATAAGCATTTAAATCAACAATTAGATATCAAGGTTACGAAACAAGCATGCATATATATACCATATCAACATGCTCCAATATATCGCAAGATTTGCTAATAACAATCATGCATTTATCACAAGATAATGCATATACATATATACATCACAATAACAGTATAACGGGTAGAAAACTTGCCTGAGTGTTCCCGGATAGACTTAAGCTTAGAGTGGGTCCGATAACCTATGAACAACAACATAAGTCGGAATTAAACCCTGGTCGCTTAAGAAACTAGTCTTTAACCAATTAGAGCCCTAACGTTCGCTTTCGCGCTTAACGATTCACTTAAGTCGCTCGAGTACTCTCGGCTCCACAAATTTTAATAAATTAACCATTAAGAGTTCTAAGGCGATTCTTTCGCGAGTACCTTACCAACTGCCTAATCCACTTAACAAAATTGTTTCATACACCAGTTAGTCATTTAAAGTCCTTAACCAAGGTTTCAAAGTAAGGCGAGGGGTAATGGTTCGTTCGCGAAACGCTGTTACTTAAAACGGTCGTTTCTCTTAAACCGTACATCGGATTCAAGCAAACCACATATCAAAACGAAGCTTGAAACATGAACTATCTAATCAAGGCAATGGTCAAAACCTAACAGTGAGTTCACGGGTCCTTATTTCAAGAACAAAAGCAGTCTAAGGTAAATCGGGCATTACGACGGCTATGTTTACGCGATTACCAAATTTGTACAACTCTAAATCAATCCACAATCAACCACAAATCAACCCATAACCACCAATACAACCAAACTCCATCCATACTTCATTACAACAGTCCCAACATCTCAAAATTTTCCAATTTATACTACCCCTAAACATGAACTAAAGCTATACTTAAGTTCACTAACTAATTACCAAGATTTACCATTCCAAAAACATCACAAAACCAACCAATCTCTAAATATACAACACCCATGCCTCTCATGAACCATAACAAAAAAAAATCAAACTTAATACTCAAAGTAAAGTTAGGGTTTGGAGGGGTTATACCTTCCTTGGAGTGTTTAGAGTAGCTAGGAAGCCTTAAGAAGCCTTGAGATAGCTTAGGAATGCTTGGATCTTAAAGGAAATCAAAGAAAATAAATTTAGTAATCTTGAAAATACTATTCATCATCTTCTTCCTTGATTTATTGGAAGAGATTCATGAATAAATAGAAGCTTAAACTCCTAGGATAAGCTTATCTAATGATAAGGAACCTTGGATAATTACCTTGCAATTTAACAAAGATAGAATCTTGATTTTTGGAAATTTCTTCCTTGAAAACATGAAAAAGCCGAGAGCTCTTGCTTGGAAATGAAAAGTCAAGTTTGTGTTTATGATTTGCTTGGCTTGGTTGATGTTGTTTTGTTAATTGGATTATTACCATGGTAAATTTTGTGTGGTTCACAATCAACCAACAACACACTTCTCTTTTGGTCATGCTTAGGTCATCATGCTATGTCATCCTCCCACACTTGTCCTCTTCTTGTTGGTGAGATGACATCACTCCCCACTAACCCTTTGATTAACTCCTAATCACTTGGCTAATGATCGTTGATCTGTTATACGGTTCGCTTAACTTTCGTTCTCGTTTATCATTTGAGGGATCATACCCGGGATCTTATTACCTGGGTTCCCCTAAACCTTTCTCAATATATTATATTCCTTTTATGATCCTCTCTTATAATCCTTGAATTTAAATCCCTTTAATCATGTTACCTTATACTCAATTTTTTCGGTATCTGGTGGATTTTCGGGAAAAATCAAAGTGTTTGGATTTGGATTCTAACGATCTTTACATACACTTATATACCACATAGAGTACTAATAATATCTCAGAAGATCAATAAAAGAACCCCTACATAGTGTGGTATGAAAAGTATTCTTATTCAACATAATCAGCAAAATCACTATTCATAAGGGTTTCAAAAAAATTCCAAATATTGGGGTTATTACAGGTTATTTTTGGACTCCTATATTAAATAAATGAAAAATGTTTGTAGTTAATTTTTTTTTGTTGGGTTGTAATGTAAACTTATTTTATGTGTGTATATTTTAATTTAAATAAAAAATTGTATAAATAAGACTTTTATAGCTCCAAAAAGAGTGTCGTGCAATGTGAGTGTAAAATTTTTAGGTGAGGCATGTTTTGGCACGTGCATATGTAAATAACCGTAGATTTTTTGGGTTCCAAATTTTTTTGTTGTGTTGTAATGTAAACCTATATTTTGAAAAAAATTTAATTTTGAATTAAAAATTTATATGACCAACACTTTTGTAGCTTGGAAAATGGTGTCTTGAGCGGCGAGTGCGTAATTGTCAAGTGGGGCAAATTTGTGCACGGGCATATTTAAATAACCAAAAATTTGTTTAGGTCCATTTTTCTATTGTTTGGTAGGTATGTAAAAAAAATTTGAGTCTGTATGATTAAATATAAAATTTTATTTATTCGAGAAAGGGTGTCATAACGTTAAATATAAAAATGTTAACTGTTAGATGTAGACACAAAATGAATGTGCAATGAGCATTGGAAACCAAAATATTATGATAGAACAAGTAAATAATAAAAATGGAAAACAAGGAAACGGAACCATATTACAAGTAGACTGCTTGTAATAGCAGTAGTACATATGTTTGACAACAAGATCACGTGTTTCAGTGTGGGCGCCCTGGGCATTTCTTACTGAAAGAGATGTGTCCTAAGTCCAATCATGTATGATGATTTAGGAATAACTTTTATGTAATCTGTTTTGATTTCATTGATATTAATAAAAGACTTGATTTGGTTTTATTGCGGGCTTTATCTATTTAAGAGTTTAAATAAGATATACCACAGTTTAGAGTAAAGCTTTTTATGGATTATGATGAGATCATAATAATGAGACCTAAAAGATGATAACTCTAAACTTAAATATTTCCTGGTCGTAGGATTACTAACTGGTAATTAGTAATCCGCAAAGATCGGTACATACTATGATTGCTTCATTATGAAGGATGTCTGTTCTCATAGACATTTGTGTGGTGACACTATAGCTAGTATGTAGGTGCTTATTATAGAATAAGTTCACTGAACATGACTCACACAGCTGAACAGCTGATGGAGTTCATTCACGTGTCAGCAGTTGTTCACATAGTGATAGTTGTACAAGTATCCTTAGACTTGAGGTCATCATAGTCATCTTGTGTACACTGAACTATGCTTTGGTTTAGTTCTTAGTCTCCAGGGGCAATTATAAGGGCTCTACTGGGTATAGGAATTTGTACACGAAGATAGTGTATGATCAATAAAGGATCTACCCCTTCCAGTGAAGGAAGAGAATGTTCAATGCTGATCCACTTATGATAGTTCAGGAATCTCTGGCCAGAGTGAATGAAATTAGAAAGGAGTATCTAATTTACATTAAATAGAACTAAGCATAGTGAATGGGAAAGCAAATGATTAAATAAGATAGGCTTGACACAAGTTCCAAGCCTTGTATTTAATCGTGACATTGCAGGGTAGAAGGAATTGATTGTACGGTAACTACTCACTGAATAGGTTCTTAGTATTCTAAGCAGTGAATGTGTATCATCCCGATAGTCGCGATATGCTGAGAAGTATCCCTCACGATGTAGAATAAATATGATTAATTTATTAATTAATCATATTTAATGAATTAGAGAATTTATATAAATAATGATAAAATAGTTTTATTATTATTTCTTTCTACTACCGGCTTAATATTGAACTTACAGGGTCACACCATAAAAGAGAATGATTTAATGGTGGAGGAATTAATTAATAATGGCTGGTAATTATTTATTTGTGAATAAATAATTAATTAGCAGATTTAATAATTGATTAAATGAGATTTAATTAATTCTTAATATTATTAATTAAGAATTTATTTTTGGAAATTAAATCAAGTGAGAGAATTATTTTTCTAAAGTGTTTAGAAAAGGGATTAATGATTAAAATGTGTTTTAATTATTAGTTAATTGGTTAATAAGAATAATCAATTAAAGGGTTAATAATAATAATATTTTATGGAAAATTTTCAGCTGAAAATTTTCCTATAAATATACTATTATAAACCCTATTTGCCTCAACCCAAATAATTAACCCTAATTCTAAAAGTAGAACAAGAGGAAGACAACTAATTCTCTCAATCTCTTCCTCCTCCATCACATTGTACTCTCGGTGGATACCGGTGGAGTGCTTCACACTTGAGGAACAGCTGCTAGGGATTTCCGTTCATCGTTCTTGTATCGCTATTAAAGACCCTCATCTTTCCATTAACGTAAAGCTTCTTAAGGTAAACATACTGAACTACGAATTAAATATTATTTTTCCCATGGATCCTACGGAGGGTTTCGGTTTTTTTTTAAGATTTAAATTTACGTTTTCGTTGCGTTTATGTGCTAAAAACCCTTCAATGGCATCAGAGCTACTTGCGAAAAGTTTTTAATTCGTTTATGTGTTTAACTGTTTTCGATATATGAGCATGTACGTGATTCGCCATGATTTGATGTTGAAATAATATGCTTATATATGTATGGTTTTGAATATATGATATTCATGTAAGTTGTATAATCATAAGATGATTATGTAATCTGTATATATACTGATATATACATGATTTATGTTTGTTCTAATTATGAGAATCATATTAGATACGGATTCTGAATTGGCTGCTACAGATTTGCTGAAATCTGGGTCTGGTGTCCGATTTACGCAAAGGAATACCCTATTCCATAGGTAAACGAGCGTCTGAACAAAACTGATAGCAAAAGCTATCAACGACTCGTCTGTAAGGCGTTTGACGTCGTTTACTTCCCGCAAACAGTGATTCATGTTTTTCTGATTTGATTCTGATTTTTCTAATTTTTGTCATATTTTTTTTATGATTAGATCATGGATAATATAATATGTTAAGATCAGATTATGTGTTTTAACATGCTTTTATGTGTTGTATGAGCATGGTGGATGGTTATGGCCTTTCGACCTTAGTGTAATGGTTTTGGTTTTGGTTTTGGTTTTAAAGACGACTTGCATGTCGTCAATCTTTGTAATCATAAATCTCGAATGTAACTCGAGTTATTCTTGTAAGTTCATTAGATTAGTTTTACTTTCAATCATGTAATGTAATTGAAGACTCAAGAAGGCTATCCAATGGAGGTGATACAAAGAAGAAGATGAGGCATACAAGAAGTCTAAACAAAGAAGAAGACTTATGTAATAAGTAGTTGTATTTATTTCCATCACCATATTAGAGTGACCTTGATCTTTATCATGAGCTTGATAAAGATCACATAGTATGGGGCCATAACCAAACACATTTACTTTATTGCACTTTATATTTACTTGTTTATTTAATTTTATATATGAGATATATGCCTATGTTTACCATGAGATGATAGATTTAGGTGAACTTAAATCAATATAAGGCGTACTCTAGAAAATTTAGAATATGAATCGTTTCTTGCCTTAACAATAATATTATGAATACAATCATGAGATTCTTGTATTTATGAAACACGTAATTAAATATGAATTTTCAATATTGAGAGAAAGGATGATTCTGTCAAAAGCAGATTTCTATCTGTAAGAAAGGGGTATTAAGTGACGCCTCTTGACAATGCCCCCCCCCCCCCGATCTGGGAATCATCTGATTATCGATTATTGATTTGAAATATTTAATTTAAAAGGAAGAATCTCTTTATAATATGATTATGATTGTAAAATAATATAATCCCTCTAAAATTAAATAATATCAAGTAGTAATTGGCCAATGACACAACGGGCTTGTGTCGGTCAAAGCCTTCCAACATGGTAGAAAGTAGTTCTTATTTTTAAATCATTGTCGTTTCGTGCTACAGCCGAGGGCTTTGATTTTGAAATAAGAAATACTTGTCTATTACATAAAGATGTGTACATTGAATTAGAATGTAAAGGTCGTTACGTGCTACAGTCGTGGGCCGTTGGAGACTGATTCAATTGTACGAAATGTTGGGTTAGACTTGACTTAGAATATTGAGTTTGTCGTGCTACAGCCGTGACTCAATTATTCAAGAGGCTAAAATTTTATTAGGGAATAACATAAGATGTAATTGACAAGAGTTGTCTGCCTATTGAACATCACATGACGTTTCGTGCTACAGCCGAGGTTGTGTGATGGAATGTTGGATCCCTATTCCCACTAGCATTATGAATGCTTAATTTTCACTTAGGGGTTGTATAAATTAGATAAACTAGTGGGAGCCACTTATGAATAAAGACCCGATTCATATAGTGTTTTGAAATGAAATTGAATATTTGCTAAGTGTTGTTATGTGTTCATCATTTACAGATTTACTATATTCGTTATGTCTTCTGCACTATCACTCCGGAGTATACTAGATGCTCACAAGTTGACTGGTCCTAATTTTGCTGACTGGCTTCGAAACTTGAGAATTGTTCTCAGGGTTGAGAAGCTGGAATATGTGTTTGACTCACCTAAGCCTACTGAACCTGCTTGCGATGCACATAATGATGAACATGTTGTGTATCGTAAGTGGATAGATGATGCAAATGTTGCTCAATGCATCATGCTAGCTTCCATGAACATTGAGCTACAGAAGCAACATGAGCATATGGATGCTCACACTATCCTAATGCTTCCACAAGAGTTGTATGATGTGGCAGGGAGGACAGCTCGATATGAGATATCGAAGGAACTGTTCGATTGTAGGATGTCTGAGGGATCATCTGTGAATGACCATGTACTTAAGATGATCAATTTGATTGAACGTCTTGGACAACTTGGTTTTGCCATGGATGGGGAGCTGAGCCAAGACTTGGTCTTGCAATCACTTCTGAGTTCGTTCTCGCAGTTTGTTGTTAACTTTCACATGAATAAGCTGGATGTCAGCCTGCCTGAACTCCACAACATGTTGAAGACTGCGGAATCAAATTTTCCCCCTAAGAAGAGTTCTGTTCTTCTAATTGGTGAAGGTTCCAATCCTAAGAAAAGGAATAAGAACCCTTCCAAGAAGAAGAAAGTAGGTGAGAAAAAGCCGGTTCCACCAAAAGCTGAAGACCCCAAGAGCAAAGTTGTTTGCTTTCACTGTAACAAGGTGGGGCACTGAAAGAGGAACTGCAAGGTTTACCTTGCAAAATTGAAGAAGAATAAGGGTAGTGAGACTACCGCTTCTGATTCAGGTATGTTCATGATCGAAGTTAATATGTCACTAAGTCAAATTTCTACTTGGGTATTAGATACCGCCTGTGGTTCTCATATTTGCAATTCGTTGTAGGGACTAAGGAGAAGTAGGACTCTTGAAGAAGAGGAGGTGATTCTACGGATGGGAAATGGAGCAAGAGTTGCTGCTGAAGCTGTAGGATCATTTCATTTATATATGCCTACGGGCAAGACTATTGTTCTAAATAATTGTTATTTTGTTCCCTCGATTGTGAGGAATATTATTTCTATTCCATGTTAGACTTGGCTGGATTTTCGTTTGTTATTCAGAATAATAAATGTTCAATTCTTAGAGATAACGTTCTTTATGGAAGTGGTATTTTAAATAATGGTCTGTATGTATGTGACGTAGAGCATGATTTACTATAAATTGAACATACTAATAAAAGAAAAAGGGATGATGAAAATCTCACTTTCTTGTGGCACTGCGGACTTGGTCATATTAGTGAAAATAGACTGTGAATATTGCATAAGGAAGGGTTACTTGACCCCTTTGATTTTGAATCATATCCTACATGCGAGTCTTGTCTATTGGGTAAAATGATCAAATTTCCATTTAGTGGACATGGAGAGAGGGCTACAGATTTGCTAGGATTGGTACACACAGATGTATGTGGACCAATGTCTACGCAAGCCATGGGTGGATTTTCATACTTTATTGCTTTCAAAGATGATCGATCTAGATTCAGATATGTGTATTTGATAAAACACAAGTCTGAAACCTTTGAAAAGTTCAAAGAATATAAGTATGAAGTGGAGAAACAAACCAAACATAATATTATAACTCTTTGATCAGATCGAGGTGGTGAATACTTGAATGGAGAGTTTCTAGCTTATCTCAAAGAAAATGGTATAGTCTCCCAGTGGACTCCTCCATATACTCCACAGTTGGATGGGGTATCTGAAAGGATAAATCGAACTTTGTTAGACATGGTTCGGTCTATGATGAGCTATGTAAATCTTCCAGTATTCCTGTGGGGTTATGCATTGGAAACCTCAGCATATTTACTGAATAAGGTGCCTTCCAAATCTGTTCCTCAAACTCCATATGAGATATGGAAAGAAAGGAAACCGAGTCTTAAACACGTTAAGATTTGGGGATGTCCAGCTTATGTCAAGAAAGTTGACCCAGATAAGCTGGAATCTCGATCTGTAAAATATAATTTTGTGGGATATCCTAAAGAGACTTTAGTGTATTACTTTTACACCGATCATCGAGTGTTTGTCTCCAGACATGCTACCTTCTTGGAAAAGCAATTTATCCTTGAAGGAAACAGTGGGAGCAAAATTGAACTTGATAAAGTTCAAGAAGCACAAACTACTACGGATCAAGTGGAAACACCTGTTCAGAATGAACAACCATCTGTGGAACAGCCCATTCGTAGGTCAGGGAGAGTGTCTCGCCAACCTGAGAGGTATTATGGCCTTGTCATTGAGAATGGCAATGAGTTACCAATCATTGATGATGACGACCCTGTGACCTATAATGAGGCTATGAGTAGTGTTAACTCAGAGAAATGGCATAGTGCCATGAAATCCGAAATGGAATCTATGTATACCAACCAAGTATGGACTCTGGTTGAGGCGCCTGAAGGTGTTAAGCCTATTGGGTGCAAGTGGGTATACAAAAGAAAGATTGGAGCAGATGGGCAGGTGGAGACCTATAAGGTCAGGCTCGTTGCAAAAGGATTCAGACAAAGGCAAGGGATTGACTTTGATGAAACTTTTTTGCATGTAGCCTTGTTAAAATCAATTCAGATTTTGCTTGCGATTGCTGCTTACTACGACTATGAGATCTGGCAAATGGACGTGAAAACGGCCTTCCTCAATGGGAAACTTGAAGAGGAAGTGTATATGACACAGCCAGAGGGTTTTCTTTCCAAGGGAAATGAACACCTAGTGTATAAGATGCTGCGAACCATATAAGGTTTAAAGCAAGCTTCTCGTAGATGGAACATCCGTTTTGATGAGACAATCAAAGAGTTTGGTTGAATCAAAAACATAGATGAACCATGTGTCTACAAAAAGGTTAGTGGGAGCGCGGTAACATTTCTTGTATTGTATTGAAAGAGGAGACGTCAAGAGAGTTGACACACATAACAACGTAGCAGACCCACTCACAAAGCCACTTTCTCAAAGTCACTTTGATTGTCATAAAGACAAGATGTGTATTAGATACCAGAGTGATTGGCTTTAGTACAAGTGGGAGATTGAAAGAGATGTGTCCTAAGTCTAATCATGTATGATGATTTAGGAATAACTTTTATGTAATATGTTTTGATTTCATTGATATTAATAAAAGGCTTGTTTTGGTTTTATTGCGGGCTTTATCTATTTAAGTGTTTAAATAAGATATATCATAGTTTAGAGTAAAGCTTTTTATGGATTATGATGAGATCATAATAATGAGACCTAAAAGATGATAACTCTAAACTTAAATATTTCCTGGTCGTAGGATTACTAACTGGTAATTAGTAATCCGCAAAGATCGGTACATACTATGCTTGCTTCATTATGAAGGATGTTTGTTCTCATAGACATTTGTGTGGTGACACTATAGCTAGTATGTAGGTGCTTATTATAGAATAAGTTCACTGAACATGACTCACACAGCTGAACAACTGATGGAGTTCACTCACGTGTCAGCAGTTGTTCACATAGTGATAGTTGTACAAGTATCCTTAGACTTGAGGTCATCATAGTCATCTTGTGTACATTGAACTATGCTTTGGTTTAGTTCTTAGTCTCTAGGGACAATTATAAGGGCTCTACTGGGTATAGAAATTTGTACACAAAGATAGTGTATGATCAATAAAGGATCTACCCCTTCCAGTGAAGGAAGAGAATGTTCAATGTTGATCCACTTATGCTAGTTCAGGAATCTCTGGCCAGAGTGAATGAAATTAGAAAGGAGTTTCTAATTTACATTAAATAGAACTAAGCATAGTAAATGGGAAAGTAAATGATTAAATAAGATAGGCTTGACACAAGTTCCATGCCTTGTATTTAATCATGACATTACAGGGTAGAAGGAATTGATTGTACGGTAACTACTCACTGAATAGGTACTTGGTATTCTAAGCAGTGAATTCGTATTATCCCGATAGTCGCGATATGCTGAGAAGTATCCCTCACGATGTAGAATAAATATGATTAATTTATTAATTAATCATATTTAATGAATTAGAGAATTTATATAAATAATGATAAAATAGTTTTATTATTATTTCTTTCTACTACCGGCTTAATATTGAACCTACAGGGTCATACCATAAAAGAGAATGATTTAATGGTGGAGGAATTAATTAATAATGGCTGGTAATTATTTATTTGTGAAATAAATAATTAATTAGCAGATTTAATAATTGATTAAATGAGATTTAATTAATTCTTAATATTATTAATTAAGAATTTAATTTTGGAAATTAAATCAAGTGAGAGAATTATTTTTCTAAAGTGTTTAGAAAAGGGATTAATGATTAAAAGGTGTTTTAATTATTAGTTAATTGGTTAATAAGAATAATCAATTAAAGGGTTAATAATAATAATATTTTATGGAAAATTTTCAGCTGAAAATTTTGCCTATAAATATATTATTATAAACCTTATTTGCCTCAACCCAAATAATTTACCATAATTCTAAAAGTAGAACAAGAGGGAGGCAACTAATTCTCTCAACCTCTTCCTCCTCCATCACATTGTACTCTTGGTGGATACCGGTGGAGTGCTTCACACTTGAGGAGCGGCTGCTAGGGATTTCCGTTCATCGTTCTTGGATCGCTATTAAAGACCTCCATCTTTTCATTAACGTAAAGTTTCTTAAAGTAAACATACTGAATTACGAATTAAATATTATTTTTCGCATGGATCCTGCGGAGGGTTTCGGTTTTTTTTTAGATTTAAATTTATGTTTTCGTTGCGTTTATGTGCTAAAAACCCTTCACTTACTACGCTTGGTGCGACCTTCTTGGTTACATACACTACATTTCTTTCCAGACCGCGGACCATCAATCTCCGTTCGGATCCGCACCGATTTTCCCTTATCCCCGCGCTTTTTCTTTAGCTTTTTCAAGGGGACGGAGCCCGGTTTACGTCCCTATGGCCCATTTCGCAAGTACAGGAACCGGTAGGTGTAAAAAGAATAGGCTTAGGAAAATGAATGAACAAATATTTGTCCGTCCCTCGCATTGAATGCTTCGTGTTCCGTTTTACACCTGTTTGGCTGTTTCCCTGTGAACGCATATGCTCACTCTCTCCCTCAAATTTTTTCTCGATTTCTATTTCCCCCACAATGTCCGATCCATAATACTAAAATAATATAATATTAACATTATTCTAATATCAAAATTATATTATTTATAAAATCTAACTCCAATCTATTTACGCTATATCTTACATTAAGGGTTTGCTCCCAAGTTGTTATTATGACATGGAGTAAGCGTAGAAAAAGTATTTTCATCCCAAGAATAGGATAAAAATTTTACAGGAAAAATATATAAAATTTACATTAATCACCTTTTATTTTGGTTTATTTTTAAAAATTCGGGAGTACGATTAAGAATACAAGTGAAATCATTTTACTTATTTTACACTTATTTTTCATCATTTTTAAAACTCGGGAGTAAATAGTAAATGTCTAAATAAGGATGTGATATTTTTTTTCAAAAATAAATAGCTTATTTGGATATAACAGGATATAAATGGAATATAATGGGAATAAATTTATTTTTGTTAGTTAATGTAAGGAAATAGTAGGAATTAGGAATTGTAAAAAGTACACCAAATGTATTTTTGACATCAAATTTGATTTACTATTTATTTAGTGTAATTTTGACACTATTATAATGTGCGATTGGAGTTAATTTTGCACCAAAACTTATACTATTATAATGTTATAATGTCCGACCGAAGTTGCTTCTATTAATTCATTTTTATTTCTTACTTTTAAGGAATTTAATTTATTATTTTGCTAATTAAGGAATATAATCTTATCTTATTATAGTTTTACCTTCTTTTGTCTCTTCCCTTTTTTTCTCCTAGATCAGGAATGTTGCTCGAGAAAATAGGATTTAGGGTAACGACTAAACTTGAGCTAATAAAGGGATTTTTTTTTAATTTCTAACCAGTGTTTGAGCAAATTAATGGCAACAAAAAAATAACATTAATTATTTAAAACTGGTCGCACAATTTAAAGTGTTTTATCATTTTCAAAATCAAATTATGAGACTGGTACCATAATTTATATATAATATTTATATAATTTAAATATACATATACATATATTCAATTATTAAAACTAGTTGCACATATACAAATACATATAATTAGTGTTACAAATTATATATAAATTATTAAATTGTGCGACTAGTTTTAATAATTAGTGTTATTTTTTGTTGTCATATACTCAATTAGTTATAATACATATATAAATTGTGTATATGTATATTTAAATTATATAAAAATTAAAAATAACCCCACTTAATTTTTACAAAAAAAAATTTTGTTGTCATATATTTAATTAAAAGTTTTTTGATATCAAAAATCTTTTCATTGGAGCAACATTTATAAGTGAAAGTTATACATTTTTTAAAAAAAAATTATGAGTTATAAATTTATATATATATTATATATATTGATTTATGGAGTATAAATTTATTAAAACAGTTCCATATGTTTCTTATTATTGAAACGAAATCGTAACAAACCGTTAATATTCTTGGCAAGAAAAACCAAATCATTTTTTATTGATTCAGTTTCAATTTTTTATATTCTCTTTCTTGAATTGTTTTATTTAATTTTTCGATCTTTTAATTTTAAAGTAATTAAATATCGTACAAAGGGGAAAAATAATTATTTGAGTACATGTGCATAAATTAGTATGTCAAGAAGAAGCTGCGTCGCCAATCACGTTAAATTGCAAATTAAATCCTTGTAAATACATATTCAGTTGAATTAAGAGTCGTTATGGGTGTGCACAGATCGATTTGGTTCGGTTTTTACCGAAAATCGTTACCAAACCATATATGTTGGTTTGATTCGGTTTCTATCTAATAACCGTAACTGAACCATACGGAACGGTTTTTTCGATTCAGTTAACTGTACATCGGTTTCAGTTTTTTTTGGTTTTTAATTTTAAAAAATAAAATTTTATGATAATATAAGAAATAATTACCGTCATTTTACCATTATATTTAGTCCATCAACTTCATAATCTAGAAATTAAGAAATTCAATTAATTATATAATATATGATGAAACTGAACAACATTCTGGAAAGGTTGTTGATAGCGAGAGAATAAACATATAAAATAAGGACATGGCAAGAGAAGAGTCAATACAACAAGCAGCAGGCATGTACCGGTTTATTTCGACTACTAAGATTATGTATAGTAAATAATTTATTATAAACATTTAATAATATATTATACATACATAATTATAATAAATTAATAAATATTATTAGCGGTTTGACTTTTTGGTTCGGTTTTGAGAATGAAACCGAAACCGTAACCTAACCGTTATATCGGTTCGGTTCGATTTCAATTTTTGTCGGTTTCGATTTTTTAGGTATGATTTTTCGATTTTTTTACTCGATTTTTCGATTTTAGGTTGCTCACTCCTAAGAGCATATGCACCGCCAACATCAAAAAAGCAATTAATCACCATTTTCAATTTTGTCCTCCAAAAACAGAATGCACCGCATGTGTTTGTACTCCATCAATTATTGATGGAGCATTCATTCGGCAGCCTCTCCATTAATTAATAAAGGAGTGATTAATGGCCATCAAATAGTGGGGCCTACACAAATGTACTCATTTTCTATTACTTTTCTTACTTTACTCAACTCCAGTACACACATATATAACGGCTATAAAATTGTAACAGCTATAATTTTATTCCTAATAGCTATAATTTTAACTTTTAACGGTCATATATTTTTGCCTATAAAATACAATTTTGTGATTCAGTTGTAACATAAATTTTTACACACTCAAATTCTTCCCAGATTTTCTATTTTCTATAAATACATATTTTACAGAAATGAGTACTAATCGGCTCCCTTCCGAAGATTTACAATTATATGTTTCGTGGGCTCGACAATCTGTTGATCCCATCACGGGTCGATATTCAAACAAGAATAATTTATGGGGGCGAATTCATGAGGATTATTCAAAACATTGGTGTGGAACTCCGGAGAATCCTTATGTCGAACCTCGTTCAAAAGTTGTTCTTGATTCGCACTTTGCACCGTTGAAGAGGTCACTAAAAAAATGGCAATGTGCCAAAAATCAAACTAGTAGGCTTAGTGCAAGCGGAACCAATTTGGTGGATGAGGTAAGATTTTTATTTATGTATTTATTTAAATATGCTTTTATATTATTTGTGTGAGAACTTAGAATCAAAAATTTGTTATTTTTTCAGACAACTCAGGCTCAAGGACTATCTTTTGCCATTGACATGAAACACCATCATTGGGCTATTTCCTGCGATGACTTTATCAAACACGGGAGACTGGCCTAGAACGTTAATATCATTTGAGCTCCAGGTACACCGAATAAAGCGTGCCACACCCAAGTGTCGTATGAAACGACAGCCTCTAGAATGATAGTAGGGCGTCCTTTTCGGCCACTATAAGCCCCACCCCATCCGCTTGGACAATTCTTCCATTCCCAATGCATACAATCAATACTTCTAGTCATACCTGAAAATCCCCTTTGTTCTCCCCTGGCTAGAAGTATTCTTAAATCTGCAGGTGTTGGAGCCCGAAGATACTTTTCACCAAAGAGTCCTTCCACTTGCTGGCAAAATTTTTTCATGCACTCAAGTGTAGTTGATTCTGCCATTCTACAAATTTCGGCACATTAATCAGCTGATGCACCATAAGCTAGCATTTGTAATGTAGCAGTCATTTTTTGTTGGGGTAGCAACCCTAATAATCCAATTGCATCTGCTTTTTGATGCCAATAGGAATCTTGAGTGCAAAGAGCTGTCATGATGCGATTGAAAACATGAGTACACATTCTATACCTTCGACGAAAGTCATTTTCACTGAATATTGGACGATCAACGAAGTAATCTTCCATGAGATTTTTTCCTCTGGATAGCCTTTGTCTATGATGATTGAGAGATTTGTCAGGCCGTGAGCCGCGTCCTTGTGGTTCGTCTGAAGTATCGATGAAGTCCATCACAATTACCGCTTCGGTCACCATGGTATTCATGATTTCAGACTCTTCTCGACTGTGTTGTTGCCTCTGACTCAACAATCTTTTTAATGCATTCATCACGATAAAAAATTGTAGTGATTTTGAGATACTATAATCAGAGATTATGATATTATTAATAGATAAAGTCTATATCTATAGATTTAGATCAAGACACGTGTCATTACGTGATTCAACAAAATCTTATCAAGAATTTAAATTTATCCACAATCTTATCAAAAATTTAAACTTATCCAAAAATCCGTAATTCAATATATTGTGTGAGACCATTAAATAATAAAGATGAATATGAATTTATGATATAAAAACATAATTATTTATTTGATGAATAGTAACCGATGAATTGATGGAGTTCTATGGGTGTATAAAAAGTAAGCAAAATAATTGATTTATCATGAATAATAACTAACTTCATCAATTAAATCTATGAATTGTTGAATTGATGGCCCTCATGGGTGCGTACGCGGGAAGAGTCATTACATCAGTACTCGTTACATCCCTACTCACGACTTTTTGTACTTTAACAAGAAATTCAACGGCGACAATCTGACACAAGCCAAGAAACCAAACAATTGAAAACTAACAAATGGCATAAAACTGGTTTATCATGTTTATGCCCCTCTTGCTTCCGCTAGCCATTTTAGCTGGGGCATAATCCAAAGCCTAAAATTTTAAAATAAGTAATTTAAACTTAAAACGAATAAGTAATTTAAAAATAATAAGTAAATTAATATTTATAAATTATATAAATATTTGGATAATTTTATTTATAAATTAGATTTTTTAACTTAAATAAATTAAGATAATTAATTTTTAAATATAATTATCTCAATTCATAAATTTTAAATTAGATTAATATTTAAAACATAAAATTTAAAATTAAAGTTAATAAAAAGACAAAAAATTAAAATAATTTGAAAAAAAAAATACATGACTACTAATATTTTACTTATCAACTTATAAATTATAAATTAAACTTATAATTTCGGTTGACAAATATTTATCGATAAATTAAATTGTTATGGATTTATAAATCAAAAATAACTTACAAATAATGACACGAAACAGATCCAGAGTATGTTGCCTCTTGCTCTTGCCCCATCCCAATTTCTATTATCCAGCTTTTTTGCTTGCCCCCATGTTTTAGAAACAAGTTCTTGTTCGTAGGTAGACATAGACCACAGCAAAATCCAGAGCCATAGATAAATACACTTGATTCTTGTTCACCTGCGTGCCCTTGTTTCTTTCAAGTTCCAAATTTAATTTTGTAACTGCTGCTACCAAGAAAGGCATGACATTTATATCACACTTCCAGCATACCGACGTGTCTCACCCTCAAATTAGTGATACAAGTCCCATGACCCAAAGAAAATGTAAAATAGTATGGCGACATGATTCGAAAAAAAGAAAAAGTGTCACCCTCTTTACATTGTGTTCTTTTGCTTTATCGAACCTCTCCGACTGAAATTGGGATATAATTTGTATTTTGTTTAACCCCTCATTTTGTTTATCCATTTCAATCACAACCGTCGAATCTTCTTTATCAAATAATCAGAGCCGTTGGGTCCAAATATCATGTTCGAATCCCGTCAACAACAAAAATTTATATTATTATTTATAAAAATACACATAAGTTATCAGTTTCGAATCCCGTTAACAACAAATATTTATATTATTGTTTATAAAAATGCATATAAATTTTCAGGTTCGAATCTCATCAACAACAAATATTTATATTATTATTTATGAATAAGATCTCATCATCAATCATATACTATTTATACTATTTGAACTTAACTTGAAATTATAATTATACAATCATTATTTAGTAGTTAATCATTTATATAAAATTTTAATCAAAATATATAAAATAATAAAAATGAAAATATGTAAATATTAACCGAGACCCATGTATCGCATGGGTCGTAAGCTATACTACACTATACTACAATAATCGGAATGAGCTATAATTTGTAGTTTGGTTAACCCTCATTTTAAATACTAAAAAAATACACTTCACAAGTTTTCGGGTTCGAATCTCGTCAATAACAAGCATTTATATTATTATTATAAAGATACATATAAGTTATTAGGTTCGAATACTCTTAACAACAAATATTTATATTATTATTTATAAAGATGCATATAAGTTTTCAAGTTCGAATCACCAACAACAAATATTTACATTATTATCTATGAATAAGATCTAATCAATGACATACTATTTAAAATTAAAAAAAAAAAGAGTTGGTGGAAATCAAAGATCAAGATCAACACAACAAATCTCTCACTTGAATGACCAAGATTCACCAACTCTACCCTAAACTCTATTTTTTAGCTATAAATACCTTCATTTCCCCTTTGTAATCTAGACTTTAGTTTGATGTTAGTTTACCCTAATTTTAGTAGTAACCTCTCTTTTTATGTTTTAGATCCAGTTTTCAATTCTCAAGCTTTCAATTATTGTAAACACTCTTCTCGGTTAATGTTATTCAAGTCATCTTATTGCATCTTCTCTTTATTTTTATATCTTGTTATTTTTATTTTGGGTTATGATATCTTTCAAAATCTCACAAATTACACCTTCAACAAATAATATTCAAGTTACAGTGAGATTCAGCATAATTTTAGCACTGCAAAATTTATACAACCTTTCTTCTCAGCAAAAAGAAAAACACAAGGCACTACCACTACCACTACCACTTCAATTTTAACTTTGATATAATTCTTAGCATTCAACTTCTGCATACTTTAAAATAAAAATGAACAAGAGCTACATAGTACCTTCCACTGTCTTGCTTTCTCAAGCTCAATAATGTTAGCAATCTCGGGATCAACAACCTCGATTTCTGAGCATTCAATTGCTTTGGCCACCGTAATTAATTTGTAATTTGGTTAACTCTCATTTTGGTTATCCCTTTTCATCACGACCGTCAGATCTTCTTCATCAAATAAATGGACTATACTTTGTAGTTTGGTTATCCCTTTTCATCACGACCGTCAGATCTTCTTCATCAAATAATCAGAGCCGTTAGATCCAAATATTAAAAAATACACTCCACAAGTTCTCAGGTTCGAATCCCGTCAACAACAAACATTATATTATTATTATTATAAAGATACATATTCTAAAGATAAATATAAGTTCTCAGGTTCGAATCTCCTTATCAACAAACATTTATATTATTATTTATAAAGATGCATATAAGTTTTCAGGTTCGAATCTCACCAACAACAAATATTTATATTATTATTTATGAATAAGATCTCATCAATGATATACTATTTATAATATTTGAACTTAACTTGAAATTATACACAATGAAAATATAATTATATAATAATTATTTAATATTTAATTATTTATATAAAATTTAAATATAATTATATAAAATAAAAATAAAAATATATAAATATTAGTCAAGACCCGTGCATTGCACGGGCCGTAAGCTAGTATATATAATCCACAATCTGCTATTAATACAAACAAAATAAATGCGTGTATGCGAAAAATAGAGTAATAAACTACGAAAAATAAATGAAAGGATATAATGAAGACGTTCTCGAGTCCAGTCGTATAACTGTCTCCTTAAATCTATTACGGCCCTCGTCGTATTTGCGAGTCGCTAGCCTCCCATGATAAAACAAGAAGACATCGGTGTTGTACGAACATCACCTTCGGCGAACTATAACGGACCAAGAAACTATCACCGGACTAGAGAGAGAGAGAAGGCAGGGTTTTGTTTAAGAGGCGGTTATGGTGTATCGAAAATTGACTAAATAACCCTAAACCTAATACGTTATTATATAGGCTCGAGGAAACGTGTGCGCTACTACACGAGTAATTAATTAATCGCGTTAATTAATCAATCAAATTTGTAATTGAATATGATTATTATCACATCAAATCATTTATAATAATCCGTAATCAAAATGAATCAAAATTATTAAAGCCCAAGCCCAGTGGAAATTATATTAGCAAAATTAGTCCGTGATTATTCGGGCCAATTTCCTGCTACATTTGTGTCCGCACGTTGCACACGCGGGCAAACTCGAAGGCTTCACAAGTCTCGGATTGCCCCTCGACATCCCATGATTTGCACCCCCCTGCGTGCGCACGTAGGTGTTGGAGCAATACATGAGTAACACATTTGAACACTACATAAGTGTTTTTCTATATAAAGCTATGTATGCTCCTTTGCAAAATCAATGTGGGACTTTCTTTTTCTTCCACAAATTTCCACTACTAAGAGATTAATTTTGGACGATCATATCTCATCCATCTCTTAGCCATTTTGAGTGATTCAAAGTGCCTCAGAAAGATCTCTCGGATGAGAACGCATTCCAAGTGTCACTCGTTGCGCGCACACAACATTCGTCCACTCAAATTATGACTCAAATTGACTTGACAATATGGGACTACTACCCGCATTTTCCAACAATAGATCCCCCACATGGATGAGATTGATGTTTTCCAGGGACGAAACTAGAAATTCAAATAAAGGGGGGCTTGACAAGTTACTAGTCAAGTTTCACCACTAAAATATCGGCAACCCAAGCGGTAACAAGAAGTAGAATGGTACAGTATGGTATTTAGCCATTTGATTATACTTATTTAATCCCTAGAAATCAAATAGAAGTTGGGCTTATACATGGTTGGGCTATAAAATATATAAATAAGTATATGTAGTAATTTTTTTTCTTAAAATCAACCTGGGCTTAAGCCCAGTAGAGCCCTTCTATAACTCCGTCTCTGATATTTTCAGTAGCACACACCAGATAGACAGACGCGGAGTTTGACTTGGTGATAGTTTCTTCGATCAGATATAGAATATGATAGGTAGATAATGCTCCTTGAACCTTCGCTCGAATAAGCATACCGACTTTACTGGTAGACAGTAGGCATGCTTGTCCTTGAACTGTTCGAATGTTTGTGTAAACGATGATATACTTATCACTATATCTTTTCTGACTCGTTCAGTTCTCATAAGTATGTCCATTTTGGCAATGAAACATCATCCTGGTTCTGCAGGAGTTTCTAAAGAATTGTACCTCGCAATTCTCCTTTGAAGCGACCCCACTTCTCTCCCACATAGGTGATCTTTATCTTATTGGGTAACCTGCATTTACTAAACTGAATTACATGTGTTCACTCCTGAACTTCATGTATTCGCCAAAAGATCATTAAAAGCTCAAAAGCTTAACCTCGTACCAAACGAGTCTCACTATTTCCTCACCATAGGAACAAGCCAGTGGTTTCCCCCACAGTGATTTGGTCATCATGATTTAGCTGGCCCATTGGTTGGGTGTCCACCATGACTCCGTTAAGCAACAGGCTTAAGGCCCATTCCTCTCGATGATTTCTCATCCACTTCTCTTGATAACCCTTTGATTAGCGGATCTGCGATATTATCATTTAACGGTATATAGTCAATAATGATAATTCCAACTGAGATTAATTGTCTAATGGAACTATGTCGTCGTTGTATGTGACGAGACTTTCCATTATACATCGTGCTTTGTGCTCTACCAATAGCGGATTGACTGTCACGGTGTATCCCTATTATAGTCACAGGCTTTGGCCATCTTAGAATATCCTCTAAAAATTGGCGTAGATATTCAGCCTCTTCGGCGTATTTATCTAGTGCCACAAACTCAGCTTCCATCGTGGAATGAGTTATCATAGTTTTCTTTGAGGATTTCCATGAAATTGTCGCACCAGCTATCGTAAACACATAGCCACTCATAGACTTTAGAGCCTTCTTACTAGATATCCAGTTTGCGTCAGTATATCGCTCTAATACTGTTGGATATCTTTCATAGTGCAGTCCATAATCTCGAGTTCTTCTCAAGTATCTCAGTACCTTTATGATCGCTTTCCAGTGATCAGCTCTTGGATTACTCGTAAACCTACTCAACTTGTTGATTTAATATGCAATGTCTGGTCTTTTACAACTCATTGGGTACATCAGACTCCCAATTATCCTCAAGTATTCCAACTTGGAAACCGCTACACCTTTTGTAACACCCCCGTCTTAAATTTAGAAGGGAGATATTACTTAAAATCCAAAATCTTGCCAACAGAGCACTAATATATTTCTAACAATAATTTAACAGTCTAAAATCTCCAAAATAATATTAAATCTCCAAAATGTCTAAACTAATAATATAAATATAGAAATCTCTAATTAAATAATTAAGTTTAGATAATGATAAAGTCCGAAATCCTAAACAATAAATGAGGTAGCTCTCCATCACACAGTCCCAGATCCCCCTAAGCACCTGCCAGAAAAACGAATACGGCATGAACCAAACGCCCAGTACGGATTTGGAATACAATTTATAAAACAGAAAATCAGAAATTAATATTTCACAGCTTATAATAAAAATAATAATTTTAAAACAATCATGGCTGAAATAACGAGGGGTTAGGATATTTCATACCGAGATCAGAATAGATACAAATACACACATCATAGGGTACCTAATGCGTGCAACAGAATAGTTACCGTGTACGGTATATACAACGTCCCCATAAATCAAATCACAAATTAAACTCTGGGTGCACTCACGTATCCTGAACAAATATCAAATGCGCAAAAACTCCTCCCAAGAGCTAACAGAAGGATACGCCGTGACCAATCACACTGTCACAAAAGTGTCATGTCACTGGTGTTGCAATGACATGGTTATAGTACCCCCACAGCTGGTTAACTCGGTATACCCTATATCTCTAAGGGTTCAAATAAAAATATTCTCGCAAAATTTAAAAATCACCTGAGACAATTAATTCAGATTTTCAAAGCAGAGGGTGTCAAAAATAATTTTTGAAAACCGCATAAACAGATATTTAAAATTTCCAAATCAATTTTAAAACAAATTTCGGAAGTCAGAAAAAGTCAAATCAAATATTGAATGAGCAGGATACAGAAGAACTGAACGAATCAAATATTTTTAAATGCTAAGAGGAGTAGCGCTGAATAAAAAGGGGACAAAATATGTACCTCGAATATCGCCATTAAAACACTAACGAAATATGCAATTGAGTCGCTAAATTCCCAACCCGCGATCTAAATACAAAATTATAATTTAAGATTAATATATAAAATTAATAATCATTTATTAATTATTACTACCTATAATTTATTCATATAATTTCTTTTTTTTAATTGAAATATAGTTGCAATGCTCGTAGCTAAGGACAATATATGATATTGGATTTAACACCATTAACTAGATTAATACAATTACTATATTATATAATTAAACATAAATTCGGTATAGTCAGCAAAGCAACAACACTTCATGTCACCAACTCTAATACATTAATGCAAACACATAGCATACATCTTGTTTGAGAGCAACTAAATTAGAATAGTTACCGGATCAAATTATTAGATATATAAATAACTAACTACAATAAAATAAATATACACATACCTGATTAAAAGTCGTAATGGCAGCTAATATGCATAAAATAATTAATTAATAATATAACTAATAAATATAGGATACAAAAATCAAATAAACATATTTTTTGATAAATCTAATGTCATACTAATAGTAATTTGATAAATTCAAGTTGTCCAACAACTCAAATTACCATACCTTAGTATATATAATTAAAATTAAATAATGGCTCACAAAGATATAATATGATTTCACGAAGCAAATTGACTAAATTGACATTAGGGCGGTGGATAAAACATAGGTGCAAATAAACATGTAATGGTGATTAACTAAATTAACACTTATTATGTATTATAAAACTTTACTAGCACCTAATTATATACATAAAAATTGAACAGGGTAGTAATTATAAAGAGTACTACACATCAACAATTAAGTCGTGCAAAACAGGACTGGGCAGGAAGATACAAAAAAACAGAGCATATATTCTCATAGAGTGAAACTTTAAAACAGTTCACAAGATTATAGTATATAATACCTGGTTGTCTAGTTTATAATTGGCAAAATAAGCACAGAACAATCACCACACCTATGGTCTCCTCTCGACTGCGCCGGGAAGAACTTTTCTTAAGGGTTTGTATTATGTAAATATAAAGTGAGACCTAACAAGGATTTATATACCAGAAGCCTAAATAACTAAATATGCCCAAAACTAATTATGAATCATCTAAGGTCCATTTTTATTAATTTTATTTATTTCTAAGTAGCAGATGTGCTGAATATTTATATATAAATTTTATGCAACTCCTTTTTTTAATCTAATTACTAACTCAAAATAAATATTTTCATAACTCGTATTCTAGTTCAAATGCTTCTTGTTATTATTATTATTATTATTATTATTATTATTATTATTATTATTATTATTATTATTATTATAAATTCTTGTATATTACACTTTTGTTCTTGGATTGATATTGAAAGAGATATGTCCTAAGTCCAATCATGTATGAGGATTTAGGAATAACTTTTATGTAATCTGTTTTGATTTCATTGATATTAATAAAAGGCTTGTTTTGTTTTTATTGCGGGCTCTATCTATTTAAATGTTTAAATAAGATATACCACAGTTTAGAGTAAAGCTTTTTATGGATTGTGATGAGATCATAATAATGAGACCTAAAAAATGATAACTCTAAACTTAAATAGTTCATGGTCGTAGGATTACTAACTGGTAATTAATAATCCGCAAAGATCGGTACATACTATGCTTGCTTCATTATGAAGGATGTCTGTTCTCATAGACATTTGTGTGGT
Source organism: Apium graveolens (assembly GCF_009905375.1). Classification (NCBI taxonomy): domain Eukaryota; kingdom Viridiplantae; phylum Streptophyta; class Magnoliopsida; order Apiales; family Apiaceae; genus Apium; species Apium graveolens. The sequence continues at coordinate 237,455,707 of NC_133650.1, read as the reverse complement.
GACACTATAGCTAGTATGTAGGTGCTTATTATAGAATAAGTTCACTGAACATGACTCACACAGCTGAACAACTGATGAAGTTCACTCACGTGTCAGCAGTTGTTCACATAGTGATAGTTGTACAAGTATCTTTAGATTTGAGGTCATCATAGTCATCTTGTGTACACTGAACTATGATTTGGTTTAGTTCTTAGTCTCAAGGGACAATTATAAGGGCTCTACTGGGTATAGGAATTTGTACACGAAGATAGTGTATGATCAATAAAGGATCTACCCCTTCCAGTGTAGGAAGAGAATGTTCAATGCTGATCCACTTATGTTAGTTCAGGAATCTCTGGTCAGAGTGAATGAAATTAGAAAGGAGTTTCTGATTTACATTAAATAGAACTAAGTATAGTGAATGGGAAAGCAAGTGATTAAATAAGATAGGCTTGACACAAGTTCCATGCCTTGTATTTAATCGTGACATTGCAGGGTAGAAGGAATTAATTGTACGGTAACTACTCACTAAATAGGTTCTTGGTATTCTAAGCAGTGAATTCGTATTATCCGGATAGTTGCGATATGCTGAGAAGCATCCCTCACGATGTAGAATTAGAGAATTTATATAAATAATGATAAAATTGTTTTATTATTATTTATTTCTACTACCGGCTTAATATTGAACCTACAGGGTCACACCATAAAAGAGAATGATTTAATGGTGGAGGAATTAATTAATAATGGCTGATAATTATTTATTTATGAAATAAATAATTAATTGGAAAATTTAATAATTGATTAAATGAGATTTAATTGATTATAAATTAATTAAGAAAAGGTTCTTAATATTATTAATTAAGAATTTAATTTTTGGAAATTAAATCAAGTGATAGAATTATTTCTAAAGAGTTTAGAAAAAGGATTAATAATTAAAAGGTGTTTTAATTATTAGTGAGAATAATAAAGGGTTAATAATAATAATATTTTATGAGAAAATTTTCAGCTGAAAATTTTGCCTATAAATATACTATTATAGACCCTATTTTTGCCTCAACCAAAAAGATTTACAAAACCCTAATTCTCTCCATCTCCTCCTCCTTCATTACATCGTTTTATTGGTGGATACCGGTGGAGTGCTTCACACTTGAGGAGCAGCTGCTAAGGATCTCTGTTCATCGTTTTTGGATCGCCATTAAAGACCTCCATCTTTCCATTAACGTAAAGCTTCGTAAGGTAAACATACTGAACTATGAATTAAATATTATTTTTCGCATGGATCCTGCAAAGGGTTTCGGTTTTTTTTAAGATTTAAATTTACGTTTTCGCTGCGTTTATGTGCTAAAAACCTTTCAATGGCATCAGAGCTACTTGCGAAATTTTTTAATTCATTTATGTGTTTAACTGTTTTCGATATATGAGCATGTACGTGATTCTCCATGATTTGATGTTGATATAATATGCTTATATATGTATGGTTTTGAATATATGATATTTATGTGAGTTGTATAATCATAAGATGATTATGTAATCTGTATATATACTGATATATACATGATTTATGTTTGTTCTAATTTTGAGAATCATATTAGATACGGATTCTGAATTGGCTGCTGCAGATTTGCTGAAATCTGGGTCTGGTGTCCGATTTACGCAAACGAATACCCTATTCTATAGGTAAACGCGCGTCTGAATAAAACTGATAGCAAAAGCTATCACGACGCATCTGTAAGGCGTTTGACGTCGTTTACTTCCCGTAAACAGCGATTCTTGTTTTTCTGATTTAATTCTGATTTTTCTGATTTTTGTCATATTTTCTTTTTATGATTAGATCATGGATAATATGATATGTTAAGATCAGATTATGTGTTTTAACATGCTTTTATGTATTGTATGAGCATGGTGGATGGTTATGGCCTTTCGACCTTAGTGTAATGGTTTTGGTTTTGGTTTTAAATACGACTTGCATGTCGTCAATCTTTGTAATCATAAATCTCGAATGTAACTCGAGTTATTCTTGTAAGTTTATTAGATTAGTTTTACTTTAAATTATGTAATGTAATTGAAGACTCAAGAAGGCTATCCAATAGAGGTGATACAAAGAAGAAGACGAGGCATACAAGAAGACTTATGTAATAAGTAGTTGTATTTATTTCCATCACCATATTAGATTGACCTTGATCTTTATCATGAGCTTGATAAAGATCACATAGGATGGGGGCATAACCAAACACATTTACTTTATTGCACTTTACATTTACTTGTTTATTTAATTTTATATATGAGATATATGCCTATGTTTACCATGCGATGATAGATTTAGGTGAACTTAAATCAATATAAGGCCTTCTCTAGAAAATCTAGATTATGAATCGTTTCTTGCCTTAACAATAAATATTATGAATACGTTCATGAGATTCTTGTGTTTATGAAACACGTAATTGAATATGAATTTTCAATATTGAGAGAAAGGATGATTCTGTCAACAACAGATTTCTATCTGTAAGAAAGGGTTATTAAGTGACGCCTCTTGACAATGCTCCACCCGATCTGGGAATCATCTGATTATCGATTATTGATTTGAAATATTTAATTTAAAAGGAAGAATCTCTTTATAATATGATTATGATTGTAACGTAATATAATCCCTCTAAAATTAAATAATATCAAGTAGTAATTGGCCAATGACACATCGGGCTTGTGTCGGTCATAGCCTTCCAACATGGTAGAAAGTGGTTCTTATTTTTAAATCATTATCGTTTCGTGCTACAGCCGAGGGCTTTGATTTCGAAATAAGAAATACTTGTCTATTACATAGAGATGTGTACATTGAATTAGAATCTAAAGGTCGGTACGTGCTACAGCCGTGGGCCGTTGGAGACTGATTCAATTATACGAAATGTTTAAGTTAGACTTGACTTAGAATATTGAGTTTGTCGTGCCACAGCCGTGACTCAATTATTCAAGAGGCTAAGTTTATATTAGGGAATAACATAAGATGTAATTGATAAGAGTTGTATGCCTATTGAACATCACATGACGTTTTGTGCCACAGCCGAGGTTGTGTGATGGAATGTAGGATCCCTATTCCCACTAGCATTATGAATGCTTAATTTTCACTTAGGGGGTTGAAAAAATTAGATAAACTAGTGGGAGACACTTATAAATAAAGACCCGATTCATATAGTGTTTTGAAATGAAATTAAATATTTGCTAATTGTTGTTATGTGTTCATCATTTACAGATTTACTATATTCGTCATGTCTTCTGCACTATCACTCTGGAGCATACTAGATGCTCACAAGTTGACTGGTCCTAATTTAGCTGTTTGTTTTCACTGTAACAAGTTGGGGCACTAGAAGAGGAACTGCAAGGTTTACCTTGCAGAATTGAAGAAGAAGGGTAGTGAGACTACCGCTTCTGATTCAGGCATGTTCATGATCGAAGCTAATATATCACTAGGTCAAATTTCTACTTGGGTATTAGATACCGCATGTGGTTCTCATATTTGTAATTCATTGCAAGGACTAAAGGGAAGTAGGACTCTTGAAAAAGATGAGGTGATTCTACGTATGGGCAATGGAGCAAGGGTTGCGGCCATATCTGTAGGATCATTTAGTTTACATATACCTACGGGCAAGACTATTATTTTGAATAATTGTTATTACGTTCCCTCTATTATGAGGAATATTGTTTCTATTCCTATGTTGGATGTGGATGGTTTTTCATTTATTATTAAGAATAATGAATGTTCTATCCTTAGAGATAATGTTCTTTTTGGACGTGGCATTTTAAATAATGGTCTATATGTGACGTAGAGCATGATTTACTTCAGATTGAACAAACTAATAAAAGAAAACGAGATGATGAAAATCTGACCTATTTATGGTACTGTAGGCTAGGTCATATTAGTGAAAATAGACTGCGGACATTGCATAAGGAAGGGTTACTTGACCCCATTGATTTTATATCAAATCCTACATGCGAGTCTTGTCTATTGGGTAAAATGACCAAATCTCCATTTAGTGGACATGGAGAGAGGGCTGCAGATTTGCTAGGATTGGTACACACAGATGTATGTGGACCAATGTCTACGCAAGCCATGGGTGGATTTTCGTACTTCATTAATTTCATAGATGATAGATCTAGATTCGGATATGTGTATTTGATGAAACAAAAGTCTGAAGCCTTTGAAAAGTTCAAAGAATATAAACATGAAGTGGAGAAACAAACCAAACACAGTATTATAACTCTTCGATCAGATCGAGGTGGTGAATACTTGAATGGAGAGTTTCTAGATTATCTCAAAGAAAATGGTATAGTCTCCCAGTGGACTCTTCCATATACTCCACAGTTAAATGGGGTATCTGAAAGGAGAAATTGAACTTTGTTAGACATGGTTCGGTCCATGATGAGCTATGCGAATCTTCCAGTATTCCTATGGGGTTATGCATTGGAAACCTCAGCATATTTACTGAATAAGGTGCCTTCCAAATCTGTTCCTCAAACACCATATGAGATATGGAAAGAAAGGAAACCGAGTCTTAAACACGTTAAGATTTGGGGATGTCCAGCATATGTCAAGAAAGTTGACCCAGATTAGCTGGAATCTCGATCAGTAAAATGTAATTTTGTGGGATATCCTAAAGAGACTTTGGGGTATTACTTTTACAACGATCATCGGGTGTTTGTCTCCAGACATGCTACCTTCTTGGAAAAAGAGTTTATCCTTGAAGGAAACAGTGGGAGCAAAATTGAACTTGATGAAGTTCAAGAAGCACAAACTACTACGGATCAAGTGGAAACACCTGTTCAGACTGAACAACTTTCTGTGGAACAGCCCATTCGTAGGACAGGGAGAGTGTCTCGCCAACCTAAGAGGTATTATGGTCTTGTCATTGAGAATGACAATGAGTTGTCAATCATTGATGATGACGACCCTGTTAACCTATAATGAGGCTATGAGTAGTGTTGACTCAGAGAAATGGCATAGTGCCATGAAATCCGAAATGGAATCTATGTATACCAACCAAGTATGGACTCTGGTTGAGGCGCCTGAAGGTTTTAAGCCTATTGGGTGCAAGTGGGTATACAAAAGAAAGATTAGAGCAGATGGCCAGGTGGAGACCTATAAGGCCAGACTTGTGGCAAAAGGATTCAAACAAAGGCAAGGGATTGACTTTGATGAAACTTTTTTGCCTGTAGCCCTGTTAAAATCAATTCGGATTTTGCTTGCGATTGCTGCTTACTACGACTATGAGATCTGGAAAATGGACGTGAAAATGGCCTTCCTCAATGAGGAACTTGAGGAGGAAGTGTATATGACACAGCCAGAGGGTTTTCTTTCCAAGGGAAATAAACACCTAGTGTGTAAGTTGCTGCGAACCATATATGGTTTAAGGCAAGCTTCTCGTAGATGGAACATCCGTTTTGATGAGACAATTAAAGAGTTTGGTTTTATCAAAAACATAGATGAACCATGTGTCTACAAGAAGGTTAGTGGGAGCACGGTAATATTTCTTGTATTGTGTGTGGATGACATACTTCTTATAGGAAATGATATACCGATGCTACAATCAGTCAAAGTATGGCTATCAAAGAACTTCACCATGAAGGACTTGGGAGAAGCATCCTACATTCTCGGTATGAAGATCTATAGAGATAGATCTAGAAGAATGATAGGTCTTACCCAGGGTACATACATCCAGAAAGTGCTTAAAAGATTTAGCATGGAAAACTCCAAAAGAGGTCTCATACCGATGACCATGGAGTGTCCCTTTTCGAAAAAATGTCTCCTAAGACACCTGAGGAAAGAGAGCGTATGAGTAAGATTCCTTATGCTTCAGCAATATGATCTATCATGTACGCGATGTTGTGTACAAGGCCTGATGTTGCTTATTCAAGTAGTGTGACGAGCAGATATCAGTCCAATCCAGGTGAAGACCATTGGAAAGCAGTGAAAAACATCCTTATGTACTTGCGAAGGACTCAGGACATTTTTCTTGTTTTTGGTGGTGAATCTGAGTTGAAAATAGAGGGTTATACTGACTCTAGTTTTCAATCAAAAAGTGATAGCAAATCCATGTCAGGGTACGTGTTTACTCTGAATGGTGGTGCAATTCAGATTGTTGAAAGAGGAGATGTCAACGTCGAGAGAGTTGACACGCATAACAACATAGTAGACCCACTCACAAAGCCACTTTCTCAGAGTCACTTTGGTCATCATAAAGACAAGATGGGTATTAGATACCAGAGTGATTGGCGTTAGTACAAGTGGGAGATTGAAAGAGATATGTCCTAAGTCCAATCATGTATGAGGATTTAGGAATAACTTTTATGTAATCTGTTTTGATTTCATTGATATTAATAAAAGGCTTGTTTTGTTTTTATTGCGGGCTCTATCTATTTAAATGTTTAAATAAGATATACCACAGTTTAGAGTAAAGCTTTTTATGGATTGTGATGAGATCATAATAATGAGACCTAAAAGATGATAACTCTAAACTTAAATAGTTCCTGGTCGTAGGATTACTAACTGGTAATTAATAATCCGCAAAGATCGGTACATACTATGCTTGCTTCATTATGAAGGATATCTGTTCTCATAGACATTTGTGTGGTGACACTATAGCTAGTATGTAGGTATTTATTATAGAATAAGTTCACTGAACATGACTCACACAGCTGAACAACTGATGTAGTTCACTCACATGTCAGCAGTTGTTCACATAGTGATAGTTGTACAAGTATCCTTAGACTTGAGGTCATCATAGTCATCTTGTGTACACTGAACTATGATTTGGTTTAGTTCTTAGTCTCAAGGGACAATTATAAGGGCTCTACTGGGTATAGGAATTTGTACACGAAGATAGTGTATGATCAATAAAGGATCTACCCCTTCCAGTGTAGGAAGAGAATGTTCAATGCTGATCCACTTATGTTAGTTCAGGAATCTCAGGCCAGAGTGAATGAAATTAGAAAGGAGTTTCTAATTTACATTAAATAGAACTAAGCATAGTGAATGGGAAAGCAAGTGATTAAATAAAATAGGCTTGACACAAGTTCCATGCCTTGTATTTAATCGTGACATTGTAGGGTAGAAGGAATTAATTGTACGGTAACTACTCACTGAATAGGTTCTTGGTATTCTAAGCAGTGAATTCGTATTATCCGGATAGTTGCGATATGCTGAGAAGTATCCCTCACGATGTAGAATAAATATGATTAATTAATTAATCATATTTAATGAATTAGAGAATTTATATAAATAATGATAAAATAGTTTTATTATTATTTATTTCTACTACCGGCTTAATATTGAACCTACATGGTCACACCATAAAAGAGAATGATTTAATGGTGGAGGAATTAATTAATAATGGCTGATAATTATTTATTTATGAAATAAATAATTAATTGGAAAATTTAATAATTGATTAAATGAGATTTAATTGATTATAAATTAATTAAGAAAAGGTTCTTAATATTATTAATTAAGAATTTAATTTTTGGAAATTAAATCAAGTGAGAGAATTATTTCTAAAGAGTTTAGAAAAAGGATTAATAATTAAAAGGTATTTTAATTATTAGTGAGAATAATAAAGGGTTAATAATAATAATATTTTATGAGAAAATTTTCAGCTGAAAATTTTGCCTATAAATATACTATTATAGACCCTATTTTTTTCCTCAACCAAAAAGATTTACAAAACCCTAATTCTCTCCATCTCCTCCTCCTTCATTACATCGTTTTCTTGGTGGATATCGGTGGAGTGCTTCACACTTGAGGAGCAGCTGCTAAGGATCTCCGTTCATCATTTTTGGATCGCCATTAAAGACCTCCATCTTTCCATTAACGTAAAGCTTCTTAATGTAAACATACTAAACTACGAATTAAATATTATTTTTCGCATGGATCCTGCGGAGGGTTTCGATTTTTTTTAAGATTTAAATTTACGTTTTCACTGCGTTTATATGCTAAAAACCCTTCAGATGTAACGTCATATCCATAGGTTTCCTAGCTTTCTCAAAGTCATCCTTAAGAAACTTCTCAAGGATCTTGTCAACATAATGAGGTTGACTCGATGCGAGTCCTTCTGATGTTCTAGAAAATTGGATTCCTAGAATCATATTTTCCAGTCCCATATATTTCATGTCAAATCTTGCATTCAACATGTTCTTCAGAGATTTGATCACTTTATCATTGCTTCCGGCAATAAGTAGATCGTCTACATACAATGTCATCATAACATAACTATTTTCATTGTCCTTGACATAACTGCTTTTGTTATCTTTGTAATAGGCACAACTATCACATTCATTGATCTTGAAACCATTGGCCAGCACGACCCATCAAATTTCTCCTGCCATTTCATAGGCGCTTGCTTCAAGCCATATAGTGACTTTACTAGTCTACAGACTTTCCTCTCTTGTCCAGGGACAACGAACCCTTCAGGTTGTTCCATATAGATTTTCTCATCTATATCTCCATTTAGGAAAGCTGTTTTCACATCCATTTGATGTACTGCTAAATTTTGCATTACAGCGATAGCAAACATCATTCTTGTTACAGGAGAATATGTGTCAAAGTAATCAAGACCTTTATGTTGCTTGTATCCTTTAATTACAAGTCTTGCCTTGTACTTGTCAATAGAGCCATCAATTTTCAACTTCTTTTTGAAAACCCACTTCCTGCCTAATGTTTTACAACCGTTTAGCAAATCAACTAATTCTCAGGTATGATTCTGCATAATTGAATCAACTTCATTTTTAATGGCCTCTTTCCACATGGGGCCATCGAGTGAGGTAACTGCTTCCTTATAAGTTTTCGGGTCACCTTCCTCAAGCAAATAAGTCATAAAGTCAGACCCATAGAATTTCTCTGTACATTATCTTTTGATACTTCTCACTACCCCCACATTCTCGTCCTCACTTTATTCACTCTCATTATTGCCATCTATAGACTCATGAGTTCGTTTAGACATTGTAGGAGGTTCGTTTCCTGGATTACAGGGAAACGTCATCTCAAAAAATGAGGCGTTCCTAGATTCCATAATCGTATTCTTCTGAATGTCAGGAATCTTGGAATTATACACGAGAAACTGATATGCAGTGTTATGTGGTGGATATCCGATGAAGATACAATCCACAGTCTTTGGACTAATCTTCACCTTCTTAGGTGTAGGGATCAGTACCTTTTCCAGGCATCCCCACACTTTCAGGTATTGGTAAATTGGTTTCCTTTTCTTCCACATTTCTAAGGACTTACATCCTTATTCTTGCGCATGGTAATATTTAAAATATTATTTGCGCTTAAGATGGCTTCCCCCCACATCGACTGCGGAAGTCCAGAGCTTAGCAACATCGCATTCATCATCTCTTTGAGAGTGCGATTCTTCCTCTCAGCCACTCCATTTGACTGAGGGGAGTATGGTGCAGTGACCTCATGGATTATACCATGTTGTAAACAGAATTCCCCAAAGGGTTCAACATATTCACCTCCACGATCACTTCGTATCATTTTTATTTTCTCAGATTGTTGTGTCTCAACTTCTTCCTTATCGATTTTAAATTTATCTATAGCTTCGTCTTTGCTTTTCAGCAAATATAAATAGTAGTATTTTATACAGTCATCTATGAATGTAATAAAATACTTATTTCCTCCTCTTGTTGGAGTGAATTTTAAATCACATATATCGCTATGTATTAGGTCTAGCACTTTGGTGTTTCTTTCCACACGTTTAAATGATAATCTCGTTAATTTTGCCTCAACACAAGTATTACACTTATGTTTTAAATCAGTTGTTAATTTTGGTATGTATTCTTTTACACTTAGCCTTCGTAAAGTGTCATAATTAACATATCCTAATCTAGCATGCCATAAATTAGGAGACTCAAGCAAGTAAGCAGAAGAATTCTTCACTTCATTATCATCCTTAATGGACATAACATTGAGCTTAAAAAGCCCATTGGTTACATAGCCCTTGCCTACAAACATACCACTCTTAGACAAAATAACTTAATCTGACTTAATTACAATACGAAAGCCATGTTTATTCAACAAGGAACCATACACAAGGTTTTTGCAAATATTAGGCACATATAGTACATTCTTCAAATTCAGATTCTTCCCAGAGGTCATCTTCAGAATCACTGTTGTTGGGAATATGTTGTGAATTTGATGATTTCTTTAACAAAGCACCTTAGTAGATTCAACTTAGTGAACTATGTAGCACTCGAAGGATAAGGAATATAGTCCCGACGGATGACTCAATATAGTCCCGACGGATGATGATTTGATATCCATCGAGTGAGTAGCTTATGTAATAATAAGTCATGTAGCACATTTCTGCAAACACATTTGTATAGATTTTGTAGTAGCATATAAGTCATGTTGACTGTAACTAGATATGCAGAATAGGTTGATTAATTGTAAATAGATGATGTCTTGTAATTCTGCATAAATGAAATTTAGTCAAGTGCCAAATAGCTACCCGACGGATGATCAACAAAGCTACCCGACGGATGATCAACAAAGCTACCCGACGGATGATCAACAAGGCAACCCGATGGATGATCATGTACCCGATGGATAATCAATTCAAACATCTGTTGATAGTGACAACACAGTCACATGCGTCGAGTGTATGCAAAAGGAATGTGGCAGCCTATTCAACTGGGTTTTTTTTAGAACAAAGAAGCATTGCCATTTCCATGCTATTATGAAGATATTCAAAGATGCTGGAATAGAGTAATGAAGTAGCATAGTATTAGACTTGATAGGTTTTGTTTTATTATCTTGTCTTATTACTGTGTAATTTTGGTGATATATAAACCAAGAGTAGCAAGTAGAACAAAAATAAGACTAAGCAAATATTTTCTCAGAGAAACAATTGTAAGCTGAATCCTTTAGCATTTCTCTGTAAGTTTAGTTGTTCTTATTTGTAAGCAGCTGTGAACCATTCAAGCTTCACAGAGTTCTCTTGATATATATACATATCTGGTGGATACATTCAAATCCACCAGAAATTTTTTAAAGACTTGTGTTTTTATTACTTTGTGTTTTGATTCATATTTAACTTGTCATTCCGCACTTTGTAAATCAAAACACTGACATATATATTTTAAATTAGAGCATTTTATAATTGAGAAAAAGTTTCAAGAATTCCATTCAACCCCCCTTCTGTAATTCTTGTTACATTGTTAGGGACTAACAATTGGTATCAGAGCAAGCTCTTGAAGAACAAAGAGTTTAAAGATCACAACAAACAACAAGATGAACAAGAAAGATGTTGGAGTCAAGATTCCTTTTCTGGACAAAGATAACTACCATCACTGGAAGGTAAAGATGCATCTCCCTTTGCTTTCTCAAGATGAGGCATATGTGGATTGCATAGAGAGAGGTCCTCATGTACCAATGAGAGTTGCAACTGGAAATGAGACATCAGTTCCCAAGCCAAGGCATGAATGGTCAGATCCTGATATTGAGCAATTCAGGAAAGACAAGAAGGCCATGAATATTCTGTTCAATGGAGTTGATGGTGACATGTTTGACAACATCATCAATTTCAAGACAACCAAGGAGGTTTGGGACACCATTCAAATAATTTGTGATGGCACTGGACAAGTTAGAGAAAATAAGATGCAGCTGCTAATTTAGCAATATGAACATTTTCATTGTGAAGATAGTGAATCTTTTATTGACATTTTTAGTAGATTTCAAAAAATACTAAATGCTCTGAAGTTGCATGGAAGAGTCTATCAGACAAAAGACTCCAATCTTAAGTTCCTTAGATCTCTTCCAAAGGAATGGAAACCAATGACAGTCTCATTGAGAAACTCTCAAGATTATAAGGAGTTTACTTTGGAGAGACTGTATGGCATCCTAAAAACTTATGAGCTTGAAATAAAGCAAGATGAGAGGATGGGGAAAGGAAAAAAGAAAGGAAGGTCCATTGCACTGGTTTCTAAGTTAGAGAAAGAGAAGGAAATGAAGATAGAAGCTGTTGAGTCTACTTCAAAGGTCTGTGAAAATAAGGGCAAGGGGCTGGTGGAAGAAAATGAAGATTCATTGAGCCAAGATGATATGGATAACATTGATGAACATCTAGCATTTCTTTCCAGAAGATTTGCCAAGCTCAAGTTCAAGAAGAACTTTGGAGCAGCTAAGCCAAATAGAAACATGGTGGATAAATCAAAATTCAAATGTTCAAATGTGGCTTTGCAGGGCACTTTGCCAGTGAGTGTAGAAAGTCAGATTCCAGCAAGAAGAAGTTTGAGCCTGTGGATTATAAACAGAAATATTTTGAGTTGCTCAAACAAAAGGAAAGGGTTTTCATTACACAAAAAAATGACTGGGCAACAAATGGTCTGGATGAGGATGAGGATCTCAACTATGTCAATCTAGCCCTAATGGCCAAGTCTGATGAAACAGAGACAAGTTCTTTAAGTAATCAGGTAATCACCACTAACCTTGCACATTTATCTAAAGTTGAGTGTAATGATGCAATAAATGACATGTCTATAGAATTATATCATTTGCGTGTTACACTTAAGTCCCTCGCTAATGAAAATGCTAAAATCAAAGAAAACAATTTGTTTTTAAGTGAGAGAAATAATGTGCTAGAGTCTCAGTTTATTGAATTTGAAAAACTGAGAATTGAGTGTAAGATTGCTAAGGATGAATTAACTGAGTCCTTGAAGAAAGAAGAGATTTTGAAGAAGCAGCTTGAACGAGAACAAGAGGTGATTAAGGCATGGAAAATATCTAGAGATGTTTATGCTCAACTCACCAAAGTTCAAGGTATTGAGTCCTTTTGTGATGCAGCCTGGAAGAAGAATAAGGAGAAGCTGGAATCCAATTTGGTTGAAGGATTGCTAACAGATCTGGACTCGACGGATGATGAGAGCCATCCGTCAGATAACCAAAAGGATTATCCGTTGAGTGACATAAATCCTCATCCGTCGGCTGTAAGCAAACCTGTGAGTAAAGCCAAACTTGCTAAGTTAAATGAAAAATATGGATCAGTTTCCAAAAACTTCATTTCAGGAGAATCTAGTCAAGTGAAGAAGGAAAAGAATGTAAATGTTGGTCATCTGTCTATCAAGCAATTGAATAACAGACTAGAAAAGATTGTGGTTAAAATAGAGGCTAAAAAGAAAAATAATAGAAATGGTAAAGTAGGGATTAACAAATATAACAACTACACACCTGATAAGTATGCTCCAAGAAAAATATGTTTTAAGTGTGGTAGTGTAAATCATCTGTCTGTTAATTACAAAACTGCTATGCCTACTTCCATATATGTGCCACCTCCTTTTCCCAACATGAATGCCATGCCTTCTATGCCTATGAATGCTATGTCTACACATAATATGAATGCACAATTTGCTAATATGCCATTTGCACCTAATCCTTATTATGCTTAATTTAGCATGCCTCAAATGCCATTTAGCATGCCCTACTGGAATAACATGTTTACTAATAGCATGCCATTTCCTGTTAATCAAAATATGCATGATAATTATGTTTTAATGAATGGTTTCAAAGGTCCAATTCAAATGACTAAGGATGAATCTGATATCCCTAAGTCAAATGAGATCAAACCTAAGAAACAGAAGAAGAAAGCTAAAAGGGCAGGACCCAAGGAAAGTTGGGTACCAAAATCAATTTGATTTGATTTTAATGTGTGCAGGGAAACAAAAAGAATCTGTGGTACTTGGATAGTGGTTGTTCAAGACACATGACTGGTGATTCTACCCTGTTCACAGAGTTCAAGGAGAGAGCTGGCCCAAATATTACTTTTGGAGATGATAGCAAGGGTTATATTATGGGAAATGGCTTGATTTCAAAAGACAATATCATCATTGAGGAGGTTGCCTTAGTGGATGGTCTCAAGCACAATTTGTTGAGTATCAGCCAACTGTGTGATAAAGGCAATTCAGTGACCTTCAACTCAGAAGCCTGTGTTGTGACAAATAAAAGGAGCAACAAAGTGGTTATTACTGGAGTGAGAAAAGGAAATGTGTTCTTAGCTGACTTCAACTCATCAAATGCAGAATTTGTTACTTGTCTTCTCAGTAAAGCAAGTCAAGATGAAAGTTGGATATGACACAAGAAGCTATCCCATCTAAACTTCAAGACCATGAATGAACTTGTAAAGAAAGAACCGGTTAGAGGCATTCCTCAAGTGGAGTTTTCTAAGGATGGACTGTGTGATGCTTACCAAAAGGGAAAAAAAATTAAAGCATCATTCAGAAAAAAGCTTGAATTAACAATTGAAGAACCTTTACAACTGCTACACATGGATTTATTTGAACCAGTCAATGTGTTGTCCATCTCAAGAAAAAAAATTTACCTAGTAATTGTAGATGATTTCTCAAAGTTCTCTTGGACATATTTCCTTAAGTCTAAAGATGAGGCTAGTGAAATCATCATCAATCACATAAGGCAAGTCAACAATCATCCCGATTTCAAAGTTAGAAGAATCAGGAGTAACAATGGAACTGAGTTCAAGAATTCTGTTATGAGAGTATTCTGTGAAGAGAATGGGATTATGCATTAATTTTCAGCAGCAAGAACTCCACAATAAAATGGAGTTGTAGAAAGAAAGAACAGATCACTTATTGAAGCTGCAAGGATAATGCTTGAAGAATCAAAGTTACCAACAAATTTTTGGGCTGAAGCTGTAAATACTGTATGCTATACTCAGAATATTTCTTTGATAAATCAAGCAAAATGCATGACTCCCTACCAACTGTTCAAGAACAGGAAGCCAACTCTAAATTTTCTTCATGTCTTTGGCTGCAAATGTTATATCTTGAGAAATCAAACTGATCAGAATGGGAAGTTTGATGCTAAAGAAGATGAAGAATTTTTTGTTGGATATGCTGTTGGTGAAGCATACAGAGTCTACAATCTGAGAACCAACATTGTTGTGAAATCAATACATGTTGTGTTTGATGATAAAAAGATTGAAGTACTACAAGATGGATATTACCATGAAAGCCTCAAATTTGATAATGTGGAGATGGTTAGTGATGACAGTGATGATGAAAGTGATCAAGAAATAGTATCAAAGGATAATGCAGAAAAATCTACTGCCAATAAAGCACAAAATTCAACATCTGTCGAGTTGCAAAATGCTTCATCCATCGGGAGACAATCTGCTTTATTTGTCGGGAGACAACCAGTTTCATCCGTCGGTACTCAAAATTCACCATTCGCCGGGTCATCAAAAGAAGCTGAAAGTCAGAATAGATCACTTACAGAAAGTTCCCCTTTCTCAAATCAAAGATCCATAAACTCAGGGGGAGTTTTTAATAATCAAAACTCAATCACACATCAAGACAACTATGAGGCCTCTTCATCTAGAGCTAATCTACCTCAACAAAGGAAATGTACAAAGGATCACCCCTTTGAGCTCATCATTGGTGATGTATCTTCTAGAGTTCAAACAAGGAGAGCAACTCAAGAAGAATGTCTATATAGCAGCTTCCTCTCTAAGGAAGAACCAAAGAAGGTAGAAGAAGCTTTGTTGGATCCTGATTGGATTTTAGCTATGCAGGAGGAGCTAAACCAATTTGAAAGGAACAAAGTATGGAAGCTGGTGCCCAAGCCTAAAGGAAAGAGTCCAATAGACACCAAATGGGTATTCAGAAACAAGATGGATGAAAATGGCATAGTAGTCAGGAACAAAGCTAGATTGGTTGCTAAGGGATACTTTCAACAAGAAGGAATAGATTTTGATGAAACATTTGCTCCTGTTGCAAGACTTGAAGCCATCATAATCTTTTTAGCCTATGAAGCCCATGCCAATTTCAAGGTCTATCAAATGGATGTCAAAAGTGCCTTTCTGAATGGAGATTTGGAGGAGGAAGTCTATGTCAGTCAGCCTCCTGGTTTTGAATATCCAAATTTTCCAGAATATGTCTACTATCTTTTAAAAGCACTTTATGGACTGAAGCAAGCACCTAGAGCCTGGTATGACACTTTGTCAAAGTTTCTAATAGAAAATCATTTCACAAGAGGTACTGTTGACAAAACTTTATTATTTAGAAATTTTAATGGCTCTAGTATACTTGTTCAAATTTATGTAGATGACATTATTTTTGGCTCTACAGATGAGAAACTTTGGAAAAAGTTTGCCAAATTGATGCAAAGTAAGTATGAAATGAGCATGATGGGAGAACTAACTTACTTTCTTGGTTTGCAAGTTAAGCAAGTTAGTGATGGAATATTCATTAGTCAAACTAAATACATTTATGATCTTTTAAAGAAGTTTGATCTAATGGATTGCACATCTGCAAAAATTCCCATGGCCACTACAACTAAGCTTGAACTAAACACTACTGAAAAGTCTGTGGATATTTCAAGTTATAGGGGCATGGTTGGCTCACTTCTGTACTTAACAGCTAGTAAGCCAGATATAATGTTTGCTACATGTCTTTGTGCTAGATTTCAGGATGATTCTAGAGAATCTCACTTAGTAGCTATTAAGATAATTTTCAGATATCTCGAGGGAACACCAAAACTTGGCATTTGGTACCCTAGAAATTCTGGTTTTAATCTAACTGGTTATTCAGATGCAGATTATGCAGGTTGTAGAATTGATAGAAAAAGTACAACAGGAACCTGTCAATTTCTAGGAAACAAGCTTGTGTCCTGGTTCAGTAAAAAGCAAAATTCAGTTTCTACTTCTACAGCTGAAGCTGAATATATTGCTGCTGGCAGTTGCTGTGCATAGATTTTGTGGATGAAAAACCAATTGCTAGACTATGGTCTGCAAGTGGAAAGAATTCCTATTTGCTGTGATAACACAAGTGCAATTGCCATCACTGAAAATCCAGTACAACATTCATGAACAAAGCACATAGACATCAAGTACCACTTCATAAGGGAACATGTAATGAATGATATTGTGGAACTACATTTTGTTCCAAGTGAAAAGCAGCTTGCAGATATATTTACCAAGCCACTAGATGAATCCACCTTTTCAAGGTTGGTAAGTGAGTTAGGTATGCTTAATTACTCTTGAATCTTTACAAATAATTTGCAAGTTGTAATGTAGCTATAAATTTAATTGATTTTTCAGTCTTGGATGAAATTTTGGCTAAGTCAAAATTTACATCTCGACGGATGATCATTATCCATCGAGTTTGATCATCCGTCGGTATACAATTTGTTAATAAAATCAATTATTTTTCTGGAATATTTTATGTCTCGACGGATAACTGATTTATCCTCATTCGTCGAATTATCTTATTCTTAGCCGTTGATTCTCTGAACATTATCCATCGAGTATACTTATAGTTTGTAAGCATAACACGACGGATAATTGATGCAATTTTTACAATTTATTTTTAAACGACTATTTTGGGCAATTTTTATTGGTTATTTTATTTTACTTTATTCTTTTTGACAGTTATTTTTGAGATAGTATAAAAGCATAATTCATTTTCATTGCTTTTCTTTTATCATTCTCAAATCATCTGCTCTAACTTCTCTCTTTCTCAAAAGCAATTATCATCTCTCTCTCTGCAATTTTCACTCTCTAACAATGGCACCAGTCGTCAAGATCATGTCTCAAACTGGATTTATCTATGAGAAGAACAACTTCACGGCTTTAGTGAACAAGGGGATTCAGCAGTCTGGTGACTACCACAAAATGATGGATTTTATGAAGAACTGCAAACTCAACTATGCCATGCTGGAATCACCCACCATTTACTGTGAGGTTGTTGAAGAAATGTGGACGACTGCAACATACAACTCAACTGATAAGACTGTCACTTTCACTATTAAAGGTAAGGAATTATGTTTTAATAGTGATATTGTTAAAGTATGTTTCAAAATTCCTGATAATACTATAACTTCTCCACACACAGATATTGACATTGTTAATATGCTTAATTCCATAGGCTATGCACTCTCTACTTCTAAATTAAGTGAAATTAGGAGCTTGGATCTTAGGAAGGAATGGAGTTGTGATGTAGTTACTAAGGTATTTTCTGGTAAAATTAGCAATTTTGATTCAGTTAATATCTCTATGCTAAACATGCTTTACATGCTAGTAACTGATAAATTTTTCAACTTTAGTGATCTTGTCATATTTGAGTTGGGATTTAAGTTAGGGGAGCTAAATAAGAGGGGTAAAAATGTTTACTATGCTAGATTTTTAATGATGCTTGCTAACCACCTCTCTGAGGATATTGTGCTTCAGAACCCAACCAATAAATTAGATTTTTGGGTTCAAGAAAGGAGAATCATTACAGATTTAAACAGGGCAAACCATCACAAAGAGGTGCCACTCTTCTATTTTTCAGTTATGGAGGCAATCCAGGTAAGTGAGGTAATTTCAACTGTCTCTACTCTTCCAACCTCACAAACTTTTTTGCATTCTAATATAACTATGACAACTGTGTCATTGACCCAACAGTTGCCTACCCAAGCTACCAAATCCAAAATTTCAAAAACAAAGACAAAGAAAGCCCTGATGCCAGTTATAAAATCCACCAAACCAAAAGAGGGGAGTGTGAAGGTGGGTAAGAAAGGTGGGGGACAGGGTGAACATCAAAGAAACCCTAAGGATAAGGTTGGAGAGGTGAGTGTTTCCCAGCCTAGCCACACTGCAGTTTCCCAACAAACTACAGTGCTTAATAAGGATATAAGCTCTTTACTAGTTGCATCCTCCCAAAAGGATGTGAATATTGAACATAGCTCTCAGCCAAGAGCACAGGCCAAAAGGGTAAGGGACACAAGCTCACCACAAACTTACACTAGAAAGAATAAATCAAAGACCCTTGGGGATGCATAGGGTTCACACACTGTGTAAACTGGTGCTAAAGACACAGTCACTGCACCTTCTCAAAGTCAGGTTGATGTGGCTTCAATAAATGTGGAGTCACAGCCAAAATCTCTAACAATTGAAGCACCTGAAACACCAAATTCTCCCACACACTCTTTGGATGTTGACATGATAAACACATCACTTCTAAATTCTCCATCTTTAACTCTATTGGAGAAGCCAAAAATCCAAGCAAGTGAGCATCATCTTCTAGATGATTTGTTGGCTCACTTGCCATTTCTTTCTGAGATTGTTGAGACATTTTTGCCAAAATTTTCATCAATCTGCACAGAGTCCACAATAGTCTCCACTCCAAACTCATTTATTTCTACTCTCTCGATGGATATTGTTCATCCGTCGAGTAGTGATTGTATCCCGACGGATGTGCCTAACAGCAGTCATCCGTCGGTTAGCAAAATTACTACCCCGATGGATATTCCTTATCCGTCGAGTGTCTCTGCACAACTTCAAATTTCATCCATTATTACAAGTGCAGAAGACTTAGTAGTAGTGCAATCACTCCTAGGAATGAGGGAAGGGAGTGAAATGAGTGAGAGTCTGGGTTGCTCCCAGGAAAAAGGAGAGGAAAAGTGTGAACCAATGCAGTCCATTTTTTCAGGACTGGCAAAAGAGAGTGTGAGGAGTCCCACCTTAGATGGTGAAGGTGAGGGTGTGAGGGTGGGGAGCCAAGGTGAGACCTTGATGCGACAAAAGAGAGATCGTGAGAGAAATGCAGGTACATGAGTGATAAGTATGGAAACCATTGCAAGTGAGTCAATGAATGTCAGTGATGCAGAAAGGAAAAGGCTATTTCAGCAAGAATATCAAGTTGTTATAGATTCTATTTCCCTAGATGCTGAGGCATTTACTCACCCTTTAACAGCTTACCAAACTCTAGCTGTACAGGGCAATGAGGAGGCTGAAAGATTGCTGAACTTGGTGCATATTACACAATCTTTACAAAGAGCAAAGGATGCAATCACTGTTATGCCTTCCAACATTGGCAGTGATTTTGAACTGGATGAAAGCTCTTTTGTGGATGCTGGTGGGGATGATGAGGAAGATAGCATGGACATAGGGGGAGATGCAGATGTTCCTGCCTGGATACTAACAAAAGAATGCTCCTACTCACATCTCCAATCAACATTATTCAAGCTAATTCATGATACCCAAGCAGCCATTTAGGCATCTACTAAAGCAAGCACAAAGAAGCTACTCACAAGTCACAACACATCTTGAAGCACTCCAGCTGTATAAAATTCAAGCCCTCCAATACAGTCAGAGTGTGGATGCAATCAAGCAAGAAATTTTTGAAGTCAAGCAAGATGTCATAGAAAGGATGGACACTAGACTCCCTGCAACCACCATGACTGAAATTGTTCAAAAGCTAAGAAAGGAGGCTGATCTCAATAGGAAAGTTGAGGCCATAGACTCAAAATTATCTGCTGTAGAGAAATCAATGGCCAAGATACTTAACAATTAAGAAACTCAGACTGCACTACTCCAACAGTCGGTGGCTGCTCAACTCCCTCCCACACAACTTGATGATAACAAAAAGGGGGAGAAAGGATCAAGTGAGGGGGAGCAACAACTTAATATTCAAGTTAGCAAAGTAATTGTGCCTACAATTGCTTTCACCAAGCCACCAACTAAGGACAACATTGATCTGATTAATGAAGCAGTAGCCACATTGAGAGCAGCTGAAAAGAAGCAGTTGACCCCAATCAACTGGGAGAAAATTGATGAGGATATCCAAAGGAGGTTTATCTAGCAAAGAATCCATAAAAATCAGCCATTCATCACTCTCAAGTCAGGAAAATCTCTGTGAATGATATGAGCATGAACAATCTGGAAAAAGGACAGCCATCCTGCATCAAATCTCCAAAGGCTAAGCTAATTTTGAAGCCAAAGGTGAACTATCCAAAATCTTCACTAAAGAACCCTTTGGACACAGTGTATGAGACACCAAAGCCTGATGAGAAGAAGCTGTTGGCCAGGTCTATAGCATTCTATAAGGATCCTGCAGATTCAGTTCTAAAAAGGTGAATAGCCAAGATTTTCAGAAATGGTAAGGAAATCTGTGTAGTGGCTGGACACCCTCATTTTGCTGAAGCAAAAAGGGAAGAAAAGGCAAGACTGAAGCAAGAAAAGAAGCAAGCTGCTCTAGATGCTAAAAAGTTCAAACAAAAGAAAGAGCAAGCTGCTATCTTGGCCAAACAAATTCCTGCACAACCATCTGTAATTGCTGAATCTCAAGATCAAGTAATGAAAAATGAATCTCCAAAGACAAAGAAGCCAAGTTAAAAGCAAAGAATCAAGAGAAAATTGGATTTTAATGATGAGGAGATGAAAGGATACTTTCCCAAAGAGTTTACTTCTAAAACAACTCAAACATCCATGCCCTCTGTGGCACATGAAGAATTCAAGATAGATCCATCCAAGAATTTCCATGGTGAACCTATCATTCCAAAGGATGAGCCAATAGACTGGGATAGTCTACCAATTCCTGAACTCAATCTACCTCACTTCATGAAGCCAAAGAAGAAAAAGACCAGAGCAGTCAAGAAAGTGAAGCCCTCAACTCTCAGATCCAAGTCCCTAACCAAAATCAACAAGGGAGATATCATGTACATCTGTGACATCAAGGAATTCTCAGATCTAAACCTCTACTTAGATGAACTGGAAGAAGTTAGAGGGATTGATACTTACAGGAATCTACCTGAAAGGTTAGTATTCAAGTACAAGGGAGGAAAAGAGATACAATGGCCACTTCACAGGATCCTTCAAGAAAGCCAGTCTGTGCTGATAAAGGTTTATTCATCCTTCAAGAAGAACTTTGGATTTAATGTGACAGCTAGAAGACTAGTTCTAAAGAAGATTGAAGAACTGAGGAGTATTAGTGTGGCGCCCTCCAAACCCGGGTCAGAAGTTTGGGGTCCACACACACACCTTAATTATAACCTGCTTATAACAATAATAAAGATAATAATAATATATGCAGTGACCCTACTTACCAATCACCACGGACCGCAACAGGTTAAAGTATGCACACAAGCCAAACACACTAATATATTACAAACCGTTCAAATCCCAACTATTTCAAACTCAAACTAAGTATTAAACATTATTACAAACTTTTACAAATTTAAATTATTCCAAAAGAAGCCTATTAGCTCAGCTTTCTCAGCCTGAACCCCTAGCTCTCGCACCGGACTGGGGATCCTTGCTACCAACTGGTTCCTTTTTAACTGGAAAAAATATAAACAACATCGCACAAATGAGCTAACTAGCTCAGCAAGTCATAATGACAAAACTGAGAATAATGATCATCAGGTGAATATGATTATGATATCAAGTGAACATTTGATTATGATTTAGAATTGGATATTATCCTTTTAATTTAAAAACCAAGGTTAGGCTGCTGATCAGTCACGCACTAACCCCGAGCAAGGCACACAACATTGCTCTAACTACTGGATCCAAGGCACACATTGGCCTAACTTGACCATTATATGGTCTGACCACGAATCTGGTCCATAATTTTATAAAAACCAATCCAATTCTAACATAATAACAGAATATGCAATAATAAACAATTAACCGAAATCGTTAACAACAATAAATGTTTAATAATGAAAAGGTTTCAATCCTTGTAAGGATCAATAAGGCAAATTAAAAGCTTGGATGCTGGGTAATGAAAGAATTGGATAACAAAGGAATCAACGTTTCAAGGTTTCAAGGATTTGGTCTTTCAAAGTATAAGATACCATGGGTTGAGTATATAATAGTTCATTTCAGTGTATGGTATTTAGTTTGTATGTATTTGTGGAGTAGTATCGTAGATTTGTGGTTCTTGTTTGGGTATACAATAATCAATGGATTAGAAAGAATATGATTTATGGCTCAAGAACAATAACTGAAATCAGGATTTAGGTTTTTGTGCTTCAAAGCACTTGCAATATCACAGGATTATCAAGTACTACAATATCTCGAGAAAGTTCAGAATACTTGCCTGGTATTAGCTTACTACACTGCACTCACTTTCAAATCACAACCGTTTTACTCCTCAACTACCTGTTTCCCTTTCCTACGTCTTTCCTCTTCTGCTCACATATCATAAGCATCTATTAATAATTTACTCATGGAATTCTATTCAACACATACTTCTATCTACCCTTCGTTTTACCCAAATCCGATTAACGGATTGAAAGTTATGCAATAATCAAGTAAACACCGAATATATAGATCGATAGTCAATTAACAAGTCACATATAGCACATAATACATCACGTAATCAATGATTTATTATTTATAAAGAAGTCTCGGGTCATAAATAGGCTTTCTGGTATTTAAAATAATTTTTAAAACATTTTTCGGAATTAAAACGGGTCGTTGGATCAATTTCGGGTTAATAAACAGGGTTCGGTTGGCCAATTCTGGCTCCGAAATAATTTTAGAATAATTATCGAGCCTTGGAAATAATTTAAAATAATATTTTAAAGCTCGAAACTATTTTTCAGAATTTTTAAATCATTTTTAAATAATTAAATCTAATTAAATAATTAATTAAAATTAATTAATAATTAATTAAATCAATTAATCAATTAATTTTCGAATTAATTGACCAATTAATCAATTATAAATTAACTGAAATTAATTAACTAATTAATTTAGATTTATTTGTGAGTTAAAAATAATTTTCAGAATTAAAATAATAATTTTTAGAATTTTCAGAAATTAAAAATGAATTTTTATAATAAAAATAAATAGGAAATATGATTTTTAAACATTTTATAAACAGGAATCCTAAATTTGCAAAGTCTGGAAACTTCAGGGACCTAACTGCATCGTCCCCAAAAGTCCAGGGACCAAACTGCAATTTTTACACCCCGTCGCCGGAAAACACAGAGGTGGCCGGAGAACACGTTCCCGGCGTCCTCACCCCACCAACACCTCCAGATCACATCTACACAACACCAGGAATACAACCATGCAATCAATTCATCCTAACAATCCCTGAGTTGGCCGGAATTTGGTCGTGAAATTTTCCAGTTTCCGGCGAACATCGGAAAACTTCAAAACACAACTCCCTTCTCTACAGACCTCGTTGGTTCATAAAACTTATACGACTAGATTGCAAATTTCACAGAGAATACAACCCACTATAACACAACATCAATCTATCACAGAATAAGAAACCCCCCAAATTTCAATTAAGAACATTCATACGGGTTATAAACCCTAATTTTGAAATTCGAAAATTAAACTCAAATTTGAACATGTTATTGAACTCCAAATCAGACGTATGACATATGAAAATCATCAGAAAACAAGCTCTACAACATGCAATCATCAAATCATACAAATAATCATCCGAACAAAAATTCATATTTTTAATAAAATAAATTCGAAAATAAATAAAATTTTAGAAAAATAACCTTGATTTCTGCAGTGAAACAAAGCTCAGAATCTGATAAAACACTTCAAATCCTTCGTTTTGGTTACTCAAGCTTTGAAAACAGAGATCGGTAACGCCTTCGTTTTGCTGTTTGATTCTTAGAACAGTTTATGTAATTAGGGTTTTTCTCTGAAAATTATAGAATTAACTATCTGCAAATGATTTTTGATACGAAATAAAATACGGTAAAAGGCTATTTATAATTACGGAAAATTTGTATCCCGTTGGATCATTCCGGATATAAAACGGTACGTTTATTTGTAAAAACTGATCCAAACGGTATCGGTTTTCGAGATAATTATCCAAATCAGTACAATTTGTACTGCGGTCTTGGTCTCAGCGCCTAGTTACACGTATTACGAAGTGATAATTGTGATAGTTTAATAAAAAGCTCCCGTTTATCGAAAATACGGGTTTTATTGATTTACCGAAATGAATATTGTATCAAAAATGTTGCGCCGGGACCCGCGCAGGACAAACCGTACGCCGGATCGAAAAAGTTGAAACATGGAAAATGCTCAGAATATTACAATTAGGTTAGGAAGGAGTTCTTGAAAGAGTTTCGGGTTCCAAAAACGTAACAACGGGTGACGTCGGTTGGTTCCCGTTTTTATAAAATAGATTTTAATTACCCGGAAAAAGATTTTAGAAATTTCATATGATTCTTATAAATCCATAAACCAACATAAAAATAATTAGGAAGATATGACAATTATCTATATTTTATTTTGGACATATAAAAATTAAAATACTCATTTAATATTATTTTTGAATATTCAAGTACAGATAACACTTAACAATTAGCTCACAGAATAGATACTGAACACACATAATAATTATATAATAGCAAAAATAATTACACGATATATCCCAGATATTACAATTAGAGCAAAAGATGCACTCCCAAAGACTTTAACTATTCCTTACACAGGGAATAGAGTGCATCTAAGACCCTACTGGCTGATGGAATTCATGGATGATAAGGGAGTTAGAAGATTCTTCAGATTAGAAGACCAGTTGAGCATCTCTAGCAATGAGACTCTTTTGGAAATGCAAGGAATGCTAAATCTCTCAGAATCTGATGAACTGGAATTCCACAGACAGCTCCAAAATCAGATAGAAGAAAACAACAGAAAGCTTGGAAAGAGATCCAGATCATTAAGGAAATAGATCAATCTGCTCAGGCTAGAGGAGCACCATGAGAAAGACTGTGAGCAAATCTTTGTACACTTTGCCTTGTAAATTTTTCAAGTAATTATAGCAGCACTGTTTAGTTTTATCTACTACTTTTTAAATCTGTATTTTTAGAGTGTTTTGTTATCATCAAGTTTCTCTTAATTTATGGCTACAATTCTAGTAGACATAAATTGGGGGAGATTGTTGGGAATATGTTGTGAACTTGATGATTTCTTTAACAAAACACCTTAGTAGATTCAACTTAGTGAACTATGTAGCACTCAACGGATAAGGAATATAGTCCTAACGGATGACTCAATATAGACCTGACGGATGATGATTTGATATCCATCGAGTGAGTAGCTTATGTAATAATAAGTCATGTAGCACATTTCTGCAAACACCTTTGTATAGATTCTGTAGTAGCATATAAGTCATGTTGACTGTAACTAGATATGCAGAATAGGTTGATTAATTGTAAATATATGATATCTTGTAATTCTGCATAAATGAAATGTAGTCAAGTGCCAAATAGCTACCCGACGGATGATCAACAAAGCTACCCGACGGATGATCAACAAAGCTACCCGACGGATGATCAACAAGGCAACCCGACGGATGATCATGTACCCGATGGATAATCAATTCAAACATCTGTTGATAGTGACAACATAGTCACATGCATCGAGTGTATGCAAAAGGAATGTGGCAGCCTATTCAACTGGGTTTTTTTGAGAACGAAGAAGCATTGCCATTTCCATGCTATTATGAAGATATTCAAAGATGCTGGAATAGAGTAACGAAGTAGCATAGTATTAGACTTGATATGTTTTGTTTTATTATCTTGTCTTATTACTGTGTAATCTTGGTGATATATAAACCAAGAGTGGCAAGTAGAACAAAAATAAGACTAAGCAAATATTTTTTTCAGAGAAACAAAAGTAAGCTGAATCCTTTAGCATTTCTCTGTAAGTTTAGTTGTTCTTATTTGTAAGCATCTGTGAGCCATTCAAGCTTCACAGAGTTCTCTTGATATATATATATATATATAGTGGATAAATTCAAATCCACCAGAAATTTTTAAAGACTTGTGTTTTTATTACTTTGTGTTTTGATTCATATTTAACTTGTCATTCCGCACTTTGTAAATCAAAACACTGACATATATATTTTAAGTTAGAACATTTTATAATTGAGAAAAAGTTTCAAGAATTCCATTCAACCCCCCTTCTGTAATTCTTGTTACATTGTTAGGGACTAACAACTGTGCCTTCACCTTCAATGGTATATGGAGCTTCTCACCAGCATCGAAAACTTTGAGGTTAGAGAAAATTGCCTTGTCTGAGCAAACATGCCTAGTAGCACAGTATCAATCCACCACTCTCGCGGATTAGAGCCAACCAGGTTCACTTTAGAGACCGTAGTACAGAGATCTATGTCACCCATCTCCTTGGAGATATGATCGACCATGTTTAATTATTTCTTCTTGTTGGCCTTTTTGGGATTTCTGCAATCAGGATACCTACGACCCACTTTATCACAGTTGTAGCACTTTCCTCGAAATTCCGACTTCGAAATCCCTCCCTTGGGTGCCAGTCTTGCCCTTTTACTTCGAAATCCCTCCGCCGTGTTTGCCTTCTCAGTAGCAACATTAACTTTCTTCTCAGATCATTTATTATCTTCTTCAATATGAAGTCTGAGAATCAGATCCTTCATGTTCATCTCTTTTCGCTTGTGCTTAAGGTAGTTCTTAAACATTTTCTATGCATGTGGCATCTTTTCGATCACAGTAGCAACTTGGAAAGATTCACTAATGACCATTCCCTCGGCATGAATTTCATGAATGATCACCTACAGTTCTTGCATCTGACTGACTACAATCTTAGAGTCCATCACCTTATAGTCAAGAAAGCGGACATCAATCCACTTCTTTGCCCCAGCGTCCTCGGTCTTATACTTATGGTCAAGTGACTCCCATAAGGCCTTAGTTGTTGGCCTCGAGCTATACACGTTATACAATGAGTCATCAAAACAATTCAACACATAATTCCGACATATGTAGTCAGAGTGCTTCCAAGCATCCACAGCATACATAGTCTGCATGTTGCTCTCAGCAGTGAGCAATGGTACCTCTTCCTTCAGGAAGTGTGTTAGGTCCCGAATTATCGTAGAAGGGGGGGGTTGAATACGAGAATTACTAAATTAAAAATTCTTTCGAATCTTTAGCGGATAAAATATTTAGTGCTCGGTTAGTGGTTACGTGTTCTTAAGAGGCATAGTATTTGGAACGATAAAAACGAGGAACACAAGATATTCGGGGAAATATATATTCGTATATAAATCCTCGAGAGTGTTGCTACACTCCGGTAAATAAATTAACCGGCTATAATCTAGAACAATAAATTTCCTAGCTTCTACAAAGATTTACAAATCAAATTCTATACAATAATCTAGCTTTTGTTTGTACTAGGATTTAATTACCGGGTAACGATTATAATGCCCCTAAGAATATACAAGAGTTAAATCGGGCATTATAACGTTACTCCAGTGAGAAGTTAAACGGATATTCAAATAGCTTGAGCTCCTCTGTAAATCTCCGCTTCTTGTTTTATCAGCTCTCTTTTTGTTGGAGAAGAAGATAAACAGAACTCATTAGATCTGCTGTAAAGTGTAGACTTTATACACAATAAAATGTGTGGCTGAGAATTGAGGAGCTCTGTGGCGACCAATTCATTTCTGTGGGGACAAGGAATATTCTTTTCAGTGACGACACCAATTAGCTGTGCTCTGTGGCGATAGGGGTACATGAGGGGGGTTAACCTGTGTAGCGACCAAGTACTATACTTAAACAAAAACTTAACAAATTAAGTTCACCTGTGGCGACATGTTTCTTTACAACATGTACCAAGTACATGTTCATGTACTTGATAAACAAAAAATTATGTACACGTTTTTTGTTTATTTATTTTCCTTTTCTTTTTTTTCTTTTTTTTTTCTTTTTCTTTTTCTTTTTGTTTTTCCTTTCTTTTTCTTTTTCTCTTTTCTTTTTTTTTGTTTTTTTTTGTTTTTTTTCTTTTTCTTTTTAAATTTAAATTGTAATTAAATTAATTTATAAAATAAACTTAAATATAACTTATATAAATAAACTAATTTAGATTTATAAAATAAACTTATTTAAAGATTATAATATAAATCATTTTAAGTTTATTAAATAAATTATATTAAAGTCCATTAAATAATTTATTTAATTAACCAATTAAACTTTGAGTTTCGCCAGTCCCCTGAGCTGTATACCCCGCTCACCTCTTCTCGTACTTTAACATATAAACGTTCAATCCAAGTACGTTACTCAACTTAACAATCCTTCTATAAATAATACCCAGATTCCTTTCACGAGTCGTTGACGCCTAGTGCAACTGGTCTGGTTCACAGACGACTAACCCCGATTCAGGTCTTCGTATTATGACCTTGATTACATTGTTAAGCTTGCCTCAACTTTATTGCTTTAGACACTGACTGTCAATAAACAACTGTACTTTCACTAGAATCCTTTCTGGTACTTTAGACAACGTCTTCATTAACCTCTATTTATACCCTGTCTTCAATTCTTCAAATTCCTATACTTCATACACTGTCTATCTTCAATCAACACCAATACACTGAAATCTGGTAGCACTTGTATACATAATCTTCAACCTTTCTGAAACCCTGAAAGTCTTTAACCTTTGTTCTTCACTGAGGCATGATCATATTAGTGAACTTCTTTTAGTGACCTGTAGACAGACTTCAGGCTTTATTCTAATCTTCTGATTCTTTGTATTTGTCTTGTCTTCATTCTTCCTGATTTCTTGTGTAGACGTAGTATTATTAAACTGTCTTGTTCTAGTATTGTTATTGTGTTGAGTTATCACGTAACTGTTCATACAGCTACGCAGTCTCACCAACAAAGTGATTCGGATGCAACGTGGCCAGATAAAAATGCATCTTTTGCCGCCAACATTTGAAGTTCATTCCATTGAACTTCTTGGGTTTATCAGCGTGTGTAGCAGGCACAGTTGGCATAACAGGTGCAACAGGCACCGCATGTGTGACAGTCGGTACGTGCGTCTGTACTACAGGTGTATATACACCAGTAGGCACCGTATGTGTGACACTCGGTACCTGCCTCTGTACTACAGGTGTATGTACACAGTAGGCACCGCAGGTACAATCGGAGGAACGAGTGTTCCCGATATCTGTCCAAGACGCACACTAAACTGTCCAATGACAGTGTGTCCCCCGGACACATGTCCCGAAGGCACATGTCCAACAGGTGTCTGACCCCCATCAGATACTACGATCTGTGCGTTAGGGTTAGGCGCATGTGGGATAACCCCATCAAATCCAACGATCTGGGCGTTGGGATCAGCCGTCGTGTTCATCGTATTGTTCACAGTGTTTTTGTCTACAGATCTGTTACTCAATAAAAACATGTAGAGACAATGTATTAGTCACAGATAATCAATAATAATAGTTTTAATATTGTAATCCACAATCTGCGATTAATATAAATATGTTAGATATATTTGATAATGTCATGTCTAATATGATTTATGTTTAGTTTTCAGATCTTACTTAAACAGGACAAATCAGTACTTAACTGAAATCAACACTTATATTGAAGTCAGAACTTAAGTCATCAGTACTTAAGGTTCAGGAGATATTTATCAGAAGATAATAGCAGGATTTAAAGGAAACGTTCAGATAAGGAAGGCGGCTGATTGAAAGGAAAAGAAGATCAAGATAAATGTAAGAAGAGATATGCATGAAGAAGGAATTCTATGAAGAATAGAATACTTGGAAGAAAAGATATCTGATTGATATATTTTAGGAAGCAGAATTATATTCCATATCAATTAGCGATTATCTTGTAACTGTGTAGTATATAAACACAGACATAGGGTTTACACTATAAGTGTTATCATTATCGAGAAGATTATTCATTGTAACCCTAGCATCTCTCGTGATATTTGTTCATCACTGAGAGAGGACAGTTCCATACTGTAACAGAATTTATTGCTTTGAATAAAGTCTGTTTTATGTTACTTGTGTTATTAGAATTCGATTTGATTGTGCTATACACTGTATTCACCCCCTCTACAGTGTGTGTGACCTAACAAAATAATATAAGTGCCTGTGTGCGAATAACAGAGTAATAAATTGCGAAAAATAAACGAAAGGATATAATGAAGACGTTCTCGAGTCTAGTCATATAATTATCTCCTTAAAGCTATTACGGCCCTCACCGTATTTGCGAGTCGCTAGCCTCCCAGGATAAAACGAGAAGACGGCGGTGTTGTACGAACAACGCCTTCGGCGAACTATAACGGAGCAAGAAACTATCACCGGACTAGAGAGAGAAGGCAGGGTTTTGTTTAGTCTGTGATTATTTGGGCCAATTTTCTGCTACATTCGTGTCCGCACGTCGCACACGCAGGCAAACTCGAAGGCTTCGCAAGCCTCGGATTACCCCTCGAAATCCCATGATTTGCACCCCTCCTGCGTGCGCATGTAGAACACTACATAAGTGTTTTGCTATATAAATTTATGTTTGCTCCTTTGTAAAATCAATGTAGAACTTTCTTTTTCTTCCACAAATTTCCACTACTAAGAGACCAACTTTGGATGATCATATCTCATCCATCTCTTAGTCATTTTGAGTGATTCAAAGTGACTCGGAAAGCTCTCTCGGAGGACAACGCATTCTCATTCTAAGTGTCATTCGTTATGCGCGCACAACATTCGTCCACTCAAATTATGGCTCAAATTGACTTGACAATATGGGACTACTACCCACATTTTCCAATAGTATATGCAAGGATGTCAAATTCGCATCACAAAAATAGAAATTTGGACGTGGATGTATCAAAAATTGATATTTTATACGTATCATCATAATTTTGTGTAAAATAAATATATTATAAAAAAATAATAGGTGTTACAAATTTTGTTCCCAAAATTATTTTTAAATTATTACTTATATAATTAGTTGTTAAGTTTCGTAATAATAATACACGATCCCGTGCACATAAATATGTGTACGTAAATTAAAACCACATCATTCAAAAAAAAATCGGAAACAAATTTCCAGTGTACCTAAAAGAGTAATGTTACATATTAAAAAAAATTCAAAAATGACAAATGTCATTTTGTATTTGTGGGGTTCATTAATACACAAGAAGTCCTAATCATTTATTAGTAAATGTTCAATACTGTGATAACAACTCATCATTAAAAATCATTTCCTCAACAATTTTTGGGAACCCAACATTCCTCCGCCAACGATCTCTGCGCTGTAATACTCGTTTTTTCTAAATGTACTAATCATTCCCGGACACATCTTCTCTGTCATAATAATTTCTATATTTTAATAATTTCTATTTTATATATTAGGATATTATCATTGCAACCCTGCAGAACAGTGGGGGCAACAATGCACATTATGAATTTACATAAAAATTTATTTAAAATTAACAACCATACAAGCAGCTACAACTTATACAAGCACCTTGTGGTAGGGCCCATATCACTTTGGGCCGTCCAGTTGTCATACTTCATGATACCTTCCGATTTAGTTAGCGTCTCTTTCTCTGTCGGATATTTTTTATAATAGGGTTTGAGGAGCCAATCTAACAGCCTGGGCTTTGTGGTCACGTCATTGTTAAATTATTAGAATCTTCGGGTATCTGATTTTTATACAAATGCGTATCTCTTCCTCACAAATTATTCATAAATTATTCAGTAGAATCTTGTGATATTTGATAATTATTAAATGGTTCAACAACGTATTAAAAGTCCAATAAATTAATTACTAACTGATTTATAAAAATGTAGATATGAATTTGAAAAAGTAATACAAAGACGCTGTAAATATCTCTTAATTTTGATTTTATTTTTGTCTGACAAAATATCTCTTAATTTATTTTACTGAGAAGCAACATTAACTCCCCGTGACTACCTTTTTTCACCGGACAATCTCTATCACTAATCTTTTAAAAAAAGCCATGTTACATATTTAAAAAAACAAAAACAAAAACGTTCTCAAAATGATATGTGTAATTTTTTAATTCGTGAGATTCATAATTAATACACTAGAGACATATTACATTTACGAGTGAATATCCAATAACAAATTAGCAACTCATCATTTAGAATTTTTTTTAAAAATCATTTTTGGAACTCTAGCATTTCTTAAAAAAGAAAATCAATTAATAATATTTTGTCAATAATCTATTTGTAAGTTGTGACAATAACTCGCTCGAGTATTATTTTAGAAAGTCAGACTTGAGACCAGAAATGCGAAAAAAAAACCATTGTGTCCTGCCTTAAAAACTTTTTAATAAAAAGCGATTTTTTATTAAAAACAGATCAGACTGAATATTTAAGAAAATAAAAAGAGATCTTTTAAGGTCTGCGGACCAGATCATATAGGGCTAAAACTCTCTTCACGTAGGGTTTTACGGATTTTTTTGGGCTAGGAATGAACTTTGAGTTTTAAATATTTTGAGCAGCCTCAGACTTCAAAGAAGGTCATGCAATGTATAGAATTAATATACGTTATTTTTAAACATGACCAGATAATTTTAATATTATTATTAAAATTAAAATATATATAATCAATAACTACCTAATTATGTTTTTAATGATGAACATATTTTAATTAAATTTATTTATATTTGATTAATTTAATATAGAGATTCGTAAATTATTATTAGAAAGTTGGTCTTAGTTAATAAGCCATCCATGGAATGAATACTGTCAATTACAATAAACTAGTTATGCATGGGAAGCTTAATTCATATTAATTATGAATTTTTTATTTTTAAAATAATATTTACAAAAACTATTTCTAAGAATTGTAAAATAATATCTTCATACAATTTTTTATTTAATTAATATTATATTTTTTCATAAAAATATCACATTTTTTTAAATTTGAAATCTTCAAGTTTTATATATTTTATTTTAGGCAATGTAACTATATTTTATTATATGTAGATCATTTTTTCATTTTTCTTGTAAAAATTATAAAATAATATATTGGAATCCCATTGACGTTTGTTGGTAAATAATTTTTGAATTAAGAACATTTTTAATTTATTTTTAATACAATTATAAGGAATAATTTGTAGTTATACTTTTAAAAGGAAAACCAAAATATACCATAATAAATCTTTTACACCAATTTTTAATTTTTTATGAAAATTTTAAATATTGTATTAATTTTTTTCATAGTAATTTTCAAATTAATAATTTTTTAAAATTATATTTGATACAATTAAAAAGAATACTTACTAATCATATATTTTAAAGAACATTTTTAATAATTATTACTTATTCCTAAATAATTTTAATGTCTAGAAATATGTAGAATATATAAATATTATATTTATATTACTTTTACAATTTTTATCATACTTTAATTTTATTTTATGCAGAGTGTCAACATGTACTCCTCTTCCGACTAGTGTTATGATTCACTAGTCACTATACCCTGTAATTTTGGACACGACACGACTTACACGGCACGAAACGACACAAAAATTTAGTGTTTGTGTTTGCATTTTTAGTACACGACACGAACGTATACGAATACGAAAGTGTACGATCGAGATTTAGTGTCGGTTTTATATTTAACATTCGAGTACATGACATAAATAAATATTATAATTAAATTTTAATATTTTTTATAAATATACGTAAAATTATAATAAATGTATGCATATTTATTTTTAAAATATTATTTGATTTCATTATATTGTATAGAATTGAGATCTAAATATATATTTTTCATATATTTTATAATTTTTTTACCTATAAATCTTATATCTTAATTTATATTAATATTAAATTTAATATATACCGACATACACGATACGAAACTATACAAAATGAAAGTAAACGGACACGAATGTACACGAATACTAAATATGTTGGTTTTGTATTTGGCATTCAATTACACGAAATACGAAAATATACGACACGAACGAATTGATAGGTCTCATCACACATTTATTTTTTCTTCAAATAAATTACTTACCAAATCATATCATCAAACCTCACTTATTCTAATTATGTTTAAAATATAATTAGTACTCGTAACAATTATCAACTTGTCTAATTTTTTAGACTTTAATTCCTTAAGTAGTCGAGTTAGTTTTATTGTTCACCAACAAATTATAGGGCACAGTTGGAGTATGAGCTGGCAAGGCAACTCTTGACTATTTTTTTATCATTAGCAAGACTAATAAATATTTAAAATTAAGCATACTTTACTACCATTACAATCCAACAGTAGTTGTCAATTTGTCATGTTCATACATATTTTATACCTCATAATACAAGAAACAATACCTGTCATTTAGATTTTTGAGTTAAATAGACGGCTCATTTCCAGCGCACAGTATAAATTATTTGGTGTGCAATAAATATAGTAGATTTATGTTCACTAAATAATATTTATCAAAATTTCTATTATAATAAGAGATTATAATTTGTATAAAGAAAGAGTATAAAGAGCAGCAAGTAATTCCAAAATGACAGTTACTAGGCAACTACCATAATATCTTTCCCTGCTATCATCATCCTTTCCTTCCCTACCACCATCTCTATCATTTGCTCTGTTTCATTGTGTGTGGTTCATTTATATCCCCCCCCCTCCCTCAATAATTGTTGTTTTTTACATCTCAACCCTTCCAAGAAATGACTCAACAAGTTGAAGATTCCACCAAGCCTGAGTGTGAGACTCCTGAGGTTGTGGTTGCTCCAGCTCCAGCTCCTGTTACTGAAACTACACAAGACAAAGCTATTGTTCCTGTCACTCCTCCACCCGAGGATAAACCCGATGAATCTAAAGCTCTAGCAATCGTCCAAAGTAACATCTTACTCCCTCCTCCTGCTCACTATACCTGTTTTACTGTTCTGTAAAGTATATTAGTCTCTGGATTGTTGGTTCTAATTTCTAATTGATTGTTTTATTTTTTATTCATACATATGATTACAAATATTCATGGATGTATCTTGTTACCCTACATGATTAATTCATTAGAAATTCATATGTGGAACTGCCACTGCTTTTAACAATTTTTGCCTTATTTTGTTACTTGATCAAGTCTAAATTACAGATTTATACATGTTAAGAGGTTTAATATGTATATCATGCTTTTACTTTTATGTATGATTAGGCTATATCCTATTACCGTAAGCTACGCATAGCCATGATATACATACTAAACACTGCTTAACAATTACCATGTCGTGAAAGATGAATAATTCAGAAAATTATGTATGTTAGGTTGTCGACTTACCTCATAACCTAATTTTGAGCCCTACTTTATGAATTCCCACCTATTACTTAATCTAATCTGTAAGTTTTGTGCTTATGGTAGAGACACCTGAGCCTGTTGCGGAAAAGGCTGCTGAGGGTGGTTCTGTTAACAGAGGTGAAATAGGTTAAACAAGATTTTGTTTTAAATTTATATCCTGACTCGAATCCTCACAAGTATACACAAATACGTATTCAACAGACAAGGTGCTTGAGCGCGTTGCTACAGAGAAGAGGTTGTCCTTGATCAGAGCATGGGAAGAAAGTGAGAAATCCAAAGCAGAAAACAAGTAAAAACTTCTACTTTTCAAACAGCTTTTTGTATATAGCTTACCTCAATAATAGTACTATATATAGCAGGAGTAGTTTGTTTGCATATTTTGTATTCTTATCATGTTACTATAATAAGAACATAATCAATAATAGTACTATATATAGCAGGAGTAGTTTGTTTGCATATTTTGTATTCTTATCATGTTACTATAATAAGAACATAAATATATGGTTTATGAATACTATGGCAATCAATTATGTAGTAACAGCATAGTCTTAATGTTAATCAACAGAGCTCAAAAGAATTTATCTGCGGTGGGATCATGGGAGAACAGCAGAAAAGCAACCATAGAAGCTGATCTGAAAAAGATTGAGGTAATTCTACATTTCTTATCGTCTTTTTGATGTTTTCAAACTTGACAAGTGATGGCAAATAGGATTCAAACTCTTTTTTCACATTTCTCACTCACATAAGTTCTCTCGTTTGATAATGGCCCTAAGTTAAAGGAAATTATTATGTAGCAAATCTAACAGTGACACTTGTGAAGAAATAAGTACCACTATATTGAATGGTCGTCATAATGCAAGTTTATATAATTCTGATACTAGTATAATTGAGCAGGAGAAACTAGAGAAGAAGAAAGCAGTGTATGTTGAGCAACTGAAGAACAAAATAGCCGCAATCCACAAGG
Organism: Apium graveolens; assembly: GCF_009905375.1. Taxonomy (NCBI): domain Eukaryota; kingdom Viridiplantae; phylum Streptophyta; class Magnoliopsida; order Apiales; family Apiaceae; genus Apium; species Apium graveolens. Next base: position 237,418,921 of record NC_133650.1, on the reverse strand, counting down.
CAGCAGAAGAAAAGAGGGCGATGATTGAAGCGAAGCAGGGGGAAGATTTGTTGTTGGCTGAAGAGAAGGCAGCCAAGTACCGTGCTACTGGTACCGGTCCAAAGAAACTCTTTGGATGTTTTTAAAGGGCAGGAACTACTTTAATTTAAAGAAGAATGAAGTTGCATTTGTAAATTCTTTGATTTGAATTTATTTGTTCCTAGGTGTGCAAGATGGTTTGCTAATTTATTATATGGTGTGCATATTGGTATATTTGTGTACATATATACCATTTGGAGGATAATTATTGAACAGATGTTGTAACCTAATATTTTGAACTCAGACCTATATCTTAATTAGCATTGTGTACATGTATTTGGTGTAGAATTTCACTCTAATCTACTGTCCTTCCACCTGCCGCTATATTAGCTTCTAATAGTGCTGCTGCAGAACAACTTAACCCTTTTTGCTTCACTAGCTGCATTCTTCATCATCAATCAGAACTTTTCTTATGTATTACATTATAAATCCATATCTAAAAAATACGGTCTTTTCATACATGTCAGTAATAAATTCATGAATTGCACGACTCAGGAGAACAGAGCTCTTCAAACCCCCTCTTTGGTAAGTTGAGGGTGGAATTGTATCAGTCTTAAATGTATTATTATCTTTATAAACACCCCCCCCCCTCCAAATCTTCTTGGTGTTCTGTTTGTCTGCTATGGCCTATAAGAATTTCAGGTGTTGCAGACAAATGTAAATTTAATTTACCATCAACTGGATTCTAATAGCACAAGAAAAGGGTAAAGCAGGTCCGAAAACAAACATTTGCTGCTCAAATTCATTATGATGCATTTGTGTCCTATATGCCCGGTCTGACTTTCAATATTTCTAGATATGAATCATTCAATTTAAAGGTCATCCAAAAGATCTGCAAGACATATGGGCATGACTTGTGATATTATACAACAATAGTATCTCCTTCAGAACCCCCGTGCAAGACTTTAAAAGCTAAGCATATTGTTACTATAAGTAGATGACAAAGAAGTACAAAAGCATGTAAAAAATATCAAAAGAACAGGAATAGTTCATCGATTGTAAAAGTAAATCCATTATTCATACACAAGAATCAGCTAATCATATACTATAACGTCGGAAGTACATACGTTAACAGAAAGTAATAACTTAAACCTCACAACATTGAAATCAATACTGCTCGCAGGACACAACATACCTTGTACCAATAAAGGACAGACAACAGACAGTTCCACATTTCTGAGACTTTTTTCTTACTACCATGTCTAGAAAAAAACGGTCCGGCTACATCAAAAAGGCTTAGTCATCAGCCAAATTCAGGACCTTCACACCTACTAGTTCAAATTTCTCCTACAAGTCCTACCACTGTATGAGCTCTAAAGGTCTCTCCTTGTTTATGCCTGCATCATGCTAAACTGGAATCTTGACAACTGCTGCGGAATGGTGGAAATGACAGGCCCATATCTCTGCAAGCAAAAGCAAATAAACAATATAGTCAGAACTACAATGCTATAACATGGCACATACGGTCTTTACCATTACTAATACATTAAAATATGAAACCTGTTGGTGTTTAGACTAAGAAAGGAAGAGAGAGAAAATATAGAGAACTAGAGAATAAAATGAGATGCATACTTCTATATTATTCCTTATTCCTGATAACCAACGTGTGATTTTATACACTTAAAAAAAAACTAAAAACTCCTAAAACCTAAAACTTATCTTATCTACTAATTATTCAAAAACACCTTAAAAACTAATCAACAAATTTCAAAAAAACAATTCAAATAATTTAAAATTATTCTCAACACTCCACCATAATTCAAAATTCAAAAATCTAAAATTAATTTGATGATGAAGCACTTCCCACCATCACCATTGTTGTTGGAGCACTTCTCTCCACAGTTTCATTCAGGAGTCCTTCTCTCCACAATTTCATGTTGATGCACCGTTCACTAACATACACATTGGAGCACTTCTCTCCAATATCAAAATAGTTCATCAAATACTTGTGTCTTATAACACTTTCTTCCGTCTTGTCTCTACAATACTTTTGCACATATCCCAACCTCTTGCATTTAAAGCATTGAGACTTTCCGACAATCTTTTTCTTCATGCCCATTCTTCTTACAATAACCACATTGAGTAAATTTTATTTTTTTCCTTTTGAGTTTTTGCCAAAAAAGCTCTTGTTTCTCGTCGCTGTTCTTTGTTCCTGGGCTTGCAGAGAATTAATTAGCTCGGACAAAGATAGTTCACTTATATCTTTTGAATCTTTAAGAGATGAAAGTTTTGACTCAAACCTTTGACTCAAACCTTTCGGGCAAACTCACAAACAACTTCTCTTCAATTTTATTAACCACACCCATCAAATTATCATTATAATCTTGTATAGTGTCTTTTTCTTTCATGGCTAAAGTCTCAAAATCCCTTTTGAGATTTAAAACTTGCATCCTCTTTATTTTTGCGTTGCCTTCATACAATTCTTTTAACTTATCCCAAGCCTCTTCTCCTGTTTCACAAGTAATGATTCTTGTGAAAATCGCTGACACGCCCGTATGTATAATTGATAAAGCCCTTGAGACCCTTGCTTGACTCATCTTCGTGAAGCTTGATTTGATTTAGGGTAGGATTGTTTGTAAGAGGTTTGTATCTCCCTCTCACTTTCAAACCATGTCCATAAACCCAAACCTTTTAAATGAGTTTTCATCTTAAGAACCCATACTTGATAATTTTCACCATTAAAAAATGGAGGAGAAAGATTTGGTGTTTGGTTTGAAGACATGACTATATTATATCAGAGGCCCTTAAAGATCAATAAGACTCATGATACCACCGTTGATGTTTAGACTAATTAAAAAGAAGAGAGAAAAATATAGAGAACTAGATAATAAAATGAGATGCATACTTCTATATTATTCCTGATAACCAACGTGTGGTTTTATACCCTAAAAAAAATAAAAAACTCCTATAACCTAGAACTTATCTTATCTACTAATTATTTAAAAAACACCTAACAAACAAAATTTCAAAAAAACAATTCAAATAATTTTGAATTATTCTCAACAAAACCAAAATTAATGTGAATCAGAAATCCTCCATTATTCAATTTTGAGGAATACCTAATTTGAAACACAATGTACTACCCAGTATTATATGTACTTCACATAACGAAACCTCCATAGTCTTGGTACTAATTTTGGCGGTTGAACAAGTTTACCTAAACCCTATTATCACATGTTCTAAAACATAGGGATCACAAATGAAATAAGTAGACCCTATGATTGTAAACTTTAAGTACACGGCCTTCTCGCATTTAGGATATGAATCAAATGCAAAATTGACTATGCAGAGAAATGCCAAAATCACCATACCTGAACATTATCATAGAGTTCAAACAAGGGAACAGCAAGAAGTTTTAAATTTTTTGGCACTGCAAAGTACTCTCTCTCAGACAGATGAACAAGAAAAATCTTCTTACATTCCTGTACAGCAGATAAGAGTGCCAACGTAAAAAAATTTTGGTTTCCATATTTTAAAATGTATGCGGAAGACACTATATATGCACTATTATATGTACTTCACCTTGGGTTTTGCTATGTGGGGAGGGCAGTATGGGTACATCACTGTCTCAAAGTTTGGCCTCCACCATGTAGCCACACATTCACCTATCTATAATCACAAAACAAACAATAAGAGAAGTCATCATGCAACTAAACACAAATTTTAATAGTGCTATTAACAAAATGTGAAATATTTAAAAGAAACTTGACAATTTTGATGTTTTACATCGTGCCGTCTTGGCACGTAATTCTAAAATATTAGCCTGTAAAATAAAGCACATTGTTGTACTTGCAAAGAAACAACTCGAGTACAAGACTACAAGCTCTGGAGCATGATTACAAATTTGTCCATTAAAATTTTATTCGTAAACTTATGTTCAGAGCTAAGATTGAGTCGGAAGAAGTACCTGCCATTCAGGTTGGATACCAGGTGAAGTAGCAGCGAGTTTGCTGGAAAGCTTTCTTTTTAAGCCTTCAATTTCTAAAATATCAAGAGAGCCAGGAGTGGTAGTATTAGAAGAAAGAAAACATTAACAAAAACATGGTAAAAGGTAATGTAAATCTAAAAAGGTTAAATTATCACCATTCTCTCCTGGCTTTAGACGTCCACCAGGAAGCTTGCAGAAAGTGTTCCCAATTTGCAGCAGAAGTATATGTGGATGATTATGTTCTTGTACCTGCAAAACTCAAATACATTAACGCTTTAAATAGCGTGGAATATCATGAATACAAAGCTACTTAAACTTCCAACTCTCTTTTTTGTTTTACTTTATAAGCATAATGGACTAGCATCTTTAGCCATAATGGATTCCTTCCTCTCCATTTTGTAAAAAAAAAAATCACATTACAATGAAGTAAAGGACAACAAAGCAGTAATTGACATAGCTATCACTGAACACGAGGAGGTTGAGCAAGACCGGCCTTTGTGATTCAAAAATCTATTCACATTGTAATACTTTAGAATTACAAATAAGATTTTGTAGTTCCATTTGGTAGGTTGTTTGCATGCTTATACTATTCTAGTAAACTATATGGATCTCTATCTTCATTCTATCGATGAGCCGACCCTTTCCGGGAGAACTCCAGAAAGTTTAAAAAAAACATTAAAAAAATTAGGCTGTTCCACGAAAGAATAGAAGCTAAATATAAAGAGATACTAGTTACCCATATGTTTTCAGCTTGGGTAAGGAGAAGAGCCATGTCCACAGATGAAAAAACAACATCAAGTGTCAAAACCGACTATAAATGCCAAATAAGCACACATCATTTTTTCATTCTTTTCTATTTAAATAAAATTCCACTACGTGGAGCACTACATACATATATAATCAACTCACAGTAGTCGGCTTAAGTAGTAACCTGTAAGAATGAAAGCTACATATGAATCACTTAATGCTAGCTAAAATGGAAAGAAGAGAAAAGAGTGACAAAAAAAGAATGATACTGCATTTTTTATGATGAGGATTTTTTTTTTTTTTTGGGGGGGGGGATATTACGAAGGAGAATTGACCAAGTGAGAATTCATTCTCAAACTAGTGAATTTGAGCTCTAGTTTGAAATAATAAAAAATAGAGTGAAAGAGAGAATGAAAATTATTAATATTTGTAAAAATCAGATTCCATTTCCAGCCAATTACATTACTTCCAACCAGACAGCTCACAGTATTCAACCAAACACATTGAATATACACTAGTTCACGACATAAATATGATTGTTTCCCTTTCAATCCTAATGAGTAATCTCACTTTGTATATGTTACTTTCACTTGACTATGGTAACAATTTTCCCAAGTGTTCATTGTTCCCAACAGAGGATCAATTCATCCTATTTCTCAATTTATCATCATTAATTTCATAATTCCCCTCAACGGTTCACCATTCCTATAATAAAACACCTTTCATTTAACATAAAGATTCAATCTCACAATTTCCTACTAAATTCCATCCATAAGAAAACACCGACACACATAATTACAATACACCAAAAACAAAAAAAACACACGAAAGTACCTACCATTAATATTCCTTCGACACTAGTCCTCATGCCCTCCTTCATATAACTGCAAAACACAAAAAAAAAACACACAGACACACACAACACATCCATCAATTTCAATAATTATAAAAGAAAACAAGTAAAATGAGTAAAATCTAGGGTTTGAAAACCAAAAGCCACAAAAATAACAAATGGAAGCAGGAAGTAACAGACTTGAAAGAAAGATGAATCAATAAAAGAATTAATCTCATAATTCATAATAGTGGTAGTTGAATTGAATTAATAAACGAATAAAAAGAGGGAAAAGGAACAGGTACGAACTTGACTTTCATACGAGCTAAACGATCGGCGACGGAGGTGTCTTTCTCCATTTTGGGCTCTTTGACGCCGAAAGTGTAGCTGGCGAGAGGGTATGTGTTTACTACCGGAGATGTCACCATTTCGGATCCGTTGGAGACAACAAACCCACGAAGTGTATTGTGTTGTAGATATCTGTCTACTTCGCCCCTGTCCTTTTTATTTGTCGGTATTTGTAATAGGGAAAAATATCAAACCATCGTTTCATCCAAATTAAATAGGTCATTATTTTTCCCTTTACTCAATTGGTCACTAATTTGAAAATTGGTATCAAATTAGTTATTAAAAATTTAAAATTTTGTATCAGTTTAATCATTGGCAGATAATTTATTTGATACAAATTTTCAAATTAATGATCAAATTAAATCAAAATGAAAAGTAATGACATACTTGATATATTTGAATGAAACGAATAATCAATTTGATATTTTTTCCATTCGTAATATTGTTCTTAAAGTCTTGATTTAAAAAAAATATAGTCAGTTAATAAATTTAAAATATCTTAGAATATTCTTTTTTTACCTAGTGGGGTCTACAAGGGTGGAATCGAAAATATTATCTTAATACATTTTTAAAAATCGTTTATTATATGATTACTAGTCTAAAATCCGTGTGATGCACAGTTATTTTAAATATTTGTTATTTTAATATTGTATTAATTATAGTTGCTAAAAGAATAAGCAATATGTTATTTTTTTAGTCTGATATCATTATATCGACCAATGTATTACTTTTATTTTAATTTTTTTAACTCGGTTCAATAGTATAATTGCTTTCACACCGTCAGTAGTATCTATTATTTTATTCTAACCGAACACTGTTCATATCTACCCAAATACCATCTCATACTCTCCTATTGTTGTTATATATAACTTTGTTTTATGGGTTTTTATAATTTTTAACGATAATATTATATAAGATAATTATGTCAAAATTAATTAATTAATTAATTATCTGGATTCTTCTTCTTTTTGGAACCTTAGCTCTTATTCTCGTATATTCCTTTTATTCAATTCCTCGTATTATATTTTTCAATCTTTCTTATATAAATACACACACATTTTTATGTATAATTTTTAAACAATTTTAATTGTGCTTATTTAATTTGATTTTGTGGTCAGAGCCGGTTAAAGGATTTTGGGGTCACATCTTCAGTTCTCTATATGAACTTTTTGACTTGTCGATATCTCCAGTTCTCTACAGGCAGATTGACTTGTTGATATCTCTTGGGACTTCTCTACAAGTCATTTTTGACTTCTCGACATACATCTCTATATTCCTTGATCTGTGACTTGTCGATATCTGACATAGAAGATTTTTCCTAGAACAACATTATTCAACTCCAAATTTCAACACTTCTCTCTGAAGAATGATCAGGATTGATCTTCTTTCAGAGTTTATTCCTTAGTTTGATGGTTGTTCATAGAAAAATTCTTCGGTCTAATCTATTTAGCATTTTTACAGACTCAAGAAATACAAATACAGAAATAATGAGATTATCATACAACTTATCCTTAGGGTTGTCAAGGTGACTTAGTCTTGTTATGTACAAGCATGTCTTGCACACCATCCAATTCTCTACACGTACTTGACTTCTCTATTGGCAAAGTGACTTTTCTATAAGTGAGATAACTTCTCTACAAGTCGAATTGACTTCTCGATATACTTCTCGATATTCTTTTATCTGTGACTTCGGGATATTTTACTTAGAACATTTTTCAATTTACAACATTATTCTTCATTATTTATCTTCATTTTGAGGCATGATCAGGCATGATCTTCTTCCAAATATCTATTCATGCCTTGTTGACTGTTTACTGAAAAATACTTCAGTCTAGTCTTCTTCAGCATTATTACAGACTCAAAGAATACTATTATAGATTACATAATACTTACAAGTCAACCAAATCTTGGGATTGTCAATATGACTTAATCTTTTTGTATTAAGGTATGTCTTGCATAACAAGCATTTCACCCGTATAATATCTACATTCCCTATATATAAGGATCAACTCCAAATATAGTTCTTTTTTTGTTAGGATTTCGAGCATAGTTCTAAATATAAATTATCACGAATCTTATGGGATCAATATCATTAATGACGCGTATCTTGAATCTAACGGCTTACCCTTAAACCTTTAGAAACTCTCTGAATCATCCTATTTCTTTATGAATACGAGCCTAAACTCATCGTGGGCTTAAACTCTCCGAATCATCCTATTTCTAAATAAAATTTTAATCACAACAAGTATGAATATACTTATACATCTTAAATCTCAAATTGTCATACCGAAAGTCTTTCCAGTTCATTCAATAGTCATGCCGATTATCTTGCTAGATCAACGGATTGTCTCACCGATTGTCTTGCCAGTACAATCCAATTCTATTGATTGAATTAAATGTCAACAGCAGCAGATCATTGAAGATTATCATCATCATTCAACAATTCAAGAACAAAAGCACTGCAGCAAAAACAAACATTACATCTCTTCACTGCTGCAATTCAAGATCATATATTTCTAGCAATTAAAGTTAAATCTAAACCACTAGAAATCATTCTCTTGTTCTTGTGTAACTATCTAGCGGATCAAAATCCCTATAACTTAATCTCAAATTGCTTTTAGCATTTGATTCTTTTTATTGCAAAAATAGAAAAAGTTCATGTCGAATTTATTCTAGATTTGTAATAATTAATTTGAGATTAATCCCTTGTAATCGATACCGTTGTTGTAACACCTTTCAAGTTTAATAATATTTTTATTTAACTTGAATTTTGTTTCAATTTTTTATTCCGCACTAAATCCGATTAAACGGTATAGTTTGTATTCAACCCCCCCTCTTCTACAAACATATTGGGACCTAACAATTGGTATCATAGCCTTCTGATTAACGAACAAATCAAGATCCTAGACTTTTGTGATTTTTCAACTCCTTGAATTTTTATTTATTCAAAAATTCATAATGACTTCACAAAAAGTTGGAACCGTTAAAATTCCACTATTTGATAAAGAAAATTATATTATGTGGAAGAAGAAGATGCTCTTGTTTTTACAAGTTGCAAATCCCAAATATCTGAACTTGTTGAAGAAGGGTCCAATAATTCCGATGGTTATTGAACCGGAGGTGATAAAAGATGATGTTGTAATTACCAAAACTAGAACCTATGCAAAAGAGCCTGAGGATTTTACTCCTGCTGAAAAGGAAGAAGCCTCCTTGGATGCCAGCCTTCAATTAATTTTAGTTGATTCCCTTGATTCCTTGATGAACAAATGTGATGAACTGTAAAAATTCCAAACACATCTGGGAAACTATTGAGGTGATTAATGAAGGTACATAGGAAGTTAGGGAGAACAAGTTAGAGATCCTAACCTCTGAGTATGAACATTTTAAATCCAATCCAGGAGAAGGAATTACTGAAGTGTTCGAGAGGTACAATGCATTGATCAACAACCTGAACATAAATGGAAAATATTATTCAATCAGGGAGATCAACAAAAAGTTCATTTTAACACTGCCAACTCATCTTGAACATAGAATCACTGTAATAAGAGAAGCTAGAGATCTGAGTGAGATTTATTTGGATAGACTCTATGGTGTGTTAAAAACCTATGAGTTGGAGCAGATTCAGCAGAAGGAAGTCTACGGGAAAGATAGAGTGGTCAGCACATCTACTGCTCTAGTAGCTGAAGGTCAACAACAACAACAACAACAACAATCTCAACAGTCAGAGAGAATGGTACAGTATTCCAAGGCTGAGGAAAATGTGTTAGTAGCAGAATATGATCCTCCTACTACAAATCAATCCAGTGATGATTTTTACTCTTTGGAAGAGCTGGAGCAATTGAAAGATGAGTCAACGGCCCAGATTGTCAAGAGATTCTCCAATGTCAGATTCAAGAAGGTCAAGCTGAACACATCTTTGATCCAGTCTACGAAATCCCAAGTTTAAGTACAAGTCCAACTACAACAGATTCCAGAAAGATGGATCTTCATCCTCTAACACCAGCAGTGGTGGATACAAAACCGGGATGGTTGATCAGAGCACCATTCAATGCTTTAACTGCAATGAGTTGGGACACTTTTTCACAGAATGCAGGAAGCCAAAGCAAGTAGGGAAGAATTCTTATGATTCAAATCAGAAGAGTAACTTTGAAAGGGCTTATCTGGCAAAGGGAAGAAGCTGAGATGATACTGATAGTGAAGATGAAGAAGATGGAAATCTTGCTCTTATGGCTATTGATGGAAATACTTCATCGTCAAGAAAAGAGGTAAAATTTACTGATGCTGAATTAGTTTATCATCTAGGAGGTTCCTTAGATTGTGCTCGTCGTGATGATGAACTGTTAAGTCAGCAGATCAAAGACCTTGAGAAATAGGTCAATGAATTAAGACTTGTGCACATTAATCAAGACAAATTAAAAGAACAAGTATCTTTTCTAGAGAATAGAGTTAACTATTATAGACAACTCGAAACTATTCTCAAAGACAAGATCACCGGTCTTGAGACTAAGGTTAAAGCTTACTTTAATTCTTGTTCGAAGGCTAAAGAGTTCTACAGTAAGCAAGCTATTAATCAAACATCTAGAATAGGTTTTGATTACAATGCTACTATTGGAGAATTAGGCATGAACTCCCTTCCTCATGTCTGTCCTAAAGGTAGGGAAGTACCACATGTGCTTAAGGGTGTTGATAAACCCCTCTATAAAGGATCAATTGTTGAACCATTTGATGAGACCTCCTTTATTATTCAAGAAGAAATATGTGCTGAAGATCGTGCTAATGAGAAGGTTGTTTCCAAGCCAAGTGTGTCGAAAGTTCCAGTCAAAGTTGTGAAAGCAACTGAGACTAACTCAGACACACATGAGTTGTATAACAAAAATGCCATGTCTACCATGCATAATTTACCTATTGTTAATCTCTCTCATAAAGTATGTGGTATTCCTAATTGTATGTCTTGTGCTTTTAATTTGATGTATGCTTATTTTAATGGTAAACATGTTTCTAGTGATAAGACTACTCCTCGTCAGCATGTGAATAATAGGAAGCATGATAGGTCTAAGACTGCTAGTCCTTCTAAGGCTAGAAAGGAGACATTTATGCCTAAGCCTAAACAGAAATTTGTTAAGGCTGTTTATAAGGTCAAATGTCCAATCATTGAGAAAGTTGAGAACATTAAAGTTAAGAATGTTGTTTTGCCTGACAAAGGTCAATTCTGCAAGTATGTCGGGCCCAACCAAGTTTGGGTTCCGAAGAAGGTTTAATCCATTTGTATTGCAGGGCATTAAACATGTGGAACCGGTAGTGTGGATTCTTGACAACCAGATCGTCAAGACATATGACCGGCGATAGAGCCCCGCTATCAAATGTGGTTGAGAAAGCTGGCCCAGTGGTTACCTTTGGAGATAACAGCAAAGGTTTAACTGAGGGATATGGCTGTTTGCAAGCTGGTAATGTTCTCATTGAACTTGTAAATATTTTATGTATTTTTGCTATATTTATATAAGTTTTTATTTGTATTTTCTGAAACTGTAATATTGTTTGAGGTAGTACAGTTGATAGGAGTTAACAATTGTATGATATATGAAATTGAATGCTGATATCTTTTTGATAGATAATTGGTATTTAATTCATTGATATATTTTTTTTTAAAATTGTATGCAACAAAATTATTGGTATCTAAAGTACTTGACAAGTATCAGTCAATGATATATTGTTAATATTTTGTTGCAGATAATAGTGAGCTTTTGACATGAATGAGAATTACTTAGACTTTACCCTAAGTGATCATTGCTTTAACAAAAGCTCACTCATATTGAAAGATAAAATCTTTCCTTCTTTTCTTAATACTGCTATGTCATCAGTCCGTGTCTTATCAAATCATTTATCTTTTTAGGCATAAAAATAGACTTGTGCACTCGAACATTTTTAGGAGAAAATCAAACTTCTTTCTACATTAATGATTTCTTATTTCATTTAAAATCTTTTAAAATCACTATTGTACATCATTTCTCTCAAAAGATTAAATGTATAATTTTCATTCATTATAGATCTTAAGTACATTTTATCTCTATTGCCATATGTTCTGTGATACAGGTTCAGCCTCCAATGCATTTCTTTCATTGACAGTCATAAGGTTGAAAACCCAAAACTTCTATCCCAGACTGTAAACACAAACATAGAAACAGAACCAACCAACACTCTCTTACCACTAAAATGAAGTATAAATGAGCGTGAGGGAGATAGTGCCTTAGTGCATCACACAAGAAAGGTTCTGAAGTCAACCCAGCAGCTCTGTCTCCTACAAAGATGAGTAGTATTTAAACGAGACAACTACTAGCCCCCATACATCTTCTCAAAAAGATGTAATGGCTGAAAAGGCACAAAAACAGTTACTAGATTCATTCTCTCAACAGGGTGCGTCTATTGAAATTTGCCTGTCGGCCAAGGCATCCGATGTAGTGTCACCACTTCAAACATAAACAATTCTTGATGCACAAGGAAAAGTTACACACACAAAGGATGAGTTGACGGAAATAAGAGTTTCGACCATTTTAAGGTCAGATTCGATTGTTCAAGGTTCTTTAATGGACCAATTGCCTTTACAGGTGTTAGGAGAGGATACTGATCCAATAGCCATATGTCAGTGGTCAGTGTCTACCTCCCCAGGCTTAAATACCCTGGATGCATCTGTGGATAGTGGACCTGACATAGGCACAGATCGACAACTTGTTAATAATGATTCAGATATTACCTGATGAGTCACAAGGAAATGTCTTCACATACATTAGAAGGGAACTTTGATCTTTATGCTAAATTCGTTGGATCATTGTTTACCTTCCCAGAATTCAAATCTGGAACCCTAAAAGGGAAAATAGCAACTTGTAGATTATGACTCAGATTCATCTGATGAGTTTAACAAGGATGGGGATTTGCGAACTCCCATTGCACCACCTGTGACCTCCTTAAGGATGACTAAGGTGATTTTCCTTGCAGGTACAACTGAATTTTGGAGCTATGAGAGGAGTGATACACTTGTGAGAATGAGTGTTAACACGAGTGGAGAAAAGAGTGAAACACATGTGAGGTACACTAAAACAGAATCACACACTCACAGTGAGGAAGAAAGAGAAACTAGTTGTTATTTCTTTTCCAACCAAGTGAAATATGAGAACTCCTTCAGACAACGGCATACATTCCTTCTCTAAGGGGGAGATAAAAGCTTAAGTAATAGTTTGAAGGATTCCTCAACTAAGGGGGAGAAATAGCAGGGAGGAAGAAAAAGGTCCTACATATGTACACTACACTACACCATTGTTGTTTGTAACTACGGATCCTATTGTACGGGAGAGGTGGTAAACACAAGGTGATTTCCTAGTAATCAGAAGAAGTGGTTTGGTTCATCACTATTCTTCATAAGAGAAGAAGCTATTTTCTAAAAGGGGAGTACCATTGGTTTTTATCTGCGGATCCTATTGTACGGGAGATGTGGTAAACGAAGGTGATCTCCTTTAAGCAGTTGATTCTTATAGGGGGAGAAGCAAGAGAGATATGCGCTTCTCAACAGGAAATGTGGTTGTACAAAAGAAGATGAAACTACTTGAAGATATGTTCAGTCTAGAGGAACATCTATTTGGAATCTGGAAAATGTTAAATATAATCCAGAACTATTCTGCTATTTACTTTGCATTTCTGATTACATCTTTTTCTTATTTGTTAGTTGAGTTATCCTCTAGGTATTTATTGTTATTGTCTAACAAACAAATAGGGGGAGATTGAAAGGCATATATCATAACCTATTTGTTTATTCGAGTATTTAACTCAACTCAAATAAGAATGTAACAAGTAAATAGTGGATCTACCGTCAAAGAGATCTCACAAAGTAACATCTGTCAAAAGATTTTAGAAACAATGTTCATCTACAGACTTGAAGAATTACTTCACTGGAATAAGTTCAAGAAATTGATCAAGCCTCAATGATATAAATCAAGATTGTGGATTTAATCAAGTGACAGAGATCTTGTCAGGGTATCAGATAATTACAGGGATTTAATCTGAAGAAAATCAAGTTATCAAAGTCAAGATATGAAGAAACGTCACAAAAGTTAGTCACTCATGAACCAGACAGTACATCGAGTGTCAACATTGAAGTGGTGAAATTGATTCATAATTTTCAGTGATTTTCAGAAGATTGTCAGAAGAGTGGTTGCTGTTCAAGAATAGTATTAATTCTCTATTAATTAATTAAGTCATATAATTTAATTAAGAAAATAAATTATATCTGTAAAGATTAATTTATTGATTAATTGAATTAATTGGTTAATTAATTCTGAATTAATATTATGTTTTTTTCAGAATTGATTTTGAATTAATATTCAATATTAATTCAGCAAGACAATCATTTGAACTGGTATGACAATCAATTGTTATACCGAAAGTCTTTCCAGTTCATTTAATTGTCATACTGAAAGTCTTTGCAGCTCATTTCATTGTCATACCGAAAGTCTTTGCAGTTCATTTCATTTTCATACCGAAAGTCTTTCCAGTTCATTCAATAGTCATGCCGATTGTCTTGCTAGATCAACGGATTGTCTCACCGATTGTCTTGCCAGTACAATCCAATTCTATTGATTGAATTAAATGTCAACAACAACAGATCATTGAAGATTATCATCATCATTCAACAATTCAAGAATAAAAGCACTGTAGTAAAAACAAACATTACATCTTTTCACTGCTGCAATTCAAGATCATATATTTCTAGCAATTAAAGTTAAATCTAAACCACTAGAAATCATTCTCTTGTTCTTGTGTAACTATCTAGCGGATCAAAATCCCTAGAACTTAATCTCAAATTGCTTTTAGCATTTGATTCTTTTTATTGCAAAAATATAAAAAGTTCATGTCGAATTTATTCTAGATTTGTGATAATTAATTTGAGATTAATCCCTTGTAATCGATACCGTTGTTGTAACACCTTTCAAGTTAAATAATATTTTTATTTAACTTGAATTTTGTTTCAATTTTTTATTCCGCACTAAATTCGATTAAACGGTATAGTTTGTATTCAACCCCCCTTCTACAAACATATTGGGACCTAACAACTTAAACAACAAAATCTTACATATTTAGCATGACCGTGTTGTTGGGTGTATACAACAACTATTAATTTTAAATTTTTAAGATTTATAATTTAATAATCAAGTTAGGTAAAAATTTCGTCTTACCAATTGGCCAGGTAAGGAGTATGTGAGATACCAGAAAATTATAAGATGAATAGTTATACTTATTTTATAAGTGTTATTACAATAACCTGAATATTTTGTAATTACCAAGTCTTTGATACGATAGAATCATAAGTTTGATTCGAAAAGTTCAACTCACAAGTAATGAGATGCTCAATATATATATATAGGCTTTTGATCAGATAAAAATCAACCTTAAAATAAAAACTAGAAACCACTTATATAAGTCAAGTAACAGTCACCCCCTTCCTCACTGTCCATCACTGAATCATTTCTCCATCGTCCAACCTTTTTTCCTAATCACCCAATCTTTATCTCTGATCACTAATCGAAACACTTCATCCATCATATCTGTATCTTCTACGGGCAACAAGATTGACGATTTTTATCAATATAGAAAATTATATATTTGTATGTATATGTCTCGTATATACTATTTGGGGATTCATGTGGTATAAATTAGTGATTGTCGTCAGACGGTGTAGTGATTAAATCATAGATCTGGTGATTTATCTTATATGAATTGGTATATGTACTCATATATCATGTTCAAATTTCAGATCGGGTGATTTTTATTGGAAATTAGTGGTTGTTGGTGATTGTTTAATGATTTTCATATTTCATTTATATATATCCCCCCCTATTTCACATTAATTGTTCAAGTCCCCAACACCTTTTCCCCTGTACATTCAACTTCGATCATTTTCATCCTATCATGTTATAAAATTAGTGATTTGCATAATATAAATAATGATTGAAGGCGGGTCATTATGAAAATCGTAAAGTGTTGTGCAAGACATGCCTGCACTATAACAAGACTAAGTAAAATTGATAGCCCTAAGAATTAGTTGTATGATAATATCAATTTATATTTTGTACTGTATTACTTGAGTCTGTAAAATTTCAAAGATTAAACTGGAGTATTTTTCTTTAAACAGTCTCAAGCCTAAAAATAAACTCTTAAAGAAGATCAAGAAGATCATGCCTCAGAGAAATTGTGAATAAGCTTGGAGTTGAATGAATCTGTTTTAGGAAAAATGTTCTGCGTAAAGATATCTACAAGTCATAGATCAAGACATATATAGAAGTCATTCGAGAACTCTAGAATGACTTATCGAGAAGTCCAAAACAGCCTATAGAGAAGTCTCAGAGATATCGACAAGCCAAATGAAGACTTGAAGATTGGAGATATCGACAAGTCAAACTATCATTAGAGATCTCAGAGATATCTACAAGTCAAAATGTATATAGAGATCTCTGAGATATCGACAAGTCATTGCATTAGAAAACTTAGAGATATCGACAAGTCAAAATTAAGATATGAAGATCGGAGATATCGACAAGTCAATTCTCTCATTAGAGATCTCAAAGATATCGACAAGCCATTTCTACATGGAAAAATTTGGAGACTTTGACAAACCAAGTTCACTTATGGAGAACTCAGAGACCCGACAAGTCAAAGACACTTATAGAGAACTAAGAGATCTCGATAAGAACCCCAATTACAGAATGCAGACAAGTTAAATATTCAAGTTTATCAATCAATAAATGATCTAATCACTTAAATTGAAAAGTCTACAAAAATAGCTTGAAGAGTGCAAGATCAAAGTCCAAGATTAACTAACAAAGGAAAGTCACAGATCTACAAGATATGCAAGGATTTACTAAGCCAAAATGGAAAGCTTTAGAGATTACTTAAAGTAGGGTTTAGTACATCTTATTACATGCTATGTAAACATGTGTTTTCTAATCTATAAAGTAAACACTGGTCCTTTTCTTTTAAATTGTATCAAACAGATCTAGTTTTTCTTGTACACTCTCAAGGAAGAAGCTGAGTTCTTTACTGACAAAGAACCCAACATTTGTAGCAAAACACTAGCTTGATTTTAATACAAAATTAAGTGAGTTTTGAAATATTGTGTGCACTATTTTATTTCAGCTAACATAATATTACTGCATTTCTAATCTTCTTTGTCAACCAAGTAACAAACATTCAAAAAGCCTTAAAAAATATCCAAAACACATTCACCCCCCTATGTGTTGTATTCATTACCTAACAAGTGGTATCAGAGCAAAATATGAAAGCAAACAGATTAAAAATCTTGGAAGAATGAATACACAAAAGATTAGCAGTATAAAGATACCAGCCTTTGATAAGACTAACTACACATTATGGAAAAAAAGATGATGTTGTTTCTAAGGATGGCCAACCCCTTGTACATCCATATTCTGAATAATGGACCTTTTATTCCTATGGAAAGGATTGAATAGTCTACAGAAGGAGACATGGTCATCCCAACTTACTATGGTCCTAAAGATCCTTTAAAATACACAAACATTGAGAAGGAAAAAAGTTTCTCTTAACAGTGGTCTGCAATTATTTCTGATAGAGTCACTTGACAATGTCATGTATAATAACATTGTCAACTGTGACACAGCCAAACAGATCTGGGAGGAAATAGCGACTCTGTGTGAAGGTAGAGAGGAAGTTAGATCCAACCAAAGAAGAATACTGGTGTCTCAGTATGAGGGTTTCATGGCTAAACCTAAAGAAAGTATAACTAATGTCTTTGAAAGATTCAACAAGCTGATTAATGACTTGCAGCTTCATGAAAAATACTATGAAGTTGAGGAGGTTAACTTGAAGTTTTTTCTCACCCTTCCTGACCATCTAGAATAGAAGATTTCAGCTATAAGAGAAGGGAGAGACTTGAGCAGAATGACGCTGAAGGTTTTGTATGGCATTCTAAAAACCTATGAATTGGAAATGATCCAAAGAAAATCTTTAAGAGTTGGTCAAGGGCATATTGTTGATGGATCAAGTGCACTAGTTGTTAATGACAACAGTCATCTGATGATGAGCTAGAAATCCAGACTCCGGTTTCTTCAAGTAATGAGCAAAAGAACAAGGAACCACATAATCAATTTATTCTTGAACTTGAAGAGGATGAATTATACACCTTGGATGAACTGAATGAGTTAGATCAGTCCATGGCTTACTTAGCAAGGAAATTCTCTAACATTAGAGTAAAGAAGCCAAAGTTCTTCGAAAATAAGGGACATATATCCAACAAGGATAGCAGCTGGAAGGCAAAGGCACAATAGAACTCTGGCAGCAAAAATGGTTACAAAACAGGATCTGTTGACAGGTCAAAGTTCAGGTGCTTCAGTTGTGATGAATTGGGTCATTTTGCTACAGAATGCAGGAAACCAAAGAAAGTGAAAAAGGACAAGACCTATCTTGAATTGGAGGCAAAGCACGAGGCTCTTCTAAGAAAGCAACATGATGATGAGGAAGTAGGAAACTCACTCATGGCCTTGGAGCAAGGAGAGTCATCCTCATAAAAAACACAGGTACCAACTTTTACCACTATTGATTTAAATGAAAGTCAATATAAGGAGATTGTTGAAAAGATGAGCACATAAATATTCCACATTCACACTAGCATGGTAGCAGCTATTGAGAAGGTCAGTAGGTTATCAAAAGCTAATGAGAAGCTTGAGAGTGAGAAATAAAAGTTTGAGCTATTGCTTGTGGAGCTTGTGATATTGAAGCAAGAAAATGAATATCTAAAGAACAAGCTCAAGTGTGCTAATGAGATAGAAGTTGTGTTAAAAGAAAAGATAGAGAAGAATGAGGTGAAACTGAAGTCATTAATTAACACATCTCAGCTAGTTGGTCAGTACCATGATAAGAACAAGCCATGTGCCAACATAGCTATTGGCTTGGATTATGATACATTGAACAACAACATGAAAGTTGAAGGTGACAAGGGAAATGCAACTGTAAATGAAGATGTCGCAGCTATGCTGAGAAAGGTTGATTCACCATTGTTCAAAGCATGTGAAGTAAATTTCAGTGAAGAGGAGTTGATCATAAAGCAAGAACTTGCTGATGAGGACAATGAGGAGAAATGCACAGAAACAACTCCAACTTCTAAAGCTGAGAAGAAGCTCATGGCTAACTAAACTCCCAAGAAATAAATCAAGGAAGTTAAGGCCGAGAATGCAGGAAAGAAGAAAAAAAACAGAAATGGGAAGGTTGGAATAAACAAAAGCAATAAATTTGCATTTTTTATAGATGCTCCTAGGAAATAGTGTAAAAAATGTGGCTCTACAAATCATTTAGCTCACCTTTGTAAAAAGGATGGTAGTGAGCCAAGATTAGGAGCATGCAAGTATAATGAAGCAAAAGCTAATGATCCTTACTCATTCTGTGACAAGTTTAATTGTATACCTTGCAACATGAAAGTAATGACAAGTTACCACAAGCTGATATTAGATATTAAGGAAGTCAATATTGAGTCCTCAGATAAAAAGGAAAATGCACATCAATCAGTGAACTCTATTCTTTTTGAATCATCAAATTCTACTTCTACCAAATCTGTTAACAAGAAGAAAGTACCCAACACTACTTGGGTTGCTAAACACACTTAATCCTCTTTGTGTGCAAGGTAAAGTGAAGAAAGTCATATCGATCATAGATAGTGGATGCTCAAGACATATGACAGGTGATATGGCCCTGCTATCATAATTTGAGGAGATGGATTGTTCGATATATTTGAGATGTCATGTCTAATATGATTTGTGTTTAGTTTTCAGAACTTAACAACAGAACATATTAGGACCTACTGAAATCAGAACTTACTGAAGTCAAAACTTAATATCAGAACTTAAGGTGTCAGAAGATACATATCAGTACTTAAGTGCGGGAGGACTTTAAGATAAGGAATACGGTTGATTTACAGGAGAGAAGATCTGGACTAAAATAATAGAAGATATGCATGGAAAGAGTTAGAACACTAGAACTTGTAGAAGATATCTAATTGATATATTTTAGGTGACAGAATTATATTCCATATCAATTAGAATATATTTTAGGGTTTACACTATAAGTGTTATCGTTATCGAGAAGATTATACATTGTAACCTAGCAGATCTTAGTGATATTTGTTCATCACTGAGAGAGAACAACAGTTCATATTGTAACAGAATTTATTGAATATACTAGATCTTTGTTACATACTTGTGTTGAAATCAATTTGATTGTATAAACACTGTATTCAACCCCCTTCTACAGTGTTGTGTGACCTAACAAGTGGTATCAGAGTTTTTCTGTTAACACACATACAATAAAGATCCAAACAATCATCTCTGAAGAAACACAAACTCCAACCAAGCCCACCAAAACTCAAGAAACTCAAAACACTCAAACCCACAGTCGATATGAGACTATTAGAGTTCCCATACTGAGACCTTCTGAGTATCCCATATGGAAAGTGAAGATGGCTATGTTTCTGGAAGCTACAGATCCAGAATACCTTGACAGAATCAATGAAGGACCATATAAGCCTACCAAGCTCTCTGTTGCAGTTGCTGATCAACCAACAAAGTCCATACCAAAGGAGAAAGGTGATTACACAGCTGAAGACATCTCATCTATTGCCAAGGATGCAATGGTAAGGCATTTGCTGCATAGTGCCATTGATAATGTCATGTCAAACAAGGTAATTGGATGCAAGACTTCAAAAGAGATATGGGATGCTTTGGAGACAAGATGCCAGGGAACTAATGCAATAAAAAAGAACAGGATGACTATACACACTCAAGAGTATGAGCACTTTGACTCAAAAGCTGATGAGTCATTAACTGACTTATATGATAGGTTTGTCAAACTCTTGAATGATCTGTCACTGGTGGACAAGGAATAATCTTGAAGATTCAAATCTAAAATTCCTTTTAGCTCTTCCTGAAAATTGGGATTTGAAGTCTACTACCATAAGAGACAACTATGACCTTACTGAAACT
Source organism: Apium graveolens (assembly GCF_009905375.1). Classification (NCBI taxonomy): domain Eukaryota; kingdom Viridiplantae; phylum Streptophyta; class Magnoliopsida; order Apiales; family Apiaceae; genus Apium; species Apium graveolens. The sequence continues at coordinate 237,397,941 of NC_133650.1, read as the reverse complement.
ACTCTTGATGAAATTTATGGTATGCTCAAGACTTATGAACTTGAGATGGATCAAAGGAGCAAGAGGCATGGAAGAAAGTCAAGGACATTTGCTCTTAAAGCCGAGGAGGGATCTCCTAAAGTGGTTGCCTCAAAGAGGAGCAAAGAAAAGGCTCTCATCATAAAGTCTAATTCAGAGTCATCATATTCTGATGATTCAGAAACTGAAAGTTTACCTGAAATGGATGTTGATGCAGAGATGATGCAACTGTGTGCTCTTATGGTGAAGGGTATCACAAAGATAGCCTACAGGAAATCCAGAAAGGGCAAGAAGTTTTCCAGAAAAGGTGGAAGTTCTGATAAGAAAGGATTCAGAAAGTCTGAAGGCAAAGGAGGAAAGTCTGACAGAGGAGACAACTCACATGTCAAATGCTACAATTGTTGTGAAAGAGGCCACATATCTCCTGACTGCAAGAAAGGAAAAAGTGATAAAGGCAAGGCACTTGTCACAAAGAAGAAAAGCTGGACAGACACTTCAGATTCTGAAAATGAGGAGAACTATGCCTTGATGGAAAATGCTGATAGCAGTACTGAAACTGCTGAATTGAAGGTACCTCAAACAACTTATGCTTTTCATACTGATGATATTACTGAGTTGAGATTATATCTTAAAACCATGTTCATTAGTTATAGAGATCAGACTTTAACATGTGAAAGATTAACATATGAAAATCTTGCTTTTAAAAACAGAATTGACTGTTTAGAAAAGGAGTTAGTTTTTCTTCATCAAACTAAGAAAGAAAGAGATGATGCTTTGTATGTTAGAGATGAAGTGTTAAAATTGAATGAATCTCTAAAAGATGACTTAGAAAAGGAAAGAGAGATGATCAGAACTTGGACTAACTCTGGCAGAACAACTCAGAATTTACTAAGTAGTGGAAACTGGAAAGAGGGCTTAGGTTATGGAGATGATAAAAATGAGAAAGGAACCGTGCAAATTGAGCCAATTATTGTTAAACAGACTGCTAAGCCAAAGGTAAATCCTGTTAAGTTTGTAGCAAAAACTGTAAAGTCTGATTCTGAAAAGATGAAAGAATCTAGGACAGAAGTCAAAGAAAAGTCAACTTCTGACAAATTAAAACATGACAACCAGCTGAAGTTAACATAGGCTTAATGACCAAGAAGCAGCTTAAGCATAAGCTAAAAGAGATTAAAAATGTGAACAAGGAAAAGAAGCTAGGAAAAATAGGAATGGAAAGGAAGGTGTGAATAAAAGCAAAAATTATATGCCTGTTCCTAATGCTCCTAGAAAAAATGTTATAACTGTGGAAACTCTAACCATCTTGCTTCTTTTTGTAGGAAAAATAAAGATATAAACTCTTTACCTCCTAAATCAGGAGTTAAGAGTTAGTCTGTTAGGTTTAAACCACAAAATCCTTATTTTCATTGTGGTAGTTTATGGCATTCCATTTATACTTGTAATGAATATCATAGTTTGTACTATGATTATTATAAAATAAAACCTTCTTTGAAGAAAGTTAGTATTATTCCTTCTAGTGTAAAGTCTGATGCAAAGTCTGATATAAATTCTGATAAACAGCATGTTAGCATAAACTCTGAAACTAAATCCACTGTAAATGCTAACAAACTAAAAAAGGCCAAAGGATCCAAGCAAGTCTGGATCCTTAAAACTAACCAATAGTGGTCCTTGTGATTGCAGGACAACAGGAAAAACATCCTAGTTCTGGACAGTGGATGCTCAGGACATATGACTGGAAATATAGCCCTGGTATCAGACTTTGTGGAGAAAGCTGGCCCAAAAGTTTCTTATGGAGATGGAAACATGGGAAAAACTCTGGGATATAGCAATATCAATCTTGGGAATGTCATCATTGAAACAGTAGCTCTTGTCTCAGGACTTAAACACAATCTGCTAAGTGTGAGTCAAATCTGTGATAGAGGTTATCATGTGGATTTCTTTGAAGAACACTATGAAGTTGTAAGTAATTCTACAGGCAAAGTGGTTCTGAAAGGTTACAGGCATGGTAACATATATGAAGACAGACTTTCAACAAATACTGATGGTTCTGCAATCTGTCTGTTAAGTAGAGCATCAATTGAAGAAAGCTGGAACTGGCACAAGAAACTCTCTCATTTAAATTTCAACAACATAAATGAGCTAGTAAAGAAAGATCTTGTGAGAGGACTTCCAAAATCAGTATTTGCTCCTGATGGCCTTTGTGATTCATGTCAAAAGGCAAAACAAAGAAAATCTTCATTCAAGAGCAAATTTGAATCCTCAATTCTTGAGCCTTATCACCTACGACATGTTGATCTATTTGGTCCAGTCAATGTCATATCTATTACAAAGAAGAAATATGTTATGGTTATAGTGGGTGAGTTCACAAGATACACTTGGGTGTATTTTTTACACAAGAAGAATGAAACTGTATCTACTCTAACTGATCATGTCAGACAGCTGGATAAATTGGTCAAAGATTCTGTTAAAATAATAAGAAGTGATAATGGTACTGAGTTCAAGAATTCAATCATGGAAGAGTTCTGCAAAGAGCATGGAATTAAGCAGTAATTTTCTGCACCTGGAACCCCACAACAAGATGGAGTTGTAGAAAGAAAGAACAGGATTCTCATTGAAGCTGCATGAACTATGCTTGATGAAGCAAAGCTGCCAACCTACTTTTGGGCTGAAGCTGTGCAGACTACTTGCTTTACACAGAATGCTACACTCATAAACAAGCATGGAAAACACCATATGAGATGGTGAAGAAAAAGAAGCCAAATCTGAAATACTTTCATGTATTTGGATGTAAATGTTTAGTTCTTAAGACTCATCCTGAACAGCTGTCAAAATTTGATCTAAAAGTTGATAAAGGAATTTTTGTTGGATATCCACTTTCCACAAAAGCCTTCAGAGTCTACAATTTAAGAACAAGGGTTGTCATGGAATTTATCAATGTATCTTTTGATGATAAAAAGATTATCGGACTTGAAGATTTCAATGATCATGATCAGCTGAGATTTGAAGATGAAGATTTAAGTTCTGATTCTGTAAATTCTAACGGCTCAAATCCTGATCCTATAAATTCTGACGGGTTAAATTCTGATATCATTGAAACTGTGGTAACTACTCCAAGGGAAACTGCACCTGTTCAGGGGGAGCAAGCTGAAGATTCTACCACAACTCAAGACTCTCAAGAAGTATCAGAACCTGTCACTGGCTCTTCAAGTTCTGATTCATTAAGTTCTGATGAGCCAAATTCTGATAATTCTGGAAACTCTGATTCTTCAAATCCTGAAGGATCCAACTCAAATTCTGAAGTCTCAGAGAGCATAACTATAGGGGGAGAATCAGAAAATGCTGATGGAGACAACATGGATCATGGGGGAGGATCCAGTTCTAGAAATCAACTTCCATTTACGAGGAAGTGGACCAAATCACATACACCTGACTTAATAATTGGAGATCCTGAAGCAGGTGTTAGAACTAGAACTGAAACATCAAATGAATGTCTCTATCATTCCTTTCTGTCTCAGACTGAACCAAAGAAAGTGGAAGAAGCTCTTCAAGATGCTGATTAGTTGCAAGCAATGCAGGAAGAGTTAAATAAATTTGAAAGAAATAAAGTCTGGACCCTAGTGCCAAGACCAAAGAATAGATCTATTGTTGGCACAAAATGGGTGTTCAGAACAAAACTGACAGTGATGGCATAATTACACGAAACAAAGCAAGGCTGGTTGCTAAAGGCTACTCTCAACAGGAGGGTATTGATTATGATGAAACATTTGCACCAGTTGCTAGATTGGAAGCCATAAGAATCTTTTTGGCTTATACTGCTCACAAGAAGTTTAAAGTCTTTCAAATGGATGTAAAAAGTGCTTTTCTCAATGGAGAATTGGAAGAAGAGGTATATGTTGAACAACCTCCAGGATTTGTAGATCCAAAATTTCCTAATCATGTCTATAGACTTGATAATGCATTTTATGGCCTTAAGCAAGCTCCAAGAGCATGGTATGAGACTTTAGCTCAATTCTTACTGGAAAGTGGATTTAACAGAGGCACAATTGATAAAACACTTTTCTATCTCAACCATGGAAAGGACTTACTTTTGGTACATATATATGTTGATGATATCATATTTGGTTCTACAAATGCCAAACTCTGTGAAAGGTTTGCAAAGCTAATAAAGTCAAGATATCAAATGAGTATGATGGGAGAACTTAGCTATTTTCTGGGACTTCAAGTCAAGCAAAATGAAGAAGGTACTTTTATCTGTCAATCTAAGTACAACAGAAATTTACTCAAGAAATTTGGAATGCAAGATTGTTCAACTGCATCCACTCCCATGGCCACTGCAACCAAGTTAGATAAAATACTGGAGCATCAGTAGATATTACTAACTACAGAGGTATGATTGGCTCATTACTCTATTTAACTGCAAGTTGACCTGATATCATGTATGCTACCTGTCTTTGTGCAAGATTTCAAGCTGATCCAAGAGAACCACATCTAATAGCTGTGAAAAGAATTTTCAAGTACCTCAAGGGTACAGCTGATCTAGGATTGTGGTATTTTAAAGAAACAAATTTTAAGCTAATAGGTTACTCATATGCAGATTTTGCAGGATGCAAAATAGACAGGAAAAGCACTAGTGGAAGCTGCCAATTTCTTGGAGGCAGATTGGTTTCTTAGTTTAGCAAGAAATAGAAATCAATTTCCACATCAACTGCAGAAGCATAATATATTGCTGCAGAAAACTATTGTGCACAGATTCTTTGGATGAAGAATCAATTACTGGACTATGGGTTAGAATTTTCTAAAATACGTATTTACTGTGATAATCAAAGTGCTATTACTATGACAGGTAATCCAGTTCAACACTCAATAACAAAGCACATCAGCATTATGTACCATTTTAAAGGGAACATATGATGGAAGGTACATTGGAATTGCATTTTGTTCCAACAGATCAACAACTAGCAGATATCTTCACAAAACCACAATGTGAAGCTACTTTTACAAGACTGGTAAATGAACTTGGAATGGTTTCAGGTTATTTCTCAAAATCTGCTTAGTTTTTGTTCTCATACATCAGACTTTATGATCAGTGTTTATAGATTGTCTTATCTTTATGTAATCTGTGCTTAAATTGTACTACATTAAATACTGATTGTTATCTAATGTGGATCTATATACTATGATAGTGTTTTGAATGTTCTGTGACTATTCAATCCAATGAGAATTACTGTGCTAGATACTGACCTAGTAGTCTTTAACATACTAGAAATTTCATGTTTGAATTAATTGTTTATGTGGAAATTCATTAACACAGGCAAATTCTGATGTTGAGCTTAGTCAAATTTACTTTGTGTATCTTATTACTAAGTCACAAACTAAATTCTTGCTTCTTATATGTCAAATTCTGATGTCAGTAAATCTTAAGGATGAACCACATGCTTGATAAGCCTCACTTATCTAAAGAAAAGAAAAGAAAATTGAAATCAGGTACTCCTTTGAGATCTAGAGTAAATATGTGGAAGGAAAGACCCAAGTGCATTGCTGGTATTAAGTAATATGCATTAGAAAAGCAAATAAATTTTTCTTGGTGACTTTTTACATTCTCTGATTACTGGAGAAATACTCTGATAATAGCATAAATTCTGATAGCAGTTGTGACTCACTTACACTGTGAAGCCATTGTAAAAAGGAATTACAAAAGATGCATAAAATGAGCACAAACAGTTGATGTGGATTCTTGCATAAATTTATTCTATAGTAGACTTCATTATTAATGATAGATTTTAAGCACTTGTCTTAGTTATGCCTTATTTTTAAGATATACTGAAGTTTATCAGACTTTAATCTTTATCTGATATTTTTTAAATGAACACACTCTCACTCTATATGGATAATGAAAATTACTGCGGTGATTAAGTTGTTTCAGAAAAACAGTTAAGTGTCATATGCATAAATTCCAAGGACAAGTTCTGATGGAAGTTCTGATGATTAAACTCTGAAGAAATAAGTCAGTTTTTGTATGAAGAATCACAGAAATAAACATTCACTTTCTGAGAACATAAGCCATGTTCTGATGACCATTAAAATCTGATAATAGTCAAGTTTTGATATTAAATCCTGACGGAAACTCTGATGCTTACGTGGCATTATTTATTTACTTGACTTATTTGTGGTAATACTGAACGGTCATATTTTATCAGAATATATTTAAGTGAGATAAAAATAGTCATAATCATTTGTTTAGTGGGAAACGTGTTTGTCTTGAAAAACTGCATGTGCACAATAATTACTGCTTATTTCTCATGCCCACTAACTACTGATTTAACTATTTACTGACTGTTCACATGTTGCCAGGTGTAAATTGTCTGCCATGCTTCACAAATATAGCTGTTGTCACGTGGGTTGTATAAATAAGAAAGTTAGAAGATTTCTAATCTTTTACCTACTTTTCTCATTCTCTCATCTCTCTTATTTTCTCTCACCCACTAATATTCTCTGAAGCTCTATTTTCTCACATGCATTTTATCAAACACTTTGTGTACACACTATTCTCACTTGATTTTTCACAGAAATGGCACCAAAAGACATCGTTTTCAATGGAGCTAAGTTTGTTCCTAACAACTACTTAGCTATTCTTAGCAAGGATGAAGCCCCATCAGATCTTCACTTTGTTCAGGACTTCCTTGCTAACAACAAGATTGGGTATGCATTAACCCAACCAGAAGCACTCTCCGGAACTCAAGTACTAGAGTTTTGGAGGAGTGGTGTATATGATGATGGTGGTTCAAAAGGATCCCCTAGTATTATTTTCACAACAGGGGAGGATGAACATGTGGTGACTGTGTCTACAGTTCGCCAAGCTCTACATCTGCCAGAAGACTGCACTTTTTCAACAATTGAGGAGCCAACTCTTCAACAGATGATGGCTAATCTGGGTTATGAAAAATCATTGTCCAAGTTGGGACAATTGAAGAGGCCATACATAAGGAAGGAATGTAGTTTCTTCTTTAACTGCATCACCAGAACTTTTGCAAACAAATGTTCAAACTTTGATGCAATTCCAATCCTAAGTCAGCAAATTGGGTATGCTCTAATTACTCAATCTCATTTTGATTATGCTAATGTTGTACTAGGTTTCATTGGTGATAGAATGACAGAAGATAGAAATACAGTTTAATTTGCTAGATTCTGTCAGCTTTTATACAGTTTTTGTAGCTCTGATGCACCCCAACTAGCTAGTGAGTTGATTTCACCATTTAAACTTGCTAAAAGAGCTTTTACTGACTTATTATCCACTGATAATAAGAAAACTGTTCTAAGACCCCTGCAAATTCCACAATCAGTCAAACAGGTCTTAGTAAACTCTGACCCAAACACCTATACTACCATATATCCTGATGTCCAACCATCCCAACCTCCATCAACACCTACACAACCTACCACTTCTCAATCTCAACCAACTCAACCTACCATCAGAACTTACTTCCAACCAGCTCAATCAAAACAATAACAACCATCTGCTACAACATCAAGATCCAAACCTTCTAGAACAAAATCTGTTCCTAAATCTCCACAAAGGAGAAGGAGGATGATTTTAAGGGATGAATCAGATGAAGAATAAGCACAAGTTCATGCATCACAACCTGTGACACAAGAAGCTGAAGGGTCAACCCATTAGATAAATACTGAAGCTGAGGGTTCTGGTAATTTGAAGAGGAAAAGAACTGTAAATTCTGATGCAGATCAAGCAACTCCTTCACTATCAAGGAGATTAAAAAAATGAGGGCAGGAAGGCACATGGCTAAGCCTCCATCTAAGGATACTACTGAAGCTGAAGAAGGGGATCAGGAATCTCTGATCTCAAAGCCAATTGTGATTGAATCTTTGCCACCTCCAAATCAAGCTGAAGATACTGTTCAGGAAACAGTGATCACACCTCCTATCTCTCCTCTTCATGACAAAGTTACAGTTGAAGATTCAGGATTAAGTCCTGAAATTGACATCCATAGGCTGAATATTCCTACTATTCTTTATCTGGAAGCTCCAACAGCAGCTCATCCATCTACTGTAAATTCTCCTATCTTACAGGCCGAGATACCAATAACTCCTATTCTGGAGATAAATTCTAATGATCCGAATTTAGATGAAGCTGGTACAGACTCTCCTTCTGTTACACACACTCTTGTGTTGTCAGAAGATGATGGATTTTCTGTAAATTCTGGAGAGTCAGCTCCAGTAAATGCTCCAATTCTTGGAAATGAGGCATTAATCCAAAAGTTTGTTGAACATGATGCTCCTATTCCTTGGGAAGATACTCACAGAGGAGTGGAATGGACTAAGAAGTGGAATGAAACTGATTTCATTCCAAGCTCTAAAGTTCTGACAGAGCACATTGCTAAGGCTGATGAGCTGATGACAAGTTCTGATTTCAAGACTCAACTCAAAGTCACAGCTCTGTCTACTAAAAATCTTCAGGTCTACACTCTCAAACTCATGCCAAGGTTGATAAACTTCTGGAGTCAGCTGAAAAGCTAGACATGACTCTCAAGTTACACAAGTCAAGACTTATTAGACCTATACATGAGAAAGTTGAAGCAATTGAGAAGATTCAGGAGAAGCAACAGGCCTAAATTACCGAGGTCCTGCAGAATCAAGCTTCTCAAAAAGCTCAATTAGATGAGATTCAATCTTCAGTAGAACTTCTTCTCTCTCTCCTACTACCAGATGCTGCCAAAAAGGGGGAGAAGGTAGTTAAGTCCAAATGCTCACCCAGTCATATACTGAAGAAAAGGGATAATAATGAAGATGACCAGGGAAACCCTAGCAAGGGTCAAGGTCAAGGGCAAAACAACAAGGTTTCTTCTAGGAAACTAATTTCTGATGCAAGAAAATCTTCTACTCAAAAGAAGACAAGTTCTGAAGCTGCTCAAACTCAAAATCTGATAGCAAGTGCTGATAATCAAAATCTGATATCAAGTTCTGATATTCTGATTCAAGGAGGAAGTAAAGACTCTCAGAAGTTTTTGCAAACTCTGAAGCTCAAGGGAAAGCAAACTATTGTCTACTACAAGGATCCCAAGATTCAGACACTTGATGAAGAGATTGCTAGAAGATTGTTTGATCACACACACTGTAGGGGGGTGAATATAGTGTATAGTACAATCAAATCGAATTCTAATAACACAAGTAACAGAAAACAGACTTTATTCAAAGCAATAAACTCTGTTACAGTATGGAACTGTCCTCTCTCAGTGATGAACAAATATCACGAGAGCTGTTAGGGTTACAATGAATAATATTCTCGATAATGATAACACTTATAGTGTAAACCCTATGTCTGTGTTTATATACTACATAGTTACAAGATAATCGCTAATTGATATGGAATATAATTCTGCTTCCTAAAATATATCAATCAGATATCTTTTCTTTCAAGTATTCTATTCTTCATAGAATTTCTTCTTCATGCATATCTCTTCTTACGTTTGTCTCGATCTTCTCTTCCTTTAATCAGCCGCCTTCCTTATCTGAACGTTTTCTTTAAGTCCTGATATTATCTTATGATAAATATCTCTTGAACCTTAAGTACTGATGACTTAAGTTCTGACTTCAGTATAAGTGCTGATTTCAGTTAAGTACTGATTTGTCCTATTTAAGTAAGATCTGAAAACTAAACATAAATCATATTAGTCATGACATTATCAAATATATCTAACAATGTCCCCCAACTTGTAAATTAGCATAATATACAAGTTTAACAGATATTTGATGATGTCAAAAACATTAAGTACAAATGCATGAGAATTTGACTAGATAACTACAACTTACAGTCGTTAAAGCTTTACCAACTTTAACTTCTGATAACAACTTCAGTCTGTATAGATATCAGAATTTGAGCAGTTGTAGATCTTGACTTGGCTTCACCTTCTGATCTCTCTGATGTCAGGAGTTGTTCTGAGATAGTTCTTTAACAAACATCTCTCAGCATATCTGAGTTCATCAATCATCCTCCTTTTAGCATCTTTAAGCTCTGCAGAATCTTCACCAGTTTGGAAGATAGCAGCCCTGAGATCATTAATTCTAGTTTTCCTTATGTCCTGATCCAGTCTGATCAAATATGCCTTGTCAGACTCAAGATTGAATTCTACAGCCTTGTAACCCAGAAAGGTAGTTATAATCTTAACGGAGTTAGGCTTCATCTCAACAATATCACCCTTGTGATCTCTGTACTTTGGAAGATATGTGTTGTCAGATTTTACAGAATAAAGCCTTTTCTGTCTCTGAATTTGAGTCTTCAAATAGTTTGCAGCACTTTCTGTTATTCTGTCATTCACTTGAAGTAAAAATAAAACATGTTCCAATTCTTCAAAATACTTCAGTGGAATAACATTTTCCCTTATATGGTAAACCCTACCATCTGTCATAAAGTACAACAAGATGTGTTCTTTCAAGTAGGTATGGTAAACCATCTGTACAGATTCTAGTTGATTTAATCTTTCAGGAGTTGCTCCAATACCTGGTTCACTTAAGGAAGTTGGATCATTGGTTGTGTTCTGTACTCTTCTTTCATCAGCACTACCCAATCCAGATTTATCTCTTGCTTCCTTTCCAGTAACCACTCTTGCTTCAAAACCACTTGATGCAGTCTTCAAAGGTTGAGTCTGTTTAGCTTTGGTGAATCCTGGTAGGAGTATCTTTGAAGGTTTAACATGAGCAATGTCAGAGGTTTCCTTTTCCTTATCTTCTGATATCAAGTCAACTTGAGCTATGTCAGAGGTTACTTGTTTCTTTGTAATATCAGCTAACTATCTCTTGACTCTGAACAACTTGAGCCATGTCAGAGGTTGTCTTAGAAATCTTCCTTGAAGTCAGAGTAAGATCAGCATCTTCAACAGTAATTTCTTCATCCACAGGAGGCACATAAACCTTTATAGGTTCACCAACTTTTTCTTTGCCTTTGGACCTTGGATCTATCTGCAATTGTGATTTAGCCTTGGTTGTCTCAAATATTTGTCCTTTCTCTTATCACAATGCCTTTGGCCTTAGGAAGTTTCTTTTTACCAACAGAAGCTTCAGATTTAGAATTGACTTTTTCTGACTTAAGTTTAGCTTCTTCTTCCATCAGACTCTCAAAGTCCATTCCTGGATTTTCCTTCAGAAATAACTGTCTTGATATTTCTTCATCAAGATCCAAAAGTTCATTAGAACTTATTCTTTTACCAGTATCAGAAGTAATTCTTTTTCCAGTATCAGAACTTGTTCTATGACTTGTAGCTTCAGCTCTTCTTGATGAAAATCACTACCTTGACCATGACCTCCACCCATTCCAGAGTTTCCCTGGTCATTTTTTTCATCATCCTTCCCCTTCAGTGTCTTAACAGTTTTGCATTTGGACTTAATTACTTTCTCCCCCTTTTTGGCATCAGCAGGTAAGAGAAGAGAGACAAGCAATTCCACTGAGGATTGGATTTCATTATGTTGAGATTGCTGAGAAGCTTGATTTTTCAAAATTTCATCAATCTGAGACTGTTGCTTCTCTTGAGTCTTCTCAATGTAAGCAACTCTGTCAAAGGTAGGTTTGAAAAAGTTTTTCTTGTCCAGCTTGACAAGTGTATCTTGCTGCATTAAGAGTTCTTGAACCCTGTTCAACTTGTCCTGAGTAACAGACTGTTGACCTTGAAGGTGCCTTGTGGTAAGTGCAGTAACTCTAAGCTGTGTCTTGAAATCTTCATTAACTAAGAACTCATCAGCTTCTGTAAGATGCTCAGCAAGAATCTTTTCAGATGGAACAAAAGTAACTGTGTTCCATTCCTTAGTCCACTCCTGTCCTCTAGGAGTTTCACTCCAAGGTACTGGTGCTTCTCCTCGAACAAACTTCTTGACTAGTTCAGATTTAGGAACAGTCTGTTGAGGTGCATGTCCTGAAGGACCAGCTTTATCAGCATCTGCATTTATAGCAGCATCACCAGTATCATCAGCATTTGCAGCATCAGAACTTACAGAATCAGCATCTTCTGATAAAAGAACAGTATGAGAAGCTATTGAGGTATCAACATCATCCTCTAAGTGCTGATCTGCTTCCAAGTTCTGATCAACATCCATAGTCTGATGCTCACCTATATTCTGATCATCAGTATCTAGATGCAGAGAAGGTGTTGTAGACAATTCTGGAGTTTCCTTTGCATCAGTAAGCGGTGTTGTTGATGGATGTATTTGAGCTGTTGGAGCTTCTAAGTAGAGAACCTCAGGCACAACCAGGTTGTGAATATCAATTTCAGCACTTGTGCCTGGGTCTGCAGTAGATACTGGTTCATGAATAGGAGACACAGGTGGTGTAGTTGCTTTATCTGTAGCAGCTTCCTGAGTTGGTGACAATGGAGGTGTAGAAACAATAGCTGTAGCAATTTCTGGCTCTTTTGAGATCAGAGATTCCTGATCTCCTTCCGTAGCTGCTTCATCCTCATCCTCTGAAATTGGCCTGTGAGCTCTCTGTTTCTTGTATCTCTTTGAAGATAGAGATTCTTTGGGAGTTTCAGCATAAGACATACTTCTAAGCCTTTTGAGAAGCTTAGATCCCCCAATACCAGTATCCTTCTGAGAAGAGACCTTCTCAGCTTCTTTCATGACAGGTTCTGATACAGGAACCTGTTCCTCACTGTCTGATTCATCTCTCAGAACAATCCTATTTCTCTTCTGTGGTGTTTGAGGTACAGTCTTTGTCCTCTTGGGCTTGGAAGATGAAGGCTTCACAGTATGTGCTGCTGATGATGGTTGAGGTATCTGTGAAGTTTTGAGATGTATTTTGGCAGAAGGTTGAGTAGAGTGAGGTGTATGTGTGGTATGTTCTAAAGGTTGTTGAGTTGTCTGGGTTGTGGTGGTGAGTTGTACATCAGGGTAAACAGATCTGTAGGTTAGAGGATCAGCATTTACCAAGATCTGTTTTACAGACTGAGGTATCTGTAAGGGTCTAACCACCTTTTTCTCAAGGTCAGCATTTACTAAGTCATTAAAAGCACGTTTTGCAAGTTTAAAAGGTGGAAATAAAGAACTGGCTGGTTGGGGTTCATTAGCACAGAAAAAGGTATATATAAGTTGACAGAATCTAGCAAAGTAAACTACATTTCTATCCTCTGTCATCCTATCCCCAATAAAGCCTAGCACAACACTTGCAAAATCAAAATGAGTTTGGTGAATAATAGCATACCCGATGTGCTGAGTCATGATTGGAATGGCATCAAAGTTGGAACACTTATTCCCGAAGGCTTTAGTGATGCAGTCGAAGAAAAAGCTCCATTCCTTTCTGATATGTGCTCTTTTCAACTGTCCAAGCTAGGCCAAACTCTTCTCATACCCCAAATTGGCCATGAGCTGCTGTAGAACTGGTTCCTCCGCTGTTGAGAAAATGCAGTCTTCTGGTAAATGTAGAGCTTTGTGAACTGCTCCAGGAGTTGCCACATGCTCAACATCATTTACTTTGAAAATAATACTGGGAGTACCAGTAGCACCACCATTGTCAAAATGCCCAGTCCGCCAAAACGTCAGAACTTGTTGGCTGGAAATGACTTGAGGCTGGGTCAATGCATACCCAATTTCACTGTGTGCTAGAAGATCTTGCACAAAGTGCAACTCAGATGGAGCTTCATCATGATTTAAAATTGCAGCATAGTTGTTGGGAACGAACTTGGCTCCATCTATAATCAAATCCTTAGGTGCCATGAGAAAAATTGAGAATTAAGGTTGCCTGTAAGGTGTTTGATAAAATGTCTGTATGAAAAACAACATCAGGAGATGAGAGAGAGTAGAAGTAAAGAAAGAGAGATAAAGTGTGAAAGTAAATAAAAGATTTTACAATCTTCTCTCTCTTTTACTTATACACGCTAGAAAAAGTAACCGTTGGACACTTGTCAGACATGTAGCAGTAAAGAAGAATTAGTGGGCACGGGAAAACAGTAATCATTACTTATCACATGCAGTTTTTCAAGGAAAAACCGTTCCACTTACCAAGTAATCCCATTAATTAAGGTAATTTAGTTTTAATTTAAAATTTAAACTGTTCCCACTTATTAAATCATTTTCACTACGAAACCAATATTCTGTAAAAATACACCAAGTGAGAGAATGACCAAAAAATAAATCAAGTAAACAAGTACTGACACGTCAGAATCAGAACTTGATTTGTATCAGTAATAAAATGGTCATCAGAATATGGATAAATCAGGATTTAAAAATGCATCAGAATTTCAAACGACTTAGAAACAAAATCTTGCAAAAATATAAAATTCCATTAATATATTGATAAAATACATTCATGAAATTTAAATTTACATCACAACATTACAAGATTGTCCTAAGCTACAAATCCTATTTTTTCTTCCTACTTTCTACAAACAGAAGAGCGAGACGAATGATTCGCTCCTGCTGTCGAAGAGCTTCCAACCGTTCTTCTTCCAGTCGCTCAACATGGCGCTGGTCCATATAGAAGAACAAGAGGTCTGTCAGAACCTCTTGGGGAACAGAGTCCCAAACCTCATCAGGAATGGCAGTAATATGCCATTCCTGCTGCCAATCTGGACAGCTCATGGTGAGAGAGAATGTATCATAGTTTAGAGCTAAGTTGTAGTTCACCATGATTGTGATGAGAGAGAAATATATGAGATTGAGAGCTTGAGAGTTTGAGAGAAAATGAGAGAAAATGAGAGATGTACTGACTGGAGTGAAGTGCTGGTTTATATAGGCAATAGAATTCCAGGAGATGCAAGGAAAATTTAATGCTTACAGATAGAAATAATTCTATCTCGTCTCCCTAGACTGAGGAGAATAAAAACAGCCATTGGAAGTGTAAAACAGGGTTTAATGCGCACAAGAAACAAGTAAATATTACTGTGCATGGACGTGTACCACTAACCCTAATTGTATTGACTGTTAATATTCCACCCAAACATATTCTGATTTATAATAAGACTGTTTCAGATTTTAACCACAAATAAGTCAAGGAAAGAATCAGAATTTAATATCAGCACTTAGACTTATATCAGAACTTAACATTCATCAGAACATGATTTCTTAACTCGAAAAGTTGACTGCCTATTTCTGTAATTCTTCACACAAATTCTGATTTCGGTTCTTCAGAACTTAATCATCAGAACTTCCATCAGAACCTGTCCTCAGAATTTATACAATCTGACACATAAACTGTTCATCGAAAACAACATTGATCGCCACAGTAAATTTCATCATTCATATGGAGTGTAAGTGTGTGCATTAAGCGAAATATCAGACAAAGAGTAAAGTCTGATTCACTTCAGGACATCTTAGAAATAAGGCATAACTAAGAACTTTACTTAAAATCTGTCATTATTCTGAAGCCTACTATTGAATGAGTTCATGCATGAGTCCACCTCAACTGTTTTGTGCTTATTTTATGCATCTTTTGAAATTGCATTTTACAGTGGCTTCTCAGTGTAAGTGAGTCACAACTGCTTATCAGAATTTATGCTATTATCAGAGTATTTCTCCAGTAATCATAGAGTGTGAAAAGTCACGAAAAAATATTTATTTTTGCTTTTCTGATGCATATTACTTAATACCAGCAATGCACTTGGGTCGTCCCTTCCACATTTTTTTTACTCTAGATCTCAAAGGAGTACCTGATTTTTATTCCCTTTTCTTTTCCTTTTTCTTTTGATAAGTGAGGTTTATCAGCACTTAGTACATCCATCAGATTTACTAACATCAGAACTTAACTGATAAGAAGCACTATTCTAGTTTTTGACTTAGTAATAAGATACACAAAGTAAATTGAACTAAGCTCAATATCAGAGTTTGCTTGTGTTAAGAGATTTCCACATAAATAATTACTTCAAACATGGGATCTTTAGTATATTAAAGGCTACTTGGTCAGCATCTAGCACAGTTATCCTCATAGGATTGAATAGTCACAGAAACAGTCATTTCACTATCAGAGTTTAAAAATTCACATCAGACAACAATCAGTACTTAAGCAATTTTCAATTAGGCACATTATACACAAAGAGAGTAATATCTGTAAATACTGATCATAAAGTCTGATGCATCAAAACAAAAGCTAAGCAGATTTAGAGAAAGAATCTGAAACCATTCCAAGTTAATTTACCAATCTTGTAAAAGTAGCTTCACATAGTGGTTTTGTGAAGATATCTGCTAGTTGTTGATCTGTTGGAACAAAGTGCAATTCCACTGTACCTTCATCCACATGTTCCCTTATGAAGTGGTACCTAATGCTGATGTGCTTTGTCATTGAGTGTTGAAATGGATTACCTGTCATAGAAATAGCACTTTGATTATCACAGTAAATAGGGATTTTAAAATATGTTAACCCATAATCCAGTAACTGATTCTTCATCCAAAGAATTTGTGCACAGCAGCTTCCTGCAGCAATATATTCTGCTTCTACAGTTGATGTGGAAATTGACTTTTGTTTCTTGCTAAACCAAGAAACCAATCTGCCTCCAAGAAATTGGCAGCTTCCATTTGTGCTTTTCCTGTCAATTTTGCAACCTGCAAAATCTACATCTGAGTAACCTATTAGTTTAAAATCTGATTCTCTGGGATACCACAATCCCAGATCAGCTGTTCCCTTAAGATACTTGAATATTCTTTTCACAGCTGTTAAGTGAGGTTCTCTTGGATCTGCTTGAAATCTTGCACAAAGATAGGTAGCATACATGATATCAGGTCTACTAGCAGTTAGATAAAGTAAAGAGCCAATCATACATCTGTAATCAGTAATATCTACTGATTTACCAGTATCCTTATCCAGTTTTGTTGCAGTGGCCATGGGAGTGGATGCACTTGAACAATCTTGCATTCCAAATTCCTTCAGCAAGTTTCTGGTGTACTTGGTTTGACAAATAAAAGTGCCTTCTTCATTCTGCTTGACTTGAAGGCCCAAAAAATAGCTAAGTTCTCCCATCATACTCATTTGATATCTTGACTACATCAGTTTGGCAAACTTTTTGCAAAGTCTGTCATTTATAGAACCAAAGATGATATCATCAACATATATCTGAACCAGAAGTAAGTCCTTTCCATGGTTGAGGTAGAACAATGTTTTGTTTATAGTTCCTCTGTTAAATCCACTTTCCAGAAGAAACTGAGCTAAAGTCTCATACCATGCTCTTGGAGCTTGCTTAAGGCCATAAAGTGGTTTATCAAGCCTGTAGATATGATCTGGATATTTGGGATCTGCAAAGCCTGGAGGTTGTTCCACATATACTTCCTCCTCCAAATCTCCATTAAGAAAAGCACTTTTCACATCCATTTGAAAGACAGTAAACTTTTTGTGAGCAACATAAGCCAAAAATATCTTTATGGCTTTATCATAATCAATTCCCACCTGTTGAGAATATCCTTTTGCAATCAACCTTGCTTTATTCCTTGTAATTATGCCATCACTATCAGTTTTGTTTCTGAACACCCACTTTGTACCAAAAACAGATCTGTTCTTTGGTCTTGGCACTAGGGTCCAGACTTTATTTCTTTCAAATTCATTCAACTCTTCCTGTATTGCTTGCACCCAATCAGCATCTTGAAGAGCTTCTTCCACTTTCTATGGTTCAGTTTGAGAAAGAAAAGAATTGTAAAGACATTCACTTGAAGTAGCTGTTCTAGTTCTGACACATGCATCAGGATTTCCAATAATTAAGTCAGGAGTATGTGATTTAGTCCACTTCCTTGCAGATGGAAGGTTTTCCCTAGAACTGGATGCTCCCCCATGATCCATGCTATCTTCATCAACATTTTCTGATGCTCCCCCTGAAAATATGCTCTCTGAGTTGGATCCTTCAGAATTTAAGTTTTCAGAACTATCAGAACTTGGCTTATCAGAACTTGATGAATCAGAACTTGAAGAGCCAGTTATATGTTCTGATGCTTCTTGAGATGTGGATATATCTTCAGTATGCTCCCCCCGCACAGGTGCATCTTCCTTTGACGTAGTCACCACAGTTTCAATAACATCAGAGTTTAATCCATCATAGTTTGCATTATCAGGATTTAGACTTTCAGGATTTTCAGTATCAGAATTTGAGTCTTCATTTTTGAATCTCAGCTGATCATGATCATTGAAATCTTCAAGTCCAGTAATCTTCTTATCATCAAAAGAGACATTGATAGATTCCATGACAACCCTTGTTCTTAAATTGTAGACTCTGAAGGCTTTTGTGGAAAGTGGATATCCAACAAAAATTCCTTCATAAGCTTTTAAGTCAAATTTGGATAGCTGTTCAGGATGAGTCTTAAGAACAAAACACTTGCATCTAAATACATGAAAATACTTCAGATTTGGCTTCTTTTTCTTTACCATCTCATATGGTGTCTTTCCATGCTTGTTAATGAGTGTTGCATTCTGAGTAAAACAAGCAGTCTGCACAGCTTCAGCCCAGAAATATGTTGGTAGCTTTGCTTCATCAAGCATAGTTCGTGCAGCTTCAATGAGAGTTCTATTCTTTCTTTCAACAACTCTATTTTGCTGTGGAGTTCTAGGAGCAGAGAATTCCTGCTTAATTCCATGGTCTTTGCAAAACTCTTTCATGATCAAATTCTTGAACTCAGTGCCATTATCACTTCTTTAATAACCCCAATTTTTGGAATTTTTTTGAAACCCTTATGAATAGTGATTTTGCTGATTATGCTGAATAAGAAAACTTTTCATGCCACACTATGTAGGGGTTCTTCTATTGTTATTTTGAGATCTTATTAGTACTTTATATGGGATATAAGTGTATGTAAAGATCGTCAGAATCCAAATTCGAATACTTTGATTTTTCCCGAAAATCCACCAGATACCGAAAGAATTAAGTATAAGGGAACAGGATAAAAAGGATTTAAATTCAAGAATTATAAGAGAGGATCATCAAAGGAATATAATATATTGAGAAAGGTTTAGGGGAACCCAAGTAATAAGATCCCGGGTACGATCCCTCAAACGATAAACGAAAATGGAAGTTAAGCGAACCGCATAACAGATCAACGGTCATTAGCCAAGTAATTAGGAGTTAATCAAAGGGTTAGTGGAGAGTGATGTCATCTCACCAACAAGAGGAAGACAAGTGTTAAATAGATGACACAACCATGGTGACATAAGCATGACAAGTGAAATTGTTTTGTTGGATGATTCTTGGCCAAGCAAAAATTACCATGGTAAAAACCAAAAAGTAGCCAAGCCATAAAGAAAATAAACCAACTAATTCATTTCACAAAATAGCAAATAAACTTCTTGTTCAAGAACATGAAGCTCTCGGCTTCTTCTTGAAAGCAAAAGAAGAAAAGATCAAGTCCAAGCTCCACTCCATAATAAATTCAAAGGTAATTATGCAAGCTTCCTTGTGATTAGATAAGCATATCCTAGGAGTTTAAGCTTCTAATTCTTTGTAAATCTCTTCCAATAAATCAAGGAAGAAGATGGTGAATAGTAACCTTCAAGAAATAACTTTAGTTTTCTTGATTTTTTATGAAAGTTCAAGGTAGCTTAAGCATAGATCAAGGCTTCCATGGGCTTTCCAAGGATCTTTCATTGATTAAAAGCTTCAAGGAAGGTATAACTCTAAATTATCTTAGCATTAAGTTGTTTAGTATAAAAGATTATGATGATGGAATGATAGATTAAGTGTAGTAGTTGTTTTGTCATGTTGAGATCTTAGTTGTTAAGTGTTTTTGTTGATTTTAGGAGTTAAGAGTAGCACTAATTGTTCTTGATGATTCATGGTATGATTTGGGCTTGGTTTAAATGGTTTAAAGTGGTTGATGAGTGATATTGTCATATGGTTGTATTGGGATTGATTGGTAATGGTTTGGTGTTGAATTGGTTTGGTAAAATTTTGGGAAATCGCGTAAACATAGCCGTCGTAATGCCCGATTTACCTTAGACTGTTTTTGTTCTTAACATCAGGACCCGAGAACTCACTGTTAGGTTTTGACCACTGCCATGATTAGATATTTCATGTTACGAGCTTCGTTTTGATATGTGGTTCGTTTGAATCCGATGTACGGTTTAGGAGAAACGACCGTTTTAAGTAACGGCGTTTCGCGACCGAACCATTACCCCTCGCCTTACTTTGAAACCTTGGTTAAGGACTTTAAATGACTAATTGGGGTATGAAACAATTATGTTAAGTGGATTAGGCAGTTGGTAAGGTACTCACAAAAGAATCGCTTTAAAATTCTTAATGGTTAATTTATTAAAAATGATGGAGCCGAGGGTACTCGAGCGACGTAAGTGAATCGTTAAGCGCAAAAGCAAACGTTAGGGTTCAATTGGTTAAAGTCTAGTTTCTTAAGCGACCGGGGTTTAATTCTGACTTATGTTGTTGTTCATAGGTTATCAGACCCACTCTAAGCTTAAGTCTACCCCGGAACACTCAGGCAAGTTTTCTACTCGTTATACTGTTGTTGTGATGTATAAATGTATATACATTATCTTGTGATAAATGCATGATTGTTATTAGCAAATCTTGCGATATATTGGAGCATGTTGATATGGTATATATGCATGCCTGTTTTTGTAATCTTGATATCTAATTGTTGATTTGAATGCCTATAAACTGCATAATACCTATGCTAGAGATAAGCAGTAGTTGCGTATACCCTTAGTATAGGGGGCCCAAAGGTGAACATTTTCTAAAACCGGGAGTCGATGTTCCCGAGTATATTATATATATATATATATATTTATATATATATATTGATATAGTTTTTAAAACTATTAATCAAATAAGGTTTATTCGATAGCTTTATTTTATTTAATGAATATTATTCTGAATATTCATTCGAGGACTTATGACTCCGCTTATTTATTTAATGAATATTACTTTGAATATTCATTCGAGGACTTATGACTCTGTTTATTCTATTTAATAAATATTAGTTTGAATATTCATTCGAGGACTTATGACTATATTATTTACTAAATAGTATTCTTTATTTTATTAAAGAATGATATTTCGATAATCAAACTTATTTTCGATTATTCAAATAAAGATCGTGCTTTCGTATAAGTATATCTTTGGTTATTTATTATTCATTTCAAGTATGAGTTTTAAAACTTCTACTTCAATTATTTTTTATAGAGAATAATCTTTATGGGAATATTATTTAAATGATAATATTCAGATATTTTCTAATATATCGGGACTGATTTATTTCATTAAATCAGCATTACTCCAAACATTCTTAAAAATGTTTTCGAGTCTTCAAAATGATTTTAAAGGTTAAAGCGGATCCCAAAACTCATTTTTATATTTAAGATCTTCCTTTAAAAGGGGATTTAAATACTCGCTCAAAACTTGAGGGATCCGGCTCTGTGGTATATTTTATATTCGCAACGAGGTTGCTGCTTTGATAAATGAATTGATTACTTACCCAACGTTCGGGAAGTAAGTCCATCTATTGAGTTGGCATAAGTAACATGGGCTCAGTGGGCGTCCATGAAAGTGTAAGTGGCTCAGTGGGAGTCCATCAATGCGAAAGTGGCTGAGTGGCAGTCCAGCATAAGGCCCTAATGTGGCCAGGGTGATGACCAGTGGGGGATTCATCCATCTACTTGTAGAAAAGGTGACTTAATTGGTATCTTTGCCTGATCAGCAAGATATCAGGTTTATGCCAAAATTCTGTTTTTCCAAATTCATTGGATATTGCAACTCTGTTTATAATTTTCATAACAGAGGTTTTCAAGGAGTGTATGAAATGTATATATATATATATATATAGGTGTATATATATATATATCGGGACTTAATGAAGTATCTCGTAACTTCATTTCTTTCAAATGATATTTCAAAGATTGAATCTATTCAAGTCTTATCTTGTAGTCTCATCAGTGTGATGAACTTTTGAAACTGATTATAACTTGAACGGTGGTAGTTCAAGTAGTATTTGGAAAAGATATAAGTATATTGGAGTATCTTGTAACTTCATCTTTTAAACTTATATCTAGTAAATGATTATCTTATGCATTTCAAAGATTTTCAGAAAAACATTGAGACAAGGTTAGATATATGAGATCACCTTGCAACGATATTTTATACAGTTATAAACTGGAACTCTGTGTATATTATACATGTCAGAGGATTTCAAAGATTGTGAAAAGTATATATATATATATATATATTGAATATTTTGCGACTTGGTCGCGTTAAGATAACAAACTTGGTTCATTTCTTTTTGACCAAGACTTTCATGAGTACTATGAGGATGCTCACATATTGTAAATCATTATACATATTATTTTGGTGGGCTTGTTGCTCACCCTTGCTTTCTTCTTTTATCACACAACAACAGATAGACAAGATGAACAGGATCAAGCTCCCAATTCGTGAGCGATTAGGAAACGTTCCGCAGTTTCCTGTAGGCGTTGATGCCGTTGTAGCTGAGGTAGGAGCTACCAGTAGGCTAGGCTTTCAACTTTTGTTGTGCTAGACTTATGTATGTTTATGAATTGTAATAATGGCAAAGAATATGTAAATTATTCAGAAACCCTTTTTATGGTGAAATGGTTTATAATTATGGAATAAAATGACTTGTGTTATTTTTGGTATTCATCTCTGAGACTATAACTTGTGGTGTGTGTGTATATTGTGGGGTTACAGTACGCAGTAGTTGGTTGACTATTAAGATTAAGTATTGATAAGGGAAATGGAACTCGTGACAACCCGAATCCCCGAACCCGGATTTGGGGTGTTACAGAAATGGTATCAGAGCTAAGCGTTATAAACTTCAGAGATGATGTGACGTTAAAATAATAAGTTCACTAAGATAATAAGAACTCTTGCCAAGTTCATAGTCGGGCTACCTAACGTAGTACTGACAGTTAAAACCCTTATGGGAACCCTTATAAATATCGTGATAGAAGCGTAGTTCGTTATCGTATATAGTAGCGGGACTCCGAACCCTGAGGTTGAGGAGCAACAGCGCGATGATGTTTTATTACTGATTGGGGATCAGATTGTGGATCCAATGGAACACCCTAATGAGGGACAGGATGATATTCATATTGAGGATGTAGCGGTTGAGGATGTTGTCCCAGAAGGGATTGTTGTTGAGAAGGATCACGTGGAGGATCCTAACAAGACTGAAGAGATGATCGCTGAGGAATTGATAACCATGGTTAGGGAACTACCAGAGGTAGGATTGGCCGGTCACTACCGGAGATTCGTTCAAGTTTGTAAAGATAGTAGCCCTTTAACGCGGCTTACTCGTAAGACTGAAAAGTTTGAATGGACAGAGAAATGCGAGAAAAGCTTTTAAGAACTGAAGCAAAGGTTGGTGACGACCCCTATGTTGGCGTTGCCGGATGGAAAAGGAGATTTTGGGATGTGTAGTGACGCTTCGTATAAGGAATTAGGGTGCTTCTTATACAGCACAACAAGGTAATCGCGTACACGTCAAGACAATTAAGGGAATATAAAATTCGATATCCCCACCCATGAGCTTGGGCTCGTGGCAATAGTTTTGCGCTAAAGATTTAAGGCACTACTTGTATGGAGAGAAGTGCGAGATTTACATTAGCCATAAGTTCTCCAGTACATTTCACACAGGAAGAGCTCAATATGCGCCAGAGGAGGTGATTAGAGCTAATCAAGGATTATGATTATGAGATTCCTTATCATCCAGGGAAAGCCAAAATGGTGGCTATTCCCTTAGTGTAAAGGAGAGACTCAAGATGATAATGTCTTTGGGAGAGTTGATAAGAGATTTTGAGAAAATGGAAATAGAAGTGAAGGTAACCGGAGCCGGTACCGAAAAGCTGTTTGAGATTGCAATACAGCCCAAATTATTGGAAAAGAACATATTATGCCAGAAAAAGTGATGAATGAAGGCAGAGAGCCAACAAATAGATAAGAGATTAATACTGAGAAAGATGATAAGGGAATAATGAGGTATTCCTACAGAATTTGGGTTCCAAATGTTTAAGAGCTTAAGGACTGGATCTTAGATGAAATCCATAGCTCGAGGAATAAGATTTAGGGCAAACCCGGAATGTGATAGTCAGGGAGGTTGCCATTAAGAAAGAAGGAGCCCATAACATAATGAAGTGGAAAATGAGGATTTAAAACATGTAGGATGACCCCGATTATGGGGAGGAGGGAATGGTCAGACTAAGGAAACAGAAGTCGAGTAAGGAAAGGAGACCCGAGATGGTACTCCTATACGATAATTTATGGACCTTTCTAGACAGAACTTAGACTATTATCCCCAACCACCACCCTGAGGAAACAATGCGGTGAGAAATTCTTTCAGGTTCTTTAAGTCGCTAAGCTCTCAGAGTTCCAAGGAACAAGCTGACCCAGTCGAGGCAAGAGCCTGGCTAAAGGAAATATAGGAATCATTTGAGATTCTAAATGATTGACGAATCACAAAAGACTGTTTTTGTCACTTACCATCCTAAGAGAGAGGCCACCCGCTGGTGAAAGGCCAAGGAAGGCACGGAGCAAGAGATTATAATAAACTGATTTAAGTTCAGTCAATTGTTTTCAGGAAAGTACTTCCCAAGGTTATGGAGATAGTGTAAAAGCTTTAGAGCCAGAACAAAGGCAGACGAGTATGATGAATTATAAATCTAAGATTATAAAAGTTGTAAAGATTCGTTCGGAGGACAAGAATCCCAGAACGACGTGATGTTTGAAGTAAATAATTACTGGGTTCATGAAATGATTGTAATAGAAAGGAAAATAAAAAGACACTGAAGTGGAAAGGAGCACCAAGGAAATAGAGTTTGAGGAATGATAATGGAGTCGGGTATGAGGAATCCCTAAAGACTCGTATTAATAGAAAGAGAAAAGTATATGATCGTCAGGATGAGGATAATTCACCATGAGTTAAAATTGATGGTTGAAGGCATAAGAGATACATATATTTTATCCCCTGTAAGTTGGGAGGATTCGAGGAAACCTTGAGATAGTTCGAAGGATAAATAATGAGACGCGGATAGACTGAGGAGACAAGGAAGTAAGAAATTAGGAAAATTGGATGAAGGAAGTGACCTTCAAGAATGTGAAGTGTAAGACCGGTGGCTTGATACCCAGAAAGGGAGACGCCGGGTATGAAAGATATCCCGACATTGAGATGACTGTTGAGATAAACAACAAAAGAAAATGAGGATTTATTAAGAAGATGTTCACGTTGAACATGACCAATATCTTCCAGAACATCCTTGTTGTCATTACCAAATTAGGCAAGCAAAGCGAAAAAAAACCGTTCTTATCTTTTGGAGGCCATATTGGTTGACCTCATTTTGAATAAGGATTCTATTGTGAAATTTGGTATAGACTATCGAGATGGGAATGATTAAATAAGATAATCTATCAAGGATATATGACTTGATTTATCCATGGAAGGATGCATGTACTTTTTTAAAGGTGGAATTAAGGATATAACTTCGATAACTTGAGATGAACCCTAGGGGAATGCATAAAGGTTGGCATTTCACCCTTAATAGGGACAGAATGAGTTTTGATAGTATGGAATGAAGGATTAAGGCAACAACAATCTTTAAAGATCAGTGGAGAAAGTTTTCAGAACTCTATAGACAATGATTCTAGTATTAGTAGATGGTATCTTGATATGCCCTATACCTAGGGTGTACATGATGAAGGATTTAAGGATAACCTTAGAGGTTTTATAAGGAGAAAGGTAATATTCAAAGTTCTCAAGAATAGAGATTCTGATGAAGGAAATATGATGTAATTATAATAATGCCAGGTGGGCACGTGTTGAAACATGAGAAAGTATAGATCAACCCAATGAAGGTCGAGATTGGTGAAAACAAGAAGGACCCAAGATAAGAGACGTGCTAAGTATGATCGAGAGTCAGTCGTGACAATGTTCACATCTAAAGACTAAGGCAATGACTTATGGAAAAATGGTGATTTTTTTTTCTCTCACCAGGATTTAAGAAAAGCATTTTCACATAAGCAGTGATTGAAATGAGGTAGAAAATTTAGTTGGAGGTGGTTAAAATGACATTGATTGTAAGGAAATTTTACTATCAGGAAAGGCCAAAGAGGTGGCCGACACTTTAAATGTAAGAGGATAATTATAGGCGCTCGTGCGAGAGGAATACAGTGATGATGGTTGAAGCCGGGAAGGTTGTATTACGGTTCGGAAGATTGACATTCCTTCTGATGATTGTGCAATACTCAACCGTAATAGTAGTTGGGTAAAGGTTTAATTCGTGTAATCGCCATGAGCGGGCTATCTATCTTAGAAGGTCCTATCTTGAGAATAAGCCAGGACCATATTTCAAAAAGTACTAAACAAACCTTTGAGTTAAGTATTCTATTGAAGGCATATGATTAAGAATGGTATTAACCTGCTATCTTTGCTTTGATTGAAACTCTTCTGCAATTTTATCTACTTTATGTCATGAAAGTACGTCAGAATTTGGTGTGTTCTTCATGAATTATGAATGGTGATTATGTTAACTCCTTAGAAGAATTCTATACGACATGTATGGACTCCGTATGGTTAGATATTAAGATTTCATGGAAAGTGAATGACGACAGTAGATCAGTGGTGGACCATAGTAATACAGCAATGATTCTGCGAGTAATGAGCTGATTACAACCGTGAGAGTTGTATTGGAATGGATGTTGAGATTGAGTACCACTAATCGGGTTGTGGTGATGTATAAGTTATCATTGATAGACTAATTAAGTCGATTATCTACCTATTGAATACTTATTCCTTCTTATCAATAGAGAGTCGTATTACTATACGAGGAAGGTTGCAGTGCAAGCATAGAATTCTAGTAATGATGATGTCTAGAATGAGATCCCAAATTCAATTTTCGATGTCGAGGGAGTTTCAAAGGTGATTGTGTATAAGCTCGAGGAAGAGCATGGGTTCATAGAATGATGGACAGAATAGCAAAAATATTTAGGCATGTGAAATACGATGCTATAATACTTGATGTTGATATATATACGTATATGTTTTGTTCTCCTATGATAAACCTCTATAGTTCAGAGGTAGATTCCAAGCCAGATATTTTGTGGAAGTATATTTTATATATATACAATTCTCTTCAATTCGTTCTTTTCTCTCCTTTTCATTTCATATAAGTTGAGAAGAACAACCCTTCCAGAAGGGGAGGTATTGCCGAATGACTATCTATCTGTGTGATAGAAGCCTAGTAGGATACCACATGTTTAATTGCTTGTCAAGTGCTAAAGGCTGGCCACCTTCTGTACTAACTATGCAATAGAACAAGTGTTCATGATCATAGTGATCTCTCAACAAATTCCTTTACTTCTATATGATTGATCAAACTTTGGAAAATAGAAACAATTGAAAAAGGAGTAGTAAAGTTATGGCAGTATTCGGAATGGAAACACATTCGTGATACTAAGGTTGACGTGGTTATTAAAAGGCTATAGAACGCTAACGAGCAAAAGTATAACTTGTATAATATTAGGGACGGAAGGTAGTAGCGATTACGAACTGGAAAAGAATGGGTATTGAGAAGCAAAAGCTCTAATGCTAAAAGCTATAATGAGAGTCCGTGTAATAGACTTGAAAGAATTTGGAATGATCACTTAACGCGGATTGAGTTTCTCACGACATTAGATCATATGTCAATATCGAGATGTCGCCGTATGAGATCCTTGAGGGAAGACAATGTCGATCTCCCTTATGTTAGGATGAAGTTGTAGAGCGCAAGATGCTCGGACCCGCAGTAGTCCAAAGGACCAGGGATATAATAGATCTAATCAGAGGACGGCTGGTAGTAACCCAAGATGGACATAAGAGGTATGCTGATTTGACTCGAAAGGACAAAGAGTATGAAATAGGGGACCTAGTAATGTTATAGGTACCCCTTGGAAATGATTGATGAGGTTCGGAAAGAAAGGAAAGCTAAGTCCACAAATTGTTGGACCCTTGGATATATTAAGACGTATTGGGAAGTTAGCATATGAGCTAGCCCTACCCCCGAACATGTAGCAAGTCATAACGTGTTTCACGTATCAATGTTACAGAAGTGTAATTCGGATGCCAGATAAATAGGGGCATATGAGCGCCTAGACATGTAACCAAACGTAACTTATATGGAGCAACCAGGAAGGATATGGATTGAAAAGGAATAAGTGCTTAGGAGAAGGGTTATCAAACTAGTCAGAGTTGGTGGTAGAACCGCAATGTGGGAAAATTTACTCGAGAGTTAGAAAGTGCAATGCTAAGAGAGTATCCCTATTCATTTTCTATCTGATTCCGGGACAGAATCCTTTTAAGGAGGGGAGACTGTAATAACCCCAATTTTTGGAATTTTTTTGAAACTCTTATGAATAGTGATTTTGCTGATTATGCTGAATAAGAAAACTTTTCATGCCACACTATGTAGGGGTTCTTCTATTGTTATTTTGAGATCTTATTAGTACTTTATATGGGATATAAGTGTCTGTAAAGATCGTCAGAATCCAAATTCGAACACTTTAATTTTTCCCGAAAATCCACCAGATACCGAAAGAATTGAGTATAAGGGAACAGGATAAAAAGGATTTAAATTCAATAATTATAAGAGAGGAACATAAAAGGAATATAATATATTGAGAAAGGTTTAGGGGAACCCAAGTAATAAGATCCCGGGTTTGATCCCTCAAACGATAAACGAAAACGGAAGTTAAGCGAACCGCATAACAGATCAGCGGTCATTAGCCAAGTAATTAGGAGTTAATCAAAGGGTTAGTGGAAAGTGATGTCATCTCACCAACAAGAGGAAAACAAGTGTTAAATAGATGACACAACCATGGTGATATAAGCATGACAAGTGAAATTGTTTTGTTGGATGATTCTTGGCCAAGCAAAAATTACCATGGTAAAAACCAAAAAGTAGCCAAGCCATAAAGAAAATAAACCAACTAATTCATTTCACAAAATAGAAAATAAACTTCTTGTTCAAGAACATGAAGCTCTCGGCTTCTTCTTGAAAGCAAAAGAAGAAAAGATCAAGTCCAAGCTCCACTCCATAATAAATTCAAAGGTAATTATGCAAGCTTCCTTGTGATTAGATAAGCATATCCTAGGAGTTTAAGCTTCTAATTCTTTGTAAATCTCTTCCAATAAATCAAGGAAGAAGATGGTGAATAGTAACCTTCAAGAAATAACTTTAGTTTTCTTGATTTTTTATGAAAGTTCAAGGTAGCTTAAGCATAGATCAAGGCTTCCATGGGCTTTCCAAGGATCTTTCATTGATTAAAAGCTTCAAGGAAGGTATAACTCTAAATTATCTTAGCATTAAGTTGTTTGGTATAAAAGATTATGATGATGGAATGATAGATTAAGTGTAGTAGTTGTTTTGTCATGTTGAGATCTTAGTTGTTAAGTGTTTTTGTTGATTTTGAGAGTTAAGAGTAGCACTAATTGTTCTTGATGATTCATGGTATTATTTGGGCTTGGTTTAAATGTTTTAAAGTGGTTGATGAGTGATATTGTCATATGGTTGTATTGGGATTGATTGGTGATGGTTTGGTGTTGAATTGGTTTGGTAAAATTTTGGGAAATCGCGTAAACATAGCCGTCGTAATGCCCGATTTACCTTAGACTATTTTTGTTCTTAACATCAGGACCCGAGAACTCACTGTTAGGTTTTGACCACTGCCATGATTAGATAGTTCATGTTACGAGCTTCATTTTGATATGTGGTTCGTTTGAATCCGATGTTCGGTTTAGGAGAAACGACCGTTTTAAGTAACGGCGTTTCACGATCAAACCATTACCCCTCGCCTTACTTTGAAACCTTGGTTAAGGACTTTAAATGACTAATTGGGATATGAAACAATTATGTTAAGTGGACTAGGCAGTTGGTAAGGTACTCACGAAAGAATCGCTTTAAAATTCTTAATGGTTAATTTATTAAAAATGATGGAGCTGAGGGAACTCGAGCGACGTAAGTGAATCGTTAAGCGCAAAAGCAAACGTTAGGGTTCAATTGGTTAAAGTCTAGTTTCTTAAGCGACCGGGGTTTAATTCCGACTTATGTTGTTGTTCATAGGTTATCGGACCCACTCTAAGCTTAAGTCTACCCCAGAACACTCAGGCAAGTTTTCTACCCGTTATACTGTTGGTGTGATGTATAAATGTATATGCATTATCTTGTGATAAATGCATGATTGTTATTAGCAAATCTTGCGATATATTGGAGCATGTTGATATGGTATATATGCATGCCTGTTTTTGTAATCTTGATATCTAATTGTTGATTCGAATGCCTATAAACTACATAATACCTATGCTAGAGATAAGCAGTAGTTGCGTATACCCTTAGTATAGGGGGCCCAAAGGTGAACATTTTCTAAAACCGGGAGTCGATGTTCCCGAGTATATTATATATATATATATATATTTGTATATATATTGATATAGTTTTTAAAACTATTAATCGAATAAGGTTTATTCGATAGCTTTATTTTATTTAATGAATATTATTCTGAATATTCATTCGAGGACTTATGACTCCGCTTATTTATTTAATGAATATTACTTTGAATATTCATTCGAGGACTTATGACTCTGTTTATTCTATTTAATGAATATTAGTTTGAATATTCATTCGAGGACTTATGACTCCAATTATTTACTAAATAATATTCTTTATTTTAATAAAGAATGATGTTTCGATAATCAAACTTATTTTCGATTATTCAAATAAAGATCGTGCTTTCGTATAAGTATATCTTTGGTTATTTATTATTCATTTCAAGTATGAGTTTTAAAACTTCTACTTCAATTATTTTTTATAGAGAATATCCTTTATAGGAATATTATTTAAATGATAATATTCAGATATTTTCTAATATATCGGGACTGATTTATTTCATTAAATCAGCATTACTCCAAACATTCTTAAAAATGTTTTCGAGTCTTCAAAATGATTTTAAAGGTTAGAGCGGATCCCAAAACTCATTTTTATATTTAAGATCTTCCTTTAAAAGGGGATTTAAATACTCGCTCACATTTTTAGAAAAGGTGACTTAATTGGTATCTTTGCCTGATCAGCAAGATATCAGGTTTATGCCAAAATTCT
This sequence comes from Apium graveolens, assembly GCF_009905375.1. Classification (NCBI taxonomy): domain Eukaryota; kingdom Viridiplantae; phylum Streptophyta; class Magnoliopsida; order Apiales; family Apiaceae; genus Apium; species Apium graveolens. The sequence goes on along the minus strand of NC_133650.1, from coordinate 237,366,872 downwards.
GTTTTTCCAAATTCATTGGATATTGCAACTCTGTTTATAATTTTCATAACAGAGGTTTTCAAGGAGTGTATGAAATGTATATATATATATAGGTGTATATATATATATATCGGGACTTAATGAAGTATCTCGTAACTTCATTTCTTTCAAATGATATTTCAAAGATTGAATCTATTCAAGTCTTATCTTTTAGTCTCATCAGTGTGATGAACTTTTGAAATTGATTATAACTTGAACGGTGGTAGTTCAAGTAGTATTTGGAAAAGATATAAGTATATTGGAGTATCTTGTAACTTCATCTTTTAAACTTATATCTAGTAAATGATTATCTTATGCATGTCAAAGATTTTCAGAAAAATGTTGAGACAAGATTAGATATATGAGATCACCTTGCAACGATATTTTATACAGTTATAAACTGGAACTCTGTGTATATTATACATGTCAGAGGATTTCAAAGATTGTGAAAAGTATATATATATATATATTGAATATTTTGCGACTTGGTCGCGTTAAGATAACAAACTTGGTTCATTTCTTTTTGACCAAGACTTTCATGAGTACTATGAGGATGCTCACATATTGTAAATCATTATACATATTATTTTGGTGGGCTTGTTGCTCACCCTTGATTTCTTCTTTCATCACACAACAACAGATAGACAAGATGAACAGGATCAAGCTCCCAATTCGTGAGCGGTTAGGAAACGTTTCGTAGTTTCCTGTAAGCGTTGATGCCGTTGTAGCTGAGGTAGGAGCTACCAGTAGGCTAGGCTTTCAACTTTTGTTGTGCTAGACTTATGTATATTTATGAATTGTAATAATGGGAAAGAATATGTAAATTATTCAGAAATCCTTTTTATGGTGAAATGGTTTATAATTGTGGAATAAAATGACTTGTGTTATTTTTGGTATTCATCTCCGAGACTATAACTTGTGGTGTGTGTGTATATTGTGGGGTCATAGTACGCAGTAGTTGGTTGACTATTAAGATTAAGTATTGATAAGGGAAATGGAACTCATGACAACCCGAATCCCCGAGCCCGGATTTGGGGGTGTTACAACTTCTTATTATCTTCATAGAATCTTTGACCAATTTATCCAGTTGCTTGACATGATCAATCGAGATAGATGGAGTTTCACTTTTAGTGTGCAAGAAATACACCCATATGTACATGGTGAACTTATCCACTATGACCATAGCATATTTCTTCTTTGCAATAGACATGACATTCACTGGACCAAATAGATCAACATGTAGTAGGTGATAAGGCTCAAGAATTGATGATCCAGTCTTGCTCTTGAATGAAGATTTCCTTTGTTTAGCCTTCTGACAAGAATCACAAAGGCCATCAAGAGCAAATACTGAATTTGGAAGTCCTCTCACAAGATCTTTCTTGACCAGTTCATTTATATTGTTGAAATTTAAATGAGAGAGTTTCTTGTGCCATTTCCATCTTTCTTCAATTGATGCTCTACTCATCAGACAGATTGCAGAACCATCAGTACTTGTTGAAAGCTTGGCTTCATAAATGTTACCACGCCTGTAACCTTGCAGAACAACTTTGCCTGTAGATTTACTTACAACTTCACAGTGTTCCTCAAAGAAATCCACATGATAACCTCTGTCACAGATTTGACTAACACTCAGCAAATTATGTTTAAGTCTTGAGACCAGAGCTACTTCTTTAATGATGACATTCCCAAGATTGATATTGCCATATCCCAATATTTTTCCAATGTTGCCATCTCCATAAGAAACACTTGGGCCAGCCTTCTCCACAAAGTCTAATAGCAGGGCTTTATTTCCAGTCATATGTCCTAAACATCCACTATCCAGAACTAGGATGTTTTTCCTGTTGCCCTGCAATCACAACGACCACTAATGATTAGTTTTAAGGACCAGACTTGCTCGGATCCTGTGGCCTTATTTAGTTTGTTAACATTTGCAGCGGATTTAGCATCAGAGTTTATGTTAACATTTTTCTTATCAACATTTACACTATCAGACTTTGTATCAGAACTTATACTAGAAGGAACAATGCTAACTTTCTTTAAAGAAGGTTTTAATTGATAATACTCATAGTACAAACTATGATATTCCTTACAAGTATAAATGGAATTCCATAAACTATCACAATGAAAACAAGGATTTTGTGGCTTATATCTAACAGACTGACTCTTAACTCCTGACTTTGAAGGTAAGGAGTTTATGTTCTTATTCTTCCTGCAAAAAGAAGCCAGATGGTTAGAACTTCCATAGTTATGACATGTTTTTCTAGGAGCATCAGGAACAGGCTTATAATCATTGCTTTTATTCACACCTTCCTTTCCATTCCTATTTTTCCTAGGTGATTTTACCTTGTTTGCATTCTTAACTTCTTTCAGCTTATGCTTAAGCTGCTTCTTTGTCATTAAGCCTACGTTTACTTCAATTGTCTTTTCTTGTTTTAGTTTGTCAGAAGTTAATTCCTTTTTAACTTCTGATTTCTCAGTATCAGACTTTATAGCTACAAACTTAACAGGTTTTAACTTTGATTTTTGTTTAACAACTATAGGCTTAATTTCTACAGTTCCTTTATCATTCTTATCATCTCCATAACCTAAGCCCTCTTTCCAGTTTCCACTACTTAACAAATTCTGAGTTGTTCTGCCAGAGTTAGTCCTAATCTCTCTTTCCTTCTCTAACTCAGTTTTTAGAGATTCATTCATTTTAAGTAATTCATCCCCAACATAGAAAGCATCATCTCTATCTTTCTGAGTTTGATGGAATATGACTAACTCTTTTCTAAATAATCATTCCTCTTTTTACAAGCAAGATTTTCAGAAGTTAATCTTTCACATGTTAAAGTTTGATCTCTATAGCTAATGAACATGGTTTTAAAATATCTTCTCAACTCATTAATATCATCAGTATGAAAGGCATAAGTAGTTTGAGGTACCTTTAACTCAGCAGCTTCAGAACTGCTTTCATCACTTGCCATATCAGCATTTGCCATCAAGGCATAATTCTCCTCACTTTCAGAATCTGAGGTATCTGTCCAGTTTTTCTTCTTTGTGATAAGAGCCTTGCCTTTGTCACTCTTCACTTTCTTGCAATCAGGAGATATATGGCCTTTCTCACCACAATTGTAGCATTTGACATTTGTGTAATCTCATATGTCAGACTTCCCTCATTTGCCTTCAGATTTTCTGAAATTCTTCTTATCAGAACTTGCACCTTTTCTGGAAAAATTCTTTCCCTTCCTGAACTTCCTGTATGCAATCTTTGTGATTCCTTTCACCATAAGAGCACACAGCTTCATCATCTCTTCATCAGCATCTGTCTCAAGCAAGCTTTCAGATTCTGAGTTATCATCACTATCAGAACTTGATGACTCAGTATCAGACTTTGTGATGAGCGCTTTTTCCTTGCATTTCCTTGAGGTAGCTGCCTTGGGGGATTCTTCTTCAGCCTTAAGAGCAACTGTCCTTGACTTTCCTCCTTTCCTCTTGCTTCTTTGTTCCATCTCAAGTTCATGAGTCTTGAGCATCCCATAAATTTCATCAAGAGTCGTTTCATCAAGATTATAATTGTCTCTTATAGTTGTTGCCTTCAAATCTTAGCTTTCATGAAGAGCTAACAGGAATTTAAAGTTTGAATCTTCAAGATCATACTCCTTATCAACCAGTGACAAATCGTTCAAGAGTTTGACAAATCTATCATATAAATCAGTCAATGACTCATTAGCCTTTGAGTCAAAGTGTTCATACTCTTGAGTGAGTATTATCTTCTTGTTTCCAAGGTATCCCATATCTCCTTTGCAGTCTTACAGTTAATTACCCTATTTGACATTGCATTATCAATGTCACTATGCAGTAAGTGTCGTACCTTAGCATCCTTAGCAATTGAAGCGATATCTTCAGCAGTGTAGTCGCTCTTCTCCTTTGGTACTGACTTTGCTGCTTCAACTGCAACTGCAACAGTGAGCTTGGTTGGTTTGTGAGGCCCTTCATTGATTCTGTCAAGATATTCTGGATCAGTTGCTTCCAAAAACATGGTCATCCTCACCTTCCATACGGGATATTCAGATGGCTTCAGAATGGGAACTCTAATAGTCTCATATCGACTATGGATTTGTGTCTTTGGAGGTTCTTCAGTTTTGGTGGGCTTAGTTGGAGTTTCTACTTCAGACATGATTGTTTTTGGATCTTAAACTGTTTGTGTGTTAACAGATAGGCTCTGATACCACTTGTTAGGTCACACACACACTATACAGGGGGTTGAATACAGTGTATAGCACAATCAAATCGAATTCTAATAACACAAGTAATAGAAAACAGACTTTATTCAAAGCAACAAACTCTGTTACAGTATGGAACTGTCCTCTCTCAGTGATGAACAAATATCACGAGAGCTGCTAGGGTTACAATGAATAATATTCTCGATAATGATAACACTTATAGTGTAAACCCTATGTCTGTGTTTATATACTACACAGTTACAAGATAATCGCTAATTGATATGGAATATAATTCTGCTTTCTAAAATATATCAATCAGATATCTTTTCTTCCAAGTATTCTATTCTTCATATAATTCCTTCTTCATGCATATCTCTTCTTACGTTTGTCTCGATCTTCTCTTCCTTTAATCAACCGCCTTCCTTATCTGAATGTTTCCTTTAAGTCCAATCATGTATGAGGATTTAGGAATAACTTTTATGTAATCTGTTTTGATTTCATTGATATTAATAAAATGCTTGTTTTGTTTTTATTGCGGGCTCAATCTATTTAAATGTTTAAATAAGATATACCACAGTTTAGAGTAAAGCTTTTTATGGATTGTGATGAGATCATAATAATGAGACCTAAAAGATGATAACTTTAAACTTAAATAGTTCCTGGTCGTAGGATTACTAACTGGTAATTAATAATCCGTAAAGATTGGTACATACTATGCTTGCTTCATTATGAAGGATGTCTGTTCTCATAGACATTTGTGTGGTGACATTATAGCTAGTATGTAGGTGCTTATTATAGAATAAGTTCACTGAACATGACTTACACAGCTGAACAACTGATGGAGTTCACTCACGTGTTAGCAGTTGTCCACATAGTGATAGTTGTACAAGTATTCTTAGACTTGAGGTCATCATAGTCATCTTGTGTACACTGAACTATGCTTTGGTTTAGTTCTTAGTCTCAAGGGACAATTATAAGGGCTCTACTGGGTATAGGAATTTGTACACGAAGATAGTGTATGATCAATAAAGGATCTACCCCTTCCAGTGTAGGAAGAGAATGTTCAATGCTGATCCACTTATGTTAGTTCAGAAATCTCTGGCCAGAGTGAATGAAATTAGAAAGGAGTTTCTAATTTACATTAAATAGAACTAAGCATAGTGAATGGGAAAGCAAGTGATTTAATAAGATAGGCTTGACACAAGTTCCATGCCTTGTATTTAATCGTGACATTGCAGGGTAGAAGGAATAAATTGTACGGTAACTACTCACTGAATAGGTTCTTGGTATTCTAAGCAGTGAATTCGTATTATCCGGATAGTCGCGATATGCTGAGAGTATCCCTCACGATGTAGAATAAATATGATTAATTAATTAATCATATTTAATAAATTAGAGAATTTATATAAATAATGATAAAATAGTTTTATTATTATTTATTTCAACTACCGGCTTAATATTGATCTACAGGGTCACACCATAAAAGAGAATGATTAATGGTGGAGGGATTAATTAATAATGGCTGATAATTATTTATTTATGAAATAAATAATTAATTGGAAAATTTAATAATTGATTAAATGAGATTTAATTGATTATAAATTAATTAAGAAAAGGTTCTTAATATTATTAATTAAGAATTTAATTTTTGGAAATTAAATCAAGTGAGAGAATTATTTCTAAAGAGTTTAGAAAAAGGATTAATAATTAAAAGGTGTTTTAATTATTAGTGAGAATAATAAAGGGTTAATAATAATAATATTTTATGGGAAAATTTTCAGCTGAAAATTTTGCCTATAAATATACTATTATAAACCCTATTTTTGCCTCAACCAAAAAGATTTACAAAACCCTAATTCTCTCCATCTCCTCCTCCTTCATTACATCGTTTTCTTGGTGGATACCGGTGGAGTGCTTCACACTTGAGGAGCAGCTGCTAAGAATCTCCGTTCGTCATTCTTGGATCGCTATTAAAAGACCTCCATCTTTCCATTAACGTAAAGCTTCTTAAGGTAAACATACTGAACTACGAATTAAATATTATTTTTCGCATGGATCCTGCTGAGGGTTTCGTTTTTTTAAGATTAAATTTACGTTTTTGCCGCGTTTATGTGCTAAAAACCCTTCACCTCTGACAAAGCTCAAGTTGTTCATAGTGAAGAACAGCAAGCTACAGAAGAAACAACAAGTTCTGATAAAGTCATCAAGATATCAACCTCTGACAGTGCTCAAGTTGATTTAGACAAGATGAAAGTAGTTGATAAAAAGAAACTTCTATGGAAAAATGTCAAACCATTAAATCCAAAGAAAAGCCAATTGCTGTCTGATTTCATGACTATTGGGTTAAATGCTAGAGAACCAAGAGACAGAGCAGGGCTATGTTTTGATGAAGCTAAGATCAAAACAGGAGTTGAAGTTGCTACAAGAGATCCATTTTTGTTAACTGACAAACCTCTTGAAGATGTTACACAGAAACACCTTGATAAGGTTATCTCTGTTCAAGTGGTAATGGATGCTCATGACAAGCTTACTGTCAAAGAAAATATGATTTTATTTCTTGAAGATGGAAGGACATATCAGATGTCAGAATCAGATGTGCTGAACAAATCTTTGAAAGAACTTCAATTCTTTCATTATCTTTTAAAGATAAAGTCTGATATTACCAGGAGATGGTCAAATTTCATATTGAAGACCATAAGAGATAAAGCAAGAATTTCTGGTTCAAGGGTTACATAATTTATTCCAAACATAGTTGAAGATGATGGAAGTGAAATTCCAATGAAGAAGGATTATGCTAAACTTGAAGTGATTATGAAAGAGAAATGTATGTGCTACAATGAAGACTCTTCTCGTCCAAGGGTAATTAGACTTATTGATGGTTTGGAAAGAAACCATATCTCTGCACTAAGGACTACAATCTATCAGATTGGAAGTCAGAATGAAGAAATGAAGCAAGTCAAAGCTACACTATCTCAAGTCCTGAGGAATAAAGAAGAAAAGCTGATATCAAACTTTGTCAAGAATCACTTTGGATTCAGATTGATTCAGTGAGATTGGTAAAAGCTACAAGGACTGTAAGTTATAGTTAGTTGTCTTATTAAACTCTTATTTCATTTGTACTTAAATGTTTTTGACATCATCAAATCTATTAACTTGTATATTTTGCATAATTTACAAGTTGGGAGAGATTGTTAGATATATTTGAGATGTCATGTCTAATATGATTTGTGTTTAGTTTTCAGAACTTAACAACAGGACATATCAGGACTTACTGAAATCAGAACTTACTGAAGTCAGAACTTAATATCAGAACTTAAGGTGTCAGAAGATACGTATCATTACTTAAGTGCGGGAAGACTTTCAGATAAGGAATGCGGCTGATTTACATGAGAGAAGATCTGGACTAAAAAATAGAAGATATGCATGGAAAGAGTTAGAAGACTAGAAGACTTGTAGAAGATATCTAATTGATATATTTTAGGAGACAGAATTATATTCCATATCAATTAGAATATATCTTGTAACTGTGTACTATATAAACACAACTTAGGGTTTACACTATAAGTATTATCGTTATCGAGAAGATTATACATTGTAACCTAGCAGCTCTTAGTGATATTTGTTCATTACTGAGAGAGAACAACAGTTCATATTGTAACATAGTTTATTGAATATACTAGATCTTTGTTACATACTTGTGTTGAAATTGATTTGATTGTATAGATACTGTATTCAACCCCCTTCTACAGTGTTGTGTGACCTAATATGGATGGCCCATTAGTGACTTTTGGAGTCCAACAACAAAGGTTTCACAATGGGATATGTCAAGATAATTTCAGAAAATATTGTCATTGAAGATGTATCACTAGTAGCTGGTCTTAAGGTGAATCTCATGAGTGTCAGCCAATTTACAGATATAGGATTCAATGTTTCATTTGACAAAGGAGAATGCCTAATTATCAGCAAAAATACTGGTGAAACTGCTTTGAAAGGAGTAAGGAAAGGAAACTTATTTGTTGCAGACCTGGACTTAGCAAATGATGATGGAATTTGTTGCTTCTACACCAAGGCATTTGAAGAACAAAGCAAGCTGTGGCATAAAAAACTCTCTCATTTGAATTACAAGGCAATCAATACTCTAGTCAGAAAGGAGTTAGTGAGAGACATGTGAAATATGGAGTTTGCTCAAAATGAGGTCTGTGAGGCTTGTCAAAAAGGAAAAATGAAAAAATCAAATCACAAGAGTAAAATTGTGAATTCTATAAGTACACATTTGCAACTTATTCACATGGACTTATTTGGACCAGTTAATGTCTTATCAATTTCAAGAAAGAAATATGTATTTATGATGGTGGATGACTACTCAAGATACACATGGGTAGAATTTATGCATTCTAAGGATGAGACTCCACACATCATAATTGAACACATCAAGAAGATTGAGAAGCAGGCTGAAGATCAGAAATGTGTGAAAAGATTGAGGAGTGACAATGGCATAGAATTCAGAAATGCAACTTCAACAAAATTCTGCAAAGAAAAGGGCATTGTTCAAGAATTTTCAGCTGCTAGAACACCTCAGCAAAATGGGGTAGTTGAGAGAAAGAATAAAACACTAGTAGAGGCTGCTAGAACAATGTTACAAGATGCCAAACTACCAATAAGTTTTTGGGAAGAAGCTGTCAACACTACTTGCTACACTCAAAACAGATATCTCATTAACAAGAATATTGGAAAATCACCCTACTCAATCTCATCAAAAAGAAAGCCTAATGTGAAGCATCTTCATGTGTTTGGAAGTAAGTGTTATGTTTTGAAAGACAACTCTGAATATGTGGGAAAATTTGACTCTAAAGTTTTTAAAGCAATTTTTATGGGATATTCATTGGAGAGAACTACCTAAAAAGTCTATGTGCTTGAACAAAAGAAAATTATGGAAAGCGCATATGTAACTTTTGATGATGACAAGTGTTCAGGCTTGGAATGCCTTGATGAAAATGAAGCCGAGGCCCTGAAATTTGAAAATATGAACATTGATAGTGATTTTGAGGATGAAGCTGAAGTCAACACAAATCAAAGAATGAATGAAGAGTCAACTGAACAAGTGAACCATGAAAATGAAAGCTCATTTCAAATACCCGAATTTGATAGCACAAACTCAGGGGGAGAAATAGGAGAAGATTCTGCAAGTCATGCCAATGGTGAAGAAAATGCAGAAAACTCAAGTCAACAAACTCACATCAGGAAATGGGATATGGGTCACACAAGAGAAGAAATTATTGGTGATCCAACTGCTGCAAATGAATGTTTTCATGCATGTTTTCTTTCACAAGTTGAGCCTAAGAAAACTGAGGAAGCTCTACTTGATCCTGATTGGATATCTGCTATGCAAGAGGAGCTAAATCAGTTTGAAAGAAACAAAGTTTGGGAGTTGGTTCCTGTACCAAAGAACAGAAGTGTAATTGGAACAAAATGGGTGTTCAGGAACAAAATGGATGAAAATGGGATTGCCACCAGAAACAAAGCAAGGTTGGTTGTAAAAGGATATTCACAAGAGGAAGGAATTGATTATGATGAAACTTTTGCTCCAATTGCAAGACTTGAAGCAATAAGGATCTTTCTTGCATTTGCTGCACACTCAAACTTTAAGATGTATCAAATGGATGTGAAGAGAGCATTGCTTAATGGCGAGTTGGAAGAAGAAGTTTATGTGCAACAACCACCTGGCTTTGAAGATCCAGAATTTCCAAATTTTGTGTACAAGCTACTCAAGGCTCTATATAGATTAAAGCAAGCACCTAGAGCATGGTATGACACACTGTCATAATTTTTGCTTAAACACGAATTCACTAAAGGTACAATTGAAAAGACTCTCTTCTACAAGCAAAATGGTGATGATATGTGTTAGTGTTTATGCCCTAGAGACAACACTATTATGTTTATATTATGAAATATTTGGATTATTAATTATGATTATATAGAATATTCTTTAGTAATTTATTATATCTTTATTTTTTGTGATAAGATGTTAGATTAATAAATGTCCTTGGAATATGATATGTAAATCTATATCTCTAAGTACGTGACTTAGAAATAAAATTATGAGAATAGTATTAATATTCCTAAAGGTCCCTAGTCAAGTATTATTCTTAAGGGACGATAATAAATACATTGAGACTAGTGTGTTTGTTGGTTGATGATCACATCTCATTGATCATAGGTATGGTGATACTAAAGTCAAAACACAGGCACATGTATTAAATACATGGTGATGGATTGACCTGTTGTGAGATACATGTTTATAGTGTCATAAGTTAATCTCACAGTAATAATAATGTATTGGTTCTTTGACATAAAATCATTATATTTCTATACGAGAATTAATATACTTTGATACTATTAAAAGTTATCATTGACCGGGTAATAATAAAAGTAGACGTTGGGTACATTATGAATCATATGAGAAATATGAATGATCTAGATGAGATTTAGCCCTCCTTTATTAAAGGAGTGATATTATTGGCCTCTTGATTGAGTAAGACTATAAAATGCATGGTCGTGCTCAAATACTGATTTTTTTAATAGTTTACTCATTGATCAAGAAAAAAAGGATTGAATGTTAACAGAGGATGACACAATGCATGCCTCGAGTTCGATCTATAATATAAGGCTAAAGGGATTATATTACATTGTACATTATTCACGAAAGGTTTAATTGATCACCGATTTAATTATTATTACTTGGGTAACAATGATGTATTACTAGATGCCACTCATTGTTTATGATTTTAAATTAGATTTAAAATTGTTGTCAAAGTAATAATAACCTAAAGGGTCGCACAAAGAATGATTGGATGATTATTTAATTTAAATTCGGACTTAAATTAAATGTAAGTAATTCGAATTATTTGTTATTAATTAAGTGTGACTTAATTAATTAAATAAATAGGAAATTCGAATTTAACATTACATCTGAAATTAAGTTATTGGATGATTAAGTGAGACTTAATAATAAAATAATTAGAATTTTGAATTTAATAATAATAATAATAACTTTAAAATTCAGTTTAGGGTTGGAGGCCCATTAGCTCTTGCCTATATAATATTTTTTTTCTAATAGAATTAGGGTTACACGTTTTATTTGATAAAACATAAACCCTAGCAGCTTGAAGAGAGATAGAGAGAGCAAGAAGACGACCTCAAGAATGTGCTAGTACACATCCATCCTCCGGGCGATCATTCATATGGATACCTTCAAGGCATGGATCGTTCAAGCGACGGGCTACGTGGTGATCATTTAAGAACTCCATCTTTCCATTAACATAAAGTTTCTTAAGGTGAACATACCGAACTACGAATTAAATATTGTTTTTTCGCATGGATCCTGCAGAGGGTTTTGATTAATAAGATTCAATTTACGGTTTTCATTGCGTTTATGTGCTCAAAACCCTTCAATGGCATCAGAGCTACTTGCGAAAAGTTTTTAATTCATTTCTGTGTTTAACCATTTTCGATATATTAACATGTACGTAATTCGCCATGATTTGATGTTTATATAATATGCTTTTGAATATATGATATTCATGTGAGTTGTATAATCATAAGATGATTATGTAATCTGTATATATATTGATATATACATGATTTATATTTGTTCTAATTATGAGAATTGTATTAGATACAGATTCTGAATTTGCTGCTGCAGATTTGCTGAAATCCGGGTCTGATATCCAATTTACATAAAAGAATACCCTATTCGATAGGCAAATGAGCTTCTGAACAAAACTGATAGCTTAAGCTATCAACGACTCGTCTGTAAGGCGTTTGACGTCGTTTACTGCCCGAAAACAGTGATTCTTATTTTTCTGATTTGATTTTGATTTTTCTGATTGTTATCATATTTCTTTTATGATTAGATTATGGATAATATGATATGTTAAAATCAGATTATGTGTTTTAACATAATTTTATGTGTTTTATGGCCTTTCGACCTTAGTGTAATGGTTTTGGTTTTGGTTTTAAATACGACTTGCATGTCGTCAATATTTGTAATCATAAATCTGGAATGTAACTCGAGTTATTCTTGTAAGTTCATTAGATTAGTTTTACTTTCAATCATTTAATGTAATTGACGACTCAAGAAGGCTATCCAATAGAGGTGATTTAAAGAAGAAGACGAGGCATACAAGAAGTCTAAACAAAGAAGAAGACTTATGTAATAAGTAGTTGTATTTATTTCCATCACCATATTAGATTGACCTTGATCTTTATCATGAGCTTGATAAAGATCACATAGGATGGGGCCATAACCAAACACATTTACTTTATTGCACTTTACATATTGATGTATGAATGTATGTATAGAATAGTTAATGATGCATGCTTTAATTAGATTAATCATGCATGAATGTATGTATTAGATACGTCACCCATGCCATGTCTAAACAAGATAAAATCTGTAACGACTCAAGATTTTAAAATTTACAAATGATTATGAGATTCTCGTATTTATGAAACACGAAATGAAATACGAATCTTCTTTATTTCCGACATGGGGCGATTTTGTCAACAACGGGATCATAGAACTTGTAAGGCTGTGGGTTTTAAGCGAGACCGATGTGACTCCTCCACTACCTGAAAATCAAACCATTGACGAGTATTGATTTGAAGTATTTTATTCAAGGAAAAATTGGGAATCTCTTTATGATGGGATCATGATCGTTATAATACTAACAAAACCCTAATGTTTATATTAAGTTATTTATATACCTTCCAATATGTCCAATGCGTTAACCCCTAGATCGAAAAGGAGTGGGTTCACCAGAGCGAAGTACTCCCTCTATCGTGGGATGGCGTGTTGTAGTATATGATACTTTTTAGACCTTTGGGTTTTAAGTTAACTAAGTTACCACAACAGGATTGTGAACTTAGAGGCATAGAGTTTGGTGAGATTTATTGGATAAATAAGAATAAATGTTATTCCACTAAACTATCCAAGAGTTATATAGTTGATATAATTGACAAATGTTGTCTACCTTATTGAATCATGTTTTAGGAGTAAATCCAAAGCTGAACTAAAACGTTGTGAAAATTTGGATCTTGGTTCAATAGAAAGTATATAGAAGATACTCTTTCCGAAATAATATTTAGGGCTATTAATTTGATAAAATAGTGGGAGATATATATTTTGAATATATATGAATAATCACTTGAACATAATTTAATAATCATCTGTAAACTAATTTATCTTATACATTTTAAACATTGTAGATATCAAATGGCAATCAATTCAAACAACTTCTCTGTGCGATCAGTCCTTGAGAAGGACAAGCTGACAGGAAAAAACTTCCTTGACTGGAAGAGGAACTTGAGGATTGTCCTCAAACAAGAGCGCAAGCTCTATGTCATAGATATCCCTCTCCCTGCACCTCTCCCTGATGGAGCATCCCGTGCTCAACATAATGTTTATCAGAAACATATCGATGATGACACGGATGTTCAATGTCTCATGTTAGCGACCATGAGTACTGAACTTCAGAAACAACATGAGAATATAGATTCTTATGATATGATTGAGCACCTTAAATGTATGTTTGAAGGACAGGCTCATCAGGAGAGGTTTGATACTTTCAAATCGTTGCTTGCATGTAAGAAGGGAGAATGTGATCCAGTTGGACCGCATGTTCTAAGGATGATTGGGTATATTGAGTACCTTGCCAAGTTGGGTGCCCCGATTGCTGTGGAGCACCAGATTGACCTAATTTTGTAATCTTTAAACATCAACTATTCTCAATTTGTGATGAATTACAATATGAATGAGATAGATAAGAACCCCACCGAACTGTTGGCTATGTTAAAAACTACTGAGACCAACGTTCAAAAGGCATCCTCTGCTCCCATGTTGATGGTGAATAAGGGGAAGGCCAAAGGAAAGGGTAAATGGAAAGGCAATAGGAAGATGGGATATAAATCGAATGCCAATCTGAAAACTGATCCGACCAAGGCTTTGAAGCCTAATGGTGGTGTTCCAAAGGTTGGTGATTGTCACTATTGCAAGAAACCAGGTCATTGGAAGAGGAACTGTCATGCTTATTTGGAGGATCTGAAGAAGAAGGCTGTTGTTACTATTTCTGATTCAGGTATTTATGTTATAGAAGTCAATTGGTCTACTTCTACATCTTGGGTATTAGATACTGGATGTGGTTCTCACATTTGTATAAATATGCAGGAACTGCAGGGAAGTAGGACACTGACGAAGGGAGAAGTTGACCTACGAGTTGGCAATGGAGCAAAGGTTGCTGCTTTAGCTGTAGGGACTTATCGTTTATCATTGCCCACTGGGCTTGTTTTAGAACTAGATAACTATTTTTACGTGCCTACGATTTACAGAAACATTATTTCGGTTTCTTGTTTGGACAAGAAAGGTTTTTCATTTTTGATTCAGAACAATAGTTGTTCCTTTTCATTCAATAATGTTACCTACGGGGTTGTACATTTGTTTAATGGTTTATATGTTCTTGATATAGATACTCCTGTCTATAACATAAATAATGATAATAAACGTATTAAGATGAAAGATTGGCATTGTCGTTTAGGTCACATAAATGAGAAACGCATTTCCAAATTATATTAAGATAGTTACTTGGATAAGTTTGATTTTGAATCATACGAAGAATACAAATCTTGTCTCATTGGAAAAAAGGCTAAAGCTCCTTTTACCGGACAAGGTGAAAGGGCCGCCGAACGATTAGGACTTATACATAGGATGTATGTGGTCCAATGCGTACGATGGCAAGAGGTGGCTTTTACTACTTCATTACTTTTACTGATGATTTCAGTAGATATGGATATGTGTATCTTTTGAAGAACAAATCTGATTCTTTTGAAAAGTTCATAGAATACAAGGCTGAAGTGGAAAACCAAATAAGGGAAAGTATAAAAGTTCTACGATCAGATCGTGGAGGAGAATACTTAAGCCTTGAGTTTAAAGGTTTCTTGAAGGAGTGTAGTATCGTATCATAACTTACTCCTCCTGGAACGCCTCAATGGAATGGGGTTTTTGAGAGGAGAAATCGTACCTTGTTGGACATGGTGCGATCGATGATGAGTCTAGCAGATCTTCCAATAAGTTTCTGGGGTTATGCACTGGAAATGACTACATATACACTAAACCGAGTTCCAACTAAATCGGTTCAAAAGACTCCATATGAGATGTGGACTGAGAAATGTCACATCATGTCTTTTATGAAAGTATGGGGATGCGAAGCGTTTGTGAAATGCTTGGTGTCTGAAAAGCTGGGACAAAAATTGGATAAATGTTATTTTGTGGGATATCCTGAAGAAACTAAAGGGTATAGTTTCTATAATCCTACCGAGAATAAAGTGTTTGTTGCTCGAACCGCTGTATTTCTTGAAAGAGAGTTACTTTCAAAGAAAATTAGTGGGAGGACTATAGATCTCGATGAAGATCGAGTTGTATACAATAATATTGAACCAGAGTTGGAAATTGGGCAGGAAGTACATCAAGATGTTCCTGCTCCGAAAACACAGGTTGTTCGTAGATCTAGTAGGGCTCATCATGAGCCAGAGAGATATTATGGATTTCTCTTGACTCAAGATGATGATGTAATGCTCATAGATAATGATGAACCTCTTACCTACCAAGATGATATGAACAATCCAGACTCCGAGAGATGGCTAGAGGCCATGAAATCCGAAATGGAATCCATGTATCAAAATAAAGTATGGACTTTAGTTGATCCACCTGAAGGGGTAAAACCTATAGGATGCAAATGGGTTTTCAAGAAGAAAACTGACATGGATGGTAAAGTAAAGACCTATAAAGTGCGACTGGTGGCAAAAGGTTTCAAATAAGTTCATGGTATAGACTATGATGAGACCTTTTCACTAGTTGCTATGGACAAGTCCATCAGGATTTTGCTAGAAATAGCTGCTTACTACGACTATGAGATTTGGCAAATGGAT
Organism: Apium graveolens; assembly: GCF_009905375.1. Taxonomy (NCBI): domain Eukaryota; kingdom Viridiplantae; phylum Streptophyta; class Magnoliopsida; order Apiales; family Apiaceae; genus Apium; species Apium graveolens. The sequence continues at coordinate 237,350,667 of NC_133650.1, read as the reverse complement.
GTCAAAACCGCTTTCATAAATGGGAGCCTTGAAGAGGATGTATACATGATACAACCTGAGGGTTTTTTCGATCCCAAGTTTGCTAAGATGGTCTGTAAGTTGCTTCGGTCTATTTATGGATTGAAGCAAGCCTCAAGGAGATGGAATCGTCATTTTGATGAAACAGTCAAAGAATTTGGCTTTATTCAAAATGAAGATGAACCATGTGTTTATAAGAAGGTTAGTGGGAGCCATGTGGCATTCCTAGTACTATATGTAGATGACATATTACTAATAGGGAATGACATACCTTCTCTACAGGCTGTTAAGACTTGGTTTGGAAATAGTTTCTTGATGAAGGACTTAGGTGATGCTACCTATATATTAGGGATCAAGATCTATAGAGATAGATCAAGGAAATTAAATGGCCTAAGTCAGAGTACATATATTGACAAAGTATTGCATCATTTCGGGATGCAATAGGCAAAAAGAGGATATGTCCCAATATCTCATGGGATATTAATCTCAAAAGACAACTACCCTAAATCATTAGATTATAAGGGCCACTTGAGCAAAGTTCCATATGCTTCGGCAATTGGATCTATAATGTATGCGATGATATGTACTCGTCCTGATGTTTTGTATGCCTTGAGCATGACGAGCAGATACCAGTCTAATCTTGGTGAGGGTCACTGGACAACTATCAAGAATATTAAGTACTTGAAAAGGACTAAAGATTCATTCTTGGTGTATGGAGGAGATGAGAAGCTGGTTGTAAAGGGTTACACTAACGCCAGCTTTCAGATAGACAGAAACGATTCAGTATCTCAGTCAGGTTTTATGTTTTGCCTTAATGGAGGTGCTGTAAGCTGGAAGAGTTCAAAGTAAGAGACAATAGCTGATTCTACAATGTAAGATGAGTATATTGCTGCCAATGAAGCAGCCAAAGAGGCTGTTTGGATACGGAAATTCATAATGGGATTTAGTGTGGTTCCATCGATTACAGATCCAGTTGATCTTTACCGTGATAATAATGGAGCCATCGCGCAGGCTAAAGAACCAAGGTCCCATTCCCGGGCAAAGCATATACTTAGGAGATATCACCTCCTTCGAGAGATTAATGAAAGAGGAGATATACATATATGTAAAGTACATACTGATAATAATGTTGCAGACCCACTGACTAAGGCTTTGTCACAGTAAAAGCACGAAGGTCATACTAGTTCCATGGGTATTAGATACATGGGTGATTGGCTCTAGTGCAAGTGGGAGATTGTTAGTGTTTGTGCTCTAGAGACAACACTATTATGTTTACATTATGAAATATTTGGATTATTAATTATGATTATATGGATTATTCTTTAATTATTATATCTTTGTTTTATGTGTTAAGATGTTAGATTAATAAATGTCCTTGGAATATGATATGTAAATCTATATCTCTAAGTACGTGACTTAGAAATGAGATTATGAGAATAATATTGATATTCCTAAAGGTCCCTAGTCAAGTATTATTGTTAAGGGACGATAATAAATACATTGAGACTAGTGTGTTTGTTGACTGATGATCACATCTCATTGATCATAGGTATGATGATACCAAAGTCAAAACACAGGCACATGTATTAAATACATGGTGCTGGATTGAACCGTTGTGAGATACTACATGTTTATAGTGTCATAAGTTAATCTCACAGTGATAATGATATATTGGTTCTTTAACCTGAAATCATTATATTTCTATAAGAGAATTAATATACATTGATACTATTAAAAGTTATCCTTGACCGGGTAATAATAGAAGTAGACATTGGGTACATTATGAATCGTATGAGAAATATGAATGATTTAGATGAGATTTAGCCCTCCTTTATTAAAGGAGTGATATTATTGGCCTCTTGATTGAGTAAGACTATAAAATGCATGGCCGTGATCAAATACTGATTTGTTTAATAGTTTACTCATTGATCAAGGAACGAAGGATTGAACATTAACAGAGGATGACACAATGCATGCCTCGAGTTTGGTCAATAATATAAGGCTAAAGGGATTATATTACATTGTACATTATTCACGAAAGGTTTAATTGATCACCGATTTAATTATTATTACTTGGGTTATAATGATGTATTACTAGATGTCGCTCATTGTTTATGATTTTAAATTAGATTTAAAATTGTTGCCAACGTAATAATAACCTAAAGGGTTGCACAAAGAATGATTGGAAGATTATTTAATTTAAATTCGGATTTAAATTAAATGTAAGTAATTCGAATTATTTGTTATTAATTAAGTGTGACTTAATTAATTAAATAAATAGGAAATTTGAATTTAATTTAAATCTGAAATTAAGTTATTGGATGATTAAGTGAGACTTAATAATACAATAATTAGAATTTCGAATTTAATAATAATAACTTTAAAATTCAGTTTAGGATTGGAGGCCCATTAGCTCTTGCCTATATAATATATTTTTCTAATAGAATTAGGGTTACATATTTTATTTGATAAAACATAAACCCAAGCAACTTGAAGAGAGATAGAGAGAGCAAAAAGGCGGCCTCAAGAACGTGCTAGTACACACCCATCCTCCGGGAGATCATTCTTGTGGACCTTCAAGGCGTAGATCGTTCCAGTGACGGGCTACGTGGTGATCATTCAAGAACTCCATCTTTCCATTTACGTAAAGCTTCATAAGGTAAACATACTGAACTACGAATTAAATATTATTTTTCGCATGGATCCTGCGGAGGGTTTCAATTTATAAGATTTAATTTACGTTTTTCGTTGCGTTTATGTGCTAAAAACCCTTTAATATGATCCTAGTTCTGATCTATGTGGATGATATCATCTTTAGTTCTACTAATGAAAAGCTATGTCAAAGATTCTCAAAGCTCATGCAGAGTGAATATGAAATGTATATGATGGGAGAGTTAAGTTACGTTCTTGGACTTCAATTCAGTCAAAAAAGTGATGGAATCTTCATCAGCCAAACGAAGTATGTCAATGATTTATTGAAGAAGTTTGGTATGGTTGATTGTTTACCTGCATCAACATCTATGTCTACAGCTACAAAGTTGGATGGAGATAAAAAGGGAAAAAGTGTAGACATCTCAGGTTATAAAGGAATGACTGGATCTTTGTTGTATGTGTTAGGAATATGTTGTGAACTTAATGAGAAATGATACAAAACACCTTAGTAGATTTAACTTAGTGAATTTTGTAGCACTCGACGGATGATCAAATATAGTCCCGACGGATGATTCAATATATTCTCGACGGATGATGATTTGACATCCATTGAGTGAGTAGCTTATGTAATAATAAGTATTGTAGCATATTTATATAAACAACTTTGTGTAGATTCTGTAGTAGCTTATGAGTCATGTTGACTACTAGTAGATATGCAAAATAGGTTGATTAATTGTAAATAGGAGGTGTCTTGTAATTATGCATAAGTGAAATGGAGTCAAATGTCAAATAGCTACCCGACGGATGATCAACAAAGCTACCTGACGGATGATCAACAAAGCTACCCGACGGATAACAAGCATGTACCCGACGGATGATCAATTCAAATATCTGTTGACAGTGACAACATAGTTACATGCGTTGGGTGTTTGCAAAAGGAATGTGGCAGCCTGTTTAGCAGGATATTGAGAACAAAGAAGCATTACCATTTCCATACAAGTTATGAATATTTTCAAAGATGTTGGAATAGAGTAATGAAGCAACACGGAGTTAGACTTGATAGGTTTTGTTTTATTATCCTGTCTTATTACCATGTAAACTTGGTGATATATAAACCAAGTGTAGCTAGTAGAACAACAACAACTACTATCAAACTAAGAAAACACACTTAGAAGAGAAATAGAAAAAGTTGTACTTGTCAAGAATTTATCTGTAGTTTGTTTCTTGAACTTGTAAAGCAGTTGTGAGACAATTTGAGCTTCACAGAGTTCTCAAATCGATATATATATCTCTAATGGATACATTCAAATCCACCAGAAAGTTTTAAAGACTTGTGTTTTTATTACTTTGTGTTTGATTTATTTAATCCTTTCATTCCGCACTTTGCGAATCAAACACTTTTATATATTTATCAAGGTAGAACAGTTTTAAAATTTTAAAAAGAAGCCAGAATTACATTCAACCCCCCTTCTGTAATTGTTTTTTATTGCTAGGGAATAACAATTGGTATCAGAGCAAGCTCTTGAAGTACAAAGAGTGTAAAGATCACAACAAACAACAAGATGCACAAGAAAGATGTTGGAGTTAAAATTCTTTTCTGGATAAAGACAATTATCACCACTGGAAGGTGAAAATGTATCTGCATCTTCTTTCTCATGATGAGGCCTATGTGGATTGCATAGAGAGAGGTTCTCATGTACTAATGAGAGCTGCAATAGGCAATGAACCATCTGTTCCCAAGCCTAGGCATGAATGGTAAAATCCTGATATTGAGCAAGTCAGGAAAGACAAGAAGGCCATGAATATATTATTTAATGGAGTTGATGGTGATATGTTTGATAACATCATTAACTGCAAAACAACCAAGGAGGTTTGGGACACTATCCAGATTATTTGTGATGGTACTGAGCAAGTAAGGGAGAATAAGATGTAACTGCTAATTCAGCAATATGAACACTTCCATTGTGAAGATAGTGAGTCTCTCACTGATATTTTTAGTAGATTTCAAAAACTACTAAATGCTCTGAAGTTGCATGGAATAGTCTATCAGACAAAAGACTCTAACCTCAAGTTCCTTATATATCTTCCAAAGGAGTGAAAACCAATGACAGTCTCATTGAGAAATTCTCAGGATTACAAGGAGTTTACCTTGGAGAGACTATATGGCATCCTGAAAACTTATGAGCTTGAAATAGATCAAGATGAGAGGATGGAGAAAGGAAGGAAGAAAGGAGGGTCCATAGCACTGGTTGCTGAGTTAGAAAAAGAGAAAGAGATGAAGGTAGAAGCTGTTGAGTCTACATCAAAGGTCTGTGAAAGCAAGGGCAAAGGGCTGGTAGCTGAAAATGAAGATCATTTGATCCAAGATGACATGGATGATATTGATGAGCATTTAGCATTCCTTTTCAGAAGATTTGCTAAGCTCAAGTTTAAAAAGAACTTTGGAGCAGCCAAGCAAAGTAGAAACATGGTGGATAAATCCAAATTCAAATGTTTCAAATATGGCTTGACAGGGCAATTTGCCAGTGAGTGTAGAAAGTCAGATTCCAACAAAAAGAAGTTTGAGCCTGTTAATTACAAACAAAAATATTTTGAGATGCTTAAACAAAAGGAAAGGGCTTTCATTATACAGGAAAATGACTGGGCAGCTGATGGATTGGATGAAGATGAAGATGTAAACTATGTCAATCTAGCCCTGATGGCCAAGTCTGATGAAACAGAAACAAGTTCTTCAAGTAATCAGGTAATCACCACTAACCTAGCACATGTATCTAAAGCTGAGTATAATGATGCAATCAATGACATGTCTATAGAATTATATCACTTGCGTGTTACACTTAAGTCCCTCACTAAGGAAAATGCTAAAATTAAAGAAAATAATTTGTTTTTAAGTGAGAGGAATAATGTGCTAGAGTCTCAGTTTATTGAATTTGAAAAATTGAGAATTGAGTGTAAGATTGCTAAGGATGAATTAACTGAGTCCTTGAAGAAAGAAGAGATTTTAAAGAAGCAGCTTGAACGAGAACAAGAAGTGATTAAAGCATGGAAATCATCTAGAGATGTCCATGCTCAAATCACTAAAGTTCAAGGTATTGAGTCCTTTTGTTGTGCAGTCTGGAAAAAGAGTAAGGAGAAACTGGAATCCAACTTGGTTGAAGGATTGTTGACAGATGTGGACTCGACGGATGATCCGTCGGATAACCAAAAGGATTATCCGTCGAGTGACAAACAGCCACATCCGTCAGCTGTGAGTAAACCTGTGAGCAAAGCTAAACTTGCCAATCTGAATGAAAAATATGGTTCAATTTCTAAAAACTTTGTTTCAGGAGAATCAAGTCAAGTGAAGAAGGAGAAGAAAGTTAATGTTGGTCATCTATCCATCAAGCAATTGAATGACAGATTATAAAAGATTAAGGTTAAAATATAAACTAAAAAGAAAAATAATAGAAATGGAAAAGTAAGAATTAACAAGCATAACAACTACACACCTGATAAATATGCACCAAGAAAAATATGTGCTAAGTGTGATAGTATTAATCACCTGTCTGTTAATCACAAACCTGCCATGCCTACTCCTATGTCTATGCCTCCCACTTTTCCCAATATGACTGCAATGCCTACCATGCCTATGAATGCTATGTCTACTCAGAATATGAATGCACAATTTGCTATATGCCATTTGCACCTAATCCTTATTATGCTGCATTTAGTATGCCTCAAATGCCATTTAGCATGCCTCACTGGAATAACATGTTTACAAACAATATGCCCTTTCATGTTAATCAAAATGTTCATGATAATTCTGGTTTAATGACTGGTTTCAAAGGTCCAACTCAAATGACTAAGGATGAATCGGAAATTCCCAAGTTAAATGAGATCAAACCTAAGAAACCAAAGAAGAAAGCTAAAAAGGCAGGACCCAAGGAAACTTGGTTACCAAAATCAATTTGATTTGGTTTTGATGTGTGCAGGGAAATAGAAAGAATCTTTGGTACCTGGATAGTGGTTGTTCAAGGCACATGACTGGAGATTCTATCATGCTCACATAGTTCAAGGAAAGATTTGGCCCATGTATTACTTTTGGAGATGACAGCAAAGGTTATAATGTGGGATATGGCTTGATTTCAAAAGACAATGTCATTATTGAAGAAGTTGCCCTAGTGGATGGTCTCAAGCATAATTTGTTGAGTATCAACCAACTTTGTGATAAGGGCAATTAAGTAACCTTCAATTCAGAAGCCTGTGTTGTGACAAACAAAAGAAGCAACAAAGTGGCTCTCACTGAAGTGAGAAATGGAAATGTGTATTTAGCTGACTTCAACTCATCTAATGCAGAATCTGTCATTTGTCTTCTCAGTAAAGCAAGTCAAGATGAAAGTTGGATATGGCATAAGAAGCTGTCCCATCTAAACTTCAAGACCATGAATGAGCTTGTCAAGAAAGAACTGGTTAGAGGCATTCCTCAAGTGGAGTTTTCTAATGATGGATTGTATGATGCCTGCCAAAAGGGAAAGCAGATTAAAGCATCATTCAGAAAGAAGCTTGATTCAACAATTGAAGAACATTTGCAGTTGCTACACATGGATTTATTTGGACCAATCAATATGTTGTCCATTTCAAGGAAAATATTTTTCCTAGTAATTGTGGATGATTTCTCAAAGTTCTCTTGGACATATTTCCTAAAGTCTAAAGATGAGGCTAGTGAAATCATCATCAATCATATAAGGCAAGTCAACAATCATCCTGATTTTAAGGTAAGGAGAATCAGGAGTGACAATGAAGCTGAGTTCAAGAATTCTGTGATGAGATCATTTTGTGAAGATAATGGGATAATGCATGAGTTTTCTGCAACAAGTACTCCACAACAAAATGGAGTAGTTGAAAGAAAGAACATATCTCTTATTGAAGCTGCAAGGAAAATGCTTGAAGAATCAAAGTTACCAACATATTTTTGGGTTGAAGTTGTAAATACTGCCTGCTACACTCAGAATATCTCTTTGATTAATTAAGAAAAATGTATGACACCCTACCAACTGTTCAAGAACAAGAAACCAACTCTAAATTTTCTTCATGTCTTTGGCTGCAAATGTTTTATCTTGAGGAATCAAACTGATCAACATGGGAAGTTTGATGCTAAAGCAGATGAAGGAATTTTTATTGGATATGCTGTGGGAAAGGCATATAGAGTCTACAATCTAGGAACCAACATTGTTATGGAATCAATACATGTTGTGTTTGATGACAAAAAGATTGAAGGACTGCAAGATAGATGTAATAACTTGAATTTTTGAGACATTGTAAAACGTTTAATGAATAGTAACCCTAAAGGACGGGAAAAACTTTTGAGCCCACACTATGTAGTGCATGAGAAAATGAGTTTCGGAGTTGATATTACTGTTATACGTACCAAATGAGTGTATGTAAACGCTATTAGTTTTCGAAGAAAATGAACTTTGAAAAACGACCGTACTTACGACTCATCGAGGATTACGGGAATCACAATATAATTACAAGATTAAAACCCTACGGATTTATATTCAAGTATCATAATTCAAAATATAAGGAATAAATACGAAAGGAATTACGTCGCGAATCATTTACGAGTAAGCATTACGAAAACGCTTAAGCGACCGAGCGAACGCGTGAACGATTAAATAAATGTAACGCACTAACTAACCATGGTAAGAAAGTAACCATGTTTACTTTATCAAATAGTGAGCTAAGCTTAGGATGATCAAGCAAGCTAGCCAAATAGTGTACTAAGGAAGCTAACACATGTAGTTTAGCTTGTAAGCTAGCAAGCTACTTGGATTTGCCCCCAAAATTTGCAACAAGGAATAAACCTAGGATTCTATACTAGGAAGAATAAAAATCAATAGAAAGATATTACCATCCCATTTCCTAGAAGCAACCAAGAGAAGCAAGCATAAAACCCCCCCACCCCTTCATTTTTCCATTTGGCTTTCTCAAGAAGAAGGGAGGAATTCAAATTCAAATCTCAAAATCTAGCCATGTTAAAATAATCCCATTAATTATAAAGATTCCTAACAATCAAACTAAGGTAAGAAAATTCTTTCATCTTTTTTTATCAAGGTTTGATGGGTGAAATAAAATCAAGAAAGTCACAAGTGAATAGTATGAATAGTAACTCCTCTTTGGTTTCTTGATTTCAATAGTGGTTTTAGGTTCCAAAAATCATACCAAGCACTTCCAAGACTCCACCATCCTCAAGAACACATCTCAAGATTTCAAGAAAGGTAAAAAATCTTTGGCCCAACTTTATTTAAGATTCATTTTCAAGATCCATTTAGTATGTAGTTATAAACCTAGTTTTAGAAGTAGTAGTGATGAAATCTTGATATTTAGTTAAGTAGATTTAAGGTTGATTGTTGTTGCCTCAAGAACATGATGTTCTTGAGAGGAGTTTGTGTGTTGATGATGAAATGATGATGGTTGGTGGTTGTGTTAAGAGTTAGGGCATAAACGAAACCCCGATCGTAAACGTAATTCCGTTAAACCAATAAATTGTAACTTTAAGTTTCTGCAGAAAGTCCCGGAGTTTTAAACTATAGTTTCTTGAAAAATAACCCTTGATTATGATAGAAAATATTATAAGGATCGTTTAGGCGCTTGAATCGCTTGATTCTGATTTACGGATCAAAAATTATGGTCGTTTTACTAAATGTGATTTACGCGACAAAAACTGCTACGAATTACGAACTTTGAAAATATAAAGGATCGACTCAAAGTTTTCATAAATCATGGAATATTTACAGAGAGTAACATATTGAGTTTCCTAACTGCTATAAAAATTTCAAGTCAAAATAATGATTTTTAAATTTTATAAAAATATCGGAGCCGAGGCCGCGCGATTAGAAACCGTAGAATCCATAAGCGGAGCCGACGGCGATAATGAAAATGAACCTAAAATACTTAGAGAAATGAAGCGACCATGATGTGAATAAGGACTTAAAGGAATAATAAAGGTATTACAAGTTGAGAGGGTGCATAATAAGTAGCGCATGAATGCGAGTCGCCGTAAATTAGAACGGGACCTAACGAATTATGTTTATGATTAATAGATTTCCGAGCGGAACCTAGAACATCCTCCACCTCGAGATACCCAGGAAAATTTACGAACCCAACTCCATTTTTACTGTTGTGTTGTGAAGGGATTGTTTTATTATCATTGCATAAATACCATGCTTGCCATGATACATAGTAATTGAACTTTTCGCAAAATGTAGCGATCTTGTACTAAAAGTATATATCGTGAAATATTTAATTCCGCTTTAAGTGTGACGTATGATTATAAGACCGAGAGTTGGTCGGGATTTTAAGATGAAAACCCGGGAATCATTCCGGTGATATTATAGGACGATTACAAGTCCATAATAGTACATTTTAAAGGGACTCAATGTCCACTTACGAAACATTAAAATGCCTCAAACTTTTATTAAAACGATTTCCCAACGATCATATCCCCTCAACTATATTTTATTATTTGAATAATAAATATTATATACCTATTCCTTTATTATGGGAGAAGTATACTCCAATGATTATTTATTTCAAACCTGATTAAACATTAAAGATTATTAATTGCGTAGACATAAACTAGTTGAGGAATATTATTTTAAATATTCTCTTACAAGAGTAAACTCATTCGAGGTTTAATTAATTAGCGATTATCATTTAATTAATTATTATTTATTAAAGGGTTTAATTATGATTTAAAAATCATAGAATCGGATTTAAATTACTTTCTGATTTTGAAAGTCATTCGAATAATTTCAGATCGTTGGAGAATATTATCCCGACTCATTTAATATTTTTATATAGTTTCAAGGAGAAACTTTTCCCCCTTATTAATTTATCTGTTGACAACGGTCAACTCACATCCTTAGTACTTCCTCTGAAAACTTTCGGAAGTACATATGTATATATAAAGTAAAGCTATACCTATCAACAAGCAAAACGCTTGGAGGAACTTCGATGTGGTTCGAGTTCTCAGGATATGATAGGATCTCCTAAAGGACAAGGGATGGGTAGGATCCAAGTACTTCATGTATTGGATAGACTACTGGTACCGTAGGAGACGGTACAATATGTACCTAAGGACCTGCGAAGTGTGTATATACCCGAAATGAGGACACATAGCTCGTATGCGGCAAGGGTGATAATCGGGATACGAAGGTGTCATCCTTCTACTAGTAGAAAAGGTTAATTTTATCGTAGTATGACTGATCATCGTATGCGGTGGCTCCAACGAATGTCCTAATTCTTCCAATTGGAATTGTGATGCAATACCGTAACCCAAGCCTAGGTGTTGGGTTTACTATTAAGGTATTCGCAGGATAATAAAATCCATTAAATAATTGTTTTCATAAGAAGGTGTGTATCACCAAGGAAAACTACTTTTGAATAAAACGTAATTATCATATATGATGTTTTACGTAAGCTATCATACAGTCATTTGCATACTGTACATTATTATGCTGGGCATTATAGCTCACACTTATATTTTTTAAATTGACACAACACAACAGTGAATCAAGATGCCTGCCATGAGAACCATAGCCAGGAAATGGGTAGGAAATGGCTAGCTGTTCCGTAGATTGTTTGGTGATGTACCACAGGTAGTCCGAATAAGCAGGATTAGTTTTCAGTTGTTTTTAGTTTGGCTTATTTATAAGTATGACTTATGTAAAGTAATAAACAAGAAACGTATATTTGTCCGATGGACTAGCCTTACTTAAAGGTTACTCCCCGGTAAGACTTAATCACTTTTGGGTTGTAATAATTATCACTTGATGGTTGAATTACTCTAGTTATGAATGGTTCGTTTCCAAGACAATAACCTGTAAGTGTGTGTGTGTGATAAGTGTGGGGTCATGAAGCGTGGGTATTTATATATTGTAGTGTGAGTTGTGTGGTTTTAGTAGTTTAGATAGCGTGGCCTCCGAGATTCCTGACCCCGAATTTTGGGGCGCCACAATAGAGATTTCCATGAAAGTCTCAAGTTTGATAATGTGGAGATGGTAAGTGATGACAGTGATGATGAAAGTGATCAAAAAATAGTGAATAAGGATAATGCAGAAAAATCTACAACTAATGAAGCACATAATTCAACATCTGTCGAGTTGCAAAATGCTTCATCCGTCGGGAGACAATCTGCCTTATCCATCGGGAGACAATCAGCTTCATCCGTCGGGACACATAGTGCATCATCCGTCGGGTCATTAAGAGAAGCTGAAAGTTAGAATAGATCACTTACAGAAAGTTCCCCTTTCTCAAATCAAAGATTCACAAACTCAGGGGGAGTTTCTAATAATCAAAACTCAATCACATATCAAGACAACAGTGGGGCCTCTTCATCTAGAGCTAATCTACCTCAACAAAGAAAATGGACTAAGGATCACCCCTTTGAGCTCATCATTGGTGATGCATCTTCTAGAGTTCAAACAAGGAGAGAAACTCAAGAAGAATGTCTATATAGCAGCTTCCTATCTAAGGAAGAACCAAAGAAGGTAGAAGAAGCTTTGTTGGATCCTGATTGGATTTTAGCTATGCAGGAGGAGCTAAACCAATTTGAAAGGAATAAAGTATGGAAGCTGATACCCATGCCTAAAGGAAAGAATCCAATTGACACCAAATGGGTATTCAGAAACAAGATGGATGAAAATGGCATAGTAGTCAGTAACAAAGCTAGATTGGTTGCTAAGGGCTACTGTCAAGAAGAAGGAATAGATTTTGATGAAACTTTTGCTCCTGTTGCAAGAATTAAAGCCATCAGAATCTTCTTAGCCTATGCAACTCATGCCAATTTCAAAGTCTATCAAATGGATGTAAAAAGTGCATTTCTAAATGGAGACTTGGAAGAGGAAGTTTATGTAAGTCAGCCGGATGGTTTTGAAGATCCAAGTTTTCCAAATCATGTGTACTATCTTTTGAAAGCACTTTATTGACTGAAGCAAGCACCTAGAGCCTGCTATGACACTTTATTAAAGTTTCTTTTGGAAAATCACTTCACAAGAGGTACTGTTGATAAAACTTTATTCTTTAGAAATGTTAATGGCTCTAGCATACTTGTTCAAATTTATGTAGATGATATTATATTTGGCTCTACAATTGAAAAACTTTGCAAAAACTTTGCCAAATTGATGCAAAGTAAGTATGAAATGAGCATGATGGGAGAACTAACTTACTTTATTGGTTTGCAAGTTAAGCAAGTTAGTGATGGAATATTCATTAATAAAACTAAATACATTCATGATCTTTTAAAGAATTTTGATCTAATGGATTGCACATCTGCAAAAACTCCCATGGCCACTACAACTAAGCTTGAATTAAACACTACTGAAAAGTCTATGGATATTTTAAGCTATAGGGGAATGGTTGGCTCACTTTTGTACTTAACAGCTAGTAGGCCAGATATAATATTTACTACTTGTCTTTGTGCTAGATTTCAGGCTGATCCTAGAGAATCTCACCTAGTAGCTATTAAGAGAATTTTCAAATATCTCAAGGGAACCCCAAAACTTGGCATTTAGTACCCTAGAGATTTTGGTTTTGATCTAACTGGTTATTCATATGAAGATTATGCAGGTTGTAGAATAGACAGAAAAAGTACAACATGAACCTGTCAATTTCTAGGGAACAAGCTTGTGTCCTGGTTCAATAAAAAGCAAAATTCAGTTTCTACTTCTATAGCTGAAGCTGAATATATTGCTGCTGGTAGTTGTTGTGCACAAATTTTATGGATGAAAAACCAATTGTTGGACTATGGTCTATAAGTGGATAGAATTTCCATTTTCTGTGATAACACAAGTGCAATTGCCATCACTGAAAATCCAGTGCAACATTCAAGAACAAAGCACATAAACATCAAGTACCACTTCATAAGGGAACATGTGATGAATGGTACTGTGGAACTGCATTTCGTTCCAAGTGAAAAATAGCTTGCAGATATCTTTAACAAGCCACTTGATGAATCCACCTTTTCAAGGTTGGTAAGTAAGTTAAGTATGCTTAATTATTCCTGAATTATTTCAGATATTTGTGCAAGTTTTAATGCATCCAGAAATTTAATTGATTTTTCTATTTTGGATGAAATTTTGGCTAAGTCAAAATTTACATCCCGAAGGATGCTCATTATCCATCGAGTTTGATCATCCGTCGGAATATTAATTGTTAATAAAAATTAGTTATTTTTTTGGAATATTTTATAACTCGACGGATAACTGATTTATCCTCATCCGTCGAATTGTCTCAATCCTAACCGTTAAAACTCTGAACATTATCCATGGAGTATACTTACAGTTTTTAAGCATGGCACGACAGATAAGTGACAGAATTTTTACAGTTTATTTATTTTTAAACGGCTATTTTGGGCAATTTTTATTGGTCTCTTTATTTTGCTTTATTATTTTTGACAGTTTATTTCTGAGATAGTATAAAAGCTAAAGTGATTTTAATTCTTCTCTTTTATCATTCTCAAGATTCAATTGCTCTAACTTCTTTCTTCTCAAAAGCAAATACTTTCTCTGCAAATTTCCCAATCTCTAACAATGGCACCAGTCGTCAAAATCATGTCTCAAACTGGATATATATACGAAAAGAACAACTTCACAGCTTTAGTGAACAAGGAGATTCAACAGTCTGGAGACTACCACAAAATGATGGATTTTGTGAAAGGCTGTAAACTCAACTATGCTATGCTGGAATCTCCCACTATCTACTGTGAGGTTGTAGAAAAGATATGGACAACAGCAGTGTACAACTCAACTGACAAGACCATTACATTCACTCTAAAAGGTAAGCAGTTTTGCATAAATAGTGATATTGTCAAAGCATGCTTTAGAATTCCTGATAATGCTGCTACTGCTCCACACACAGACACTGACATAGTTAACATGCTAAACTCTATGGGCTATGCACTTACTACCTCTAAGTTGAGTGAAATTAGGAGGTTAGGTCTTAGAAAGGAATAGAGCTTTTTGTGTGATGTTGTAACTAAGGTATTATCTGGTAAGATTAGTAACTTTGATTTTATTAACATTTTTATGCTTAACATGCTTTACATGCTAGTTACTGATAAATACTTCAATTTCAGTGACTTGGTCTTGTTTGAGTTAGGTTTTAAGTTAGGAGAACTCAATAAGAGAGGTAAAAGTGTCTATTATGCTAGATTCTTTATGATGCTTGCTAACCATCTCATTCAGAACATTATGATTGAGAACTCAACCAACAAGCTGAATTGTTGGGTTCAAGAAAGAAGAATAATTACAGATCTTAATAAAGCAAACCACCACAAATAGGTGCCCCTCTTCTATTTTCCGGTTATGGAGGGACCTCAGGTAAGTGAGGTAATTTCTACTGTCTCCACTCTTTCAACCTCACACACCTCTTTGACTTCAAATGTAGCAATGACATCTGTGTCAATGACCCAACAGATGCCTACCGAAGCTACTAAACCACAAATTTTAAAATCCAAGTCTAAGAAAGCCCCCTCTGGTTTCTTTCAAAAGAAACCAGTTGTAAAATCCACTAAAACCAAAGAGGGGCATGTGAAGGAGGGTAAGCCAGGTGAGCGACAGGGTGAAAATAAAAGAAACCCTAAGGATAAGGCCGGTGAGAAGAGTGTACCCAAACCTAGCCACACCATAGTTTCCCAACAAACCATGGTTGTTAATAAGGAAATAAGCTCAATTCTAGTTTTATCCTCCCAAAAGGATGTTACTATTGAAACAAGCTCCCAACCAGGAGCACATGCCAAGAGGGGTAGGGACACTAGCTCACCACAAACTTATACTAGAAAGAAAAGATCAAAAACCCTTGGGGATGCACAGGGAACACACACAGTGTAAACTTGTGCTAAAGACCCAGTCACTGCACCATCTCAAAGTTAGATTGATGTGGATCCAATAAATGTGGAGTCATAGCCAAAATCTCTAATAATTGAAGCATCTAATACACCAAATTCTCCCACACACTCACTGGATGTTGACATGATAAATATATCACTTCTAAATTCTCCATCTTTAACTCTTTTAGAGAAGCCAAAAATCCAAGCAAGTGAGCATCATCTTTTAGATGATTTGTTGGCTCACTTGCCATTTCTTTCTGTGTCCGTTGAGACAGCTATGCCAAAATTTTCATCAATCTGCACAGAGTCTGCAATAGTCTCCACTCCAAAATCATTCATTTCTTCTATCCCGATGGATATTCATCATCCATCGAGTAGTGATTGTATCCCGACGGATAAGCCTAATAGTAGTCATCCGTCGGATAGCCAAACTACTATCCCGATGGATATTCCTCATCCGTTGGGTGTCTCTGCACAACTTAACATTTCTTCAATTGTCACAAGTGCAGAAGACTTAGTAGCAATACAATCACTTTTAGGACCGAGGGAAGGGAGTGAATTAAGTGAGAGTATGGGTTTCTCCCAGGAAAAAGGAGAGAAAAAGAGTGAACAAATGCAGTCCATTTCTTCAAGACTGGCAAAAGTGAGTGAGAGGAGTCCCGCCTTAGATGATGAAGGTGAGGGTGTGAGGGTGGGAAGCCAATGGGAGCCCTTGATGCAAAAAGAGAGAGATCATGAGAGAAATACAAGTACAGGAGTGATAAGGATGGAATCCATTGCAAGTAAGTCAATGAGTGTCAATGATGCAGAAAGGAAAATGCTATTTCAGCAAGAATATCAAGCTGTTATAGATTCTATTTCCCTGGATGCTGAGACATTTACTCACCCTATTGCAGCTTACCAAACTCTAGCTGTGCAGGGCAATGAGGAGGCTAAAAGGATGCTACATTTGGTGCACACTACATAATCTCTTCAAAGAGCAAATGATGCAATCACTGCTATGCCTTCCAACACTGGCAGTGATTTTGAACTGGCTGAAGATTCATTTGGGGATGCTGGTGGGGATGCTGAGGAAGACAGCATGAGCATAGAGGGAGATGCAGATGTTCCTGCCTGGATGCTAACAAAAAAATGTTCCTACTCACATATCCAATCAACACTATTCAAGCTGATCCATGACACCCAAACAGCCATTCAAGCATCTACTAATGCCAGCACAAAGAAGCTACTCACAGCTTACCTTGAAGCACTCCAACTGCACAAAATTCATGTAATTACTCGAATTTTTGAGACCTTGTAAAACATTTAAATGAATAGTAACCCTGACGGACGGGAAAAACTTTTGAGCCCACACTATGTAGTGCATGAGAAAATGAGTTTCGGAGTTGATATTACGACTATACGTATCAAATGAGTGTATGTAAACGCTATTAGTTTTCAAAGAAAATGAACTTTGAAAAATGACCGTATTTACGACTCATCGAGGATTACGGGAATCACAATATAATTATGAGATTAAAACTCTACGGATTTATATTCAAGTAGGATAATTAAAAGTATAAGGAATGAATACGAAAGAAATTACGTCGCGAACCATTTACGAGTAAGTATTACGAAGAACGTTTAAGTAACCGAGCGAACGCGTAAACGATTAAATAAAAGTAACGCACTAAAAAAACCATGGTAAGAAAGTAACCATGGTTACTTCATCAAATAGTGAGCTAACCATAGGATGATCAAGCTAGCTAGCAAAATAGTGTGCTAAGGAAGCTAACCAAGTAGTTTAGTTTCTAACCTAGCAAGCTACAAAGATTTGTCCCTAAGATTTGCAACCAAGAATCAACCTAGAATGCTATACTAGGAGAATAAAATCAATTACAAGATATCACCTCATCTTCCTAGAAGTTACCTAGCAAATCAACCAAGCTAAGCAAC
Organism: Apium graveolens; assembly: GCF_009905375.1. Taxonomy (NCBI): domain Eukaryota; kingdom Viridiplantae; phylum Streptophyta; class Magnoliopsida; order Apiales; family Apiaceae; genus Apium; species Apium graveolens. The sequence continues at coordinate 237,333,194 of NC_133650.1, read as the reverse complement.
CAAGAGTAGTATAAATACCCCCCATCACTTTGTTCCATTCGGCAATTTGAAGAAAAGAGGGAGAATGCAAATTCAAAAACTCAAGTTCTAGCTCTTGTAAAATCATCCAATTAATTCTCAAGCCTCCTAGAAATTAAACTAAGGTAAGAAAATTATTTCATCTCTTTTTATCAAGGTTTGATGGGTGGAATAAATTCAAGAAACTCACTAGTGAATAGTATGAATAGTAACCTCTCTTTGGTTTCTTACTTTCAATGGTGGTTTTAGGTTCTAAAAATCATACGAAGCACTTCCAAGCCTCCACCATCCTAAATAACACATCTCAAGATTTCAAGAAAGGTAAAAATATTTGGCCCAACTTTATTTAAGATCCATTTTTTGTAACGCCCCCAAATCCGGGGTCAGAGGATTTGGTCGTCACTATGAAACCTCAATCCAAATTAATCTGTTTAATCAATAAATAAATGCCAGCGGAAAATATTTATCATAAATGACCCCAAACTAATCCAAGATCTTTTAAGGTTACAGTTCTAGAAACAAGAATTCCAAATTCCGCAAATAAATTTTCACTTTCTTTTAAAACTCTTTTCAATAAATTCCAATTCAAAACTAAACCCACTAGTATAACTTCGAAATGAAGTATACTAGGCCCAAATAAAATATACAACTATAATATAATATAATATAAACAACTTTATACAATAAAACTTACACTAGTCCGCAAATCCTGGACCATCCACCTTCCAAAAGCTTCTTCCTTGCTTCCTCGAATTACGCAGCTAAACAACGCAAACTAATCCTCACTGGAGGTTAGATTTAAAAACAGGCAAGTATGAGCGAAATAAATGCTCAGCAAGATCATTATAATATATATGGTTGTTTTGATATAAAACCGACATCTGCAATAGCGCATAATATTTTAAAAAAAATCATAATTGCTGAATCAGAAAATTTTAATTAAGGAATCCCAGAAATTGGTTCCTCGTCTGTATTAAAACCCTTTTTATATTTTTGAGCGAAATGCTTCAGCAATATTTTGAATCTCGACGAGAATAAAACTCGTAAAACAATGGTTACGGAAATATCGTAAACCACAATAACCTGAGACAATGATTATGAACTGAATCATAAACTTTATTCAAAATTCAACTCTTGAAATTAGTACTTATTTTGCTGTCATATCAAATTAGATATCAATACGAACTTTGATGCTCACAATATTCCATACTGAAGTCAACATCAATCATCTATACTAATACCACCTTTGATATTTAACAACAACGTAAGTATCAGCATAAATCAGAATCTGAATCAAAACTGCATTTTACCATTATTCCAAAACAGAAACTATTGATAAATCATTTAGTATATGATTGTCAAAAGCAATATAATAATTTAGATTGGAATCCTCGAACGACGGTATGTTGCCGCCGGTGATTAGCAGCGGAGCAACACCGGTATGCCTAAGCGTATCCAACTAAACAAATGGGCACCCCGGCCTAGCAAGGTGTTATATCCTGTATAACACATAGCTCACACTGGACCGCCGCCATGGCCTCTTACGCAACCATCCAATCTTAAAAACATTTTATTGAAAGGGGTTATAATCCTCGATACCCTTATAAACTTTTATTCCCCCATTTACTTGGGCAGGAATATTCGCAACCAAATCATTTTTCTCAAAATCCAAAACATTTGTAAATCCGATAATTGGATAAGTAAAATCACTTAGCTATTCTGAACATAGAATAGCAGAAGAGTATGTGCATAAACACAATTATTTAATTCAGCGATATGTAAAAAAATTATCTATTCTGAACTGAGAATAGGGAAAGCAATACTTGCATAATGAGATTCAAAATAAATATCACTTGAACGATAAGTGAAGTTAGGGGTACTTTCCTTTGGGTTTTAGCAGTTAGTCACACTCGCAAAGACGCATCTATTATGATATTCTTTCTCAAAATATCACCGTCCTTCTTTTCAACACTTTACTGATATGTCGCTCCTGCGATTGCTAGAATCCAGATATCCAGTACCATTCCATTCCATTCTTTATCCAATACCTTGTCCTGATCAACTCGAACGATCCGCATCTATAATTAAAATATATAACTTTAATCGTCTAAACGATAATCACTCGACGAACTACGCGTCAAAATCCTATCGTCTACCCATACGATAGCCCACACATAATTATATCAGCAAAACACAGGACTCTTGACCCACATATGCATTTAATTCACATAGCACGTAAGCACATAGTCCACATATCACATAATTCATATCACATATGACTCGGTTCGTCAAAAGGTTCGACTAGGTACGTTTAAAACTGAAATCAGATCAAAAATATGATTTATCGATCAAAACTTGACTCAGAATAACTTGTAAAACAAGCGACCTTTCAAAACAAAAGGATTTGGGTCTCGAAAGTATTTTTAATGAAAGCGGAATATTTTTCTGAGTCTAAAGGCGTTCGTTTCGTATTAAACGGACGAACGGTTTATTTAATATGAATTTTTGAACATCTTTCGGAATTAAAACGGGTCTCCGAATCATTTTATAACTAAATAATAGGGCTCGAACACCCGAAAATAATTTTATAAGAATTATCGAGCCTGAAAAATAATTTAAAATAATATTTTCTTGGAAATCGGATAACACCTCCTCTATTTCTCGGACTGCCAGTCGATATCATATCGACACAACCAACAACAATCAACACAATAATTTATATTTACGCGTATAAACACTCCAGAAATGAATAACATGACCACCTGAACCAAAACTCGGACCAAAAGTGACTTCTCCAACAATTTCTAAAAATTATGAAATAAATATATAAACACTAACATGCTATAATATACACAAGTATGAAGGCGGAATTTCGGAATCGTTATCCAAAATAAATTTTGATCACCCCGAAGAGAATATATGATGTCCGGAAAATATCTTCAGAAAAATCTGAAATTAATAGTCATAGACATATACACGCTGAGATGCCATGTGGAGTAATCACCGCCTCCAAACTCTTTTTCTACGCCCCGAAAATAAATTAAAACGGAGAATATGCTCCACAAATTTTCTTCTCAAAACCTCGCAATATATATACCTATGCGTAGGTATCGAAACGCTGATCGTTTATATATATATCAATTGAAATTTGGATATACGGTTTGCAAGATATGAATTTTTGAAAATTGGAACTATTTAAAAAAATACGAGAGAGAGAAGACAGAAGAGGGGAGTAATCTGTTTAGCTCAAATGGGGGGGGGGGTTTGTTGTTCACGGGGGTGGCAGGTGGGGGTGGTGGCCTCCTGCCACGTTTTCTTCTTTTTTTTTTGTTTTTTAACAGAGCACAACAACGTATCCTTATTTATACCTGAAAATTTGTTTTGCCCCTCATTTCTCAACTTATCGAATAAACGCGTCGGTAAATAAAATCAGAAAAATTACCAAACAAATTCTAAAATTCTCAGAATAATTAGAAAACTAGTAAAATAAAATTCTCATAATCTTTAAAATATTTTTGACTTGCGCTCTATACCCGCATTATACGATTTAACGAACCGAGCTGCACTTGAAACAAATTCAGAAAATCACGAAAATAGTCTTAAAATATTACAAATATCCCGAAGTTTATAAAAACATAAATTTCATAATTTTAAAACAATTTTTGAAAGGCAATTTATACCCGCTTTTAGCAATTAAACAATTCAACGCGCGGGTAAAATTAATCCTAAAAATTCCCAAAATAATTTTAAATTCTCAGAATATTCCAAAATTAAATAAATATGAGTTTCGTAATTTTTGAAGAATTTTGGAATTAAATACGGATTTTACGAATAAATGAAATCAGAAAATCATATAGGGCTAAATAATTGATGAAATATTGATTTCTAAATTTTATAAAATCCCAAAAATAATTATTGTAATTATAAAGTCATAAAAATAATTTTCAAGATAATTTAAATATTTATAAAATTAAATTCTCAATAAAATCACTTTTAAAGACAAAAACAAAACGATACGACTCAGTAATTAATAATACAAATAATCCTCAATCACAATTGAGTCCCACACAATTAATATTACATATAACACATAACAGACATAATATTCATCCAATCCCTAATATTACTAAACGAACTCAATTTACCGATATCAATAAAATGATCGGTTTTCAAATAAACTTTTGAAAATAATACATTTAAGTAAATATTTTTAGAAATTAACAAGGATCGATATAACACTTAACAATTAGCACATTACCATTTAATAACACCAACTCGTCAAATAAGAATAAAATATCCAAAATTTTATTCCTTCCTAATCAGAAAATCACCTAAACATATTCAAATATTAATAATAATAATTCTGAAAATACGGGATATCACATTTTTAAGTTCCATTTAGTATGTGGTAGTAAACCTAGTGTAATGAGTGTTATTGATGAAATCTTGATGATTAAGTTAAGTAGATTTAAGGTTGGTTATTGTTTCCTCAAGAACATGATGTTCTTGATAGGAGTTTGTGTGTTTATGATTATATGATAATTGTTGGTGGTTGTATTAAGAGTTAGGGCGTAAACGAGACCTCGATCGTAAACGTAACTTCGTTAAAACCAACAAATCGTAACTTTAAGTTTCCACAGAAAGTCCCGAAGTTGTAAACTGTAGTTTCTTGAAAAATAACCCTTGTTTAGGATAGAAAATGTTATAAGGATCGTTTAGGCACTTGAGTCGCTTGATTCCGATTTACGGATCAAAAGTTATGTCCGTTTTAGTAAAAGTGATTTACGCGACAAAAACTGCTACAAATCACGAACTTTGAAAATATAAAGGATCGACTTAAATGTGTTCATAAATCATGAAATTTTTACAGAGAGTAAAATATTGAGTTTCCTAATTTCCATAAAAATTTCAAGTGAAAATAATGATTTCTCAATTTTATAAAAATATCGGAGCCGAGACCACGCGAGTAGAAACCGTAAGAATCCATAAGCGGAGCCGACGACGATAATGAGAATGAACCTACGATACTTAGAAAAATGAAGTGACCATAATGTGAATATGACTTGAAGGAATAATAAGGGTAGTATAAGTTGAGAGGGTGCACAATAAGTAGCACATGAGTGCGAGTCACCGTAAATTAGAATGGGACCTAACAAAATGAAATGTGTTTATGGTTATAGATTTCCGAGCGGAACCTAGAGCATCCTCCACCTCGAGATACCCATGCAAGTTTACGAACCAAACTCCATTTTTATTGTTGTGTTGTGAAAGGATTGTTTTACTATCATTGCATAAATACCATGCTTTCCATGATACGTAGTTGTTGAAATTTCGCATAATGTAGCAATGTTGTACGATAAAGTATATATCGTGAAATGTTTATTACGCTTTAAGCGTGACGTATTATATAAGACCGAGAGTTGGTCGAGATTTAAGATAAAACCCTGGAATCATTCCGGTGATATTATAGGACAGTTATAAGTCCATAGTAGTACGTTTAAAGGGACTCATCATCCACTTACGAAATATTAAAACACCTCGAACTTTTATTAAAACGATGTCCCAACGATCATATTCCCTCAACTATATTTTATTGTTCGAATAATAAATACTATATACTTATTCCTTATTATGGGAGTAGTATACTCCAATGATTATTTATTTTAATCCCGATTAATCATTATAGATTATTAATTATATAGACACAAACTAGTTGAGGAATATTATTTTAAATATTCTTTTAGAGAGTAAACCCATTCGAGGTTTAATTATTTATCGACTATTATTTAATTAATTATTATTCTTAAAGGGTTCATTATTGATTTAAAAATCATAGATACTGATTTAAAATATACTTTCTAATTTCAGAATATCATTCGAATAATTTCAGATCGTCGTTGAATATTATCCCGACTTATTTAATATGTTGAATATAGTTTCAAGGAGAAACTTTTCCCCCTTATTAATTATCTGTTGACAACGGTCAACTCACATCCTTAGTACTTCCTCCGAAATTCTCGGAAGTACGTATATACATATATCTTAGAGAGATAAGCTGTTTCTATCAACAAGCAAAACGCTTGGGGAACTTCGATGTGGTTCGAGTTCTCGAGATTGATAAAATTCTTTTAAATTACAAGGGAGGGGTAGACTCTGGTACTTTGTGTGCTAGATGGACTACCAAAGGTACCGCAGGCGAAGGTACTCTGTGTACTCAGGAACCTGTGAAGTATGTGTATACCCGAATATGGGACACGTAGCCCGAATGCGGCAAGGGTGATAACCGGGATACGAATGTGTTGTCCTTCTACTAATAGAAAAGGTTACTATTATCGTATTACGACTGATCATCGTATACGGTGGCTCCAACGAGTGTCCTAATTCTTCCAATTAGAATTGAGATGCAATACCGTAACCCAAGCCTAGGTGCTGGGATTACTATTAAGGTATTCGCAGGATATTAAAATCCCTTAAAGAATTGTTTTCATAAGAAGGTGTGTATCACCAAGGAAAACTATTTTCGAATAAAACATAATTATCATATATGATGTTATCATACAGTCATTTTCATACTGTACATTATTATGCTGGGCATTATAGCTAACTCTTGTTTTCTTAAATTGACATAACACAATAGTGAATCAAGATGCCTGCCATGAGAACCACAGCCAAGAAACGGGTAGGAAATGGCCAGCTATTCCGTAGATTGTTTGGTGCTGTACCACAGGTAGTCAGAATAAGCTGGATTAGTTTTTAGTTGTTTATAGTTCGGCTTATTTATAAGTATGACTTATGTAAGGTAATAAACAAGAAACGTATATTTGGCCGGCGGACTAGCCTTACCTAAAGGTCACTCCCCGGTAAGATTAATTACTTTTGGGTTGTAATAATTATCACTTGATGGTTGACAATTACTCTAGTTATGATGGTTCGTTTCCAAGATAATAACCCGTGAGTGTGTGTGTGTGTGTGTGTGATAAGTATGGGGTCGTGAAGCGTGAGTATTTATATATTGTAGTGTGAGTTGTGTGGTTGTAAGAGTTTAGATGACGTGGCTTCCGAGACTCCTGACCCCGGGTTTTGGGGTGCCACAATTCAAGCCTTCCAACACAGTCAAAGTGTGGATGAAATCAAGCAAGAAATTTTTGAAGTAAAATAGGATTTCATAGCAAGGTTGGATGCTAGAATTCCTGGAACCACCATGACTGACATAGCTCACAAGGTCAGGAAGGAGGCTGATCTCAATTGAAAAGTTGAGGCCATGGACTCAAGATTATCTGATGTAGAGAAGTCAATGGCCAAGATACTCACTAATCAAGAAACTCAGACTACCCTACTCCAACAATTGGTGGCTGCTCAACTCCTTCCCACTCAACAACTTGATGCTAACAAAAAGGGGGAGAAAGGCTCAAGTGAGGGGGAGAAAAAGCTCAACATACAAGTCAACAAAGTGATTGTGCCAACAATTCAGATACAAGCTCCATTCCAAGAGAAAATTGGACTTTAATGATGAAGAAATGGAAGACAATATTCCTAAAAAGTCCACAACTTCAACTCAAACATCAAAACCCTCAGTGGTATTTGAAGAATCTAAGGTGGTGGATCCAACGAGGAATATTCATGGTGAGCCCATTATTCCTAAGAATGAGCCAGTGGACTGGGATAGTTTGCCAATTCCTAAGCTGAACTTTCCTATCTTCAAGACAAAGAAGATAAAGACAAGAGCAAGCAAGAAAGTGAAGCCTCTGACTCTCAAATCCAAGACCCTAGTCAAATCTCAATCCATAGTCAACAAAGGAGATATGTTGTACATCTATGACATCAAAGAGTTTTCTGACATTAACCTCTACTTAGATGAATTGGAAGAAGTTAGAGGAATTGATGCTCACAGACATCTTCCTGAAAGACTGGTATTCAAATACAAGGGAGGAAAAGAGATCATATGGCCACTTCACAGGATCCTTCTAGAAAGACAATCTGTTCTAATAAAGATCTAATCATCCTTCAAAAAGAGCTTTAGGTACAATGTGACTGCTAAAAGATTAGTTCTAAAGAAGATTGAGGAGCTGAGGAGTAATAGAGCCAAAGATGCACTTCCAAAAACTTTGTCAATTCCATTCACAGGAAATAGAGTGCATTTGAGGCCTTATTGGTTGATAGAATTCAAGGATGAAAAGGGAGTTAGAAGATTTTTCAGATTGGAGGACCAGTTGAGTATCTCTAGTAATGAGACTCTATTGGAAATGCAAGGAATGCTAGATCTCTCAGACGCTGAAGAACTTGAATTCCATAGACAACTCCAAAACCAAATAGAAGAGAACAACAGGAGGCTTGGGAAGAAATCCAGACAATCAAGAAAATAGACCTATCTGATCAGACTAGAGGAGCATCTTGATAATGATTGTGATCCATTTTTTGTATACTTTGTATTGTTCAATTTTCAGTAAATTTTGCAGTACTTATCAATTTTATCTACTATTTTCAATCTATATTCTTAGAGTGTTTTGTTATCATCAAGTTTCTCTTAATTTATGGCTACAATTCCAGTAGACATAAATTGGGGGAGATTGTTAGGAATATGTTGTGAACTTGATGATAAATGATACAAAACACCTTAGTAGATTTAACTTAGTGAATTTTGTAGTACTCGACGGATGATCAAATATAGTCCCGACGGATGATTCAATATAGTCCCGACGGATGATGATTTGACATCCATCGAGTGAGTAGCTTATGTAATAATAAGTTGTTACGACCGTCATTTTATGTAATATTATTTGTGGATTTGGTATAATATTAAAGTCAAATGAAAATATATTCAATGATTGTACGCTAGTGTGAGTGAAAATTTCTGCATTATAAATTTGCTTTGTGTAGTATATGATTTTTCAAAGCAAGAGTTTATTTAATTTCTTTATTTTTGATTTATAAGGAATATTCTAAGCTTTGGAAAATCTTTCTATTAAAAGGTATTTTGTTCACAAATTTTGAAAATGATTTTATAAAGTCTCTAAAAATCCAAGTTATTTTATGGTATAAATTTTATAATTTTTGAACTTGTATTTTATTTTATAAAAATAAATCATTATAAATTTTAGTTGTCATATTTTGCAAATTACAAGAAAGCCCTTGCATGCAAACCACCCTCTCATTCTTTTCAAGGACAAAGAGGACAATTCCAACCCCACTAACTATTATTTCTCCAGCCAATTTCCTTCTTTACCCTTGCATGCAAAATGCACCAAGTATAAGTGGAGGGATAGACTTGTCAATTCTCCTTTCCACTTACATTTTGTCAAATCAAATACCATAAAAACAAGCAAAGACATGATCATTTTCACTCATCACCCACACCTCACTCTCTCCTCCCTCCCCTTCTCCCTCACTCTCGGCCCTCCCTCTCTCACTCTCGGGTTTAGCCGAGAACCACCCCCTCCCCATTTTTCTTCATTTCTCCACCAAGCTTCTACTCTTTATACAAGTAAATGTTATCTCCCATACCATGATCATTCATATTTCAAAGAGTTTTGAGTAGAAAGTTTAAGTTTAAGGGTTGCATGTAAAGGTTTTAGTGAAACTCAAAATACAATCTTGATTCTTATGGATTTAAGGTTGTTTTTGAGAGGACTACAATGAATGGATAAGTGCCAAGTCATGAGAAGGAAACTCTTGATGATTTAATGGCCATTTCCATCCATTTCATTCGGCCATGACCATATGGGAGCCAAATGAATGGTCCTTGAAATCATTCTTGTTGTTTTGATCAATTGTTGCATGTTTATGTGATAATGACTTGAATTTTGTGGTGAAAATTTGATAAAACTCCTTGCATTCTAAGTGATCATCTAGGTATACCTTATGCTAGGCTTTCATGTCAATTTTAAGATGGAATATATGTAGAAAATGTGTTGTTTTGGTTTGAAAAACCTGAAGGCTTGCATGCATGAGGATTTCTCTTAGAATGTTGTAAGATTTTGATCATTTGGAAAGATTTTGTTAGTGAGTCTTAATTTCAGTAGGTATAATGTGTTAATATTGATTTATGCTTCTTGTTGCATGGTAATAATACGTGATTATCTTTTATAAAAATGCATACCTTGTTGTTTCAAAAGCATGAAGATTTGTGATTTGTGAAGTGTAGATTCTCTTGTTTTGCCATAAATGTACCTTAGGTAAGGATGATCTCACCCAAGGATATTTTGAGAATAAGGGAGTTAGTTCATTAGATTACCATGTTTAAGTCTTGGTTTGAGTATTGGGTTGTTGGTAGTTGAGTTTGTCAAGTCAAAACCTTGGAGAAATGAGAGTTATAGTTTCTGCAGAAAATCAGTTTAGTACCCTGAGGTTTAGAGTGAGTTTTGACCATGTCATTGGTGTGCACTTTGAGGCCCAAGCCACCATAAGTTAGTATTGGGAGTATACAAAAGGTTTTAGGAGTTGGTTGGAGGTTTGCATGTCATTTGGTTAGGTGCACAAGTAGAATAACAAAATCTGTCCAGTAGGGGACAGTTTTGTTGCAACTTAGAAATAGGGAGATTTGACCATATCATGGGTAGGCCCTCATTAGGACCAATTGGGCCTTAGTTAGAGGGAGTGTCAGACAAGTTTTTCCAACCATAGTTTATAGGATATGAGTTAGAACCATGTGTCACAAGTTAATTCAAGTCAGGGCGTTTTCTGCCCAGAAAAGCAGGGGAACCTTGGACTTTTAGCTTAGGCCCAAGAAGACCCAAGCCAGGCCCTTGAGCCACATCAAGTTTGTGAGATGCCCTTAGGTCAGGAGAGTCTTGTGTAAAAGTTTTGAAGGAAAACTTGTAGTTTAAGAGTGCCTAATGCACTCAAGAAACTATAGTTGTCATTCTGAAATTTGCACCAGTGAGCACTATCACTTATCACATAGTTTTAGAACACTTAGAAGTGAGTATTAGGTCGACCACCATAGTTGTAAGATGGTATAAGGTCAGTAGAGAAAAAGGCACAAGTGAGGGTCAATAGATTTTGGATAATTTAGGAAAGGCACATCGAGTTAGGGAGCCAAAATTTGAAGACTTTGTCTAGTTTAGCGACTAAGTGACTTAAGTGGTGAGTCGAGATCATCCAAGCCTAGTGTTGCATTATGGTATATATGGTGTTATTTGATATTAATATACGATATGTGATTATGTGGCTACGTGTGTACATTTGAAATATAAAGGTGGATATAAATTAGGTGCGTATAGGCCTAAGTGCCATCCATGTTTAATTTCGGGTTGTAAATAGGTTAAGATGGTAAGAATATATTATAATGAGGATTATTATTATTTATGTAGGATCTCGAGACGAGGGAAAACTTGCCATAAAAGTCGAGTGAAGCTCCAGTTGCTCCTACCAGTCAGACCAGACCAACCTATCTCAAGGCAAGTGATTCAACTTGACCTTCATATTTACTATAAACAGTTCATATATCGATATAATTATCCTGAGTCATTTTGATATGTTTAAATCAAGCGTATCTCTCGCTTATCTTTGAATTATATAGAAATGCCATGAACCCTCGAGTATGTATTTCAAGTAGTTCAAAAGTCTTTTCATGATAGTTAAATGCCATGATAAAATAAAGAGTTGTTATATTACTTGATTGATCCTCTTGATTAACATGCTGATGATTCCTAAGTATTGATATCTCATCCTGATACTTGAACCCCTATAGAACCTTACCTTGAACTCTGATAGTCAGAAACTTACCAACATGATTCCTCATTGATTGATACCCTCTTTCCTATCCTAAAGCTTGACAATTCTGATATATATATACATCCTGAGCTAGAGATCAATACCTTAACACCCATAGTATTCGTGAAGCTTATCTTCTTAATGATCCAACACCTGTACCTTGACGAGAAACCATTGCTTTGAGCCCAGTTTGGCATTACCCCTTCATATTATCCATTAGTCTCACCATATTTTCCTGTCCAAGTTCTGACATATGAAAACCTTTCGGTTACCCTAATAGAGTAAAGTTTTGTGAATCATGGCCTTGAGATTTAGTACCATATTTCCCATGTTTCGAGTTGATCTATAATCCCTTAATAAAAATATTTACTGTTAAAAGAGATTTTGTTACAATTCGGCATCAGCTTTTGAAATAAATAAAATGTGGGTTTTCAGTCCCAAAAGGGGATAAATGTTTACTTGAATAGTGGATCTGGGCTGAGACGCGAGTCCTTTCCACACTTATATTAGGCTTAAAAGTTGCCTAGGGATTCCCGTTAATGTTTTAGAACCCAACGAGGTTCGGGATTACTTCGCGGCTGATCACCGGCTGTAATCCGTAGCGTCATAAAATGATTTTGATTAAGACATGATTTTAAAATTGTTTTGATGCGAGCAAAATGATGCCATCTCACATAGTTTTATCTCTCATTATCATTAATTATATCTTTCTATTGTCATTCTTAAAAGTATATCTCGATTTATGTTTTGTGTCGTATTGTTAGCACTTGTTGAGCATTTGGCTCACTCCTTGCTTTACCCTGATATTACAGCTAGCAGCTATGGTTAGATTCAAGCAGACTGCCCGTAAGACCTGTGATGCTGATGCTTATGTTCGAGCTCAGGTAGAATAAGTAATAATAGTTGTGTGAGGACTCGGTATTTGTAATCAGATGTAATAGTTGGTAGTGTTGGGCTGTTCCAAACCCTAAACTGTAAGATCTTGGATTTGGTTGTGTATTCTTCATTAAAATGATGTAATATCTATATTTATTTTGCTGTTTAAGTTGGGGGTGTGACAGGTTTTGGTATCAGAGCTACGGTTTAGAGTCCCTGGACAACCCAAATAGGTTATAGGATTTGTGTGTAGGTTATAGATATTATGCGAGAGAGTAGGTTAAGTAAATTATTATTAATACTCCTCTTATTGGTTGTCAGCAAAGGGCGCATTCCTCGTCATCCTCTGGGTCGGACGACACTATTGCTTTCTCCGTGTATGCTGAGTTGGGGCGCGAGTTCGACATGCTTCAGGGCAAGTACGACCGACTGATAGACCGACTGAAGAACGTGTATCCGGACAGCCGAAACTACGAAGGGAAGCCCAAGGAGCAGATAACTGCGAGACTTGAGACCTTGGTTCAGTACGTCAACACTAAGCTTGAGGAGATGCCAGCACACCGGGACCGTACCAGCCAGTATGTCATTCAGATGGTGGTGGATGAGCTCCAGAGCATTGTGAAGACGCTTCGAGAGGAAAAGACTACCAAGCCCCGTTCAGATGGAGTGGAGCCTTAGTTCTTTCCATTTACCTTTCATGTTGTTGTACTATCAGACTCTATGGAATCCCCAGTTGTTTCCGTTTTTCTTTTAAATAAGCCTGTTATTCCTAGAAACAGACTATGTCCCAATCCTATGTATTGTGACCTTTAAAATTTCAATAATTATGTGCTATTGTTCCATTTGCTCTCAACTGTTATTTTATGTTTTTATCATCATATCTGCTTAATTTGGAAACTTGACCCCATATGTAAATGAGAATGCCATGCGATACCCTCAAATCATTTTATCATTCATATCTGTTTTGACACAATTCTTATTTCAGGATCATGCCTCCCAAAAAGAAGAACCCAACAACCACCTCCACCACAGACCCAAATATTCTTCGACTACTGGAAACCTTGCAACAACAAACCAATGCTATAGCTCAACAACAACTAACTCTTCAACAACGAATTGAAAACCAAGATAACCGTGAGCCACACCAACCACCTGAACCACCAGTACCACCTAGACAAATTGTCACTTTCAAGGCTTTTCAGAATGTGAATCCACCTGTATTTCATGATACCACTGATCCAGTGATAGCTAACACATGGATCAAGGAGATGGAAAGGGCTTTTGAGTTGGTACAGTTAGGAGACGATCAGAAGATGCCGTATGCTACTTACTTCTTGAAGGGATAAGTCATCTATTAGTGGGAATCAGTAAAGGCTATGGAAGTCACTCAGCAGGTTTCTTGGGAGAGATTTAAGAAGTTATTTATGGACAAGTATTACCCTAAGTACATGCAGAATCAGATGGAGCTAAAATTTCTTGAGTTGAAGCAAGGGAACATGACTGTATTGGAGTATGAGAAGAAGTTCACTGAGTTGTCAAGGTTTGTGACAAAGTATACCAGCACTGAGGAGGAAAAAGCAAAGAAATTTCAGCAAGGATTGGAGCCTTGGATCAGAGATAGGGTGGCTATGTTTGAGCTTGAAACTTATGCGGGAGTAGTACAGAAAGCTGCTCTGATTGAGAATAATGGGATGCAGTCAAGGAAAGAGAGGGATAACAAGAAGAGGAAGGTTCCATTTTATGGAGAAAAGTCTGAAGCCGGAAGTTCGCAAGATCGGAATATAAAGAGGATTGGTTTCCAGAAGGGCGGAAATTTTCAAAAGAAGGGAAATTTGGGCAAAAGGCAAGAATCAAAAGGGAACAACCAGGCAAGCCAAGGGCAAGTTGGAGAAAACAGGTTCCAGAGACCGGAATGCAAGCACTGTGGAAGAAGGCACCCCAGAGTATGCAATAAGCTGAGCATGACCTGTTATAGGTGCAATCAGAAGGGACATTTGGCAAATGAGTGCAAGATGCCGAAGCCAGGAGTTACGTGCTACAAGTGTGGGAAGACTGGACACATAGCTAGGGAGTGCAAGGCAACCGGACCAGTCAAAGCTCTAATGAATATGGCAAGTACTAGTGCGAGTGTGCCAGCCGAGGTATTGGCATTACCTCCACCACTCGCACCAACCCCGCAAGCAACAGCAAGGACATTGATCTAAAGATGAAGGATGCTGTTCAGAATTCTGAAGTGATAGCAGGTACACTTTTACTCAATAATGTCAAAGCTAAAGTATTGATTGATTCGGGAGCAACAAGATCTTTCATATCAGAATCTTTTGTTGATAAGCTCCAATGTGATAAAATGGTTATGAGTGAGGTAGTAAATGTGGTAATTGCGAACCAAGAGAAGATTCCTGTGAATCAATTTTGTCCAAAGTGTGAGATTGATATTTCGGGGTATAAGTTCTCAGTCGACTTGATACTCTTCAAGTTGGGAGAGTTTAATATAATTTTAGGAATGGATTGGTTAGGAGAGAATAGCGCTCAGATAAATTATAAGACCAAGAGAGTGTATTTAAACACGAAGAGTGGAGAGAAGGTAATATTTAAGGGGCAGAGGCAAGAGCAACTATTTCTTACAATTGTTCAGGCTAAGAAGTTACTTAGAAAAGGTTGTGAGTCATTCTTGGCATATGTAGTGGATTCAGAGAGAGGCAGCCTCAGCATGGAGGATATTCCTGTAGTTAACGAGTTCCCCAATGTGTTTCCCGACAAACTACCAGGCTTACCACCAGATCGACAAATTGAGTTCGAAATCAACCTTGCTCCAGGCACGGAACCAGTTTCAAAGGCCCCATATAGGATGGCACCAGCAGAAATGAAAGAGTTGGCGAGCCAGCTACAAGAATTATTGGATAAAGGAGTGATACGACCAAGTACGTCGCCATGAGGAGCACCTGTTCTGTTTGTAAAGAAGAAAGATGGGAGTATGCGTCTATGCATAGACTATCGGGAGTTGAATAAGGTAACGATCAAGAACCGCTACCCGCTACCAAGGATAGATTACCTTTTTGATCAGTTGAAGGGAGCAAAATGCTTTTCGAAGATTGATTTGAGATCGGGATACCATCAATTAAAGATCAAAGAAGAAGATATTCCTAAGACCGCATTCAGGACCAGATATGGGCATTATGAATTCCTAGTAATGCCGTTTGGATTGACCAACGCACCGGCCGCATTTATGGATCTGATGAATCGGGTATTTAAGAAGTATTTGGACAAATTTGTCGTGGTATTCATTGATGACATCCTTATTTATTCTAAGTCGGAAGAAGAACATAAGCAGCACCTCTGGATAGCATTGGAGATACTCCGACAAGAGAAGTTGTATGCCAAGTTTACCAAATGTGAGTTTTGGTTAAAGGAAGTTCAATTTTTGGGGCATGTTATTGGAAATGAGGGAGTTAAAGTGGATCCGGCAAAGATTGAGGCAATTATGAGTTGGGAGAGGCCAAAGACTCCTACGGAAGTGCGAAGTTTTCTAGGATTGGCCGGATACTATAGAAGATTCGTCAAGGATTTCTCGAAGATTGCCACGCCATTGACCAAGTTAACCAGAAAGAATCAAAAGTTTGAATGGAGTGCAGAATGTGAAGATAGCTTTCAAGAGTTAAAGCAAAAGTTGGTAACAGCTCCGGTGTTGGTACTTCCAGATGATCAAGGGAATTTTGTAATATTCAGCGACGCTTCACATAAGGGTTTGGGTTGTGTGTAGATGCAACACAGTAAAGTGATCGCATATGCGTCAAGACAGTTGAAGCCGCATGAGTTAAAGTACCCGACGCATGACTTGGAACTAGCCGCCATAGTGTTCGCACTCAAGATTTGGAGACACTACCTCTATGGAGAGAAGTGTGAAATCTACACGGATCACAAGAGTTTAAAGTACATTTTTACTCAGAAAGAGCTCAATATGAGGCAGAGGAGATGGCTGGAATTGATCAAGGACTATGACTGCTCGATAAATTACCATCCTGGAAAGGCGAACGTAGTGGCCGATGCTCTGAGTAGGAAGGAGAGATTGAATATGATGATAACATCAAAAGAGTTATCTGAAGAAATCGAAAAATTGGAATTGGAACTTTGTGCTTATGGAAAAGTCGAGGAAGTTTGTCGTGCAATGACCTTTCAGCCAACACTAGTGGAAAAGATAAAGAAGTGACAAGAGGAAGTAATGGAAAAAGAGAAGAATCAGTTATCTGGAGAGGAGATTAATACTCAAAGGGATGAGCAAGGGATACTAAGGTTTTCATCCAGAATATGGATTCCCCATGTACCTGAATTAAAGAATGAGACCCTCCATGAAGCCCACAATTCAAAATTTTCAATCCACCCGGGAAGCACCAAGATGTATCAAGACTTAAAGAAGAACTTTTGGTGGCCAAATATGAAGCGAGACGTGGCAGAATGGGTTGCGAAGTGCTATACTTGTCAGAAAGTAAAGGCAGAACATCAACGACCAAGCGGATTAATTCAGCCCCTGAAGATTCCAGAATGGAAATGGGAAAATATCACTATGGACTTTATAATAGGACTACCGCGAACGAAATCCGGACATGACGCAATATGGGTTATAGTTGATCGTCTTACGAAGTCGGCGCATTTCCTTCCAATAAATGAGAAGTCGTCACTGGACAAGTTGGTTCATCTGTATGTGCGCAAAATCGTACTAAGGCATAGAGTACCTGTATCAATAGTTTCAGACAGAGAGCCCCGATTTAACTCGAGATTCTGGAAGCAATTTCAGGAATGTCTTGGCACGAAGTTGAATATGAGCACGGCGTACCACCCGCAGACTGATGGCCAAAGTGAAAGGACGATTCAAACAATTGAAGACATGTTGCGCAGTTGTGCAATCGATTTTGCAGGAAGTTGGGATGACCATTTGCCGTTGATTGAATTCTCTTACAACAACAGCTATCATTCCAGTATCGGCATGCCACCATACGAAGCTTTGTACGGGCGAAAATATAGATCACCAACAAGTTGGGATGAAGTAGGAGAAGGAAGAATTCTCGGCTCGGATTTGGTACAACAGTTGCATGACTCGGTCAAGTTAATTCATAAAAGGTTGCTTGCTGCTCAAGATAGACAGAGGAAGTATGTGGATCCAGCATGTAAGGACATTCAATTCCAAATTGGCGAAGCTGTGTTGCTGAAGGTGTCACCTAGAAAAGGGTTGATGAGATTTGGCAAGAAAGGGAAGTTAGCACCTAGATACATAGGTCCTTTTGAGATTTTGATTCAAGTAGGAAAGGTGGCCTACGAGTTGGCCTTACCACCTCAGTATCAGCATGTGCATAAAGTGTTCCATGTGTCGTTGCTTAAGAAGTACAATCCTGACGCTAGCCATGTGATAAAATATAAACCTGTAGAAATTCAGGCAGACCTGTCATTTGTGGAGCAACCGGTTAAAATACTCGACTGGCAAGTAAAGAGTCTTAGAAATAAGTCAGTAAAGTTAGTAAAAGTACTTTGGAGGAACCCTAAGGTCGAAGAGTCGACTTGGGAGTTAGAGACTGATATGCGTTCCCGGCATCCTCATCTTTTCTCTTAGATTCTGGGGACAGAATCCCTTAAGGGGGAGAGGATGTTACGACCGGCATTTTATATAATATTATTTGTGGATTTGGTATAATATTAAAGTCAAATGAAAATATATTCAATGATTGTACGCTAGTGTGAGTGAAAATTTCTGCATTATAAATTTGCTTTGTGTAGTATATGATTTTTCAAAGCAAGAGTTTATTTAATTTCTTTATTTTTGATTTATAAGGAATATTCTAAGCTTTGGAAATTTTTTCTTTTAAAAGGTATTTTGTTCACAAATTTTGAAAATGATTTTATAAAGTCTCTAAAAATCCAAGTTATTTTATGGTATAAATTTTATAATTTTTGAACTTGTATTTTATTTTATAAAAATAAATCATTATAAATTTTAGTTGTCATATTTTGCAAATTACAAGAAAGCCCTTGCATGCAAACCACCCTCTCATTCTTTTCAAGGACAAAGAGGACAATTCCAACCCCACTAACTCTTATTTCTCTAGCCAATTTCCTTCTTTACCCTTGCATGCAAAATGCACCAAGTATAAGTGGAGGGATAGACTTGTCAATTCTCCTTTCCACTCACATTTTGTCAAATTAAATACCATAAAAACAAGCAAAGACATGATCATTTTCACTCATCACCCACACCTCACTCTCTCCTCCCTCCCCTTGTCCCTCACTCTCGGCCCTCCCTCTCTCACTCTCGGGTTTAGCCGAGAACCACCCCCTCCCCATTTTTCTTCATTTCTCTACCAAGCTTCTACTCTTTATACAAGTAAATGTTATCTTCCATACCATGATCATTCATATTTCAAAGAATTTTGAGTAGAAAGTTTAAGTTTAAGGGTTGCATGTAAAGGTTTTAGTGAAACTCAAAATACAATCTTGATTCTTATGGATTTAAGGTTGTTTTTGAGAGGACTACAATGAATGGATAAGTGCCAAGTTATGAGAAGGAAACTCTTGATGATTTAATGGCCATTTCCATCCATTTCATTCGGCCATGACCATATGGGAGCCGAATGAATGGTCCTTGAAATCATTCTTGTTGTTTTGATCAATTGTTGCATGTTTATGTGATAATGACTTGAATTTTGTGGTGAAAATTTGATAAAACTCCTTGCATGCTAAGTGATCATCTAGGTATACCTTATGCTAGGCTTGCATGTCAATTTTAAGATGGAATATATGTAGAAAATGTGTTGTTTTGGTTTGAAAAACCCGAAGGCATGCATGCATGAGGATTTCTCTTAGAATGTTGTAAGATTTTGATCATTTGGAAAGATTTTGTTAGTGAGCCTTAATTTCAGTAGGTATAATGTGTTAATATTGATTTATTCTTCTTGTTGCATGGTAATAATCCGTGATTATCTTTTATAAAAATGCATACCTTGTTGTTTCAAAAGCATGAAGATTTGTGATTTGTAAAGTGTAGATTCTCTTGTTTTGCCATAAATGTACCTTAGGTAAGGATGATCTCACCCAAGGATATTTTGAAAATAAGGGAGTTAGTTCAGTAGATTACCATGTTTAAGTCTTGGTTTGAGTATTGGGTTGTTGGTAGTTGAGTTTGTCAAGTCAAAACCTTGGAGAAATGAGAGTTGTAGTTTCTGCAGAAAATCAGTTTAGTACCCTGAGGTTTAGAGTGAGTTTTGACCATGTCATTGATGTGCACTTTGAGGCCCAAGCCACCAGAAGTTAGTATTGGGAGTATATAAAAGGTTTTAGGAGTTGGTTGGAGGTTTGCATGTCATTTGGTTAGGTGCACAAGTAGAATAACAAAATCTGTCCAGCCGGGGACAGTTTTGTTGCAACTTAGAAATAGGGAGATTTGACCATGTCATGGGTAGGCCCTCATTAGTCCCAATTGGGCCTTAGTTAGAGGGAGTGTCAGAGAAGTTTTTGCAACCATAGTTCATAGGATATGAGTTAGAACCATGTGTCACAAGTTAATTCAAATCAGGGCGTTTTCTGCCCAGAAAAGCATGGGAACCTTGGAATTTTAGCTTAGGCCCAAGAAGGCCCAAGCCAGGCCCTTGAGCCACATCAAGTTTGTGAGATGCCCTTAGGTCAGGAGAGTCTTGTGTAAAAGTTTTGAAGGAAAACTTGTAGTTTAAGAGTGCCTAATGCACTCAAGAAACTATAGTTGTCATTCTGAAATTTGCACCAGTGAGCACTATCACTTATCACATAGTTTTAGAACACTTAGAAGTGAGTATTAGGTCGACCACCATAGTTGTAAGATGGTATAAGGTCAGTAGAGAAAAAGGCACAAGTGAGGGTCAATAGGTTTTGGATAATTTAGGAAAGGCACATCGAGTTAGGGAGCCAAAATTTGAAGACTTTGTTTAGTTTAGCGACTAAGTGACTTAAGTGGTGAGTCGAGATCATCCAAGCCTAGTGTTGCATTATGGTATATATGGTGTTATTTGATATTATTATACGATATGTGATTATGTGGCTACGTGTGTACATTTGAAATATAAAGGTGGATATAAATTAGGTGCGTATAGGCCTAAGTGCCATCCATGTTTAATTTCGGGTTGTAAATAGGTTAAGATGGTAAGAATATATAATAATGAGGATTATTATTATTTATGTAGGATCTCGAGACGAGGGAAAACTTGCCATAAAAGTCGAGTGAAGCTCCAGTTGCTCCTACCAGTCAGACCAGACCAGCCTATCTCAAGGCAAGTGATTCAACTTGACCTTCGTATTTACTATAAACAGTTCATATATATCGATGCAATTATCCTGAGTCATTTTGATATGTTTAAATCAAGCGTATCTCTCGCTTATCTTTGAATTATATAGAAATGCCATGAACCCTCGAGTATGTATTGCAAGTAGTTCAAAAGTCTTTTCATGATAGTTAAATGCCATGATAAAATAAAGAGTTGTTATATTACTTGATTGATCCTCTTAATTAACATGCTGATGATTCCTAAGTATTGATATCTCATCCTGATACTTGAACCCCTATAGAACCTTACCTTGAACTCTGATAGTCAGAAACTTACCAACATGATTCCTCATTGATTGATACCCTCTTTCCTATCCTAAAGCTTGACAATTCTGATATATATATACATCCTGAGCTAGAGATCAATACCTTAACACCCATAGTATTCATGAAGCTTATCTTCTTAATGATCCAACACCTGTACCTTGACGAGAAACCATTGCTTTGAGCCCAGTTTGGCATTACCCCTTCATATTATCCATTAGTCTCACCATATTTTCCTGTCCAAGTTCTGACATATGAAAACCTTTCGGTTACCCTAATAGAGTAAATTTTTGTGAATCATGGCCTTGAGATTTAGTACCATATTTCCCATGTTTCGAGTTGATCTATAATCCCTTGATAAAAATATTTACTGTTAAAAGAGATTTTGTTACAATTCTGCATCAGCTTTTGAAATAAATAAAATGTGGGTTTTCAGTCCCAAAGGGGGATAAATGTTTACTTGAATAGTGGATCTGGACTGAGACGCGAGTCCTTTCCACACTTATATTAGGCTTAAAAGTTGCCTAGGGATTCCCGTTAATGTTTTAGAACCCAGCGAGGTTCAGGATTACTTCGCGGCTGATCACCGGCTGTAATCCGTAGCGTCATAAAATGATTTTGATTAAGACATGATTTTAAAATTGTTTTGATGCGAGCAAAATGATGCCATCTCACATAGTTTTATCTCTCGTTATCATTAGTTATGTCTTTCCATTGTCATTCTTAAAAGTATATCTCGATTTATGTTTTGTGTCGTACTGTTAGCACTTGTTGAGCATTTGGCTCACTCCTTTCTTTACCCTGATATTACAGCTAGCAGCTATGGTTAGATTCAAGCAGACTGCCCATAAGACCTGTGATGCTGATGCTTATGTTCGAGCTCAGGTAGAATAAGTAATAATAGTTGTGTGAGGACTCGGTATTTGTAATCAGATGTAATAGTTGGTAGTGTTGGGCTGTTCCAAACCCTAAACTGTAAGATCTTGGATTTGGTTGTGTATTCTTCATTAAAATGATGTAATAGCTATATTTATTTTGCTGTTTAAGTTGGGGGTGTGACATAAGTATTGTAGCACATTTCTGCAAACAACTTTGTGTAGATTCTGTAGTAGCTTATGAGTCATGTTGACTACAAGTAGATATGCAAAATAGGTTGATTAATTGTAAATAAGAGGTGTCTTGTAATTTTGCATAAGTGAAATGGAGTCAAGTATCAAATAGCTACCGGACGGATGATCAACAAAGCTACCCGACAAATGATCAACAAAGCTACCCGACGGATAACAAGCATGTACCCGACGAATGATCAATTCAAATATCTGTTGACAGTGACAACACAGTCACATGTGTTGGGTGTTTGAAAAAGGAATGTGGCAGCCTTTTTAGCAGGATATTGAGAACAAAGAAGCATTACCATTTCCATACAAGTTATGAAGATTTTCAAAGATGCTGGAATAGAGTAATGAAGCAGCATGGAGTTAGACTTGATAGGTTTTATTTTATTATCCTGTCTTATTACCATGTAAACTTGGTGATATATAAACCAAGTGTAGCCAGTAGAACAACAACAACTACTATCAAACTAAGAAAACACACTTAGAAGAGAAATAGAAAATGCTATACTTGTCAAGAATTTCTCTGTAGTTTGTTTCTTCAACTTGTAAAGCAGCTGTGAGCAAATTTGAGCTTCACAGAGTTCTCAAATCGATATATATATATATATATATATATATATATATATATATATATATCTGGTGGATACATTCAAATCCACCAGAAAGTTTTAAAGACTTGTGTTTTTATTACTTTATGTTTGATTTATTTAATCCTTTCATTTCGCACTTTGCAAATCAAACACTGTTATATATTTATCAAGGTAGAACAGTTTTAAAATCTTATAAAGAAGCCATAATTACATCCAACCCCCCTTTTATAATTCTTGTTGTATTGTTAGGGAATAACAGTATTTAACTGCTAGTAGACCAGACATTATATTTGCAACATGTCTGTGTGCAAGATTTCAAATCAATCCAAAGGAATCACATTTGATAGCTGTGAAAAGGATTTCAGATACTTGAAGGGAACTCAAAACTTGGGATTATGATATCCTAAGGGAACAGGTTTTGAAGCTGTTAGATATACAGATGCAGATTTTGCTGGATGCAGGGTTGACAGAAAGAGTACTAGTGGAAGCTGTCAGTTTCTTGAACAAAGACTTGTATCCTGGTATAGCAAGAAACAACAATGTGTCAAATTCCACAGCTGAGGCTGAATACATAGCTGCTGGAAGTTGATGTGCTCAAGTGCTTTGGATTAGAAATCAGCTAATGGATTATGGCCTAGTGTTACATAAAATTCCAATTATGTGTGACAATACTAGTGCTATATCTATTGTGGCTAATCCATTTAATCATTCTAGAACAAAGCACATTGATGTAAGGTACCATTCTATTAGAGAACATGCTGCTACCATTGAGCTTATTTTTATTCCAACAGAAAAATAGTTAGCTGACATTTTTACTAAACCTTTGGATGAAGCAACTTTCACTAGACTTGTAGGTAAAATTGGAATGCTAAATTCTTCATCCTAAAGGCAAGAAATCAACTAATGTTTTGCAGCAGATTGATTTCTAATAAATCAAAATTAATTTAATTTAATTGAAACTTAACTGGAATATGAGTTATAAATATTTCAGAACTCTATGTATATTTATTTTCAAAATTCAAAATTTAGCTTGGAATTTTTCAATTCTAAGAAAACTGTCTAAATATTGATTTTCATTTTTAAAGTGTAAAATTAGCACAAGAAAGAATCAAAAAGATCTAAAGTATATAGAGAACTGAGTTCTCGATAAGTCTAATTGACTTCTCGACAAGCCATTTTAAGACTTCTTTAGTGAGTTCTCGATAAGTCATTTTTCTGACTTCTCGAAGGACTTCTCGACAAGCTTTATTATGACTTATCGATAAGTCATTGTAGAGTTCTCTCTAAGTGTTAACTCACATAATTCTCTACAAGTATAATTCCTAGACTTATCCACAACTTTGAACTGAAATAATTTAATAAATTATTTTGGTAAAGTACTTTTGATAAAATCATTCTGATTTTATTTTGATTTATTCAAATAAAAATTGTAAACATTTCAGTCCATTCAGGACAAACTGGATATTTATTTGACATCTCGACCAGTCATTTTCTAGTACTCGATAAGGGTCAGGAAAATGACATATCGATATGTATCTATTCTCTCAATATGACTTCTCGATAAGCAAATTCCAAACGTCCATTTTTAGTTCTCAATAATTCAATTACCTTTTACTATAAATACCCAGATATCTCGACATACACATCTTTACACCTTCGAGATCTCTAAGTGACCTAATTTTTCCAAATCCAAAATGTTTTCTCTCATTTCAAGCTCTTTCTCTCTAATTTTTCTTACCCACTCTAATTCAAACTATTCCAATGGCATCAAACAAAGTTACACCTTTTATCCTAAAGGAGGGCACCAATTATCTTTCTTTTACTGATGCAAATCAAGCTCCTGACGGTTTCTAGAGCTTTGTGAAGTTTCTTTCTGAAACTTACTTTACAGGCGCTCTAACTGAAAATCCAGTAATGTACTTGGATGTTTTCAGGGATTTTTGGAACACAGCTGTGAGGATTGTGTTACATGAAAACCAGGTTGTATCTATTTTGGTTAACTGTTCCATTAGAGGCCAACATGTGGAATTTTCTAAAGATGATGTCAATGTAGCTTTGGGCATCCCAACTGAAAATTTGGTGGACGTTCCAAATCTGGATGAGCTAGCTGAGTTCATGGACTTTATTAACTATAGTGAAAGA
Source organism: Apium graveolens (assembly GCF_009905375.1). Lineage (NCBI taxonomy): Eukaryota > Viridiplantae > Streptophyta > Magnoliopsida > Apiales > Apiaceae > Apium > Apium graveolens. Next base: position 237,308,139 of record NC_133650.1, on the reverse strand, counting down.
ATCAACCTGGCTATACTGAACAAGAAGTACCTAAGGACGGAATGGTCCTTTTTTGTTTAATTCTATTGTGAGGGCCTTCACTTGCAAAAAGACAGGGTATGACAACATCTCTAGTATTGTCTAGAAGCTGGTGTTCTCAATGGCCCACAACAGACACCTCAATGTAGGTCATCTCATCATGGAGGAGCTAAGCACCAGGCTAACCATGCCTTTGACATCAAGAGGTAAATAAATTTTCCTTCCTAGATTTATAATGTCTGCTTTAAATCATAAAGTGCAAGACATTCACATGCTAAATGGTATAGATAGAACACAAATAGACAATTGTAAGCAAGTGTCCAAAGTTCTATTTGGTTCACTTATTACTAAAAATAAGGTACCAGTAAGTCTTAAAATCACCCCATATATGATGGAGAGATTCAGGACTTACCCTTACCTTATGCCTGACATGAGGTCTAATATTGAATCTAGTGCAACAATGGCTCCTGTCCCTGTGGAAGTACAAACACAGGACAACCAACAAGGGTCTTCCCAAGCTAAGACCTTTCCTTCTGTACCACTAGAAGCTAGGAAACCAACCACTTCATCCTCTCAAAAGGCTGAAGTGAGTAAAAAAAGAGGAAGCAGGCACCCTTCAAAGTAGTTACTGAGAGTGGTGAAGATAAAACAGAACCTGAGTCTCACTAGATCAGAAAACCAAAGAAAGCAAAAAAAAACTGAGTTGACCACTCAAGCCACCTCTCACCCTCCCAACATGATGCAGTTGTAAAATAGGGAATTAAACAGACTCTGGAGGCATCCTCTCAACATGGTGTCTCTATTGAACAAAGCATCCATTCAAATGCATTATGTAAAGAGTCTACACCAACACTTGAACAAATTCAAGTGTATGAAAGAAGAAATAAGGATGACACACACAAAGAGAGCACATCTTTTGAAGCTCCCTCTTCTACTCAGGGGGAGCTTTCAACACTCAATTCTGAAATTTAAAATCTAATTTCTAAAATTTCTTCTTCATTTAATCAAACACTTGAATCTGATTCTCAAGTGTTGCCAACATCATGTGACATGGTTCATGACACTAACACAAACACAAGGGTTTCATCAGTTTTTACTGAAAACCCTGTGGTAGTTTCCAATGCACCTTTATGTGCAAATCAACCTTCACAGGTTGTAAGTTTTGAGGGTAATACTCCTGAGGGAGAGCTATCTAAATCCTCTCCAATTCAATTGGAGGTTCCTTGTTAGGTCCGTAATCAATTGTAGAGGGGGGTGAATACAGTTTATGCAAATAATTCGACAAAGCTTCAACAGAATCAATAGTTTTTATATTAACAGATAAAAACTGATTACAAACGTACTCTCTCAAAAGGATGAACAAATATTCTTGAGAGCTTCTAGGTTATGCGAATGATATAACAATATTCGCAATGCATATAGCATGAACCTAATATATGCTTTATATAAAGCACAACTACACAATCAAATAAGGAATCCTATTCTATTACAATAAGGAAACCTATCCATATATGATTGCTTCTGAGATAAAGTCCTTCACTGCCTTGAATTTCTGCTTTCCTTTTCCTCCTCGAATATCTACTAAAGTGACAAATCCTGATGACATCATATGCTGATCATCAAGTACTGATATAAGTACTGATGTCGTCACTCTTCAATAAATGCTGATATAAGTCCTGATAAGAACTTCTGATAATTTCTGTCCAAATATCATCAATTATATCTAACAATCTCCCTCAACTTGTGCATTATGTAAATATGTACAAGTTCCAATTGATGATGTTAAAACTATATCAATGAAGTAATCAAGTAAACATATTCATTCTTACTTCAGTGAATATAAGACTTTGCTCTTTATTCTGAACTCTAACACAGTTTGGAAAATTTTCAAGAAACTTCCTCAACAGATTTTCTTCCATGACATCCAAATACCATTGCATCCTCTGTTTATGTTCTTTCAGTTCATCTGTTGATTTATCTTTCTGATAGATGGCAGCCCTGAGATTATGTAACTTTGAATTTCCAAGAGATAGATCATCCAGCTCCAGAAACCCAATTTTCTTTCCATCAGGATTAAAGGTTAACATTTTAGTCCCTAGACTCATTTCTATCTTGGCTCCTCCAATAGGCATATCAACAATATATTCAGTTTGATCAATGTACTTTGGAATGTAGTTAGATTTGTAAGGCATTCCTATCTGCTTTAACTATATAAGGTTCTTTATGAATGCAGACCATCTGGAAGTTAAATAATTAGTTACCTTGAGAATTGTAGCAATAAGTTCCAATTCCTATCATGGTTTGTCTCTTAACTGTTCTTGATTCAACCTTAAGTTTCTGCCAGACTCTAGAAAATAAATTATTTTCTCTTTAACACGATCAATAACAATTTACACTAATATAATCTTCTGTAAGTTTTCAAGCATCACATTATCTCCAATTTCTATCAAGTTAGAATGATTTCTTAAAGTCAAAGCATCTCCTACAAATGGATCAACATTTAATCTTCCAAGACCACTTGTGATTCCTGGTTTTCTAGAGTGAGAACTTCCACTGCAAATCTTTTTTAATATTACAGAAGAATCTCTTCTAGGTGCTGGTTTCTTGCTTCTCTATAGTAGCTTCTTTTTTTTGCTTCAAAAGTAAGTTCTGGCTTATTAGAGACTATGTCTTTAGAATCAGGATTTGATAAATCAGCTTGAATTGGGTTTGAGAAATAAACAACATGAGTAGAATCAGAGGCTGTGAATGGTTGAATAACAACTTTTTCTTTATTAACTTGAGCAATGTCAGAGGTTAATTTCAATTTTTCATCCCAGTTAACTCCATGAATCTTCCTTCTTTGGTGAGCTTGACTGACTTCCTCTTCTTCAGTAATTTCATCAATATCAAAAGATTGAGCAACTGTATAGATTGAATCTATCAGTATTTGTGAGTTAGTTGCCTTAGATACTGATTTCTTCTTTGCAACAGTTTTTGATTTAGGCTTTGAAAGCTTTGACTTCTCTCCTATCTTCTCTTTCCCTTTATGCTTCATGTCAGCAGTTAAGATAGCTTGAGATCTGAGAGATCTTTCATCCTCTTCCTGACTTACCTCCCTTATAACTACACCTTTGGTTGGTCTATTAGAAGGATCATCTTCATAAAGATCTTGAGAGATAACAACAATATCAGCATTTATTGTCTTCATGGAACTCTTGAAGTCTTCCTCCATTTGCCTTAGCTGTTCTAGATCAACTCCAGGATTTTCTCTTTCAAAGATTCTGTTAGTCGCTAAACACGCGCTAAAATTCACGCAAGTATACGCGTTCGCAAGTAGTATAAGATATAAATTAGATTCGTTCCCACAGAGACTGGTTTAGGTTAACTTTGTGATTTATGCACTTATGCAACAATGATATGGCTATTATTCAATGCTAAGACGAATAACAATTTGGGTTTTGATTATACTACGATTAACTATAGAGAATTATACTACAGAACATTAACTAAAGAGATTAAAGAGAGTTGAATAATATATAACACAAATATGGGATTCTAACTTCATTTAATAGCCTTTTCGTTGCTAACCTTAGCATGTAATGGTGATGACACTAATCAGATAACACGAAACTGATAAACGCCAACTTTCGTTACACGAATACCATACTACCAGATATCCACAAAAGAGATAGAAGCTGAATAGACACCAATTATATTGAGACCCTATATGTCTATAGAATTTGACAACATAACGGTTTATTGCACAAGTTATCTATCGTGATTATATAGGGCAAGTAAAATGGTTAAAATTACCTACAAATCATGCATAACAATAACACATGTACCTATGCTAGCTTAGCAAGTTCTAAACCCCTAAATCACTTTCGATTCATTAAGAATTAACACGCTATCTTATAAGTTCGCGACACTCATAAGACGAATAAGCACAACCAATACTAGGTTATCATACAATCACCACACACTAAGGCATATAAACAAATTAACTAAAGAAATCCATAAATAAATCCGCTAGAACCCCACGATAACGATTAGCCCATAATCAGACTCATCATCAATGTGGGTTCCGATGAAATCATGGTATAATAAACGTGGTCTTTATACTTAATAAAACTGAATACGAAACACAAGTAAAGGTTCAAGAATAAGAAAACTAGCATCCAAAGTTACAATTTAAAACAAAGAATCACAAGAATAAACTAGATCTTCTTCGCCTTGGTAGAATCGTGCTCTATGGTCTTCTTACTCCTTTTCCTTAGCTTTGGTATGTCTCTCCTTATGAAAAACATCTTTATTTACGTATATATATGCTGTAGAATTGACCAGGGCTTCAAACTCTCAAAATCCCAATAGAAATAGTATTCTGCTACCCCAACCTGGCGCGGCCGCGCGCTTGACCAACGCAGGCGCGCTGAGTTTCTGCTCATTGGGCGCGGCCGCGCGCTACTTCAGCGCGGGCGCGCCGTTCTCCTGAATATAATTCTGATTTCTTTTCTTCTCCTTGCTGATTTGAGCCGGTATTTTCACGAGCCTTTATGCCAACACCATCCAAACACCAAATTAGCACCACAATCATGCTAATTTACCTGATTACCTTAAAAATGTCTGCAATACAAAAACACTACAAAGACACATAAAAAACACCAACAACTTGAGTACAAATACACCAATTCAAAGCTTTACGGAGCATAATAAAGTGTCATAAATGCCACTCAACATACCCCCAAACTTGAATCGATGCTTGTCCTCAAGCATAAACAGACTCAAAGAACAAGAAATAAAAATGCATGAATGCATCTAAATGAATGTAACGATCTCTAATAGAATAACTAAACCAATTAAACAGCAACATATCAACAAAAGCAGTTATTCGCATAAAGCTCAATCAAGCCTCACAAATCAACCTACAAACCAGAGACGTGCGTGTGTGCAAATGCTTACAGATATACTATCACAACTAGATCACTAATCATGACTCACTACTCATCAAATCAATCATAAGGTTATAAATAAAATAAAAGCTAGACTCAAAATAACTTATAACACTTCAATTCTTATTTTGGAGATTTATATGGAATCATGCTTTTATTCACAACAAAATAACACAAGTATGCTTATTTGACCGTGCAATGAGTGAGGTCCACAAAAGACTTATACAATAGTACCCATATAGCAAGCGTTAGGTTAGCGGATCCTAGCCTATAAAAGCCTTAGGTCACTAGGCACAAGTCCCCTAAGAACTTAATAACTCGAGTACTAAAGAGCCCACTTGTGATCAATTGTACATAACACTTATTTTTTTTATCTTTTTTTCTTTTTTTCACAAATTTCTGAACGAGTGCGTTTCGCTCCATCTCGTTCAACCCTAGACTACTCATATAAATATGAGTCGGCTACTAGCCAATTGACACCTAGCCACAATAACTAGCAATGAAATCCAATTTCTCCATTTTTTTTAAAAAATCCATGTTATTTTATCATTAAGAGAATATCCTAAATTTTAAATATAAACAAGCGATTAAACCTCGACAACAAACAAACCATGATCATGATCTAGCACTCAAGCAACCTATAAGACTTAGTGAAATACAATTGTCTCTAGCATGCAAATCAATTTGACAAGACTTAACAACACTATATACGACATCACTACACTAACATCAATATCACAAGTCAATCAGAAAAAATCATCTAAGGGATCATGTTATTATGCAAATGCATGAACTATATGAACTAACTATCATAAAAACTACAAAAATTAAAAAAAATACTACATGGAAAATATGCAACTATATGCACTAAACTATCATGAATATGCAAACTATATGCGACTCACACAAAACATATTCCTTCAACTACTACCCCTAAACTTAAAATTTTCACTTTCCCTAGTGAAGGTAATAGTAAGGAATCAGGCATACCTACTCGGAATCAGAATCATCACCCTCAACGAGTGGAGTGTCAGGAGTGTCTGGAGGTGGATACACGGAATCCTCACTGATAGGGATAAATAAGTCCTGATTTTATAATTAATGGGCTGATAGGCCCAATAATAAGATGTATAATATTCAGACCAGAAAGGTTAAGCCTGATGGACCAGATCAGGCCTGGTGGAATGAAAAAGGCCCAAAAGCCCTGATTATTAATTAATTTCGTAATTAATTAATAAGGGAAAAATCAGCTATTGAGAAGAGTCCCGATAAGGATATAAATCCTTATAGATTAGCCTCAAGGGGACCTAAAAGGATAAGGAATCAGCTTCCTACTTCCTAGGACTCCTAAGTCTATCCTAATTCAGAGGCTTGTCCACCAAGTCTCCTATACCAAGTCCAATTCAAGGACTCCCACATCTATATAAGGGGCCTCACCCCACAAATCAGAACTACATTTTTTGGCTTGATTCTCTAATTCACAGAGATACGTAGGCATCTCGTAAAGGCAGATTGAGTCACGAAACACGAGAGCAGCCATTAAAGGCCTTGAGCTCCCGAATCTTAGTAATAAATACAGCAAATAATAACCTTAGCTTTTTATCCATAACATTTGGCGCCGTCTGTGGGAAAACAACAACAACCATGGCGAGAACACGGAGAACAATTGGAGCTATAGAGGAAGGAACACCATCAGAGACAACCCAGGTGATTTCATCAACCGTGGAGGTTCCTCCCCATTCAACTTATGCATCTACTCAGGAGGAAGCCCAGACAGGGGCAACTCAACCCCAGCTACAAGGGACAACTCCCCCGATTCAAGGTACGAATCCTCAAGTTCAACAAATACATATACCTGTAAATTCTCGACCTGTTGGGTATGAATATTCAACTATTGTTACTACTAACCCCCCTTATGGGATGCCCCTTCACCCTGAGGTTGGAGGAAGCGGATATGCTGGGCGAAGCGAAGCACGAGGGCGGTCGCCTCCCTATATACGAGGTTTGGGTCCTATCCCTGAGGATCGGGAATTTTCTGATCCATACACTGAGAGAGACTCCGAATCTTCGGATGATGAAGTGGCCCCGAGAAGGAGGCGTCCTGGAAAAGAGCCAATGGCCGATGGAAGGCAACGCCCCCAAAGCACCCCAGGGGCGAATCCCCAAGTAGTGCAGGAAAGGATCAGGGCTCATGAGGCTGAAATCCAAAGGCTGAGGCGTGATTTGGAGGCTCACCAGGCCACCAGACCCCACATACCTCCTAGGGGGAAAAATCCTCCTCCTATCATAGACCTGGATGGTCCGGTAAGAAGAAGGGCTGCTGTCCCAAGAACTGATCCAAGCAATCTCCTTCCCCTTGGAGATCCTGACGATCCAACTCCACCCTTCACAGAAGAGATAATGAATGCCCATATCTCAAGGAAATTCAAGATGCCCACTATCAAAGTCTATGATGACACGGGAGACCCCGCAAATCATGTTAGGACATTCTCTAATACACTGCTGCTGCAACCCGTGAATGATGCTATAAAGTGTCGGGCCTTCCCTCAAACCCTGTCGGGTATGGCTCAAAGATGGTATAGTCGCTTGCCCCCAAACTCTATAGGATCGTTCCGGGAGTTAAGTCAGGCTTTCATTAAGCAGTTCATCAGTGGGAGAGTCCATGAGAAAAGTTCAGCATCTCTCATGAGTATTGTGCAAGGAGCAAAGGAATTTTTAAGAGACTACCTGAATCGTTTTACAAAGGAGGCTTTAAAAGTCCCAGACCTTGATGATAAGGTAGCCATGATAGCACTGCAACAAGGAACTAGGGATGAGTTTTTCAAGATGTCCTTGGCCAAACGTCCCCCAGAAAACATGTTACAACTCCAAGAGAGAGCAGGGAAGTATATCAAGGTTGAAGAAAGCATGAGGAAGACCGTAGTAAGTAATGAGCCCACTGGAGGCAAGAAACGAAAAACTGATTTGGAGTATGTCGCTAAGGACAAATATCCTAGAACCGAACAAAACCCTGATTCAACCCCCAAGAAGGGAGGACCTGGGCAAAAGTTCACTGAATACGCTAAGCTGAATGCTCCCAGAAGTCAGATTTTGATGGAGATTGAGAAAGACAGAGATATTCGCTGGCCTAAGCCCTTGAAGGCTGATCCCGCCAAGCTAGATAAGGGCAAGTATTGCAGGTTTCACAAAGATGTTGGCCATGACACCGATGAGTGTAGGCAGTTGAAAGATGAAATTGAGTTTTTGATTCGAAAAGGAAGATTGAACAAGTATACTGGAGATGGAGGAGGCAGAAATAATAATGGAAGGAAGAACTTTGAAGATCGTAGGAGGGACCAAGATGATCAGGGGCGGAATCCCCAACCTAGAGGACCAGTTATAAACACCATTTATGGAGGGCCGAGACCTCGAGGGCCTGTGATAAACACGATCTTTGGAGGTCCAACTGCTGCTGGATTGTCCAAAAATTCCAGAAAGGCATATACTAGAGAGGTTATGCATATTGTTGGAGAAGCCCCGAAGAGGGCCAGGACAGAAGTAACATTGGCTTTTGATGATTCCGACCTAGAGGGTGTGAAGTTTCCCCATGACGACCCGCTGGTCATAACACCGATAATAGGAAATAGCCCGGTTAAGAGGGTCCTTGTGGATAATGGTGCTTCTGTGGATATCTTGCTCCACGACACCTTTCTAAGGATGGGGTATAACGACTCCCAGTTGACACCAACCGACATGCCGATATATGGATTTGCTGGAGTAGAATGTCCTGTGGAAGGGATAATTAAATTGCCAACCACCATAGGTACGGAGCCAAGGCAAGCAACGCAGATGCTGGATTTCATGGTGGTAAAGGCTAGTTCAACTTATAATGCTATCATGGGGAGAACAGGGATACATGCCTTCAAGGCAGTCCCCTCTTCCTACCATTCAGTCATGAAGTTTCCCACCCGAAACGGGATTGGAGAAGAGAGAGGAGATCAAAAAATGGCTAGAAGCTGTTATGTGGCCTCTTTGAGGGCAGATGGAGTCGGGGGGCAGGTTCTTCCTATTGAAGATATGGATGTTCGAGAAAATGATGAGAATAGAGGAAGGCCAGCAGAAGAATTGGTTTCGGTTCCTTTAGATCCCAAGAATCCTGAGAGGATGACTTTCATTGGAGCCACATTAGAGGAGCCCCTTAGAGGGAAGTTAGTGAAATTTTTGCAAGAAAATAGTGATGTGTTTGCATGGTCAGCAGCTGATATGCCAGGCATAGACCCGGAGTTAATTACTCACAAGCTAAACGTGGATCCAAGCCGGAAGACAGTGAAACAAAAGAAAAGAAATTTTGCCCCGGAAAGACAAGAGGCTATAAAACAGGAAGTAGAAAAGCTCTTAGAGGCTGGTTTCATTGAGGAGATTCAATTTCCAGAGTGGTTAGCAAACCCTGTAATGGTGAAGAAGGCTAATGGAAAGTGGAGGATGTGTATAGACTTCACTGATCTGAATGATGCATGCCCCAAAGACTATTTTCCGCTGCCTAGAATTGATACTTTGATTGATGCCACTGCTGGACATGAGATGCTGAGTTTCATGGATGGATTTAGCGGATACAACCAGATCAAAATGCATAAGGATGACATTCCAAAGGTATCATTTATCACTGACTTTGGTGTTTATTGTTATCTTGTTATGGCGTTTGGTCTCAAGAATGCAGGAGCCACCTATCAAAGGCTGGTAAACAAAATTTTTAAGGATCTCATTGGCAAGACTATGGAAGTCTATGTTGATGACATGTTAGTCAAGAGTCTAGTAAAGACTGATCACATAACCCATTTGAGGGAAGCTTTTGAGGTCCTGAGGTACCACAAGATGATGTTGAATCCTACGAAGTGTGCTTTCGGAGTAGGATCTGGAAAATTCTTGGGATTGATGGTCTCAAAGAGGGGAATTGAGGCTGACCCCGATAAAATAAAGGCAATCCTGGACATGGAACCCCCAAAAACTGTCAAGGATGTTCAGAAGCTCACAGGAAGGGTTGCTGCGCTAGGACGATTCATCTCCAAGTCAGGAGACAAGTGCTTGTCATTCTTCAAGTCACTAAAGAACATCAAAGACTTCGTATGGAGTGAGGAAAATCAGAAGGGATTTGAAGAGTTAAAGAAGTATATGGGCCAGGCCCCGTTGTTGGCCAAGCCAGTTCTGAATGAAGTTTTATTCTTGTACTTGGCTGTTTCAGAGAGCGCCTTGAGCGCGGTGTTGGTTAAGGAGGAACTGAAAGTCCAGAAACCCGTATACTATGTCAGCAAAATTTTGCATGGTGCTGAGTTGAATTATTCAACTATTGAGAAATTCGCTCTAGCCTTGGTAATGGCTTCGAGAAAACTGCGTCCTTATTTTCAGGCTCACCAGATTGAGGTGCTAACGAATCAGCCCCTGAGGAATATCATTTACAGTCCCAAGGCAAGTGGGAGATTGATTAAGTGGGCAATAGAGCTGGGAGAGTTCGATCTCAAGTATAAGCCACGTACGGCGATAAAAGCCCAGGTACTAGCTGACTTCGTGGTGGAATGTACCATACCCAACCAAGAAGTCGGGGGGCAGGAAGATACCATACCTCAAGACAAGGGAGTTGATAATGAAAGCAAAGAGAAGGATGGTAAAGAGTATTGGGTTCTCTATTTTGATGGAGCATCAAAAACAAACTCCAGTGGAGCAGGATTGGTTTTGCAAAGCCCTGATGGGTTCTTAATTGAGTATGCTATGAAGCTAGACTTCCCAACCACAAATAATGAGGCAGAATATGAAGCCCTGATAGCTGGCCTTGGTCTAGCTGGGACACTTAGAGTCAAAAATTTAAAGGTCCGTGGAGACTCGAAGCTGATCATATCCCAGGTAAAGGGAGAATTTGAGGCAAGGGATGATACGATGGCTAAGTATGTCCGCCTAGTAAGAGCTGTGATGACCCAATTTAATGAATGAAATGTTGAACACATTCCAAGGGAAGAAAATATTAAGGCAGATGCACTATCGAAGTTTGCTTCATCTGAGATAGAAGAAAGTTCAGGAAGTGTATACTTCCGTGTTTTAAAGACGCGAAGCATAGATGTTAAGCTTGTGGCTCCCATAGGCCTGGGGATGTCATGGATCGATCCCATTAAGGCTCATATTCAGACCGGATGGTTGCCAAGCGATGCAACTGAAGCACGAAAGTTAACTGTTCGAGCACTAAGGTACTCTTTGATAGATGGGATTCTGTATAAAAGATCTTTCGTGGTTCCTTACTTAAGGTGTCTCAGGCCCGATGAGGCACGCTTGGCTCTTGAGGAAGTGCATGAAGGTATTTGTGGACAACACTTGGGGGGCAGGGCCTTAGCTCATAAGATAACCCGTTTAGGCTTCTATTGGCCAGAAATGATGGCTGATGCCAAAGAATATGTGAAGAAGTGTGATCACTGTCAGAAGCATGCACCAGTCGTCAGACAACCCCCCGAGATGCTGACCTCTATCAACTCACCTATTCCCTTTGCTATATGGGGGATGGATATTCTAGGGCCTTTCCCTATGGCCACGGCACAAAGGAAGTTTCTGATTGTAGCCATTGATTATTTCATTAAGTGGATTGAAGCCAAGCCCTTAGCCAAAATCACAACTAAGCAAGTTGCACAATTCCTGTGGGAAAGCATTATGTGCCGATATGGAATTCCCCGTATCCTCGTCACTGACAATGGAACACAATTCAACAATGAAGAATTCAAGAAGTATTGCGAAGAAAATGAAATTGAGTTGCGGTTCACCTCTGTGGCTCACCCGCAAGCCAATGGGCAAGCGGAGGTAGCAAATCGGATAATCCTGGATGGACTAAAGAAGAGGATCGAGAAGTCAAGAAATAATTGGGTGGATGAGATACTTCCCATATTATGGGCCTATAGGACTACCTATAGAGTCACGACAGGAGCAACTCCTTTCATGTTGGCATATGGGGCAGAAGCAGTAGTTCCCGTGGAGATATCACATTCCTCTCCAAGGATTCAGGCTTTCAACGCAGAAGAAAATGAGGAAGGGCAGAGGTTAGCCCTGGATCTGATCGATGAAGTGCGAGATAAGGCACATGCAAAGATAGTAGAATATCAGAAAAAGGCTTCATTTTACTACAACCTCAGGGTTAAAGAAAGGTTTTTTAAACAAGGCGATCTAGTCTTGAGGAAGATAGAAGCATCTGGTGTAGGACAAAAAGGGAAGCTTGCCCCGAATTGGGAAGGGCCGTACAGAGTCAAGAGTGTTCAAGGTAGAGGAACCTACAAGCTAGAGACTATGGATGGATTTGAAGTCCCGAGAACTTGGCATGCACAAAACCTGAAGGTTTACTATGTGTAGGGCAGCCGGATACGATTCTCACTCGTCAGGATGGCGAGTAGGTTGAAAAGCACCTTGAAGCTTTGCTTGCTTAGGATTTATATGTTTTAGTTTTATTACGAAGTTTATTATTACTTGTGTAAGGGACGAATCCCAGACAATTTTACAAAATTCATGAGTTCTTCAAAGTATGTTTGTGGCCTAACAAATAAAAGTCAAATGCATGGATGCAAGCATAGAAGGTGATAAATGAAATAGATCAGATAGATATTACAAAAATTCGATAAATAAAGTCTCGAAAATAGGATAAAAAACAGAAAGCCACGCAGGGCTGAAAAAGCTCTAAGGAGCTGAAGTACCCTCGGCATCCATATTATCATCCTCTCCACTCTCGCTGGATGTCTCTGTCATCTCGGAGGAGGAGGAAGAGCTGTTGTCCTCAGCAGGTCTGGAAGAAGACTCGGGAGGAGGAAGGAGTGGATCCTGAGGAACATGGTCCGAGACAACTACTCGGGTACGAAACCTCTGTAGCAAAGCCTCGTCATCAGGGCAGATGTAGTCCGCCGGGTTAATATCAGGACAAGCCTCGTTCACGGTCCCAAGGGCCGTGTCCCAACCAGTCCTAAAAAACCCGGGAAAGACTGAATCATCCCTAATCCTCATGGATTGGGCAAACTCCTCCGAGTCCAGATAGTTGTCTATAGCTTTATCCTTCTCCGCCCGAAGTACCACCAGCTCGGCGTTAGACTCTCCGAGTTCTTCCTCTTTGCGCTTGAGCTTCTTCTCCAGGGTAGCATACTTCTTTTGTTGCCTCCTGAGGGCATTATCGGCCTTATCAGAAGCCTCCTGTGGCAGCAGCAGTAGGGGCAGCAGCAGTGATAGGAGCACCATGGCCTCCAGCTCCTTCAGTTGAAGCCTCCCCTATAGGCTCTTTGTGCTTCTTCAAAAAGATAGGCTCCGTGGCCTTTCCCCGGGTGTCTAGGCCTGCGAGCCGAGCTTTCTTCATCCTAGCTGTTTCCTCAACCAAAGGAACATTGTCCTCGTTAATCTCCTTAGCAGCTGAAACAAAGCAAAGGACAAAATAAGTGATGTTAATAATGCATGAAATGAAATAAAATTGAGAAGGGAAGAAAAATACCCTGTTGAGAAACAGAGGATAGTCCCACATGAATCAGGGAAAACTCCTCTAAGAGAGTCCAGCTGGTGGTGGTGCCATCATCCTGAGTAAGCCCATTATAAATAATAGTTTCTTCAGGAGTTAAGTGAATGGATTTGAGGCTACCATCACTGACCTTCCCGAAGGAAGATCGAAAAAGTGTGCCCCAGTCACCATTCTCCCAACGTAACCCAACGAAACTATTCCTCCAATTTTGATTATTATCAGGAATAGAGGCGCTGTTAAAGATATATTTGCTTTTGGGCCTTTGCTTGACATAGACCCAGCCACAGATATTGGAAGAACTATTATTACACTGAAAGACCTTCCTAAAAACGGCTACAGAAAGAGGAAAGCCCTCCCTAAGACAACAAACCATAAAACATAGAATATTCCTCCAGGCGTTTGGAGGAAGCTGACACGGATTAATTTGTAGATCAGCCAAAAGATGAGGAATAAAAGGATGGAAAGGAAACCTAAGCCCAGCATTAAGGGCATCTGTGTAAATGAAGAGAGTGTCGGGTCTCCAGTGGCAAGTACGGTCACCACCAGAGACTGGAACTAATCTAAGAGGAGGAAGGACGTTATAGCGAGCATTTAGTTTATTAAAATCTATGTTGTGCCAAGTATTACAATAATTAAAAGAGTCGAGATGTGCAGTGGAGGGATATTCATACCCCCTAGTGTTAATCATATCAATTAAAGACATATATGAAGAGCGGATCTCGATATCCTTACCTCGTTTTGAAGCCGAGGCTATCTTGGCCGCCCTCTCAGAACTCTTGTCAGCCATTTAGTAAAGACTGGAAAAGAAGGCTGGAAGCTAAGGGAGGAAAGTTGAAAGAGGAGAAAGATTGGAGAGTTTTAGAAATGAATGAAGTGAAGGGTGAAGAGTGTGAGTGAGAGCACACCCCCCCCACCTTTATATAGGAGGAAAAGAAGGAAATTGGGCCTAGAAAAGCCCATTCAGGCCCAAAAAAAGAAGGTTCTGGAAGCATCAGGAAATCTTTGGAAAATTCAAGAAAGAAAACTTGAGTTTTTTTGAAGATTCTGGAAGAATCCAGAAACAATCCTAGAGTAATTTGGAGTTTGGGTTTAGAAAACAAAAGCCCAGTTAAGGGCCCAAGTGTTGAAAGAGGCCCAAATGGTTTTAGGGGTGGAAAAGAAGTCCAGCTAAGATAAATTTTTTTTTTGGCCTGAACCCAAAACGTTGGCCCAAATTAAAAGCCCAGAATTAGAGGCCCAATTGAAAGGCCTGTGAAGCCCAGTAAGAGAATAAGCCCAGTTAAAATGGGCCGAAGTTATAGCCCAGCATAAGGGGCCTAAATCCAAGTATGTACAAAAATTTATATACATGCATATGTTCTTGACCTGTTCGACCAGAAAACACAAAGAAGTCCTGGTCGAATGGCTTGAGCTCGAAATCAAGTCGATCAGGGTAAATAAAGGCCTTAATTCGACCAGGACCAGGATCAATTCGACCAGAAAATATAGAGAAATCCTGATCGAAGCCCCTGAGGTTGAGATCCTGTCGATCAGGGTTGAAAATGAGGCTTAATTCGACTAGAATTAGACCCATTCGACCAAGAAACACGAAAGATTCCTGGTCGAAATCATTGAGGCCAAAATTCTGTCGACCTGGGCAGCAAGAGAAGCTTAATTCGGTCAAAAAGCAAGAATCCTGACCGAAAGGGACGAAAATCCTAGTCGGAAAAAAAAATTCCTGGTCGAAAATTGTAAAAAAAAAAAAAAAAAAAAAAAAGTAAAGAAGGAAAAATCCTGGCCGAAATTCGACCAGGACTCCTGACCGAAAGCATCCTCCTCGAAAATCCTTCGACCAAGGCACAGCAGGGGCTAATTCGACCAGGATCCTGGTCGAATGGATTCCTGGTCGAAAATTGTATAAAAAAAAAAAAGAAAAAAGAAAAAAAAAGGAAGAAAAAATCCTGGAAAATTACAAAAAATAAGGAAATTCCTTAAAATAATTTCTGAAAAATGTTAATATTTTCAGAAATAAGGAATAAATCCAGAAAATTAAAGGATAAATCCCAGAAATTAGGGAAAAAATCCAGAAATTAAGGATAAATCCCAAAAATTAGGGGAAAAATCCAAAAAATTAGGGAAAAATCCAGAAATTAAGGATAAATCCCAGAAAATTAGGGAAAAATCCCAGAAATTAGGGAAAAAATCCAGAAATTAAGGATAAATCCCAGAAAATTAAGGATAAATCCCAGAAAATTAGGGAAAAATCCAGAAAATTAGGGAAAAATCCCAGAAATTAGGGAAAAAATCCAGAAATTAAGGATAAATCCCAGAAAATTAAGGATAAATCCCAGAAAATTAGGGAAAAATCCAGAAATTAGGGAAAAATCCCATAAAATTAGGGAAAAATCCCAGAAAATTAGGATAAATCCCAGAAATTAAGGGAAAAATCCAGAAATTAGGGAAAATCCCAGAAAATTAGGGAAAAATTCCTGGAAATTAAGATAATTTCTGAATAAAAGGAAGATTCATTGTAAATGTGTAGGTCGCTCCACACTTTACGCAAAAACGAAACCCTGAAAGGGAACGAATAACTTCTGCGAAACCTAATCAATGTTTCCCAAAAGTTGGGGGGCAAATGATAGGGATAAATAAGTCCTGATTTTATAATTAATGGGCTGATAGGCCCAATAATAAGATGTATAATATTCAGACCAGAAAGGTTAAGCCTGATGGACCAGATCAGGCCTGGTGGAATAAAAAAGGCCCAAAAGCCCTGATTATTAATTAATTTTGTAATTAATTAATAAGGGAAAAATCAGCTATTGAGAAGAGTCCCGATAAGGATATAAATCCTTATAGATTAGCCTCAAGGGGACCTAAAAGGATAAGGAATCAGCTTCCTACTTCCTAGGACTCCTAAGTCTATCCTAATTCAGAGGCTTGTCCACCAAGTCTCCTATACCAAGTCCAATTCAAGGACTCCCACATCTATATAAGGGGCCTCACCCCACAAATCAGAACTACGTTTTTTGGCTTGATTCTCTAATTCACAGAGATACGTAGGCATCTCGTAAAGGCAGATTGAGTCACGAAACACGAGAGCAGCCATTAAAGGCCTTGAGCTCCCGAATCTTAGTAATAAATACAACAAATAATAACCTTAGCTTTTTATCCATAACACTCACCAAATACTGGGCACTGGATGTCAACATCTGTGGCTTGAATGCAGTCCTTAATGCCTGGGTGAGATCATATGCAAACCGACTATGGATGTCATGCATCGCATCCATCCTCCTCGCTAGACACCTATACTGCGTCGTGCTTAAACCAGCTCCAATATCTACTCCTGCTTCCTGCTGCTGCTGCGATCCCGAAGGACCAGCCTCCTCTCCCAACTGAGCTTTCCATGCTGCTCGCCGAGCTTGCGAAGTCCCACTAACATATGTCTAATCCGCTGGCCTTCCACCTGGCAGATGGTCATAAGAATAACCAAGCCCCTTAGGATCAGGCTTCCCACTATACCACTCTTTCATGTTCAACAACATAGAACTGTCGATAGGAGTACTGGGAAGCTGCAGCTGCTTATGTGTGGTCCAATGAACACCAACTGCCACACACAGCTTCATCACAAAGGACGCATAGGGTATAGAACCCGTAGTACCTCCTCGCAAGAACCTCAAAATACCCTGGTAAATAACCAACCCAAGGTCCACATAGTCGCCCTGAAGAATACCCCACAATAGATGAGCACGCTCCACAGTAATCTCATGCACATGAGATGATGGCATGATGTTATCACAGATAAATGAATTCCAAGCATGTGCAAACCTGTTCATGCACGAAGCAGGGAACGTGGAATAATCAGTCGTGCCCCTCTTGAACTTCCAATGAGTCTCAGGCACACACATAGTAGCAACTATCAAATCCAAATCAAAATCCTCTGGAGTCTTATCATTCCAGGTGTCCTGACCGGGCTTCCTCACGGGCTGCTCAATCACCCTCCTTATCGCATCCGCACTGTACTCCACCGTCATTCCCTAACTACCGTAAAACCGTTTTTTCCACCTTTGCATTAGTATAGAACTCATGAACAACACTCATGGTCACAACAACAGGTGCCTCACAAAAAGCAACCCAACCCATCTCCAAGATCATCTCCAACAACTTACTATCTTTCCCTGATGGCATAAAACCTTGCTCCTTAGCTATAGACTTCGAAAGAAGCCTCGTATACTCGGCTTCAGCCTCGAGAGTTGAAAACCTCGGCCTCTCACCACCTGCACTCGAAGAATCAGTGGTGGTGCTGCTTACTTGAGTTCTTTATCTCTTGGGTGCCATTGGGATTGAATAAGAGAGAATAAAAGATAAGTGTTTGAGAGAGAATTGTGTTTGAGAATTTGAGAAGTGGTGGAGAAGTTTGTGTATAAGTGTGTGTATATATAGGAGGTGAGAAGAGAATTAGATATGGAATAGAGTGAGAATTGATTATGGGAATAGTGGGAATAATGGGTTTGATTTGGAGAAGGAAATTTGGGTTGTGGAAGAGTAAAAATCTGGTGGAAATTGATTTTCTATTAAAAAATCCGATTTTCTCTTTACAAACTTCTATTTTTTTTCTGAATCGGGACCCCAGCGCAGCCATACTCTAGAAAAGCATGGGCACACTCACCTTCTGCCAAATCGGCGCGGGCGCGTGCTAGATCAGCGCGGGTGTGCTCAGCTTCTGAAGTTGGCCTTGAAATTTTCTGATTTTTTTTTGTGTTTTTCTTCTTTCTTCTTGCTTCCTCTACCTACTAATGTACAACAAACTTGAGTTGCCTCCCAAGAAGCGCTTTTTTTATGTCGTTAGATTAACGTAAAAATTCAAGATCAAAGGGACAATAAAATGACACTAACCACCTCACGGTTTGCCGTGTCACCATAGTAATGCTTCAACCTCTGACCATTTACCTTGAATGCTTGGCCCGAATCATTCTCAAAAATCTCCACCGCTCCATGTGGAAACACAGTTTTGACAACAAACGGCCCTGACCACCTTGACTTCAACTTTCCAGGAAAAAGACGGAGTCGAGAGTTAAACAAAAGAACTTGTTGCCCCGACATAAATGATTTGAGCACTAGACCCCTATCGTGCCACCTCTTAACTTTCTCCTTATACATTTTGTTGTTTTCATATGCATTAAGTCGAAACTCGTTGAGTTCATTCAATTGAAACATCCTCTTCTTTCCAGCTGCATCCAAGTCCAGATTCAACTTCTTCAAAGCCCAATACGCTTTATGCTCCACCTCCACCGATAAATGACACCCCTTACTATAAACCAACTGAAACGGTGACATTCCTAATAGAGTCTTGTATGCTGTTCTATACACCCAAACAGCTTCATCAAGCTTCAAAAACCAATCTTTTCTTGATGGACACACAACCTTCTCTAAAATTCGATTGATCTCTCTGTTAGATACCTCAGCTTGACCATTCGTCTGAGGATGATAAGCCGTAGTAATGTGATGATTAATATTATACCTTTACATTATAGCAGTGAACTTGCGATTGCAAGAATGCGACCCCTAATCACTGATTATGACTCTTGGAGTTCCAAATCTTGTGAATATCTGCTTGTGAAGAAAGTTAAGCACTACTTTCGCATCGTTTGTTGGCAACACCTTAACTTTAACCCATTTTGAGACATAATCATCCGCCAAAAAGATATACTGATTGTTACAAGATGAGATAAATGGCCTCATGAAGTCAATTCCCCAAACATCGAAGACTTCAACCTCGAGAAGCACATTAAGAGGCATCTCATCCCTTTTGGACATATTACCTACATGTTGACATCAATCACATTTCAAAATGAACTGATGAGCATCTTTAAACAAGGTCGGACAAAAGAAACCTGCTTGAAGAATACGAGCTGCTGTCTTTTCTCCACCATAATGTCCTCCATAAGCCATTGAGTGGAAATCTCGCAAGATCCCCCCGTTTTGCTATAAGGAATACATCTCTTGATGATTTGGTCAGCTCCTTATCGAAAAAGAAACGGCTCATCCCACATATACCACTTCACTTCATGCAGAAACTTCTTTCTTTGAGCATATGATTAGTCGAGAGGCATGATATTACTCACAAGGTAGTTCACAATGTCTGCAAACCATGGTTCTTCCTCTTGCACTCCAAACAGCTGTTCATCTAGAAAAGACTCATTAATTAATGTCTTATCTTGTGAAGTAGCAATTGGATCCTCTAAACGCGAGAGATGATCAACGACTTGATTTTCAGTCCCTTTTCTGTCCTTGATCTCTAACTCAAACTCCTGGAGTAAAAGAACCCATCGAATTGATCTAGGCTTCGAGTCCTTCTTCAAGATGAGATATCGAATGGCAGTGTGATCAGTGAAAACTGTCACCTTCGTCCCAAGCAGATAAGATCGAAATTTCTCAAAATAATAGACGATAGCCAAAAGTTCCTTCTCCGTAGTAGTATAATTCAGTTGAGCACCATTTAGGGTCTTACTCGCATTGTAGATCACATGAAATATGTTATTCTTTCTCTGCCCAAGAATTGCTCCAACTACATAGTCACTTACATCACACATCATCTCAAAAGGTTCACTCCAATCAGGTGCAATTATGATAGGTGCCGTGATTAAATTCTTCTTTAAACACTCAAAAGCAGCCACACACTCGTCATCAAACTTAAATGGGACATTCTTCTCTAGAAGATTGCATAAAAGTTTAGAAATTTTTGAGAAGTCCTTCATGAACCGCCTGTAGAAGCCCGCATGGCCAAGAAAACTGCACACTCCCTTAACAGAAATTGGTGGGGGAAGATTTTCGATGACCCCCACTTGTGATTTGTCCACCTCAAGACCCTTACTAGAGACCTTGTGCCCAAGAATAATGCCCTGTCGCACCATAAAATGACATTTCTCTCAATTGAGAACCAAATTGGTCTCAACACACCTCTTGAGAATGTCGCCTAGATTCGGCAAACACTCATCAAATGAATCACCAAACACAGATAAATCGTCCATGAATACCTCCCCATTCTGACCAATCATATCAGAGAAGATAACAATCATGCATCTCTGAAATATGGTCGGTGCTCCACATAACCCAAAAGAAACTCTTCGAAAGGCGAAAGTACCAAATGGACAAGTGAACGTAGTCTTCTCCTGATCTTCTAGAGCAATGCAAATTTGATTATAACCAGAATAACCATCCAGAAGACAGTAGTACTCATGCCCAACCAATCTGTTAAGCATCTGATCAATAAATGACAGAGGGAAGTGATCTTTTTTTGTGGCCTTGTTCAATTTCCTATAATCCATGCAAACTCTCCACCCCGTGACTGTTCGAGTAGGAATGAGCTCATTCTTCTCATTAGCAACAACTGTGATACCTCCTTTCTTTGGCATACACTGAACTGGGCTCACCCAAGAAC
This sequence comes from Apium graveolens, assembly GCF_009905375.1. NCBI lineage: Eukaryota > Viridiplantae > Streptophyta > Magnoliopsida > Apiales > Apiaceae > Apium > Apium graveolens. Next base: position 237,287,273 of record NC_133650.1, on the reverse strand, counting down.
TGTCAGAAATGGGATAGATGATCCCTACATCCAGCCACTTAAGAATTTCCTTCTTCACAACTTCCTTCATGATAGGGTTTATCCTTCTTTGTTGCTCAATAGTAGGCTTGCTACCTTCCTCTAGCAGAATTTTATGCATATAATAAGAAGGGCTGATTCCCTTGATATCTGCTATAGTCCAACCAATTGCCGATTTGAATTCTCTAAGAATTCTTAAAAGCTTCTCCTCGTCGTTACTTGAAAGGTCAGATGCAATAATAACAGGCAAAGTAGATGCATCACCTAAAAATGTATACCTCAAATGGTAAAGGCTTAAGCTCAAGAGTAAGAGCTTCCTCAATAGATAGCTTGAGGCGCTTAGGAGCTTTGTTCAACTCCTCCATTCCCAGAGATTCAAAAGGCATATCAATCTTCCTCTTCTAGGGAGACGCATTCAGAAATTGCAACTGCTCATCCCCTTCATCATCTTCACTATCGAAATACCCCAACAAGGCCTTCTCTAAAGCATCAGACCTTAGCAATTGATCAAGTTATGAAGTAACCAGTGAATCAACCAACTCCACTTTTAAGCACTCCTCATTTTCTGTAGGGAACTTCATGACATTGAACACATTAAAAGTTATATCCTGATCCATCACTTGCATGGTGAGCTCACCTTTCTGCACATCTATCAAGGTTCGTCCAGTAGCTAAGAAAGGTCTTCCCAATATTATGGGAATCTTCTTATCCTCCTCAAAATCAAGAATTACATAATCAGCAGGGAAGATGAGTTTATCCACCTTGACCAAGACATCCTCCACAATACCCCGCGGATATGTAATAGAACGGTCGGCCAACTGCAAAGTCATACATGTAGGTTTTGGATCAGGCAAGTCTAACTTCTTGAAGATTGACAAGGGCATCAGATTGATGATAGCTCCCAAGTCACATAAGCATTTGTCAAATGACACGTTTCCAATGGTGCATGGAATAGTGAAGCTTCCAGGATCTTTAAGCTTCGGAGGCAACTTCTGTTGCAACACAGTATTGCATTTCTCCGTGAGAGCAACAGTCTCTAAGTCATTAAGCTTCACCTTTCTAGAGAGAATACCTTTCATGAACTTTGCGTAACTAGGAATTTGTTCAAGAGCTTCAGCGAAAGGTATGTTGATGTGAAGTTTCTTGAACACCTCCAGAAACTTCTCAAACTGGTTATCCAACTTTATCTTCTACATCCTCTTAGGAAAAGGAGGTGGAGGATATATCTGTTTCTCCCCTGTATTACCCTCAAGAGGAGTGTGCTCAACAGTAGCAGTCTTCGCCATAGGAAAGAATTTAGTGATAAACTTTTGAGAAAGATCCTTCCATGTGGTGATAGACCCTAGTGGTAGAGAGTGTAACCAGCACTTTGCCTTATCTTTCAGAGAAAATGGGAAGAGTCACAGCTTGATAGCATCTTCAGTCACCCCATTGAACTTGAAAGTGTCACATATCTCGAAAAAATCCCTGATGTAAATGTTGGGGTCTTCTGTAGGAGAACCCCCAAACTGAACTGAGTTTTGTATCATCTGAATCGTGCTCAACTTGATCTCAAAGGTGTTAGCCGAGATGGCTGGTCTGATGATGTTCGACTAAATATCATTGATCTTAGGCTGGGAATAGTCCATCAGAGCCTTAGGATTTTCTGCTTGATCTCCCATCAATACTAAAGCTGGTTCCTCGACTTTCTCTTCTTCTTCTTCTTCTTCTTCTTCTTCTACTTTCTCTTCGTCCTCAAAAACTTCCCTTCGAATCACTACAGTCTGTTCCTTGGCTTGATCCAGAGTTCTCTTACGAGCCCGCTAGCGCGTATGCATACACGCTCGCTAGAGTACGTGAAACATGACAAGGAAAAGAGTAAGTAAGTAATAATGTCCAAGTCAATGAACTTTAACGATCACTGATGACAAACACATAAACTAAAAGTTAACACTATATCCCCGACATTGGCGCCAAAAACTTGTTAGTCGCTAAACACGCTCTAAAATTCACGCAAGTATACGCATTCACAATTAGTATAAGATATAAATCAGATTCGTTCCCACAGAGATTGGTTTAGGTTAACTTTGTGATTTATGCACTTATGCAACAATGATATGGCTATTATTTAATGCTAAGATGAATAACAATTTGGGTTTTGATTATACTACGATTAACTATAGAAAATTATACTAGAGAACATTAACTAAAGAGATTAAAGAGAGTTGAATAATATATAACACAAACATGGGATTCTAACTTCATTAAGTACTACATTCAATAGACTTTTCGTTCTTAACCTTAGCATGTAATGTGATGACACTAATCAGATAACACGAAACTGATAAACGCCAACTTTCGTTGCACGAATACCATACTACCAGACATCCACAAAAGAGATAGAAGCTGAATAGACACCAATTATATTGAAACCCTACATGTCTATAGAATTTGACAACATAACGGTTTAATGTACAAGTTATCTATCGTGATTACATAGGGCAAGTAAGATGGTTAAAATTACATACGAATTATGCATAACAATAACACATGAACCTATGCTAGCATGGCAAGTTCTAAACCCTTAAATTCACTTTCGCTTCATTAAGAATTAACATGCTATCTTATAAGTTCGCGAGGCTCATAAGACACACAATCACCACACACTAAGCCATTGAAACAAATTAACTAAAGAAATCCATAAATAAATCCGCTAGAACCCCACGATAACGATTAGCCGATAATCGGACTCATCATCAACGTGGGTTCCGATGAAAGCATGGTATAATAAATGTAGTCTTTATACTTAATAAAACCTAATACGAAACACAAGTAAAGGTTCAAGAATAAGAAAACTAGCATCCAAAGTTCAACTTAAAACAAAGAATCACAAGAATAAACTAGATCTTCTTCACATTGGTTGAATTATGCTCTATGGTCTTCTTACTCCTTTTCCTTAGCTTTGGTACGTCTCTCCTTATGAAAAATGTCTTTATTTACGTATATATATGCTGTAGAATTGACCAGGGCTTCAAACTCTCAAAATCCCAATAGAAACAGAATTCTGCTACCCCGACCTGGTGCGGCCGCGCGCTTGACCAGCGTGGGCGTGCTGAGTTTCTGCTCATTGGGTGCGACCGCGCGCTACTTCAGCGCGGGCGCGCCGTCCTCCTGAATAAAATTCTGATTTCTTTTCTTCTCCTTGCTGATTTGAGCCGGTCTTTTCACGAGCCTTTATTCCAACACCATCCAAATAGCAAATTAGCACCACAATCATCCTAATTTACCTGATTACCTGGAAAATGCATGCAATGCAAAAACACTACAAAAATACGTAAAAATTTGCTTAACTTCCAATCTAGCTTGATTAGCTTCAATTGTAGTTTGTCTGGAAATAATTGGTGTAATTTGGTTTTGAATTTCCTAATGAGTAGTCAGCCTTGAAACAATCAATGATTCTTTGATCTGATTGATTTGAGAATTAGTAGCTTCTTGAGCTGTATATAAGGATCTGACAACTAGAGTAGATGCTTTCAGATGAGTCAGTACATTAGGATTTTGAATTTTCCGTTCAGCTATTTCTAGATGTTCAACAACATTTGTTTTGGAAATAGGATATGTATCATCTTTCTATTTAACATTCCAGATAGCATCAAAATAATCATGTTTCTTCTTGGCATCTAACTCTTTCAGTTTCTTTTGCCTTACATGTGTAGGCATATCTTCAGGGAAGAAAAGATCCTCTTTAGGATCTATAAGAACATTAAAAATATTAGCTTCTTCACCATCATTAGATTCTCCCTTGGCAATTGGATTTTAAACTATGTGCTGAACTTCCTCACCAGCTTCAGCATTTAAGATAGAATTAGAAATTGGTGCAGTATATGATCCAGTGGCTTCAGAAGCTTCAATACCAGCACCAGTAAACTCCACACCTTCAAGAATTATAGATAAATGAACTGCAACTTCTAAATTTACTTCCAGAACCTCAGTTCCTGTAGAGTGCTGTGGTGACCCTGAAATGGATGAAACTTTATGAATGGATTGTTGTGCTACTACATCTTCAGCAATGACATGGATTACTTTAGGTGGTGGAATAATAGAGTGAATGGACTATTTTTCAGCAAAAACATGGATTGTTTCATGTGGTGGAATAGTATATTGAATGGACTGCACAAAAGTATCAGTACTTAGACCTGCAGGGAGATTAACAGTACTTGGTACATCAGAGTTTATCAAAGTGTCAACAGACTGTTGGTCAACAGCTGTTTCATGTGTACTCTGTGCACCTGCAAAATATAACAAGTATCACTTAATCTCTATATTCTTTTAAAGTAGTCTTACTACTCCTCACACCACACAACTCATGACTTTTAATAGTCAGAGTTTTCTCACAAGGATTACTAAATCCTATCTCTCTTCTACCTCTCCTTTTGCTAGGAAGGATCCTGCCTCTCTTTAATTCCATTTTTCTCTAAATCTTTTCACACAGCTCACAGAAAAGCTCATATAATTTGTCCTATAGAAATAAGAGGTGGCTAAAGAAGGGTGATATGTGGTCATACAACAAGAGGTATTCATTAAATAAGGTCTAGAAATAATTATACCAACATAATTTAAAACATGCATAATAAATGCTGAAAATACCAAATCAGTATTTAGAATAAATGTTGATAAAATAATAACAGTATTTATACCTTGTAAATCTGAAGTCATAATTAAACTCACAGTTAGCACTATGGTTATGACTATTGTTCACCAATTATGGGAACCTCAATTTGAATTGGAGAGGATTTGATCAGATTACTATCATGTACCATGATCTCAAAGCTTGTTCTTCTTGCAAAGAAATGACACTTGAATGTGTTATTGAAAGCTTTAACAGGGTCTACAGTAAAAACTGATGAAATCCCTGGATTTCTATTGGTGTCATAAAGATCTATCTCAACATGTAGTCTCTCACCAACTTAATGTTATTTTGAGTGGTGAGCATAGTTTCAAGAACTATGTCAGTTGATTTTGGCAACATTTGAGAAATGGATTCAAGTGTTTTATTTGTAAGAAAAAATTTGAGATATAAGATTTGTGATTTTGAGATTGAGTGTGGACAACTTCTTTGAAAAGAAAACGAAAGTTTCAAAGAATTTTGATATATAATAATACTCAAAGATTATAATTCTCATGAGATCAGGATTAAATCTTTCATAAATTTCTTCTGTGAAATCTATTTCTTCCTGTAATGTGCTCAATCTTTATTTTAGTAAACATATGAACTCAAATAGAGATTAGTCACTTACATGCACTATAGAAAAATTTCTGAAATTAAGCATGCAATACTAATTATAATATGAACAGTCATAATAAGTCAAGCACAAACAAGACAATAAACATTTATTCAATTAAGGAATCAAAAAAGGCAAAAGATATTTTCATTAATATTTAAGAAGATGAGTATGAGATTTTAGAATTTTAACAATAAAATCCTAACTTAATCTAAACCACTCATTCTTCTTCTGCCTCTTTGCAGCCTGGTCTACCCTTATCACCCTGCGATGATAAATTCTACTCATTGTTAATTAAAAAATACTGAATAACCATTTACTTCGAATATATTCAAAATAATCAATGAATTATAATAGTCAATCATGGTTTGACCATTAGCAGTATTTAATCACGACTATCAGGATTTATCAGTCAATACTAGTTTGACCAATATAAGAATTTAACAACTATTATCAGGATCTATTAATCAAAACAGGTTTTACCAATATCAGAGCTTATACACATAATCAAAGTTTAACATGCAGATACTGAATGAATTTAATTGCATGCTTGCATGGCATCAGAACTTAAACACAATTATTAATAACTATCAAGTATTGACACATAATGATAAGATACCAGACTCTAACTATCAATAGTTATTTCTTAATTATCAATGTTTGAGAATTGTCATGATATCATTCCCAATTCATTCACCAATCTTGTGAAAGTAGCTTCACAGAGAGGCTAGGTGAATATACCTGCTAATTGCTAATTAGTTGTAACAAATATTAAGTCTACTATACCTTCTTCCACATGTTCCCTTATGAAATGGTACCTGAAGCTGATGTGTTTAGTCATTGAATGTTGTACTGGATTTCCAGTCATTGCAATAGCACTTTGATTATCATAATATATAGGAATAGCATAATATTCTAACCCATAATCCAACAAATGATTCTTCATCCATAGAATTTGAGCACAACAGCTTCCTGCATCAATATATTCAGCTTCTGCAGTTGATGTGGAAATTGACTTTTGTTTCTTGCTATACCAAGAAACCAATATGCCACCAAGACATTGGCAGCTTCCAGAAGTGCTTTTCCTTTCTATTTTGCATCCTACAAAATCAACATATGAATATCCAATTAGCTTCAAGTCTGAATCTATAGGATACCATAATCCCAGATTAATGGTGCCTTTGAGATATTTTAAAATTCTTTTCACAGCTAATAGATGAGGTTCCCTTAGATCAGCTTGGAACTTGGTTGCAGTGGTCATGTGAGTTGATGTAGTTGAGCTGTCTTGCATTCCAAATCTTTTGAGAAAATTCTTGGTGTATTTAGATTGATTTATGAAGATCCCTTCATCAGTCAGTTTAACTTGTAACCCCAAATAATAACTCAATTCTCCCATCATACTCATTTTATACCTAGACTGCATTGGCTTTTCAAATCTCTCACAAAGTTTATCATTAGTAGATCCAAAAATGATATCATCAACATATATCTGTACTAATAACAAGTCCTTACCATGGTATTTATAAAAGAGAGTTTTTTCAATTGTACCTCTTGTGAAACCACTTCTAACAGAAATAGAGTAAATGTTTCATACCAGGCCCTTAGAGCTTGTTTTAGTCCATAGAGTGCTTTATCCGGTAAGTAAACATGATCTGGATACTTGGGATCAATGAACCCTGGAGGTTGTTCAACATAAACTTCCTCTTCAAGTTCTCTATTTAAAAATGCACTCTTTACATCAATTTGGAACACTTTAAACTTCTTGTGAGCAGCATAGGCTAGAAAAATTCTTTTTGCCTCAAGCCTTGTAACCGGAGCAAAGTCTCATTATAATCAATGCCTTATTTCCGTGAATAGCCTTTTGCAACCAGTCTTGCTTTGTTTCTTGTAATAATGCCCTCCCTATCAGTTTTGTTTCTGAACACCCACTTTGTGCCAACTACAGATCTGTTCTTTGGTCTTGGCACAAGAGTCCAGACTTTATTCCTTTCAAATTCATTAAGCTCCTCTTGCATTACTGTAACCCAGTCAACATCTTGATGAGCTTCTTCAACCTTATTGGGTTCAGTTTGAGATAGAAAAGAATGGTAGATACATTCATTTTGAGTGGCTTTTCTGGTTCTTACACCACTACCAGGATTTCCAATTATTAAGTCATGTGTGTGTGACTTAGACCATTTTCTTGCAGATGGAAGTTAATTCCTTGAAGAAAAACCTCCCCTTGATCCATGAACTCTCTGTTATTTCTTCGAATAGTACCACTATCATGTCCTGATGCTCCCCCTGAATCAGTGTTCCTATTGTTATTAGTATTTAACTCATCAGAGTTTGAGGAATGAGAGTTTGATGATCTATTTATTGATGTCTCTTGAGTTGAATCACTTGTAGAAGTCTCTGGATTTGAGTCATGTTGCTCCCTCTCAACATATGCTTCAGTGTTAAAAGAATTTCCACTGTCATGTGGATCATCAGAGCTTTGAGTGATATCAGGATTTATTGTATCAGGATCATGATTTAAGAGTTTAGCCTATGGTACTTCATAATCTCAATTTTTCATGGTCATCTACATCTTTTAGACCTGTTATCTTCTTGTCATCAAAAGATACATGTATGATTCCATGACTCTTCTTGTTCTCAGATTATAAACTCTGAAGGCTTTTGTAGACAAAAAATATCCCACAAAAATGCCTTCATTAGCTTTTAGATCAAACTTGGTTAGCTGCTCCAGATGAGTTTTGAGAATAAAACACTTACAACCATAAAGGTGAAAGTACTTCAATTTGGATTCTTTCCCTTCACCATCTCAAATGGTATTTTTCCATGCCTGTTGAGCAATGTTGCATTTTGTGTAAAGCAAGCAGTTTGCACAGACTCAGCCCCGAAGTAGGTAGGCAATCTTGCTTCCTCTAGCATGGTTCTTGCAACTTCTATGAGAGTTCCATTCTTTTTTCAATAACTCCATTTTGTTGAGGAGTTCCAGGAGCAGAAAACTCTTATTTTATCCCCTTCAGTTTGTAGAATTCTTTCATAGAACTATTCTTGAATTCGGTTCCATTATCACTTCTGATGATCTTCACTTTGTATGTCGATCCTTGTTCCAGCTCTCTTACATGATCAAGAAGAATGGATGGAGATTCATCCTTGGTGTGCAGAAAATACACCCATGTGTATCTTGTATATTCATTAACAATTACGAGTACATACCTCTTCTTGGCAATTGGCATAACATTTACTGGACCAAAGAGATCAATATGAAGTAGATGATATGGTTCAAGAATGAAGGATTCAATTTTACTCTTGAAAGATGTTTTCCATTGCTTGGATTTCTGGCATGAGTCACACAAGCCATCAGGAGTAAACACTGCATTGGGTAATCCTCTCACAAGATCTTTCCTCACATGTTCATTGATATTGTTGAAATTGAGGTGAGAAAGTCTTTTATGCCAGTTCCAGCTATTTTCCACAGATGCTCTACTAAGTAGACAAACTTCTGGTTCATCAGATTTTATGGAGACACTGGCTTCATCTAAACTACCATGTCTTACACCAGTCATTGCAATCTTTCCATCAGACTTACTGACAATTTCACAATGCCCCTCATAGAAATTCACATGGTAACCTCTGTCACGGATTTGACTTACACTGATCAGATTAGATTATGCTTGAGTCCTACAACCAGAGCTACATTTTCAGTGATGACATTTTCAACTTTGATTTTGCCATATCCCAAGATTTTTCCTAAGTTGCCATCTCCATAAGAAATACTTGGGCCAGCTTTCTCCTCAAATTCCGATAGCAAGGATTTATAACCAGTCATGTATCCTGAGCATCCACTGTTCAAGACTAGAGCTGTTACCCTGCAATCAGTATTTGAAATCAGTTAGTGTTTTTAAAGACTCAGACTTGCTTGGATCCTTTGGCCTTTTTAAGTTTGTTAACATATGCAGCAAAAGACTTTTTATCAAAGTTTATGTTAACATCCTTACTATTAGTATTTATACATGCAGAAACAGATTTTGCTTTATTTAAAGAGGGTTTCAGTTTATAATATTCATAATACAAACTGTGATACTCTTTACATGTATAAATAGAGTGCCAAACACTACCATAATGAAAACAAGGACTTTGTGGTTTATATCTAACTGTTCTATTCCTAAAATCTGATTTGGGAGGAACATTATTTATTTCTCTATTCTTCCTTCAAGAATTTGCAAGATGATTAGTACTACCACAGTTCAAACAAGCCTTTCTAGGCGCATTGGGAGGAGTTACATAATTACCATTCTTATTAACACATACCTTGCCATTTCTATTTTTCCTAGGCATTTTCTTCTTGTCTTTTATGTGTAAATCCTTCAGCTTTTGCTTAAGCTGTTTCTGAGTCATTAAACCAATATTTACTGATTTTGTGTGAACCTGTTCACTCTTATCAGTAATTAAGTTTGATCTAGGTGCTGAGATTGAACTGTTAGGCCCTTAATCAACAGTAGAGGAGGGGTGAATACAGTTAATATAATTAATTCGACAAAGCTTCAACAGAATCAATATATTTTATATTAACTGATAAAAACTTATTACAAACGTACTCTTTCGAAATGATGAACAAATATCCATGAGAGCTGCTAGGTTATGCGAAAGATATAAAAATGTTGCAATGCTTATAGCATGAACCTAATCCATGCTTTATATAGAGCATAACTACCAATATATAAAGAATCCTATTTTATCAACAACAAGGAAAGCTATACAATTACTTCGGAGATAAAGTCCTTCACCGCCTTGAATTCCTGTTTCCTTTTCATTCTCCAAGATCAACTAATGTGATAAATACTGATTTCATCATCCATTGACATCATCATCCGTCAATATCATTATCCGTCGATTATTAACAATTTTTGATGTCATCATCATCCGTCGATGTATTCATCATCCGTCGATGTAATCATCATTCGTCGATGCTTCTGATAGTTTCTGTTTGATATCATCAATTGCTCCTAAAAATCTCCCCAACTTGTTTATTATGGAAATATGTACAAGTTCCAATTTATGATGTCAAAACTATCTAAATGCATGAATCAAGTATGCATATTCAATCTTGCTTCAGTAAATATCAAACTTTACTCTTCACCCTGAGCTGCTTCTTTAACTTGAGCTATATTAGAGGTTAATTCCTCTTCCTCAGCTCAAAATGCTTCAATAATCTTCCTTCTTCTTTTTTCAACAACTTTGGATTTAGACTTTGAAAACTTTTTACTTCTCTCCTATCTTCTCTTTTACTTTAAGCTTCAAGTCAGCAGTTACTGTAACTTGTGATCTGAGATCTTCTGCCTGACTGATTTCCCTTATAACTACACCTCTGGTTGGTACTTGAGAAATAATAGCAATATCAGCATTTATTATCTTCATGGAATTTTTGAAGTCTTCCTCCATTTGTCTTAGCTGTTCAAGATCAACTCTTGGATTTTCTTTCGCAAATATTCTTCTACTCTCCTCAGAGTCAAATAATTGAATCTTTGGATCCTTGTAAAACAAAGTTGTCTTTCTTCCTTTAACTTTTAGAGATTGAAGAAATTGACTTGCTTCAGCACCAGCTTCTATCTCCAGAATACCTTGGTCTTCATCAGCAATAGTTGTGACTTGTGAAGATTTTTGCATTTTTATAGTTTCCATTTTTATAGTCACAGTCAAATCTTTAACTCTTCTTTCATTTTCTCCTTTTGCTATCCTTCTGTCCCCCCTTATTACCTCCATCAGAATTTTCAGCATTATTACTTGTCAATGACAGCTGTTTGCATTTAGATTTAATAATATTCTCCCCATTTTTGGCATTATCACTAAGCAGTAGAGAAAAAATCAGCTCCACTAAATTCTGTACTTTTGTAAGTTGAGCAAACATTTGATCTTGTTTAGCTTCCAATCAAGCTTGACTGCCTTCAATTGCAGTTTTTCTGGCAACTATTGGTGAAATTTGTTTCTGAATTTTCTAATGAGTCAGCTTTGAAGCAATCAAAGATTCTTTAATCTGATTGATTTGAGTAGTAGTTGCTTCATGAGCTGTGTGTAAGGATCTGACAACTAAAGTTGATGCTTTCAGATGATTCAGCATATCAGGATTCGTAATCTTTTGTTCTACTGTTTCCAGATGTGCAACAACTTGTGTTCTGGAAATATGATATGTATTATCTTATTAATGAGCATTCCAGAGATTATCATAATAATTCTTTTCTTTCGCATCTAACTCTTTCAGTTTATGTTGTCTCACATGCATAGGCATATCTTCAGGGAAGAAAAGATCATCCTCAGGATCTATAATAGCATTAAAAATATTAGCTTCTTCACCATCATTAGATTCTTCAACACTAACCGGATTTTGCACTTATTGCTGAACTTTATCACCAGCTTCAGCGTGTAGAATAAAATTAGAAATTTGTGCAGTATGTGATCTAGTTGCTTCAGAAGCTTCCACACCTTCAAAAGTTAACTCCACATCTTCAAGTATTGTAAATAAATGAATTGGAGCTTCGAGATTAACTTCCAGAACCTCAGTTCCTGTAACATGCTGTGGTGATTCTGAAATGAATGAAACTTTATGAATGGACTATTGTGATACTACATCTTCAGTAACAACATGGATTTTCTCAGGTGATGGTAAAGTAGAGTAAATGGACTGTTTTTCAACAAAAACAGGGATTGTACTATATGGTGGAATAGAAGAATGTATGGACTGCAAGAAAGTATTAGTACTTAGACTTGCAGGGAGATTAATAGCCCTTAGTGTATCAGAGTGTTCTTGATGTTCAACAGAGTGTTGTTCAGCACCTGTTTCTTTAGTGCTCTGAGCACCTACAAACATATAGCAAATAAACCTTAATCTCTCTATTTTTTAAAGTAGTCTCACTACTCCTCACACCACATATCTCATGACTTTTAATAGTCAGAGCTTCCTCACAAGGATTACTAAATCACATCTCTTCTCTACCTCTCCTTTTTCCAGGAAGGATCATGCCTCTCTTATATTCTGTTTTTCTCTCAATCTTTTCACATATCTCACAAAAAAGGCTCAGAAAGATTGTTCTACAGAAATAAGAGGTGGCTAAAGAAGGGTGATATGTGGTCATACAACTAGAGGTAGTCC